>NC_087550.1:1482703-2087931 GCF_036250125.1 Pseudopipra pipra
AGTACTGGGGTAAAATGAATAAAATTTTTGAAACAGAGATCAAAAGAGAATTACTTGTGTTACTGAGATGTTGTTATACTCAGTAAGTTTAGATTTGTTTTTAGTTCTGATTCTTTTTGGAACTGGTTTTCTTCCAAGATTTTTTTTAGCAACTTTGCATGGCTGTAGGCCAACTGAAAATGTTTCAGTATCTTTTAATTATTTTCCTTCTTATGAAAATTGTGTTAATTTTGTAAGGTTCTGTGTTTCTATAGTAGAAAGCTTGTCTGCTGTTTTGGTTATCTTGTATACCAACCCTTTTGATAAACAATTAATATCTGTTAATGGAATGAGAAATACCTTGTTCAGGTATTTAAGATTTTTGAACCTTGAGTACTGGTTTGAAAATTTTTAACAGATTATTCTTTTGTCATATATATATATATACACACACACACACAATCTTTGCAAAATGTTGTATTTCAGTTGAACACTTTCAATGCTAGAAATTAATTATGTGGGAAATTATTTCTTCATATTCAGTAAGATAATGAAGAAGAAATATAAGGCAGACCTTTTCTCCATGGACAATTCATGAAAGGAATTTTATGATTAAATTCTGTTGTTTTTCAAAACTGTTTTCTTTGGTAATTTCAGCTAAGCAGGTACTTTGAAGGAGATCTGTGCTTCAGCTCCCTAGATGTTAACAGGTTAAAAACAAACAGACCTTCTCTCTGTAGCAATTACAGATGTTGCTGTGAGTGAGACCATCTCGGCAGCAATTCCCAGTCATGCCAAAAACTGATGGTCAGCTTTCACATGGCAGCCAGGCCAGTTTTACAGGCAGCTGTGACTGAGAAGGGGAGGCAATGGATCCAGGGACCTATGGGATATGTGAGCAAACTGGGGAGAGGCAGAGAGGAGTCCAAAGGGATTCCCCCTTTCGGACACCACTAGCTCTGACTTCACCTTAATGCTAAGCACAGCTAAGTGCAGCCAAACATGGACCCTTTTTTAAATGGAGTGTCTGCTCTCTTCTTAGTTTACCCACACAGAAAAACACTTCCCTTATGAACTGGCCCTGCAGAGTGATCTGAGAAAATCCACTCTGCAGCTGGACCAAGAAAAAAGAAGTCCTCCCCAGTGTGGGTAACAGGAGCTGTCACACTGCTGACAGCTGATGAAAGCACATCTCTGCAAAGCAGAGTTTGTATGATAGGAGTGCATAATAACAGCATTCCAGCAGTGTTTGTCCTACTAAATTCATACCTTTCTCCTAACCAAGAGTAACATAGCTAAAAGTGATCTACTGAGAGGCACTGAGCATTCTCAGATTAACAGGATCTTAAAAGAATAGAGCAAAGTTCGTGCATCTCCATCCTCCCTTTGAGTTGGATTGTTAAATAGGCCAGCAGCTGTGATTACAGCTACATCTCTAGTCTTACTGAGCTGTAAAAAAAAAAAAAAAAGGCCACCAACAATAAATTATTTAATATCATTTCCTTGTATCTTTGGTGCCACATATCAGGATTAATTGAGTGTAACAATTTATATGAAAGTAATTGAAAACATGACATCTCCGTTCCCACACTCGGAGTATGTTCATCATTCAACAGTAAGTTACAGGCACAAAATCTAAGTTGGGAGAAAAACAAGTCCCTGTGATTCTTAGTGTTTTGAATTGTTTGTGGTTTTTTAATGGTAATCAGTAGCTGCTGAAAAGGCTAGCCAAATTACTACAGATTCAGTGTCTAATACGAAAAATCCATAGCAATGCACAGGCTATCCCCATGCAGGAGTGGTACTGGCATTCACTGCAAACTGCAGGGTTGGGTTTTGAATTTGTGATGCAGCTTTTCAGTCCAGAAGGAATTCATCCTTTCTTAGACTTGATCCAGGCATAATTGCACCAAAGGTTTTGTGGCTAATCTGAGTAGAAACACTGTTGTACCTTTGGTGTAGCACTATTTTCTTTTTATGTAGATTTTTCTTCCAGTAGAAAGTGAAGGACCTAAAATGTTCCACCCAGCTTGAGTCCTTCCCAAGCACTACTGAACAAAGAAACCCAAATGGTGTTAAGCAGATTGGTATGGTGCAGCACTTGACTAAGTTCCTTGTTTTTAAAATATTCAGGTTTGCTTATATGCTGCCATTGAAGTTCAAAGCACAGTATTTGGTTCATTTAACAACTGCAGACACTCCATTAGCCTTTCTCACTACCAGCTTCTCATCTCATATGCCTGCCTGATCCATCTGTCACGTTTTGTCAAATGTAAGCACTCTCAGGGAGCAGCCATGATTTCACAGTGCATTGCAAAATGGGGCTCCAACCTGGATATCCACTGAACCACAGACTAAAATTTTAATAATAGAAGAGCAAATGGAACCTCTGTGAGCGAGGAGGAATGGTTACATTAATGTAGATGTGTGGTGGGCAGTAAGACATGTAAATCTGTTCTGAATGGATAATGGAAGGACAGTAATATCAGGTTAGATTACACAGGCACTGTTCTGACTTTGAAAATACCCAGTAAAAGATGCTGAGAAGAAAACTGAATAGGCCAAGTACCCAGAATCCTTTCCTGGTGCTTACCTCCTTGGCTCAAAACAAAAGAGCCCACAAAACCTCATAGATTTGGCTTTTCAGAGTAGAAATGGATCATAGGGAATTAATTACCATCTAAATAAATACACCTCAACAATCTGGCCACTGACATTTACATACTCAATTAATATGCAGTAGGATTGTAGGATGCTAAAACAATTCTGTCATTCCAAAGAGTAGCAGGAGGAGCTGTTCTAGTATATTATTGTGAAGACTGATGTGTTTATTATATGCATATAAATCCCTTTCTGTCTCTGCACACACAGACATACACACACATATATATAAAGAGCATACATCTATAGCAGAAATCTGCTACACTGACTTCTCACTGTCATTTTGACAGAAACTATGAATTATGTTCAGTGCAGAACATCTAATTTTGTAGCAACAGCTGTATCATGGTGCAAATAACTTCTTCCCTGTCTATACAAACAACATATTTTTTTAATATTCTTAAATGCCAATTGCAAGGTAATCTCCTTGACAATAAGTCACAAGTCTCATCCTGTAAAATAATAAAAAAGTTAATATTTTTCTGGTACTAAAAATTTAGCATATAAGAGAGAACTTTTTTTGCCACTGCAGCTATTTAGACTATACACATATCAAGCTAGTGCATAACAATATAAGAACAGCTGTACTGGTTAAGTTATATAGTCACTACCCTCCTTGGGGAGTAGTCAGTAAAGTGCTTAGGAAAAGAGTTTCATAAAAGCCTAAACAGAGAGCATTTTCTTAGTATATTCTCCCATTTTCAGACAGTGTGTGGCACTGAGATTTTCTGAGCCAGAGGCTGCATGCACATCTTTGTGCTTAATGGCCCTTAATGGATTTTTTTTTTTCTAATCATTTGCCTAATTATTTTTTTAACTCATTTATCCTTTTGGCCTTCGCAACATCCTGTGGCCATGAGTTCCACAATTTAATTATGTGTTATGTGAATAAGTACTTCCTTTTGACCCTGGATGCATTAAGAATACTTTATCTGTATTTTTTCTTTTACTCCTTTTTCTTTTTTTTTTTTTTTTTTTTTTTTTTGCTGATGCCTATGCAGCAGGAGCTAACTGCTTGGAAACTTTGTTCTTTAGACTTTACCTCAGTGTTCTTTGAATCAGAAATGGCCCTTTTGATGTTGGCATAAGAAAGTATATGGACTATGAACTGTACATGAAAGCTGCTATATCCTGACACATGCAAGAAATATGTTTCTAGTCCAGCTTTTCCTCTGGTTCTTTCCTTTACTTTTAGAGACTGTGGGTCCCTGATTATCTTTTGTGGTCTCATCCTTTATGAATCCAAACCTGTAAGGATTGTGAAGAATGAAGGAACTAAAAAAAAAAACAACAAACCGACCACCCCCAATAGAAACACACAAAAATCAACAAAAAAGTACCGAACAAACGAAAAAACCAAACCCAAAATCCACAAACCAAAACCCAAAAAAGACACTGTAAACTTGAAATTAAAAAAAAAAAGAAAAAGTCTAAATATTTCCTGAACAGCATGTGAGGAAAAAGAAGGTTAGTCTTCACATTTCCTAAGTTAGTTAAATTCTTTATGGCCACAGATCTGGTTTTATTCTATAGTTGCTCTTGCATCTCTCATCGGTGAGTTTAACCCAAAGAAATGAGGCACAATTGAACACCAAAATTTAATCATTAAAAATAAGGAAGTCAACTTCTCTAATGGAAGAAGTGGAAGAAAACAGGTCTTTTGAATCAGTATAACACCACTCAGAATCGAGTCATTTTTCACTAAACAACTAAATGTGGATTTGTGGCTGCACCTGAGGTGCTGCACTCTAAAAATGTCAGCTTTACAACTTTTGATTTAGTCTGACAGCAGTAGAAGAAATAAAGCAAAGAATAAATCTGATGAAATCTCTGAAGCTAAGGTTATATTTCAGGCTAACTGAAAGAATCACTTTTGTGGAGAATGTACTTTATTTTAATCTGACTGCCAGCGTTTTTGTGCCAGTTTTATTTCAAATTTTTTCACAGTTCTCAGGCAAATGTTCTTCTGATGGCCTTGAGTCCTCCACTGCTGACCAGAAGACAATGAATAATAATACATGATGTGCATAATATCCTTCCTAGAGAGATTATCACAAATTATTTTGCACCCTGTTGAGCATATCATGACTCCTGGTGTGATGCTTGGCAGTTCACCGCCCTCCAAATGCTCTCCTTGGTCATTGCCTGTATCTCACAGTAGATTTTCTTTCCTCTTGTTTTGCCGTCAGCAGGGATATAAAACTCTTATTTGTGGTACTAAACCCACCAAGTGATATTTCAGAACCTTAAGTGTGAATGTGCAAACAGACTTCACGTAAGATCTTTAATACATTTCCTGTAAATTCTTAAATTGGCTACATCCCAGCCTGGAAGCTCAACTATGTGTAAGTTCAATATTTTTATATTATAGCAACTGAAGATGTGAGATGTGCTTTAATAGGAAGGGTAATACAGCTTGATTACCTGCTACAGATACAAGATTGTTATGAGGCTGCTTTTCAGCCAGCTAGGCCTGGTCATAAAACGTGTCTTGTTTTTTTAACTGAAGAAATACACAGTAAAACCAGGGGAATATTTACCCTGTCAGATGCCTCTCATGCTAAATGGAGATGATCACTGTGATTTGAATCTTGCTGATTCATCTCCAGCATGTTTTAAGAGCACAGCTGGAACAGCTGCTGAGTCTGATGACTCTCCAAATGCAGAGAAAAAAAAAGAACTTATCAATATTAAAATACATGCTGTGCCTGATTCAATAGCAATAGGGCAGCAACAACAAAGGCTGGAATCAGGTGGTGTCTGGACTCATGCCATGTAAGAAGGCAAAGTGTAGGTGGAAGCATGTGCCTGCTTGCTTTCTCTTGCATGACCAGTGTTTCCCATCTCAGTCTTCCATCTCCTGGACATTTTCCTCCTTATTTTTAGCATTTTTGAGCACTGGCATACACAAGGAATTTGGAATTAAAAGCAAAGCAGCCTCAAAACTTGGCTGACTTGAATGTTTATATGCCTCAAAAGGTAGCCTGTTGTCATAGCCAAGCTTCAAGGAACAGATGATTCCTGCTTGAGAAAATTACATCAGGAAAATTTGGAAGGTTCTTAGTGCTTTGAGTCGTTCTTACTTCTTAAATTGCATTTCTTAAGCTGCATTGTTTAGCCTAAGACATGAGGGTACAGTTCCTGTTTTGTGAAAAAACAAACAGCTTGCTATTTCAAACCAAAAGTTGGTTCAAACAGGACAATATTAAAAACAGTAACATATTTTCCATTTAAAATGCCCACTATAATAGACCTTTCAGGTTTCTATGGGGGAAGAAAAATTTAAGCAATATTAGGTTGCTGAGCTTTTAACATCTTGGCTTGTGACTGGTTTTAAATGCCTGTTATATACAAAATAATTCTCATCTAAATACTTTATTCATCTTGGAAATAATTTATTTCAGATTTTGCTTTGGGAGTTCAAAAGTCCTGTAGAGTTTGCAGAGGCAATCTCCACCTTTTCTTTGCAACCACAATACTATGCCAAATGATTTCTACACATGTGCATTGAGGGAGGCCAGGCTTTCACCAAAGGAGTCTTTTGTCTAGAGTTTGACAAAAACAGAAATACTGATCTGTTTTGTTTTGTATTATTTCTACAAGTAGCAGTGGTTGTTACCAGGATCTGCCAGGAAAAGGGAAGAAATGCCTGTGGAGAGTACCAGAAAGACAAAGCTTGGTCACTGGGGCCTCTCAGGTTCCAGTGAGCTCTGCCAACACTCTAGTTTGGTTAGTTTTAGGGAAGGAAAACTGTCAGTACCTGCTCTGCATGCAGTGTTTGACTCCTAGCTTCCCCTTGGGGTAAAAAACCCCAACAGGTAAGCATACATATATATATATATATACACACAAACATATAAGTAGGTATATATGTATGAATGGGCAACTGCTACCTTGGAAGCTAAATGAAAAATAAGCTTTTATTTTACCACCTGGAAAGAACTTAATTTCTTGCCTCATTTTGGTTTTTTCTCACAATTTCTGTTCATGTCCCTTTTAATCTCGATGTTGTAGTTCAGTCCTACTGTCTCAAACCTTCATATTTTTGCCTCTAATGCTTTGACATGTTTTACTCTATAGGGCTGACATAGAGTACATGGTTGATTACTGAGTATAGAACTTATTAGCTAGGATTCCTACAGAGAAGCTATCCCTGCCACCATTAAGGGTATAACTAAAATTTAAATAGATGATGAATATTTCATCAAACAAAATATTAAAATCTACTGCTCTCCCTCCAAAAAAACCCCTACTAAAGCCTAAGTCAAATGTTTTTGCAAGAGTCTGAATGCTTTACTGCTTCTTTTTCTTAGAAGAACTGAAGAGCAATAAGATTTACCTAATCTTTACTTTCTCTTAAGGGATTTTACTGATGCTGGATATTTGCTGTTTGAAAATAAACTCTTTAGTTTGGTCTGACAAACATTGCTTGATGGATAGTAAAGGCATTCTACGGATATTTAGAATTATTCTAGCCATACTTAAGTGTCAGCAAAAGTGTGGCCAGTAGTTCTAGGGATGTGATTGTCCCCCTGTGCTGGAATCCTGTGTCCAGTTTTGGGTCCCTCACTGCAAGAAAGACATTGAGGTGCTGGAGCAGGTCCAGAGAAGGTCAAGGGAGCTGGGGAAGGGTCTGGAGCACAAGTCTGATGAGGAGCAGCTGGGGGAGCTGGGGGGTCAACTTCTCCCACGTAACAAGTGACAGGACAAGAGGAAATGGCCTCAAGTTGCACCAGGGGAGGTTTAGGTTGGAGATTTAGACATATTTCTTCATGGAAAGGGTTATCAAGCACTGGAACAGGCTGCTTAGGAAAGTGGTGGAGTCGCCTTCCATGGAGGTATTTAAAAGACAGAGATCTGGATGCACACTTGGGGTCATGGTTTAGTGGTGGATTTGGCAGTATTGGGTTAATGGTTGGACTTGATGTTCTTGAGGGTCTTTTCTAACCTAAATGACTCCATGATTCGTGAACAGGAAATAAGGCAGAACTGAAAATTTCTGTGAAAATATATGGTCAATCAAATATGGGCAAGTGAAGTGAACACTTTTGGTTAGTATTTTGCATATTTATTTTTGCAGTATTATTTTGCAGTATTGTGAGAGCTGCATCTCTGCCTTAGAATTATAATTATAGTCAATATGGGGCAGTGTGTAAGCACAAGTCAGGATTGGTCTTCTCCAGGTCCTGGTGCCCTAATTGCACTACTTCTGTCATCCAGTCCAGGTATCCCGACCACCTTGGTGTGGAAATGATGGTCCACAGCTGAGACCTTGGTATAGTACTTGCTGTTAGAATGATAGAATCTAGGTCTAGACTCAATCCTCTTTCACTCTGGTATGCACTAAATAAAAGTTCAGATCCATCCCATACTTTTCAAACAACTTGTAGTACAAACATATACATGTTTGGTTTATTTTTCAAGTAATCTCTTTCTCCCTGAATTTATGCAAAACTTTGACCCCACTTCTCCCTTAGAACATTACTGTCATGGCATGTAAGATCAGCCAGAATTTCAGGAACAGGAAAGGGTCAAATAGCATAACTAATTGCACTTTTATGAAAGACAACAGAACACAAGTTCACTAAATTAAGCCTGCAATGCAACCACATTCAAATGCTGAACACCCATTTGAACCACAATTACTGCCAATATACCTTGAAAACTGAAGCTTAAAAATTCCCCAGAAAGATGCACAGCACAATAAGCATTTTTTGTGTTGTATTTCTTCCACATTTTAAAATCCCTACAAGTATAATGTGTAGTTTGATGGTTTCTTGGGTGTCAGCATCATTTATGTTTCAGAGAGGATTTTCTGATCTTTTTGGCTGTTTATCTACAGGTCTTCTATTTCTTCATTCTTCCCTCATGTTCTCAGTCAGTTCAGTCTTTATGTAACTCCTCTTCTGTAGTTCTCCACTTCTCCACTGGACACTTCTCCAGTGTTTATTGCCAGCTGGGTCTCCTAACCTCTAACCAGAAAATCTGATGCTTCAGAATTTTTTAGAATAAGAATTTACATTGAAACTCTGTTTGCCTTTTGCTTATGCTGAAGAAGACTACAGAAGTCTTCTTCTAGTGTGTATGTCTGTTAAAAGTGATTCAAGGTGTTCTTAAAATGTCATCTTTTAAATGCTGAATTTGCTTCTTTTATGACAGTCTGTGGCAGCAAGGAAGATTTAGGTTTTCTATCTTTGCTTTTTTTGCCTCTGTGAAAATACAGATTCTTAAAAAGCATCCTAGACTCGACCATATCTACTCTTTGGAATGATAGGTAGCATTTAGGTAACATATTTTGCAGGAGGTTATGGAAATACAGGTTTTGGAAATTTGCCATGTTGTCTGTTAGCAGTAGATGCACTAAACAAACAAACCCATGTGATTTGC
Source organism: Pseudopipra pipra (assembly GCF_036250125.1). Lineage (NCBI taxonomy): Eukaryota > Metazoa > Chordata > Aves > Passeriformes > Pipridae > Pseudopipra > Pseudopipra pipra. Next base: position 1,491,731 of record NC_087550.1, read on the forward strand.
ACTGGTGGTAAATGATGCTGGAAGAAATCATAGTACTCGTTGCCCAGCCTGTGTTTTCTGATCTGACATCCATCTTAAGAGCTGTTTTAAATTCACATTAAAAGATTTGGAGCTATTGATGCACTGCAAAGAACTGAAAGCTAGATGATAATATTTACTGGGTGCAAATATGATCAGGACAACTGCAGCAACAACCAGCTCTTTCCTGCTCTTTCTCCATAGCTAGGCCGTGTGCAAGAGCTAAATGTCCAGTTGTCATTTTAGCTCACTTAAATCCACTTGATCAAACCAGGAGCACTAAATGCAAACTGGCAGTCCCTCTTCCTTCTAGGAAGCAAGTCGATATTTGGTCTGTGTGCAGCAGATGCGTAGCTAATGCAATAAATATGGTGCTTAGATTTTGTATATAGGAAAATGAAAACTGTGCATATTTTTTAGCTCTTTTTTTTCTATTTAGCAAAGAAGGATTTATCCTGTATTTCACATTTGAAAGGCAGATGATTGCTGTAAGTGACTCGGAATATTTTGGGACGCTTGTTTATCAGCATAAAAGATTAAAGCTTTATGAATAAATATAAAAATTCTGCACAGCTTTTGAACTTGAGAAATCCTCTTGTGGTAGCTTCTTGAACTAGTATATTTATAATCTATATATTGGAGGTGTTCAGCAGACTGGTAATGTTTTATGAATGCTGTTATGTGTGTTAATCAGCAAGCTTTTGTGATTTCATTCAAATTGAGTCCCCTAGGATTCCTCTCACTTTTTAAAGTCAATCTTTTAATTTTTTTCGTAGTGTTTTAGGGGGTGTCTACCTGGCTAATTTCTCCAGGGCTTTATATCACTCTCCTCCAGTGCTTACAAGCAACAAAGAAAAGACAAAGAGATGGAGGAAAAACAAGATACCAGATGGGTGCTCAAAAATACCTCAGCAGTTCCAGTCAGATCTTTTGTAGCAGAATGGAATATCTTGTTCCACATAAACTGGATTACTCAGCACTTGTGTAAACTAACCTTATACTCCTTCCTTCAAGTGTATCCAGACATCGCTCCTACCTCAGTTTAATTAGGGTGAGGGTTTCTGTGTAATGTGATGCGATATAATATTGAGTGCACACAAATATTTGGCTAGACAAACATCTGCATTTTCACTTCTGAAACCAGTCACAGTCTGAAAATTGATGGAAATGGATGAACCCCTGTACGTGAGCAAAGTTTCTGCAGTCATGTAATGAACAGTGCCTGCTTTGTTACAGAATATCAGTCAGATAATAAGGCTACAAGGTGTCTTAATCCTCTCTCACCTGGTAGAGCAGCACCTTTCTCAGCAGACATTCCTCGTGAAAGAACACGAGTTTGTCAGTGTTAGACAGTGAATAAACAGTGGAGGTCACTAGGGAAAATCTGAAGTATCAGTGAAAAGTTGCCCTGTATGTTCTGAAAGCACATGCAGGAGGAGCAGTGAGGGGCAAGCCATGGTCACAGTGATAACCAAAGAGTGGGATAATTATGGCAAAAGAGTTTGACTTTGTCTTCCTTCCTTCTTTCATATGAAAAGATTCCTCTTGTAGTAGGTGGGATATGACTGCACTTAGAAGTCAGTCAGCAGCACTAGTGTTCACAAGTTACTTCCCACACTAATGTTCCTTTGCCAGGCTGAAGTGGCACCTTTATAGGAGATGTATAGTTTAGCCAAGCACTGGCAGCTCCAATGTCCTAAGCCTCCTTTGCCTGTGCCCTTTCCTTTGGGTTAGCTTGCTACTGCAGATTCTTTATTATGTCAGCAAAGTGATATTCAAGAGCTTTTTTTCTTCTCTTGGAAGACATCTTAGGATTTTCTCTCTAAAAAGGCTGCCCCTGATTAGCTCAATAAGATTGGGAGATTGTTTTGCTGTTTTCTGTAAATGTTGTCACTGCAAACCCAGCAGAAGTAAAAGCACTTGTCAGCTTGGCACATTGTGTGTATTTTGCAACTAGCAGGAACAATCTAGCTTTTTGTCCTCTTTTGAAAATCCAAGAGACCTTGATTCTGCACATAAAAGCTCTGGCAACAATCCCACAGATCTCTCTTCTAAGTGTGTGCCAAGAGATTGAGTTAAAAAATTCAAACAGAAACTATTTGGGGCAATATGGATAAAAAACCTATCCTCTCTTTTCACCAACTTTAAAAACTCTTTCCCTTTATGATATCATGATGCCTAAAATATATGCAATACTCTTCAAAGCTCGCCTTCGCTTTAGCAGCTGCTCTGGGTAACAAAACAAAACCAAAAGAGCTCTTCAGAAAAGCCTTCTCTCTTAGCAACAAAATAAGTATTTCCCTGCTCCCCTTTAAAGGGCATGTGCTCGATATCTAATTCTCTTTATGTGGGTCACTGATCATTATGGGTTGGTGTTGCACTGTCCTGTTCCTGTGGTGGGTCTCAAAGCAGTTGCCATTGCAGGGAAGCCTGGCAGCGCTTCCCTTGGTTTTGGGAAGAGCAGCTCTTCCAGTGCTGCACCAGCAACCATCACCCCCAAAAAGAGCCCTTCCATTCCTACCTTTGCTAACACTTGCAACTGCCGTGCTGAGGTTTGAATTAAGAGGCAATAGGAATGAAAATCACCTTCCAATGCAGCCAGTGGGCAATTTGAAGGATTGAAAAGGGATGTTGCCTGTTTAAAGACAGAATGGAAAAGGAGATGGTACCTGGATGTCTTATAGATTAGCTTTGCAGGGTGAGAGTTCAGCAAATTTCCTTCAGAAACTTAATTATTGGAAAGAAAGTGGAGTTTTCTCTGCATAATTTTCTCATTTAAGAGTCTCTTTCTTCACTCTAGCTTTTCATTTTTACAAATGCCTTAATTATACAGTGGGGTTGTTTCGTCTCCTGGCTGTATTTGGATATATAGGCATATTCAGAGCTAAGAATTTTCTTCTCTATTGTGATTAGTGTTTAGTACTATTTCCCAGGTGGACGGTAGAGGAATGTTTGTCTATGCTTAGGAAAAATAATGTGTGTAAAATCGCATGAAAACACATACTTTTTTTTTCTGTTTTATATAAAGCTGCAGTACTCACTATTATTAATGGGGTATTTTGGTTTAATAGACAATGCTGCTATGTTTTAACACTTCAATATGTTCAAAAATAGATCCTGGAAAAAAATCATTTACTTAAATAGCTTACATGACAGGCAAGTGTATGAGAGTCAATGGAAATCAATACCAAAAGAGACATTTGTACTACCAGGCTTTTGAAAGAGATGTATAGACAAGGTTGTTAATTGGTTTTCAGTGGAATAATTTTCAGTGGAGTTCATAGTTATTCAGTTGTACGTATTCTCAGTCCACTGTAATTCCCCTTTAACTTCCAAACTGTCCACTTTCTACGGAGCATTTATGAAAGAATAACATGAATTTGCCATTTTGGGGCGGCCCGTGTTCTATAGGCTTGATTTCTAGAGCATCAAATGACTTTGTGTTTTTAATGTCACCCTAATTTTTTTCCAATAAATATGTTACAAACAAATGCTAAGAAATAATTTATAATTTCTGTTCTCGAGCTCAGAATGTTTTAGTGGTCTTAATTTTCCAGGCTAGTTTTCAATATGCTGCCTCTGAAGCTGTCGCCTGCTTCCTTTTCAAAAATCCCATGGGAATAAGCCCTGACACGTGTGTGTCTCTCCTCATGCCTGTTCCTCCACAATCAAAGTTACTTATAATTAATTTCCTGAAGTTTGGTCAACATTTGCTGCCCATACAACTCACTAGCTGGATTTGGTAACGTTCTGCTGGGGAGAGAACTAAATTACCATGGAATATAGCACACTTTGATTGTGCCTGCTTTGAACACAGTTGAAATTAAGTGGCAGAAGAGTGTAGGGGTGCCTAGAATGTATCTGCCAACTCTGGGCATGTCAGTTCAACCCCCATTACCCTGACAACCTTGTGCCTGCTATATATAACCACAGTGTGGGATTGCAAGTCCTGCGGCAGAGAAGGATTTTCACTGGGAACAATTCCGTGAAAGCTTTTAGGAAGACAAGCTGGGAGCAGCCCTAGATAGAAGCAAAGCTGGATAAAAGCCTAGCTAGAAGCCAGAAAAGATATCCTAACTTAGAAGTATGCTTCATCCCTCAAATAATGTGGTGTAAAGAGCCTGTACTTTTCAGATGACAGAAAAATTTCAGCCTATAAACAACCTACCCCACCCCAATTTTGGGTACGTAGAAGAAGTTTTTGAGTGCCATCTTGAATTATATCCAGCCCACTTACAAACAGGCATAACTAATATTTTATAAGAATATATGAGGACAATAAAATAAATAATAGTTAAAATATTATGGCAATATTAACTTAAAACTGTGTTTGTTCAGATATTGAACTTTAAGAAAATAGGAGTGGGACATTCAATCCAGGTGCCTCTCTGAGTCAGCAGACTCATTTAGCCCAGTGTGCTGTCTCAGGCAGTAACTGATCCAAGGTACTTCCAGAAACAGTTTAAAATTAAGTCATACTTAGACCTTTTGTCAGCACACCCTCCCAGCAGTCAGCAGCATCAGAACTTCCTGCTCCAGATGATAATCTGGATGGTCATGTTTGACTGCCAGTAGTATATCTGTTTATTAATTTATCTAAGTATGCTATGGTTTTTTTGCATTCTGAATATTTTTTTAAGGTGGCCTCAATTATTGTTCTCGACTGATCAGCTTCACACCACTTATGATTTCCTTTTTCCTAGTTTCAAGTACCCTTCCAGTTGCCCCTCTACTCATTGGAGACCATCCAGTCCCTTTTCTTTGCAGAACTTGTTCTGTACCCCCTGCTCACACTTGTCAGCCTTCTATGTTTTTATTACTCGTACCATATGATTTTTTCAGACAGCATAGCCGGAAATGCATGCAGTAATTACAGTGTGGGCACACCAAAGATCTACAAGCAGTTTAATATGTCTCTGTTTATACCCAGACTCCTTTCCCAATAACGCCCAACAATCTGTTTGCCATCCTGACTGCCATGGGTAACAGCTAAATCACATCCAGCATTGTGTATGTTTGGGTTTGGTTTGGTTTTGTTTTTTTTATTAGCCTTCATTCATATTTTTGATAGTGAATTGTAATTGCTATGGTAACTATCACTCACTAAATCCATTTGTTCTTTCTGGACTCTTCAGTTTTTTGTATATAGTTTCAACTTTGACCACGACGAATAATTTGGTATCATCTGCGAGCTTTGGCATCTTTCTGCCCGTTATTTTCCCATGGCACACCAATGGAATGGAATAAAGCATATGGAATGTAATGAATGGGACACGTAACCACCACAAGGAGAAGTGATGGCTGTTAGACATGAACACTTTTTTGTGAAGCAGTCATCTTCAATCACCACTTGCAGAGCCCGTCAGCACACGGCATTTCCTTGCCTGTGTTTGAGGAGCACAGTTCTGAGTTACTTATCAAGCCAGAATTAGATTCTAAACTTCCTTTTTTTTAGCTTGAAAATGTGGCATAAAGGAAACTGCTGTCTAGAAAAAGGGAGAATCAAGCCTATAGTGAATGATCTAGAAACAGCAGTATATCCTGCAGCTTACTAAGGGTTACTGTTTATGTTATGCCATTCCCAGGGATTATTTTGGTTTATGATCATCCCTTTGTTGCTCTATAAAAATATGCAATCATAACTGAATGTGGTCATAGCTATGTGAGACTATTCTAGAAAACATATGGTGGTGGATACTGAAATGACAGTAATATTTAAACAGTTTTTCCCTGCATCAGAATTATTAACAACCCAATTGTTTGCTCAGATCTCAAGGTTAGGCTTTACCCTGTTGCCTCTCTCTCACTTTTATTTGCTTCTTTAAATATTTCTAAACCTGTGAGAAGCAGCAATCCCTGCTGCCTAAACTGGCGTGCTTACATAGACTTCAGCGAAATTTCATTTGTTTAATCCTTAGGAAATTTCTGTGGAAAGCTTGATATGGTATCTCTAGATATTGATTAGCATAAATACAAGTTTTTCTGTGCTCTGCTAAGGTATAAGAAAAGACAACCTGGAATGGATGAATTTTTATTTTCAGGTGTGATAAATTGTACTTCTTCTATTTATCAATTCCCTTTAAAAAAAATTTGCATTGCTCAAATAATGACTTTTCCTAATGTGATCCTTATGGATCCATCCTCATAGATGATTTTATTTACTTTTGCGAATGGGGCTTCTACATTCTGTTACTAATTTAGGAGAACAGCATCCTTCCAGGAATTTCATCTCTCCCAGGAGTGTGTGGTTGTGTTCTCTCAGGGTGCAGGGTAAGAATGGCTTCACTTCCTCGGAGAGCTCTGCACAAGGGTGTAGGAATAGTAATGCTGGCTCAGATCCAAGCTCCTTCTCTTCTGGCAATACCCTATGTAAAATGCTTTTGAGGAAGATTATAATAACCTAACAGATGGCTTGTGTAGGATAATCTGACACTGATCGCTTATGCTTAAAGGTTGTTTTAAACCCAGAAGTGTAATTTATTTCAGCGTTTTTATTACTATTATTTATCATAGCAAAATATTATTTTCCATGCAGACGTCTCTGAATCTTGTATTCCCGATGTCAGCAGCAATTAGTTCTTCAGTCAGATCATATGTCTTCAAGAAAAAACATTTTTTGTTTTGCTTTTTTTTTATTCTTATGCTACCATGTGAGAAACTTTCTGTGTCATCATTATTTCAGACACGGTTACTGTGACAGCTGTTATTCCTCTTTCCTCAGCAGTAAACAACCTCGCACCTTTTCAATCTCGACACGTCTTCCAGATTCATGATCATTCTTATCCTTTCTCTCAAAGTTCATGATCTATCCCGAAATACCTGATTTCAAAACCTTTCCAGATGAATTTTAACTCCTGCTGGTAAATATAAAATTGCTTTTTTGTCCTCCATGTCCACAGCTTCTTTCTAGCCCTGGCACACCTTTAAGCAATGCTAAATGAAGCTGAATGAGTGTGAAAAAGAATAGCTGTTGGGAATTAGGAGGCCTAAATTTGATTACTCCCTGTTGATCAAATCATAAACTCTCCCATATCCCTACCTGCAAAATAGCCATAATAGCAGGTCCCTGCTCACAGAATATTGAATGTAGACATAAGAACTCAAATGATCTAAATACCTCAGGAAATGTTCTCAAATATATAATGTTACAGAAGTCTGTATTCAGGCAGCCCAGTGGCTTGAATCTAATTATTCCTGAGAAAATACAAAATATAATGGATTTTGACACGTAAAATTTCCAAATATGTGACTATGTTCCCTTCATTACAGGCATATACAGAAAAAAAAGCCCTTTGAAGTTAAAGTAGGAGAAATAATAATTCCTACTAACAAGAATAGCTGGAGCATTAAGATTATGACATGAAGATAGGCTAGACAATACAATACAATACTGGCCTTTTTCTCATTCATCAGAGCTTCTTTAAAAGAAAGTAGTAGATAATGAAGTTATAAACAAGAGCTTTTGGTTTAAAATGAAAAAAACCAAGACCCTTTACTCATTATTCATGTAATCTCTAGAGGATGTTGCTTATTCTTCTTAAAAAAGAGGGCCCCACGCTTTCTCCCAAAGGTATCTCTGGGCCACACAGTGCTGCTGGTGCTGGAATTGTCACTGAGTATTTGTTACTGGGCCTTTTTTTGACCAGTTCATAGCCCATGATCTTGCTAACCCTCGTGAAAACACAGGTTTAAGAGAAAATGCATGAAGGTGAGTAGGTGTGACTTAGACAAAATAAAAATGCCCTTGTTTTCCTTGTGGCTGTACAGCACACCCAGAAAGACAGAAAGTGGTTCCTCTGCTGCAATCATAACTGACAAGTCTTACATAATTAGTTTTATATTGACCAGACAATATTAGTTTTATTATAGTACCTATTTACTAGAAAAAGAGAGACTTCTGTTGTTTGGTTATGGTGTTAGTTTTTTTGTTGTTGTTGTTGTTGTTCATGGATGGTCAGACTAGCTTTTATAATTTATCCTTTTAATATGGGATTTTAATTGTCATCCTCTGTCTTGGTCACTTAGTAGTGTAGGCTTAACCTACCCTGGTTCTCTGTGACTAGAAGTGTCCCTACAACTTTTCTAGGTAGTTGGTGTCTTCAGCTCTAAAACAGATTCATTCCCTCATACCTGACACTGGGTTTTCATGGCATCGTCAGATGTGTTTCAGAATCTCAGCAACTATTCTTCAGGCTTGAGTTATCCAAATCTGAAAAGCTGTTCATCTTGGCTTGGAAGAAGCTGTGTGCATCAGTGTTAAACAGATGTACCTGATGCTGCTTTCTTCAGAAACATAAGTAAAGTGTCTTTATTTCACCAGTGCTTTCTCTTTGGCTCTTCATTATAGGAGCTTAATCTAAGTTACACTTGGTTGAAGTTGGCCAGCCTGGAGCAAGAAAAGGCACTTTAGGCTGGATTTCAGCAGCAGGGTGACTATAGGCAGAGGGAACAGAAGTTCAGTTATGTCTCCATGATGCCCATTCTTCCTTAGCTTTGGGATCTGCTGGTTAAGACTTACTGGTTTGCCTGCTGTTTCCTCATAAGGATGCCACAAACATTCCTGCACTAAACAGCATTTTAATTTTTTTTCAAATTGATGGCTGTGGTTATCAATAAAAATGGGTTCTGTGAGGTAGCTTTTAACACTTCAGCAATGCAGGGCTTCTACCAGTCACAGGTAAGGCTTAAACACCAATGTTTGAAAGTTACAATCAGCCAAAAAAAAAAAAGAGCCTTTAAATTAGAATTATTTCTCCAGGCTTAACTATAGCTTGTATTGTGTAACTCAGCTATAATTCTATTAGCAATAAGACACTGCAGGGAGTGTATTTCCAAGCAATTATTATACTTGGGTGATTAAAGTAATTCTAGATATGACCTTGTCCCATATAACACTGCCAGAGGCATGTAGTAATCTTACAGAAGTGTATTGCTTGTCTCATCTCATTGCTTAATTATAAAATGTACACAGTAAATATTCTGTAGATAGGAAATGAAAACTCATGGAACTGATACTAAAAATCCCTAAGGTATTACATTATAAAATAAAATGTAAAGTATGACTCCTTATTTTTGCCAAAATATCATCTTCACGTCTATAATAAAATAAGCAAGTAATCAGCTGCAATCATGGATCTACTTGTTTTGAAGCCACACAAGATGGAAAGATCATTATATCACATAAAAGTACACCTTTTCTCCTTTTTACTACTTTCTGTGTTCAATCAATAACCTGTAATCTTCCTCAAAGATTCTTTTTCTCTGTATAGCAAAACTTAAATCTATTTCAGAACAGGTACATAAAATTCACCTCTATTTCCTTATAGGTTTTTTCAGAATTGAGATTCAAACTCATTCTCTTAAATTAAAAAAAAAAAGGTTTATGGAGCCATAGATAGGAAAGTCTTGTTGTTGGGTTTCTTCATTGTAAGATTATTATCAAAATTCACTGCTGGGAAAAAAAGAAAAATAACTGAATCCAGAAGGAAACATATAAACTGGAAATCACTTCTGCCATTGTAGGGTATCTGTATGCCAGAAATTTCAATTATGACATAATAAAATCTATAGGTTAGAAGTATTTCTTGGGCCTGATCAGAGGCTGACTGGAATAAATAGACCAACCATGAGTTAGTGCAGTTCAAACATGAAATATTGTGAGTTTATTTAGCAATATAAGAATATAAATTGTCACTAATTTTTTTCCAATGTGACATTTCACAAAATTTTGAATCTATACTTGTATTTGCTTAAAAATTGTAGAATAAAGCAAGAATTTGCCTACATACAACTTAAGACATTAATAATTGATGTACAGAGCATCTTCCAGGGATTAATAACCAGCTGGGAGAGCTGATGGCCTGAGGCAAAGCCAAGGGCCATTACCCCCTGGCTGGTTATTAAATCCCCAGGAAATTCCCGATGCCAAGGTCACAATTGCTATTACAATCCTTTCTTTCCAAAGTAAAAAAAAAAAAAAAAAAAAAAGACAAAAAGACTGCTTCATTTTATTTCTTCCTTTTCAATAATTTATTTTAAAACACACTGTATAATGTGAATACAACGACATTGGTGTTTGGACATTTCTAGGGATCCAACACAAAACCCTTCAGTATCTACACAAAGTCTCCCATTTTTTCCTGATAGCCTCTGGATCAGGCCCTGTCTGCAGGCAGCAATCAAACTGCTTTTCAAGTATCTAGTAGTTTGTCAAGGTTAATTCATACTAAGCAACAAAAAAACTTCCATCTTAAGTTAGTTAGGAAGTAAAATGGCAAACTCCAATATTGGTTGGGGGAAAAAAAGGTAGATAAGTAAGAAGTGTTAAATTGTATGGTTTATACTGTCAAATGATAGGTAATATGTTATAGTCAAATGTCTTCTCAGGCCATTACTGCATCTTGTGTACCAAATGACACATTTAATTGTGACTGGATGTGATCCACGCTACGACACAGAGCCATGGACTGTAAGGTAGTCAGGAAGAGAATATGCAAATGCCAGTATGCTATTAGGAAAATCAGCTGCTTGGTAAAACAAGTCTGTCATCAGAAAAGGGGACACAGTCATATTTTATTGTCAGTAGAAGTGGTGAAAGCATGCAGATTAGATTAGGACCAACCTAATTGGAGATATGGGTGGTTTGCAGTACAGGAGGGGGAACAGGCATTAATTTGTGTCGTGCCACGCCATGTCACTACCACTTGAAATTCCATTGGGCAATATTAATTCAAACAGAGGGCTAGGCTGCTAATAAATGAGGTAAATTGAGTCAATTACTAATTTCATGCTTTTCTGATTTTTGGTTTGGATAGATAATATCCACAATTTAATGCACTGTCCTCCAGAGATCTTTGCCACTTATGAAGAACATGTGTTCATAGAATTATTTATAGTATTCGTGTTGATAAACATCGCTCCTGCACCCAGAGCAACAGGACACAGGATAGGAAGGGAGCCAGCTTTTGTCTGCCTTTTCCTCTTGATTGAAATCTTTTATTAGTTGTGATATGACTGACTTGCCTTCGGGCAGATCTTCACTTTTTCCTTGTCGTTTTTTTCTTTATCATTCCGTGGCACAACAAAGTCTTCGTTCACGTGACTGCACTGACACTTCCCTGTCAAGGCCCTATCACTGAAGGCAGAGCAGAGCAGCTTTTACACCCCTCTCTTGCAGGAGGGACCCCAGAGCTCATCCTGAATCCCACTGTCAGAAGCACATTTTCTGGACTGGGACAGAGCTTTCAATAAAGCACTGGCTCTACCACTACGCTCTTGCTCCACTCCAGCCTGTGCTGATAAGGCAGGAGCCACACAATCACCTCCAGCAGCTCACCCACTGCACTGCCCAGGGAGCACTCTCTGATCCACTGGCTCGCTGTCAAGTATTGGATGTGCTCCCAGAAAACCACTTCTAATAGAATCTCTCCTACTCTATCAGGGTAATGTAAAACCCGATACCTCTGTTCGGGAAAGACAAAGCAGAATAAACATGATGGAGGGGGGTTGATCTCTCTGGCAGCATTTCTTACTGCTATATCTTCTCTCTAAAATAGCATGTGATTTGTTATTGCTAACTGAACTCACCAGCTTTTAGTTCGAGACGTGCATCACCTACTGTCATTTCTTTCTCTTTCTCATAAATGCATGCCAGTCACTTATAAAAAGTTAATGACAAGGACATTAAGAAACACTACCCCCACCCCTCAAAAATAAAAAAAAAAAATTAAAAAGCAGAAAACTTACAAACTGCTTAATGGAGAATGTTATTGGGCAGAAAAAACAGTACAGGAAATACATGCACCAAGACAATTTTCCTTCTCACTTCTACGAAGCAAGCTCAGCATTTCTCCTTCCCTTTTACCTTTCTATTTTTTTAATATTTAAATTTAAAACCTAGGCTTACTTAAGTGACTTCTAAAAGATTATTTTGCAGATTTAACTTTACCTATTGTTACATCTTCCTCTGTAGGATATGTTCTACTCTGGTTTTAGCGTGTGCAGAAGTTCATTGGTTTTTCAAAACCTTTGATGTCCTCAGCAGAGAACGAATTGTGAGAGATAATGAGGGTAAATTAAACTGAAGAAACCTTCAGTACATACACAAATATTGTGGTAATCAGGCTGATAGAAAAGGAAGTACAAAAAAGTGCAGAGGCAGCTAAATGACAGTTAAATGATCTGAAGCCAAATGATCTGAAGCCACACAGCCCCATCTTTCATGGTTCAGTACAGGTCATTGGGTGAATTTTATTTTTCACACTAACCTTTGTCTGGATTTGTAAAATGAGTATTCATGACTACATCTTGAGGAGAGGTTTTAAGTTCCTGTGTCTTATGGACATAAATACAGCTACCAAAGCTAAGTATCTATTCCTTTCAGCCAGAACTTACATCTATTTAATGTTGCCATTTCGTGACTGCAGACATTTTTGATGGAGCTTTTCATCTTTATTTTTCAGTAAAAGAGTAATAAAGAATTGCCTCCTCGAATGCTGGCTTTATTCTGACTATAAGAGAGAAATGCATAGGTTATTCAATTCCTGCCAATATTTCCTATCATGTTTCACTTTGTGAATCTTTTCAGGAGCAGTCTTTTCCCTCAAACTGTTCCCACAGAAGTCAAACCCACAGTTTCAAACTAATGGCTGTTAATGTCTTTAGAACCATCATTTGCTTTATGACTTACTAAAGTGTACAATATACAAACACATTTTTACATCACAGAACTGCCTTTACATTTATGGGAGAAAAAAAACTCCCTTGATATTTTTGGGCGAAATATCAGTCTTCAAATCCAGATAGAAATGAACATGGCAACTTATTAATATTAACACTAACCTATTAGTATGTATAACATGAATACCTCAACAACCACTCATTCTCTAAGTTGATAAACCAACAACGAGTGTATCATTCTGTAAAACACTGTAAGCCCTTAAGTGCAGGGGAGAGCCACTGGAACTGAATTATGAAGCAGATTGGTTCTCTGCTAGATTTGTACTTTGCATGTTTGTGAGGATATTAACCTCAGGATGGGAGTTGTGTGCCCCCTAATTACACACTCAGGTTATTTTGAAAAGCTTTTAATCGGACTTTCACATAACAGTGAACATGAAAAACATACAGATAAAAAGGGGCCATGCCTTTGAATTTACATGGGCAAATAGCACTTTCAAGCCTTCAGCAGTAATTTTTTCTGTTGACATTGTAGATGTGAGGTTTGTGCCATCTGGGTCAATAACCTCCCTGTTTCAAGAAAAATGGCTTCTTTTTCTGGAATGTTTAACAGACAGTGGAGGAGATTAAACAGAAGCTCTTACATAATCTTTTCATTTGTATGTTAAGAAGAGATGGACAGGCTGCATATAGAATGGTATTTGTGAAATTTTTGCCAAAGCTATCATTGCAATAGAAATCTGAAAATAAATTCCTTTTACATTACCATCATTCAAAATTATTTTTTTTTTTAGCTTAGCAGGGTAAAGTCTTGGCTTAAGACTTTTCAATGAATTAAAAGCATTAAGGAGATAAATACAATGGGTGCAAATCCATTTTGCTGTTGAAATTATGGTCTTACTAGCTCAGTAGGAAATACTCTCCTGCCATTGCTGCAGGACTTATCAGAAGAAATTCTGGCTCTACTGAAATTAAGAGAAAAGCTGTCTTTGATGTCAGTGGGGACAGGATTACATCTTGGTGTTTGCCACCATGGATGCTAATTTTAACCCTCAGGAGGAATGTATTCACCAGTGCCCTCAAAGAAGAGCTTTGTAGTATTTATTACAGACTGCTCTCCAGCAGAGGACTACTTTATTTTTTCCTGCCAATTTTGAATGCAAATAAATAAGTGAGGAATCAGGGAATCTGTCATCTTTTTTTGCTTCTCCTATACCTTTAGTAGAAGACCAATGTTAGGTGGCCATTTTCTGTTAGGCAGTGAGCATTTTCATAAAATTAGATTCACAGTAAAATAACACAATTAATAGATTTCTCAGAAAGTATACTCATCACCTACTTAGGAAAAAAAAAACCTAATGGGCATGACCACCAAGCAGATATAATTTTAATTTGGGAAATGTTAGACTTATAACCAACAATTTGCTGGTCTGAAGTGCAAATGCAGATTTTAATATCAAATGCCACATCTTAGGAGGAATTTAGAAGTTTAATTCTTGGCACGGTCATCTGTTGCAGTGCAAAATAAGGTTCTCCTTTCTAGAGTGAGAGATATTGAAACTTTAGCAATGGTACCTCAACAACTGCTGCCATCAGGCTCCTAGTGGAGTTTTCACAAAGGAGTACAGTTGCAACACTTAGTGAATGGCAACTTAAAAAGCTGCCTACTTAATTGCTCTAAGTCTCAAGCCACTCTCATAAGTATAACAAAAATATGTGTAATGTATTCTTTCCACAATTTTTCTTGCCTTGGAAAGTATCTTTGCCCTGAAGAAACACTGGTCTGCTCAGCAAATGTATTAAGGACTAAATTTTTAAAATATCATAGAAAGGTTTAGGTTGGAAGGCACCTTCAAAGATCATGTAGTGCAACCCCTCTGCCACAGGCAAGGATATCTTTCACTACACCAGGTTGCTCACGTTGGCTTGTGCTTGCTATAGGGATGTTGATTAATGTGACACATAAAGTGTGTGTACAGATGCCCTTCTCTGACCAGAATGAGAATGAAAAGCTGCATAAAACAGTAGATAAAATGTTAGTAGCAATATTGGCCACTCCTCTTGTTTTAGTTTGGACATAAATAGTATCTACATTTTACCGAAGCCCTTAGAGATGAAGAAACAACTTTCCTCCCTTATAATAATTAAAAAACAACCAGTGGTCCAGTAGATTTAGTGCTCTGAGTCATAAGTTTAACTCAGGCAGTTTTGTGGCCAGCCTGGATATGCAGATGGCTCTGGCATATGATCGTGAAAGTGATGTAAATCATTTCTCATTGAATCGTAGCATCCCAAGCTGTTGCCATTTAATTGTTCAGTTTATACAACAGTAAATGCCAGCAGAAAAACCTGAACTACTGCATGATCATTCTGTGAGGTGCTTCTTGTTTATCAGCTGCAGGTTGTTTCGACAGTTAACTTTTGTCCCAGAAGGTCATGAACTGTTTCACCACCTCATCTGACACGTTTCTGTCTGCTTTGGCATCTTCACAGTTTTGATTTTTTTTTGTACAGCTCTCTTTTATCTCTCTGATACAAAGCCAATAAAATGTTTAAACTTCCTCTTCATACTAAAGTAATGTTTATTTTCCTTCATGTGGGCCTCTCTAGTCTCCTACTGTGTCAGGTCAAAATAATCTCCTAGCACTCTCCAACCGGTACATTTAGGCAGGTTTGAAAATTTCTATTGTTGTATTATAAAGTGGTAGGAAAAAATATTAGCAATATCTTCTTACCATAGAAAAGGTGAGGTAAACAAATTTGTTTAGACAAGTAAGTCTTCGTATTTTCTACTATAAACTAAAGAGCTTACATTTCCAGAAAACATATGATTTCTGGATGGTTTTCTTCTTTTATGCTCATCTCCTGTACTTCCAGTTGCACTTTCTCTCTTAGAGTGGGATATTCTTTTCATATTGAGAAGGTGGCCACATTTTCCTGTGTGTTTGTACCATGCATGTTCTACATACTTTGGATCTAACCCAGCCACGCTGTAATATATGTCTTTTTATTCAGTGACACAAAAGAATGCATTTGCTTAACTGTAAGTCATACAAGTGGATCATAAGGAATATGCTGGCTAACATGCCTTTAGTTTGCAGCAGACATAAAAGTATATGATGCAATTAATTAGGAACATATTGGAAACATCTTTGTGACTGGTGGATTTAAATGGCAATGAAAAGATTAGCTCCTTGGTCAAGCACCTTAATGACACGTGTTGCAATGGGAAAGTATTAAATACTCTGACAAGCACGCTGGCAGTGCCAGAAAAATGCTTTAGATGCATTTAAAAAACACAGTGGTTGGGATGCAGGAAAGTGAGGCCTGAGACAAATGGAACACAAGGAAATACAAGTAAAAATTAAGAGATGTATTAGCTTTTCAACTTGGCTCCTACTGCAAGAGGAATAGGCAACATTATGATTGTATACTTCAGATAGCCTCTAACTGGTTAAGTTTTAGAAACAGAATTAAAGTCCATATTATTCTGTTTATAGCAATTATAGGAAAGCATTACAAAACAGAATACTCCAGCAGCACTCTGGTTTTGCCATTTCTTATTTCCTCTCCGAGTTCTGTCATCCCATTTGTTCTATTTGTAGGTATCTTTATTTCCAGGCTTTCATGGCCCACTTGATGTGCTCATCCTACTGATACCTAAAGGAATCATAGATTTAACTGAGGAGACAGGACTTAGGTTGTAATGGGGTCCATGAAATTCACATTAAAAATGTTTAGAGCTGTCATGTATGTGTGTGTCAAACAATGAGGAGGAGAGCAACATGCCATTGAGGATATGTAATCACATCAAAAATGCTGATAGAGTACAAAGTAATAAGGAGAAGGACAGGTCAGCAAAGAATTCAGAGTGCAGGGATGTAGGCAATTGCTGAGTCAAGCTGAATAAGGTCTTGAAAAGGATGTAAAATCCAGTAGAAAAATTACTTGATTCGTATAAGTAAAAGGAGAAAGTGAGAACAGTCACTGTGCACTGGTGATTCAGTGCACTTCAGAACTAAGGAACTTCGCCTCAGTTTTTAAGCAGGGAAATGATTTTGGCCACGGGAGCAGTGGTAGAGTGGTGAGGGCATGAGAAATTTATATAGTTCAAATGAAAACCAATTTAGAGGTACTGATAGCTCTTTACCAAGGGACCAAAAGAGGCTTCGTCTCAGAGCTGTATCAAACCCGAGTCACAGGCTGCATGGCAAAGTGTTTTCAACAGACTCATCAACTAAGGTTTCACTGTGTCACGTGAAAACTGCCTGGGTACTTTTTATATTTAAGAAAGAGAAGGGAAGTAGTATATAAAAATAGGGTTGGCAATCTGGCTGCAGCAGGAAGCAAAGTTCTGAGCAATTGGACATGGTACTACAAGTAATTTAGATAAAATGCAAAGGTACACCATGCCTGATTATATTGGTAGTTTTATTTCCAGACAAATGTTTCAGACTTTAGGTAGACCATGGTAAAGTATTCTCATACCTCTATATGGACAAGCATTAATTAAAATGCAGAAGGTCAGCAGAAAAAGTAGAAGTTAGTAGAAAAGAACTTGTGGATGTATGAGGAACTTGATAAACAGCAAACAGCCATGAGAAGTACCAAGGAAGTAAGTATCAGGGTAAAACTCAAACAAGAGTAAAGGGCTGTTTAAGGTCTATAAAGATTGGTAGAACAGTGGATATTATTATATGGCTGTGAATAAATAAGGAATATCCCTAAACATTACAGCACTGAAATTTTGGGGACCGTCTTGCAATCCAACTACATCTAAAAGCTTGAAAAGTTTATGAAGAGGATTATGGGATGTGACTGTGATTTTAAATCAGTGATGCTGAAGAGACTTATGTTCTCATAACTTCTTACCTTGACAATAGTGATAAACATACCTTGGGATTCTTATTCAGTTGTGTATTTCTTCGTAAGACACGAGACCTTAGTGTGAAGAAAAGTAAGGAATGAAATAGAATTAAAATTTGGAATAGAACTCCACTCTCCATAAGAAATCCAGATTGGAATGTTGGACAATGCCAGTAGTAACAGAGTTCTGGCTGCAAAACAGTCAATTTATTGACTCATTAACAGTTCATAAAATTTAGCACATTCCTCTGTTTCTTGTCACTGGTAAACATATGCTCTGAATTTATAGTGGGATCTGCAGTACCATTCCATAAATATTAAAAATAGTTTTGTGAGCATTACAATGAATGTCTGTCTAACCACAGTGGAATTCTGATCTTAAATAAAAGAATTGCAAATTGTATCAGGCAAGTTCACACGATTCATGACCTACTGAACTCACTGAAACAATCCAGAGTGCAACTCAATGAAAGCCTTCAAGAACACTTTTTTCCCCCCCAGAATCTAAATGCAATATCTGATCCTAAACATAATTCTAGAGGTGTGGATTAAATATACTGTTTCTCAGTATAGTGCATCCCAAATGGAACCAGTGAAAGGGCATTCCCAGCATACTGATAAACAAATGTGGGGATTATAGATCTTTTCAGTACAAAATAGTGTTAAGACATAACCACCATTTTATCTAGTAATAAATAGGGTCTGGTATATCTGTTCTGCCAGATTCCTGGAATTTTACTCATGTTGAAATGTGGTATTTAGTTTGAGTAAGGGAATTAGAATCTGACAAGCAAGTTTTAAAAGTCTGTCAGAAGTACATATTGACAAGGGAGTTAATTAATGGACTGAACTAATTAACATGATATTTCTGCTCTTTTTTATAAATGTAGTGAAATATATGAGAACAGCTCAACAATTAACACAAGAAGCAGATAAGTTCTATAATGTGAGCTTTTGCTTTCTCTTTTCATCAGAAATGTGGCATGGAAATTGTTGACCTCAGAAAAAGAGAATCTCCTTTTTTTTTCCCCTCTTCCTTTGAACTTATCTTCTTGACTGTGTGTTTCCCTTTTGCAAAACTCTCTGGGAGTCAGGGTGTTCAACAGGTTTTAGAATAGCATCCAGTGTAGCTAACAGTAGACTCCTGCATATAAAAATACGTGTTATTACCTCAGTTGGAAGCATTTCTTTTTGCTGCCCAGTTTAAATTTGATTTGACTTGATGAGGCTAAAAAGGAATAAAAAGTCGTACCTTTTATATTCAGACATGATGCTTGTCATGTTTAAACCCCATCCAGCAGCCCCTCACTCGTGCCCTGACCTCCCCCCACCAGTGGGATGAGGAGGAGAATCAGAAACAAAATTATCAAACCAACTGTCCTGCAGTAGTAATGAACATACACTTTCATAAAAACTAAACAGATCTTTCCCCTGCAAGGCATAAAATGGGTGCTTATTTTATGTGTAAAATAGGATTGTTCAGTGGACAATTAACTGCAAATACCTGCATTTGTAGAACCCAGTGTATGTGACAGGGAGAAAGAGATTCTCCCTCAATGGCTGCATATGATATGAGGTACTAGAATTTTTGTTGCTGTTCAGTAAGTGACTTTATATGAAAGAATATATTTATTTCTAGTCTAAAAAGTCCACCTAAGATATAAAAGCAACAAAAATGTCACCAAAAAGTGATATCAAAAAGAAAAAAAAATAAGATTTTCAGCCTGGAGTAAAGGGGGAGTTGACTTGTGTAAAGGTGCTTCTGTTTTATCCTTGTGCATCTCCATTCAGATGGCTCTGCCATAGGCTTGGAATAACTGAGAGCATGTGCAAGCAATGAAAGAGGCAAGATCACAGTGACTGAGGTTTGTTCCATAGCAGACCTGCTGCTTTCACTCAGAGTTTTCATGGGATACAGCTTACTAAATATGGGATTGTACATATTTGCAATCAGGATGTATTCTAAGCAGCTGATGTATCTAATTAAAACTTCCTGTGTGAAATGGAATAACAGTTCAAATTCCCTTTCAACTAATGGGAAACTCCCATAAACTCAAGAGCTGAAGCTCAGATAACATTGCCTATTCTAACTCCTTGTAATGAAACAGATATTATGTGTCTTTCAACAATCCCTATAGCCAATTTTTATGATTATTTTTTTTCTGATCAGATGAGATGTCTCAGAGAAGAACATTCACTCTCAGCTCTAAATAATAGGAATTTAATGTACATTCAACAAATGTAGTAGAAGCATATCACAACAACTTTTCCTCAGCTCCTGTGTTCAAAAATTCATAAATTAACATCAATCTTTACAATTTTGTTAAAATCTTTATTTTATTGACGTTTTCTAAATTATTCCTGTTACCTTAACAAACTATTTGGCAAGTCTCCACTTCCTTCCTAGTTAGAAGTGCAGAAGCTAAAGCTTGAAGCAGAATTCTACTGTTTGACACCAGATGAAACAGTGCTCTCATGTTTGTTTCTGTCTCTTTACAAGCATCCATGGTCTTTATGAGTGATCAGGCAACTAATGTGTGATTCACAGGCCATATATATTAAAAAAAAATGAATCCCACCCTCTCTGTAATTTCCTGCCTCTGCAGTGCTGGGATTTTCCAGTTTAAGTGGTCTTTTAAGTGTAAGAATTGATCACATGGACCACTAAGGCATTATATATGTGAGGTATTATGCTATTAGGTGGTAGATAATTAAGAATATAACTAGATAATTAAAGTGAGAATGATCTAACACATAACTGGAAATACAGAAAAATTTAGTTTATATTGTTTAGATCTGTTTGGTTACAATATAGTAGTACTGACAGTATGGCTTTGACTAAGACTTGAAATAATCAAAAGTATTAACATACCTGACAGCATCTTGATCATGGAACAAATTTTATTTAAATCTAATAATTGGCAAGTTCAGTAAAAGGGGTGGTGTCCAAAACCACAGGTGTAGAGTAAGTTGTGGCAATGCTGTGGGTTCTGATCGCATCAGGCAGTTCTACACACTAGGCATGAAATAGTGCCTAAGATATTAAATCAAGGGTATTTACCAAATCCTTTGAATATACCACCACATATTAATGATAGCTGATCTTTTGGAAATGTTTTAATAATAATAAACAATTGCATGAATCCTTGCTTTGCTATCATGTAACAAATAATCAGTATATGGTAGTGCTGATCATTCAAACACGCTGCCTGAAAAACTCCTGAGCCTGTAGCTGACATCTCATCCGTTTTCTTCCCACTTTACTTCCACATCTCAGCTTGCAGCTTCCAGCCTTGCATAGTCACTGTCTGGTGTTAACCATATGTAGTGTTATTACTCAAAAATTACAGCTCTTTTATTTCAAAAAGCTGTACGGAGTTTTGAGATAAAACCCATTTTTGCAATCAGGAGTCAACTTAATAAAAGCAATCTTATGTCTTTGCTTTGACTTTTCTTTTTTTAATACTGTGAGAAAAATGGAAAGATATCCTCTCTGTGCTTTAGATGATTTTAACACCGTCTTAATACCGTCCATGGTACAACCAAGACTATCTGAACAGTCTATGCCTTCTACTGCTTTCTAAATAAATAAGTAAAAAGCTTATTGTGCATCAAACATAAACAGTTTGTTTTAACTTGTAATACTACACTTGCCAACTTTGTGTTACTAACTAGTGCAACGTTAAAATGTCAGCCTTTATTGAAATGTATCTATAAATACACAGCTGAAAAAATAACAGTAAAAAAGTTGAAAGGTTATATATTTAAAACGAGAGTATAATTTTCAACAGACCTGTAGGACTAACTTCTGTAAAGCTCTCTTTTTCATTTATAGGTGGGTAGTTAGTCATATGCCATGCCAGTTCTGGGAATTCATTAGGAAGCAGGACTGACCCACTGATTTTCTCCGTGGGGCCAAGAGGCCGTTCTGCAGCCAGGAGCTGCCAGTGTTCAGGGACACACTCTCTCCCAACTCCCACTGCAGTGGGTAAACCTGGAATGGAAGGGTTGCAGCACCTCTGAAAACATGCCAGTAGAGTAATCCAAACAAATGCCAGAACACAGCCCACTACCATTTGCTGTTTGCAGCCCACATAATTTTTCAAATGGTCAGCAAATCTCTTATCTCACGCAATAGGTTACACTCAGCCAATAAAGAATTACCTGTTACCTACACCAGCACAGGCAGCACAAACTCAGCCTTTGTACAGGAATATGAGCTCTGATTTCCTCAGGGTTTTTTTTTCTGTGTGTGATTTGTGCAGTGAAAAGGGCTGCCTGTTCATTCAGCTTACAAGACTTCTAAGGAAATACGTTCTATCTGTCAGAAGTGGAAAAATGCCTTGGGGGAGAAGGTCAGGTTCTTCAAAGGAAAGAAGGATGAGAAAGGGGCAAAAACATAGCTGGACATACTTTATAAGCAAGTCCATCTTTTGATTGCTGTGTTGTTTCTTACAGTCCCTGCCCTTAAAATAAAGACTAGCATTTGAAAATTATGCTAATTATCCCACCTGTATGTTTAAAGTAGTTTCTTAAGTAAATACTACTTTTTAGAAGTGAGTCCTTTAGGGAATTTTAATGTAGAAGTACTTTCAGAGAGATAAAGTAACAAACTCAACAAGAGTCTAGGAAAAATGTGGCACAATGGAATCTGAAAATGAGAGGAGCTGGGAAGGCAAGGCAAGTCAAAGCAGAAGGTATTTATGAGCTGTTGAGTAGTTTTCTTAGTAGAGGAGTTGCAGGTCATTCTGATAAACTACAAGAACACTGGCAAAGCTGCTATCTGTTTTCTCAAGGATCCTACTTTAAAACTCCGTATTATTACACAGCTCAAAACCACATTCCTGCTAAATTGAGTTTCACTATTAGTGAAGTATCTCTACAAAGCTGTTTTTTTCTCCTCCAAGAAACCACTGTCATCCACTAAACAGATCATGATTCTTCAAAATGCCAAAACTCATCTATTGTTGAAAACGTCTGCAGGCCATAAAAGCTGTTTGATTTTCCACCCTGCACATATGCTTTTTTGTGAATTCATATTTTTAATATAAAATCTAAGATAGTCATGTAAACATAGACACATGCCACTTTATTTTTAAAATCAATTTTTTTCCCATCCTATCATTGCCTTTTATACTGAACTCAGTAGAATGGATGAGCCTGGAAATACTCCACAGTTTATTTAATTTTAATACTTTAATGCTACTTTATTTTAATTATTAAGTATTAATTTGAATGTTTTGAATACTTTAATGCTTATTTATTAATTATTAAGTATTAATTTGAATATTTTGCATACTTATTTATTTCTGTTACTTATTTCATTTCATTTCAAACTTGAAAAGTTTGGAAAAGTGCCAGTTATAAAAACTGAACCACAACATATAAAACTTGTTATATACTTCCAAACCTGGGAGAGTTTTGAAAAGGCACAGGACAGAAAAAGAAAGAAATTCACAGCACTCTTTATGTTTCTAAGTGAGGGAAAATATGGAGATTATTCACTTTCATTGAGCTTACTGAAAAACATGGAAGGTGCAGGGAAAACGGGTTTTCTGAAAAAAAATATGTTCTTCTCCAAAATGTACAGTTAAAGAAAAGGCTTATCCAAGCAAGGGGAAAGAAAACCCCAAACAACCAAACCAAACCAAAAAAATCAACTCAACAAAACAAAACAAACAAAAAAAACCCACAAGGGAAAAAACCTGCTTTTTCAGGTTTTATGGTGCATAGACACAAACACTGATGCCAGTAAAGGGGGAAAGCAGGAGAAGGAGAAGCTGAGATTGCTGCTTCTCAAGGCTTTACCAAATCTAGACTGGTTTGAGGTGTACGTGAGTAACAGCTTCACAGGGCAGAAATCCTCAGCCATCTGCTTTCCCATTCCCCTTACTGCTGCTTTCCTTGGTCCTCTCTGAGCCTGTTTAACTCACTAAAATCAACACACAGAGAAACAGAAGTTGCTTTTCTTCCCCCCCTCTAATTTTAACAATTTAGATTTGTTCAATGAAGCAGAGGAAGCAAGGCCGTGTAGCTAGAAGAAAGAAAGGGAGAAATGATGAGGAATTAAGTGCTGGGATGGGAAAAGGGAGGTTGCTAGACTTCTCTCTGCAGAAACAAGCTGTTGATCAGCTGTGTATGGCAGGCTCAAGGTGGATAAGGTGATGTGACTCAAACTTGTGTAAGAGGTTGTGTGTGGTTTAACCCCAGCCAGCAGCCAAGCCCCACAGCTCACTCCATCACCAGCAGGATGGGGAGAGAACTGGAAGAGTAAAAGTGAAGAAACTCATGGGTTAAGATAAGGCTACAGCCCCACACACAAGTAGAGCAAACCAAGGATTAATTCACTGCTTCCCATGGGCAGGCAGGTGTTCAGCCATCCCCAGGAAAGCAGGGCCCCATCACACATAAGGGTGACTTGGGAAGACACATGATATCACTCCAAATATCTCCCCTCTTCCTCCTTCTTTCTCCCTCTCTATACACTGGATGTGACACCATATGGTATGGAATATCCCTTTGGTCAGTTGGGGTTACCTGTCCTGGATGTGTCCCTTCCCAACTCCTCGTGCACCCCCAGCCCACTCCCTGACAGGGCAGCTACAAGAAGCAGAAGGGGCCTTGACTCTGTGCAAACGCTGCTCAGCAATAAAAAAATCTCTCTATTACCAACTCCATGTTCAGCACAAGTCCAAAACACAGCCCCACGTGAGCCACTGTGAAGAAAATTAACTCTATCCCAGGTAAAACCAGCACACAGCTTCCCAACACTGAGAGGAGATAAACTTTCCCTGCTCACATGATTCCCTCCTCTCCCTGCTCCTGTTTTGCTGTTGGCATTCACTGCAGTTGTACAGAATTGGTTTACATTGGTATATTGGCAAAAAAATAATCCAGGCTAAAAATATATGCCTTAGAACTAAGCAAGGAAAGCTGGGGACTACATGATCAGGATCATGTTCAGGGAAGACAAAAGCCCGGGAAAGAGGTGATAAGGAAGGAGATCAGCTCCATCATAACATGTAACATCATCCTCGAAGTGACAAAGGGATTCTAAATAAATAGAGACAAACACAGACTCTGAGTTGAAAGGCCCTGAGCGTGTGACCATTGCATTTTGTTTTAATATATATATTCACTTTTTTTTTTTTGCAAAATCTGCTATTCATACAGCATGAGCAGTTAACTGTTCTTCAGTTTGAAAATGCAAACCAAGATACTTTAATGGAGAACCTTTTTAGGCATGTAACAGATGTACACAAGGATTTAAAAAATAATTTAAATATGTATTGCTGCTGCTCTCAGCAGTTTGTAACTGAGCAAAGGACAGTTTATGCACGTTTCCTAAAATGCGGGATTTTCCCCTCCAGCATTTTGGTCTTTTGAATTAGTTTATCATGAAGTGCAGGATAAATGTCATTAGCATTCACTTTCAACAAAGAAATGAGTTTGTTGTTGTCTACATTCATTTAATTTATCACTCCAAGCAGAGAATGCACCACACTGATTCCTAGTAGACACAGAGCAATTTCTCCATACTAAGGAAGTGTTTTGCCCTTAAGAAATTATGTGTGGCTATTTAAAAAGAAAATAAAATGTTTTGATGTTGATCTTTAGAGCAGCAATCTTCATATAGAAAAGGAAAACTTCTTCTATGGTGACAGAATAAGTACTTGCTGTGAAGAACCTTTCTTTACACTCTCCTAAATCCAGTTAGAGAATGGGGAAGGGTGAGTATCTGTAGGCTCTGAGAACTATCCTCAAACAGAAACTAATTACTCCATAGATCTAAAATAAAATAATTTAAAAACAGTATCTGGAATAATGACAGGAATCTACTACATTATGTGACAGCACCAATCCTTTGGAACAACATTTGTGAGAGTTAGTACTTTAATTTTACTTCATTTTTAGCAGGCTAGATTTTTTAAAACTTGGTCATAAGAATATACAAGAAAAATGAATGAGTTTTTTTAAGTACACCACAGGAAACACTTAGCGAAGGCATGTAATTTTTTTTTTTCCCCTTCCAGTTCTTCTGACCATGAAGATGTTGAGGAAATAATTTTTAAAATAAATGAATCAGGAAATCCAAAATCAATGTGCAAGGTGTGACTATTACCAGAGCCATGTGCTTTCTTAATTTAGCCAAGGCTAGTTCTGTTCAGGTGAGCTGTTTAAGTGGTCACAGCACCAAGTCTGACAGAGCTCAAGAAGGGTTTGGATGATATTCAGGCACATGGTGTGACCCTTGGGGAGGGTCCTGTGCAGGGTTGGACTTGATGATCCCTGTGGGTCCCTTCCAGCTCAGCATATTCCGTGATTCTGTGAAACACATACACACATATGTCTATGGAAAGTGAGGGCATAACACCACCAGTAACAGAGTGTAACTCATTTCTAGTGCAGGGACATCTGTAGGTTTGTCTCAAATTTATAGGATGTGCACACAGAAGATCACAGTGTATTAGAGATTACATCTCTTCATTGTCTGTGAGTGATACATAACCAGTACTCCATTTTTATTGACAGTTTCCCTGGAACATCTCAAAGGTTGTTGTGGGATCATGCAATATTAAAGTTTTCCTTCTATCCATGAATCAAAGCCAGACTATGCAAATTTTGCTTTTCAGGTCCATCCCCCAGTTGGATGATAATATATTTATGAAATGCAAGACCTATTCCTATTTTCAGCTAGATTTTTCATGTTTTGGTATTATAGAGAACAAAGAACACTGAAGTTAGAGGGCAGGATTCAAAACTTTGAATCCCAAGTCACAATTTTCCCGAACTTTTCTTCTTGCTGAGCAGACTTGTTTCACACGTTAGACCAGTCTTGAAATTTTCAGATATATTTTATTTTTCCTCAAAGGTATTACTTGGTATAATTTAAATTAGACTAACGGTGGAAAAAGAAAAATTATTTATGTTAAAAACTGGTAAAGGTTTCATATTTTAAAGCATTTTTTTAATATGCAGTGAGTGCTTTACTTCATACAGACTATGCTAGCCAAAAGTTACTGTGCTTAGTTATCTCGAGGTAGTTGCTTCTTGTTGGAAATAAGATGAGTCATATCTGGTAATGCTAGAGTTTGTATCTGTTTAAACTAAATGGTTTCTTTTGATTATTCTCTAAAAAGATTTATCCTTTCTGTAAACTAAAAAGGAAGGAGTTAAATGGAGCTGAAAGGAGCTTATATGAAAACAAGAGATGACTCTATCGTAGTGGAATTAATCAAACATGAAGATAAGACAGACATATCTAATTTCAGAAGCTACAGAAAGAATATCTTATCACAATTGTTTCAGTGACCTCACTTTTTAACTTTCAGAGGAAATGCCTTCAGTATGCAACCTTACACTGAGTAAAAAGAGCCAAAATAAGTAGACAGAGCAGTATTACTCAGACTGGCAATGGATTTTTTTAACAGAATTTTTTTTTTAGTCTCTGTCTCTTATGAAAACAAATCCAAATCACCAATTACAGGAATTCTAGACTGTTTTTATTGAAAAAGAAAATAATATTTGGATGAACCCAAATGAATCATGTATGGCTGTGAGTCTCAGTTCTGAAACTTGATCATAAGAGAAATGGCAACATTATCTCCAAAGTCCTGTATCGTACACAGGAATGCAAATATATCATTGTTCATGGTTGCATCAATAAAAATAGCATCATAACTCCTTTTTTATGCAATATTCAAAGAAACAAATTTATACAGGAGTAGAAAGTAAGTCAGATGTTTTATCTTGGAGTCCCTTGGTAGCCTCAGCTAAACCATCTGGCCAACCTCCAAAGCAGTGCAGTCATTCAGCTGAACTCTGCCTCTCAGCTGGACCTCGACAAAGAAAGGGAGAGGGAGACAGAAAAAACCAGATCAGCTGTAGGAACAACAGTGTGTTGTGGTGTCAATGAGATTTGACTACTATTCATATTACAATTTTGACTTACATATAATTAGGGAAAAAATGGTCAAGGTAGTGATCTACAAATAGATTCTTTGAACAGGCTTTGCAATCATATTTCCTCAGGAGACAACAGAAGAAGCAAAGTGGTTTTGTCAGCTGCTGTTGTAACCTAGGAGTAGAATTTAGTGTAGAGATCTGATACTCTGATAAAATATTTGCCAAAATCCTTATTCTTTTCTTTCTTACTGCAAATAGAAAACATGTGGCCAATAGTTGAAATTTGCTATTTACATTTTGGGACTTTTTTCTTTAAGGGGTGACACTGAAGCAGGTTCAACCCTTCCCAACTTCTTCAAAGACTATATGAGATTCCTTTTCTGTGGAAGCAACAAAAATAGCATTAGGAGCATTTTCTTTTCTCAGGTGTCTGCTAGCCTAACTTTGTGTTCCTACCTTTCCCCTGGAAATGCCTTCCTGCTGATTTTTATGGCAGTTCTTATCCATTACACTGTCTCCTGGCCTTTGTCTTGGCTTTCTCCATCAGTTATGACTTCAGCACACACAACATAACTTCTGAGCCAGCCCAGCCATGCTGCTCAAGAAATCCTGTGTTAATTCCTGCTAATGTCAGGTATCTCACTACTCAAAGAGTTGTACTTGCATATTTTATTTGGTCTAAAAGAAGAGTACTTAACACTCCAAACTTCCTTTAAACAGTCTTTAGTTTATTTTCTCAGTCTCCAGATCAAAGACTGCATGAGGGAAAGTTTTGTACACTGCCAAAATCAAGATGTTTAAGTAGGTACCTGTTAAGAACCTTCAAAAGAAGCTAATTGCTAGAAACTTAACTCATCCTGACTTGCAACACTAATGAACCTTCCACACAGCACTGTGAAGCACCTCTGACTAATTTTGATAAACCTGGCCTTGAAAAACCATTTTTCTGCAAAATTGTTTTGCTCTTAACGTTGAATAAAATTTGGTAGGGTTTTATTTTGATGTAGTAAAATAATATAGACCAAATGGGAGTTAGTGTGCAATGGTACCAATCCAAATAACTACAGCTACTGTAGTTGATTTCTAATATTGACAGGCAGAAATTACTAGAGATTACAAATTGAATGGGCAACTACTACACCAAAGCTGTTGCTGTTGTTACTCTACTCTTTTGCTGAAATAGTTCAGAATGTAAAAGACCACCAGAATATCATCAGAGCTGAGATGTCAAACATACAGTAATGCCTCTCAAAGAAAAGAAATGCCGCTACAGTTTCAAGTAAAAAGATTTCTCTTTAAACATTTGGATTTAAAAATAGAAAATTTCCTACTGTAAGTGCCTGAAATGCATATGACAGCAATCTTACTGTTCAGCTTAATGAGCCTGTCAGTCTAGAATATTAAGCAGTTTGATTTAAGCATCCTAAATGTGATGTAGATCTAAAATGTTAAATGGTAAGCAAGAGTTTGGAAAATGTAATAAGGGGCACTTTTCCTATATAAAGGAATCATCTATCATCTGCTATTTGCAGTATGAAATGTGGTTATTAATTAATACAGCTTTGATTTCTAGGGACTTAAAGAATTCAAATCCAAAACTTCCAGTGTGTTTTAAGATGTTTCAAGACGTCCTTATAAGATTCCAGAGGTTCTTCACATTTACTGGCTGACACTCAGCCCTCATTTCATTTTTTTTCTCATCTTGACACTCTTTTAAGGAATACTTTCCTCAATTATTTGATCCACAACTGTGATTTGACTTAGCAGTCTTTGGATTAAGTCACTGCTTTACAAATCTGGGATTTAGCAGTTCAGATGTCCCAACCTTCCTGTGCCACTCTTGCATCCATGATCTCATTTCTTGTAGAAGAGACATCTCTGCACGTATCAGACACCAGCTCCAGAGACACAGCTCCCTTTGCTTTGTTGTGTTGGTGTTAGAGAAGGCTAAATCACTATTTCTACATATTCCTTGTCAAAGACATGGCTTAAGCAACCATAAGCTTGTGTGCTTACACTTTTCTGATCCTGATACGTTCAGGCATCCACGAGATTTTAGAAACATAATCCTTGGTATTTTCATTTTAAGTGGTTTAAGGGTAGACTGAAAATTGTTGATGGTTAAAATGCAAGCTCCTTCTTGACTCGGGAGATGTTGTACTTTTCGTTTGAGCAATGTAGATTTATTTCCATTTGAAAATTAAACAGATTCAAACTCCTTCTACCTGAACATATGTCCAATCACTGACCAACCTCCATGTTACGTGACAGGGAAATTAAACGGAGTCATAGAATCACAGAATGGTTTGGGTTGGAAGCAACCTGAAAGATCATCCAGTTCCAGCCCCCTGCTGTGGGCAGGGACACCTCCCACTAGACCAGGTTGGTCAGAGCCTCATCTAGTCTGGCTTTGAACTCTTCCAGGGATGGGGCAGCCACAGCTTCTTTGGGCAACCTGTGCCAGTGTCTCACCACCCTCACAGCGAAGAATTTCTTCCTATGATCTAATCCAAACCTGCTTTCTTTCAGTTTGAAGCCATCCCCCTTTGTCCTATCACTATAGTTCGTGATAAAGAGTGAAAATGGATTTCTGGAGGCAAAAAAAAGGAGGAAAAAAAATTGGTACTCAGATTTCCATGTCACTACTTCTTTGATTAAATGATAAGGATTACACTATCCCTGCAAAAGCACTGGAGGACAATGGTGGTCAACAGTAAAAGAATATCAGAATTTAAGCCAGTTTTCTTTGAAGTACAGATCACTTGAAAAGTTTCCTATAACTGCCCAAGGAAAAACTTCCTGGGTGGCCTGCTGCATTATTTCAATTTTTTTAATCACCTGTGCTATTTCTTCCAAAGAGTACAGGAAAAAACTTTTAGAGTTTTTTTTGTTATATGAGAATTCAAGCCCTCTAAGCACTTCTGGAAATTTCTCAAGTAAATTCTGTGCAAATTTAGATGAGAATATCTCTTTCCTTTTCTTCTTCAGATTGGACTGCTGTTTCTTTTTAAATATCAACAAAATAATAAATCCTGCACACATCTTCATTATTTTGTGCCACTCACACATCTGTAGTCACTACTAGAGTGTTTTGAATTTCATACAGAGGGATATTTACCCTTTTTTACTTAAAAATAATTTTGTGGCTTTACTTCACTTATTGGTTCACATACTTTAAATTTGACATTTTAATAGACACACCACTTACAGATTAAAGAGCTAGTACATATTGGTTTTGGTTTTCCCTTGGGAAATCATGAAAAGGGAATTTTTTACGTAACTTTTTTTCCAGAATCATGGAAGACACATTTCCTTTAGATAACCTTCCAGCAGGTAATAGGGCAGCAGTGGGATTTAATTACTATTTATATTACAGAAGTCCATAGATACACAGTCCTGGTTACAGGATCTCACCGTGGTAGCTGCTGTTGAAACCCAATTCTTTCTTCATTCTCAAGATAAGCACCTCCTGGGCCATGGCAGTGCAAAATACCCCATTCTTCTCCAGGTTGCCCTAGAAGGCCGTGCTATTGCTGATTGTCTGGGCAAGATAAGCTTGCAATGTGTTTCTCTCGTCTGCAGAAGGCTGACAAAAAAAATTTAAGCTGGGAATCAAGTGATAACTTTCAGTCACCATCATCATGGGCAAGATTTGAACTGGTGTCTGAGATTGAAGCATGCTAAATTCCACCAGCGGCCACAGTCCTCCAAGCTGTACAGTGAAAAGAAAAAAAGAAAAAAAAAGCTATTTTCTGTTGTTTGGTCAGCGTGCTTTCAGTGTGAAAGAGTCTGCCTAGCTGTGGCAGTGAGCAGCTTCGAGGTAATTGCTATTTTGTGTTTCAGTTCAGAGACAGGCGTTAAAATGAATCATTGGCTTCTGTTTCTGTGTTCTGGGCTGGCCCCTTTGCATGTACAGTTTTATTGGTTTTAAAGGCACTGTGTACTGGCACAGCTGGTCCCAGTATAACAGGACACGCAGCATAGAGGGAAACATTCCCACATATATTCCTGGTAAAAGTTTGGTGATTTTATATACAATTTAAGCAGTTAAGTCCTATAATAGCTTTAACAGCAAAATATACAAAATAGGATAGTTCCTCTAGTGATTATACAAGATACTTGGTGTTTACATTTGGGTTTGATTCAATGCATACTTTTTAAGGAGAAGCCTTGTTCTGAGGCTTCAGTTTTTTCTTCTTTTATGTCTCTTTTCCATTTACTTTTGAAATCTATGCGAGTCTTGAGCACTCTTTTAGTCTGCCATGCATGGGAGAGGTATTAGCCCAAGTTCTGCTGTGGGAACTCTCCATGCTTCAGCTGCCTTTAATAGGATCACACTTCTAAAAAATAAGTCATATACTCATATAAAAATTTAGATAGAAAACCAAATTACATCAGCAGTGAAAAATCACACGACTGAAACATCAATTCTAATTTGAAAGCATTTCTTGAGACAATGCAAAATGTAATTCTATTGCCGAAGTGAGGCAACGCTGTTCTGGGACAAAACTAATATAGAAGTCTGACAAATATTGTTAATAATCCACTGATATGTATAACTGATGAGAGCTGTGTTGACAGCACCATATTGCAAAGAAGAATCGTAGCCCTGATGGGAACATTACAACCCCCTGGTAGAAACAGGCACGAGCCTCTAATGCTGTTAGGGTTGCCACCATCCTGAGGGGCCAGATTCTTGGGAGCTGACACCTTTATAAATCAGGATCTCTCTGGTACCTCTACAGGTCCTTGGTTTGACTAATATATGATTGCAGTTGAGGACTGCAGTACAGCAGAGACCCTGTGCCAATGACACTTGGGAGGCCAGAGATAACAGAGAGAGCACAGGAAGTCTGTCTTCTTCTATAAAACAGTCACCATAAAAGTATAAGCTAAACCCTAAGCTAAATTCAAAAGCCATTTAAGATTGTAACACAATCCTGGATGTGTCTGTTAGAATTATCAAGTAAATTGACTTGTTAATGACATAATAAATCTTGTTTCCTGCATTATTAAATTCAACACCACCTGTTGTAAAGAATATTTGCCCACCTACAAATAGGTATCTAAATAATGGACATTTACATAGGGATCAACTTTTATGAATTTTGGCTGTGTTAACATATCATAACATATCATAAAATCACAGAATTGTTAAGGTTGGAAAAGACCTCTATGATATCAAGTCCAACCGTTAACTTATGCACACATATATAATCACATATTTCCATTTTAAAAGCTGTAATTAAAGTGTAAATATTGTTGACTAATGTAGTTGGCTGTCAATATGCACTCGTTATGGAAAGTGTGACATATGCCATTTAATAAGAGAGCATAACATATTATTTATAATATAATTATGTAGGAATTTGGAGCTCAGCTTAAGACTTTTTTCTGTATCGTTGTGTACAGTTATAAATGTGTTGCTGCATAGCTTGATTTTCTGATCCTTGGAAGTCAGGGTGCTGTAGCTACACATAATTTCACATGAATTGATCTGATTCCACTATGATGAAATATATTTTTCTAAGGAGAATTCCACTTTTGCATCTCTCATGTAGGCAGGGTGAGGTTTTATCATATTCTGGTTATTCATTTTAAATGCTGATTTTTTTATTGAATGATACAATGACTACCTTATGCCATCTGGAAACCTAAACTGTCTTTAGAAAATTAAGTTTAGCTTGTCACTTAAGGAATGGTTTTATTTTTTGAGTGCAAGTTAGGACAGGGTGTGTTTTTGTTTAGTTTTAAGTAAAATGAATGTCCAGATAGAGGACCACATTATCAAAAGTATAAACTAAATTACTCTTGGAATTTTATTTTATTTGTATTTGATAGAATGTGTCTTTGATGTCCTTATTTGCATAGATTAGCACTTTATTCCTTAACTGGTGCCTTCATCTTAATAAGTAATTGACTTTTCCTTCATTAGACTAAGAATTGCATAACTTACATGGAGTTCTGGATATAAGAGAGTGAATAGAAGTTCCTGATGCAGCAGACAGGCACAATCACAACCCTTACAAATGGGAGAGGTTAAGAAATATCACTGTGAAAATATGAGTGTGTAAGAGGAAATTCCTGGCGTGGACAAGGCTAACTAGACACAGTCAGTGGAAGGACTGGAAGGGATGCAGTGTGTCCTGCTGCAAATTATGAACTCATGCTACAGTCTCCAGGGTGGAGACAGCCATAACTTGATGTGCAGCCTACTGCAATTGGTAGAAAGGCTATTAATTTTAGATACTGCAGCTGGAAAAAAAAGCACTTCCAATCACAAGAGAGCAAGGAACGCTCTTCTGGTCATGTAATGTTGGCTGTTCAGCCTGTATAGGAGTCTCTCAATGAAGGCTCCTAGTGTTGCAGCAGGAATGGCTTAAATCTGAGCAAGATCAAGCCATCTTTTTATTTATAGCTCGTGTGTGCAGTTTTATGTAATTTATAATAGAAGTGAGTGCTACTGAACACCCTAGCATATAAATTTCTACTAAGAAACCTCGGTGTTTGGTGTTAAATAAAGTACATTTATGTGATCAAAACTTTGTCAGTATTGCCACTCATAGAATCATAGAACCTTAGAAAAATGTGGCTCAGAGGAAACCTCTGGGGATTCTCTCATCTAACTCCAAGGAGGTCCACCTTCAATGTCTAGGGCACTGTCCAATTAAGTTTTGAATACCTCCAGGGACAGTGATTCCTCAGGCACCTGTTTGAAAATGCTGTTTCCTGACCTTTAACTGGAATCCTCCCACATTCCAGCTGGTGTCCAGTGCCTCTTGTCCCATCCCTGGGCACTCTGAAAAGAGTCTGGTTCCACCTGCTCTTTGCAAGTCTGCACAAAATCCAGCAGCTTTGAAACAACTTTGGTCACAGTTTGTGACTGTGATGGGTCCTCTACTCTTCACACTGCGGGTTTTGAGTTCCAGCCACTCCTGCAGTGTGTCACAGATGTATTTCTAACATGTGCTGTTCTTACCCCCTAGTGCAAAGATGCTGTTGCTCTCTGTAATGGCAGCTCCAGGTATCTGAAAGGATGGTGTGCTGCCATCTTTTACTCCACAGGAAAACACAGACCTATGTTTTGCATGGCAGTAAACTTACCCATTTTTGGTGAGTGCCACAACTAGAAGCTTCCTTTCTACTCCCCATTCTGCCCCAGAAAGGAAAAAAATTGACCCTGGTTTTATGTATAATCCATTTTCAAATTCTTTTTTAACTACAAATTGTCTTTCTGCTTTCTTAAATTTTTGACCAAACTGCAAAGTGGAAAAGACACTGTATCTTTTTCTTTTTTTTTAGTGGGTGATAAATGCACATTCATAGAACAAAGGGATAATAGGATGTACAAAATCTTTACATAGTAATATTATATCTATAATGCAAATATTTCTGTTTATTACCTGCTCTGAAACTCTTTTAAAAACAAAATAATCAAGCAGAATTTATTTCAGGTGAGGCTATTTTAAAGATTGTCAAAAAACTGTACCATCTTTCTCTTACCAGTTCTCACTTATTTAATGAGCTAAACCCTAAACTGAGCATATGATGTACAGTAAAAAACTTGCAATAACTTAATTTACCAAATATTTATCTTACCAACAGTATAGATCATTCTTATAATTGCAGTAAGCACTGTAGCTGTACTAGTAATTAAAATTTGTGCAGACATACTAACACAGTCTAGCAAACTAAGGGTATTTCAAAATAGGGTTCTTAGTGTTGCTTGATTGGTATTTCCAGAGGAACACTCTGAAGTCAGATGCCACAACTGAGGAATTTTTAATGTTGAAGCAGAAGGTGACCCTCTGTGCTGCAAGTAAGAGACACCTGTGAGACAGAGAGACAAGCACGTGCTTCCATCACCCTTTTTTTTTTTTTTTTTTTTTTAATCCACAAGAGTGGTTCTAGGAAAGTAGATTAGTCAGAATTGATGTAGCCAGGGACAGCAGAAAAGCTCCTTTTCAGGGGGCTTTGTGAGACAGATCCAGCCACAGCACTTACACTGTTTTAACAACATGTCTTTTCCTGGATTCAGTTCCTGATTTACCTCTGGTGTACAATCTTCCTGTGGAAGACCCTATTGATTGTAGCAGGAATAATAATCATGCTTCAGCATTTATAAGGATTAAAATCTATAAATTCTCTTCTCTCATCATGTATTCAATGGTCAGATGACATCAGAACCCAGTGACCTGGAACAGAAAAGCACAGAGGAAGACACAAGTCTGTTCTCTGGGAAGGTCCATGCTCACTGCCATTTTTTTCCTTTTTTTTTTTTGTGTTTCTGAAGTTGCCCAGCATTACATGCTCTGAATTATCCTCTGGATCCACCTTTTGCTCTGTTCCAGAGCCTAGAAAGACCAGCCTCCTAACTTAACTTAGTTGCCTACATTTAAATTACCTGGTCATCACACCACATATATATTTTTGATATTGAAGATCCCTATTCACTTTCAGCAATTCCCTGGGTGAGTACTTCTGGTATCCATAAGAAATTCTATATGATCCACCTCAATGTAACCTTTCTTCTTGGAGAATATAACAAGTGGTTTTTATGGCAACCAGGAAAGAGGGTATGTTATATACATATGTAACACCAGACATGGCAATGTTGGTTTAGAAGAAAAACCCTGTGAATGGCAGAGCTCACCTGAAGAGAGGGCGATGCTTCGTTCTTTAAACACTGCATCTGATCTTTCATATACTAAATATGTATTTTAATGCAGATCTATAAGTCTAGGAAACAAAGACATGAAATATCAGACTGGGAAAGCAATGAAACCTTTACTTCTACCACTGGCACACACCTGATCTCACCCCTGTTTTTCCAAATTAGTCCTTCCTCATTTGATGATTGACCTCAGTGTGAATCAGGGCAATCTTACTGTGCCATTTCCCTCTTCTAAAGTTCCTCCTCGACAATACTCTTTGAACTGAAGCTTTATGTGCCCCAACACTGACATATCCTTTCCTCATCCTGCTCACCCAAGTGTTTAATCAGGTGGCATATTGCTCATAGCCAAACAAAAAGCTGGCACATTCAGCTCCTCTGTACAGACTTTGCTGTTCAAGCAGAGAACACCTGTCCTGTTGGCCGTGTTCATTGGAGGGTACTGAAAGACCAGAGAGACAAGCATATGTTTTTTTTATTCCAGTATCTGGATCTCATCTTATAATGGAAGCAAACACTGTCCTGAGAACACTGCCCACAGGCCAGTGGCTCTGGTCTGTGACATGTCCTGTGCTTGTAAGACACAACACATGTGAAGCTCTTCTGTAATGTTCCAGATGTCTTTGGATGACCTTTTATTTTATTTTGAGGAACAGTTAACTCTTCTCAAAAAAAAAACCCTAAATCAGTGAAATACATATGAGCAAAATCTATTAGTGAAATTGCTTGATTAAAATTGGCTGAAACTTTTTGAAGTTTTGCAAAGTGTTTAATAGTTTAAAAGTGATATTCTACAGAAGTGAATGAATAAAACAGTAGCAGTTATAATGGATAATCCATTGATTTCCCTGAGAATGTTTATATGAGTCATTATACTCTTCTACAGGTATCTCTGTACCTAAGGGTTTCAAAGACTGCATGTATCTACAAAGTGTTATGGTCTACATCAGCAATTATTAAATTTATCTTAAATTTATTTGAGAAGCAGAAAAATGACTGTACAGTGTGTAGCTGTTTCCCATTTAAAACTTAGCTATAAACAAGCATTTTCACTAACACTGTGTATTTGAAATGTCCACTACAAAGGAAACTTTTCTTTAATATTTCATGTATGTTACACAGACTGTCGTCAGATAGTCATGGTCTTCTTGTTTTGCCAATTCACAAGTAAACTGACAAAGCTCACCCTTTTGATCAGCTGACCCTAATTAGCTTTAATTGTAGCCTTCCTCATCAGTTAGTCTTCAGGTGTAGCAATATATGACCAGCAGGGGAGGGAGGGGATTCTGCCCCTCTGCTCTGCTCTGCTGAGACCCCACCTGCAGTGCTGCCTCCAGCTCTGGGGTCCCCAGCACAGGGAGGACATGGATCTGTTGGAGTGAACCAGAGGAGATCAGTAAATTGATTAGAGGGATGAATCACCTCTGCTATGAAGAAAGGCTGAGAGAATTGGGATTGTTTAGCTTAGAAAAGAGAAGACTTTGCCCACTAAATGTGGTCTTCCAGTACCTGAAGGGAGCCTACAAGAAAGATGGAGGGAGACTTTTGATAAGGGCATGTAGTGACAGGACAAGGGGAATGGCTTTAACCTGAAAGAAAGTAGATTTAGCTTAGGCATTAGGAAAAAATTCTTTACTGTGAGGGTGGTGAGCCAGTGGAACAGGTGGCTGAGGGAAGCTGTGGATGCTCCATCCCTGGAATCTTTCAAGGCCAGGTTAGATGGAGCTCTGAGCAAGCTGGTCTAGTGGAAGGTGTTCCTGCTTATGGCAGGAGGTTTGGAACTAGATGATCTTTCAGGTCCCTTCCAGCCCAGGCCATTCTATTATTCTATAGTATTTATCTGCAGGGCAGATTGTGAGTATAAGGGGACATCGTTCCCTGATTTGCATAAAGAGGCTTTGGAGTTTTCATCTTGGCTTTGTATGGAATACCAATAATTCTCTCAGACACTTAAAAAAAAAAAACAGTGTCTCGTTTGGCGACGGTAAAATAGTTGTCACTGACTGCACACAAGAATCAAGGAAGAATTAACTCGCGGACCATTTTTTATGTGTGTGTGTGGAGGGGGGGAGCCGTGTACATTTTGCAGAAATACTGTTCGGATCTTTTGCGCGGAGGACTGGTTAAAAGAATAAATCTATTATATATAAAATAAAGGGGAAAAGAAAGAAAGCAAGCAAGCAGGACGAGAGGAAAGCTCGGAGCCCCCAAAGCCGCCGCACAAAAGGCAGCGCCGGGCGCGGGGGGGCGGCCGCTGCCCCCGCCCGACAGTAGGGGGCGCTCGGGCTTCACCGAGTGGCGCTGCCGCGGCCCGGGCACGGCGGGACAGCGGGGACAGCGCGGGGCTGCTGTGACACCGCGGGGGCGTGTGTCCCTTCACGGGGCTGCTGTGACACCCTGGGGCTGCTGTGACACCGCGGGGGCGTGTGTCCCTTCACGGGGCTGCTGTGACACCGCGGGGGCGTGTGTCCCTTCACGGGGCTGCTGTGACACCGCGGGGGCGTGTGTCCCTTCACGGGGCTGCTGTGACACCGCGGGGGCGTGTGTCCCTTCACGGGGCTGCTGTGACACCGCGGGGGCGTGTGTCCCTTCACGGGGCTGCTGTGACACCGCGGGGGCGTGTGTCCCTTCACGGGGCTGCTGTGACACCGCGGGGGCGTGTGTCCCTTCACGGGGCTGCTGTGACACCGCGGGGGCGTGTGTCCCTTCACGGGGCTGCTGTGACACCGTGGGGCTGCTGTGACACCGTGGGGGCGTGTGTCCCTTCGCGGGGCTGCTGTGACACCGTGGGGCTGCTGTGACACCGCGGGGGCGTGTGTCCCTTCGCGGGGCTGCTGTGACACCGTGGGGCTGCTGTGACACCGTGGGGGCGTGTGTCCCTTCACGGGGCTGCTGTGACACCCTGGGGGCTGCTGTGACACCGCGGGGGCGTGTGTCCCCTCGCGGGGCTGCTGTGTCCCCCCGCGGGGCCGCGTGTGACACGGTGGGGAGGTGTGTCCTCTCACGGGTCTGTGTGTGTGTGTCCCTTCAGAGGGGGTAGGTGTCCCCTGACGGGCAGCTGTGCCCCCTTAGCGGCGTGTCTGTGCCCCCTTAGCGGCGTGTCTGTGCCCCCTTAGCGGCGTGTCTGTGTCCCTTCACGAGGTGTCTGTGGTTGTGCCCCCCTCACGGGGTGTCTGTGTCCCCATCACGGGGTGTTTGTGCCCCATCACGGGGTGTTTGTGCCCCATCATGGGGCGCCTCTGCCCCCCTCACCGGGTGTCTCTGTCTCCCTCTCGGGCTGTCTCTGCCCCTCTCCGGCACCGGGCGCCGTTAAATTCCGCTTTCTCCGCGTTGCTCCTTCCCTCGTGTCCCTCCCTCTTTCTGCTCTGGTGGTTCGGGGTTTGTTCTGAGCGTGTGGGGGAGAGGGGCTGTTCTCCCTGGTTACTGGGGGCTGAGGCGGCCCCTTCTCCCGTCTCCCTCACCGCCGCCTCCGGGGAACACGAAACTTTCCCGCTGGCGGGAGCTCCGCTGCATCCAAGGGACCCGGGAGGCTGGAGGCTCCTGGGTTTCGGCGGAGCCCGCCGGTCCCACAGGCTCTGTGGGACACGGGCGGTCTTTTGTTTTGTGTTTTATTTTATTTGCCACCTTTTCCACAGAGCGGGCCAGCAGAGAAATCCCTGGGGAATATGCTTTCGAGGGTCTCACTCTCGAGCCGCCCGCGTTATGCGTGCGCGAGGGGAAAATGAATAATTAGAGAACAGTTCCATGAAATCACTTACCGAAAAATTAGCTGCCCATTAAAGGGGAAGCGCT
The DNA here is from genome assembly GCF_036250125.1 of Pseudopipra pipra. Lineage (NCBI taxonomy): Eukaryota > Metazoa > Chordata > Aves > Passeriformes > Pipridae > Pseudopipra > Pseudopipra pipra. The sequence continues at coordinate 1,531,665 of NC_087550.1, forward strand.
GAGGAGCAATCACGTAAATCCCACCTACACCCAACTGTGGAGGGGAGACAGCGAGCCTGACTCCCAGCCCTAGGGCTGCCGGCTGGCATCGCCGTCCCCGTCTCCCTACCCCGGGAGGAGAGAGAGAGGGACGCGTGGGTGTGGAGCGCAGTGGTTTAGTCCACACCCCGCAGCCTCCCTTCCCCAGGCAGCCTCGGGAGCCGCGCTCATTCTCCTCCCTCTCGCTGCCAGCCGGTGTGTCCGCGGCGGCAGGAGGCGGAGGCGGCGGGAGAGGAGGGGAGGAGAGAGGAGAGGAGCGGAGAGAGGAGCGGCGGACACGCCGGGGCCGCCCGGTAGAGCTGTGGCGGCGGGAGCGCCCCGCACTCCCCGCATCCCACTCACGCCCCGCATCCCCCGCCGCCACCGCTCGGCAGCAGCAGCGGCACCGCGCCGGGGTCCTGCCCTCCAACAGTTCCCGCTCCGCTTTGAGGGAGGAGGGAGGTGTAGGGGACACGGCTTTTTTTTTTTTTTCTTTTTTTTTTCTTTTTTTTTTTTTTTTTGAGGGGATGCTGAGAAAGCAAGCCGTTCCCCTCCCGTGTAGCACATTGCCTGGGCGTTCCTATTATGGAAGTTAAGTGAGAAACTCTGCAGCTTGAACTGATTTGGGGAGAGAAAGGGAGAGAAAAGGGTAGGGGGAGGGCGAGAGGAAAGCAAGATAGCCGAACCAAGCCAATGGTTTTCCTGCAAAGTGCCGGGAAGTTTGTGGAGCACTTTCTAGGAATCAGGTCCTTTCTCAGAGTCTCTCCTTGTCTTCCGAAGAAAGAGCTTGCTTTTGGATTGCCATGGATCCTAAAGAGAGTCTTAGACACACTTGAATAATTCCTCTGCTCGGGCTGGATTGGTGGGAATTTAGGAAGGAGCGTGTGTGCACAGCAGAAGCCTCCGGAGCTCACTCGCTGCTCTAATCTGTATGGATCTAAAAGTGTCACATTCAAGACCTTTGCATCTGCAGCTTTTGATTTCAAGATTTCCCTTTCCACTTTAAGTAGCTGCTAGGAAACTGAAAACTTTTGGACCTACCTCTTACTGGCTTTGGATACTTTTTTCTTTCCCTTTTTTTTTCCTTTTTCTTTTTTTTTTTTTTTTTTTTTTATCTCTGTGGAATTAGTCTCGCAAGCGATCGGGATTGCTTTTACTATGTCAAAATGGGTCTGCTGACGCCACTCCTGCTCTTCGGATTTGCATTTTTTCAAGTCTATGGTAAGTTCTCTTATTTTAGACATGTCATTTCTGTGCAGAAATCCCCTTCATCTGAATCTGATTTGGGACAGCACATGGACGGCATTATAAGCTTTAACGTTACAGAGCCTTAAGTTTGTCCCTGGTATAAAATGATATTTGGGGAGGGAGGGGTCAGAAGAGGGAGGATATATGTTTTCAATAAGCAGTCCTTCCCGTCTGCTAACTTAATGGGAAAGCAGCTCATGAATGGAAGAATGTCAGCTTGAGGTGGCGAGGAGAGAGTAAAAACTACCGTGTTAAATCTTTTATTGGGGGGGTGGGAAGCGGGAACGCGAAAGGAAAGGCAGGGAGCTGTCGTAGCTGGCATTACTTTGCCGCCTTCTATTGTTAAACTTTTCCACCGGGAGAGCCAGCTGATGAAATAAATAGGTTAGCCCTGCCTCGGCTCCAGGTGAGGCGAACTGGCGGGTTTCCAGAGTCCCTCAACGCCTGGTTCGGCGCTGGCGAGCGGCAGGAAGGGAAGGAGGGAGGGAGGGAGGCGGGCTGGGAGCGCGGGGCGGCGGCAGCGCGGCACCGACCACCCCCCTCCACCTCCGCCGTGCCGGGCAGGTGGGGCCGGAGGCTCTTCCCACCGTCTCCCCCCTCATTCCGGGCTTTCCAGAGGGAGTGTTTTCGTGAAGCTCAACAGCCTCTGGGGAAAGAGTGGGTTTCCTTACGCCCCCCCTCCCTCCCCCTTTGGGTCTGCTCTGCAGCGTTTCTTGCGGTTTTCGAGTTTAAGTAACGGCTGGGGAGCTGTAAATGATCATCTCGGGGAAGTACGGTTTAGGAGGGCGAGAACTTCAGTGCAAGGGTAAATTGCCTTTCGAAGTAGGGGTGGGCGCTGTGCTGCCGCGCAGACGGTGGATGCGCCGCAGCAGTTCAAGCACAAGACTAGGAGCGAGCATCCAATTCTCCAGGAGCCTGTGCCGGCACCAGTGCTCCTAGGATTGAGTATTTGCAACGCTAAGCAGTCCTTTAGACTTGAGGTGAATTTAATGACTGGGCCCCTGGCTGGTTTTGCATGTCTGTCAGAGGAAACTTTGTCTCGGGAAGCTGCTCCCAGCATTTACTGTACAGCCCCCAGGCGAGGGCTCTGGGTTTATTGTTTGCAGTCACAGGCAGCTTTGGGTGGTTCTCCACCACCCCCTAGCAAGAAAGGAGGTAGAATAGGTGAGAAGAAGGAGACATTCAAGTACAGTTTTACATCGGTTCCGTAATATGCTCTGCAGTTTAATGTTCAGTAAGAAAATTTCTGTGTAATGTGTGTACGTGCTGCGCAGTAGGAAGTTTTAACTGTGAAAGGGTTTAATAGAACATTTGTGGCAATCAGTGTGGTCATAGTTTTATGCTTGCTCTGTTTTTCTTGCTGTAACATAAGATCCTTAACTTTACGGCCACCGATATGGGAGATAGCTTTGTATACAAACTGCAAACATCAGGCCGTAGAAATGTAATTATTAGTAAGTGTTTAAAATTGTATGTAGCTAGAAGGAATACAATTAAAGTGCTCAGTGGAAGTGACAGAGTGAATCAGAGGAGCTTGGTGTTACAGAATGTAATTAATGTACCAGGCTGTTTGGAGATATATGAAACAAATGCAATTAACCAGCTTGCTGGAACAACAGGAGCAAGACATAATTTATTCGAGTTCTGTCATGGGGAACACAAGTAGAACCTTTGTTCTGGTTTAGCCTTATAGGATGGGGGGGACACACACAGGTGAAGCACGTAGCTAATTTAGAGCTGGACCATTAGATAAAAAAATGCCAAGCAGCTGCCTGGAAGAGATGTGATCCTCCCCTTTTGTGGGAAGATATTGCAAGAGACTGTCAAGTTTGCCTACATTAACAACTCTCTGAAATAAATAAATAAAGAGCCTTGTGGATAGCACATCATGACCAAGTAGAGATAAGCTGTTATTGTCGAAATGACTAACAAGTAGCTTTGAAGAAATACTGGCAGGCAAGCTTGGCAAGCAGTGCTTTTGTCTCTTTAGAAGCATAGTAATTACGATCACATCTTAGGGTGACATATACCACTAGTTGCTTTGAAAAGATCTATATCAACATTAGCACGATTTGTAATGCTTTAGTTTAGGAAAAAAAACAAACCAAAACTTAAGAGATGACTTGTTTAAGAGCTCCTTGGTTTGTTTTCTGTGTTTGAAAGTTACCTTTTAGTGCCTTTCTGCTTTTTACAGATTTTTGTTGTTGGGTTTGGTTGGTTTTTTTTATTTGATCTCTTGGCATGAGGTCCAGACACAGGCACTGTAGCATTTGAGGCATGTTGGCCATGCTTTTCCTTGTGAAGTTAGTTTTGTTTACTGATTCATAACTGATACAGGTCAAAATGATAATATTTTTCTTCTGCAGTTATTTTCACTGCCAATCTTCTTATGACACCTGAAAATTGCAAAGCTCAATGAAAGTGGCAGAAAATATGTGATACTTACATACACATATGTAGATTTTATTTGGTTTATTATTGTGCTTTTGATTTTCCTGCAATGCTGCCCATGTTCCTGCTGTCTGTTCAGGGAAGAATTTTAATTTTCTTTTATTGGAGCTATCAATCTTGGTTGCAGTTCTTGGGAGAAAAAACCCAAACAAAAAAAAATCAAACACATCAAAAAAGCCCAAACAATAAAACCCTCAAACAGTAAAACACCCCACTGACGGATTCTGTACCACAAAATGGAATGGAGTCAAAAGACTCCATGGGTTATTTTTTTACTAGTGTTCAGTTGATTCTTTTCTTTCATTGTTGTGTGTTTTGGTTATCTTTCTTCCAATCATTAATAAAACTTAAAAGGAAAAGTATTAACAAAGTTCACAACTTCTGTGAGCACAGGTTTTAGTGGGACAAATTGTGCCTTGGTAGGACTCAGAAGTGCTTTCAATGACAATGATAACCTTTTATGTCAGAGCTGGCTTTTGGCCATAGTCCCTTGAAAACTGCAGGTGTGACACTCTTGGATGGGTGATGGTGTTAAAGATACATGAGAATAATTCTGTAAAACCAGCATTTTATCTCCATATTGATATATATCAAAAGCACTTATTTTCTTAATGACAAGTATGCATTTGAAATGGTAGAGTGGCTGAAGCATCCTGTATTTATTTCTCTTTTTTTTTTAAATTTATTTCTTCATGCCAATGAACTACACATCTGTGGCCTTGTGCTGGTCCCTGTTGCCTGTTGGAGAACATGGCTTACATATAAAGCTAGAGTATATTCTTCCAGTGGGTATTTGAGCTGACAGGGTCTTGATCTCTCCTGTGAGTTTTGCTGTTGATGGATAACCTTTGCTTCTGTGGAATGTGTGCATTTTAATGCATTGAGAGTAAAATTCTGAAGTGGAGAGTTTGCAGCTTTATTTCCTTGAGCTTGTTCTTCCATAAGATCCAATTCTGCAGAGTATTTGTTTCCATATCCCATCCATAATCTCACTGAAATTAATAAGAATTTAAACATGTGTTCCAAGTTAATCATATGTTTTGAAACTTTGCTGAGTAGGGGATGACTTTATGCCCATAATGAATAACTTATGCTGAATTAGTCTTAAGATTTTGCTTTCTTTACTTCCTGTCTGGTAAGTTGTTATTGCAACAACATATATTTATGTGCTGAAGATAGGCAGTGAGGAAACCCTGCCATTGTACTTTCAGAGATGGGTATGTTTGAGAACTATTGTGAAAATCCAAATAATTTGATTTTTGTCTTTGCTAATTTGTAACTCTGCAAGAGGTCTGATACCCCACAAATCTTTCAGAAACGTTGGACATGGGGAATTTAAAACTTTTGTGTGAGTTGCACTTACTGTGTTAGTCCTTCCATTAGGAACTTTCTGCAGTGATGAGATTGATGGTGCTCAAGGAAAGTAAGTTTTAGCCACGCAGGCTAAAGATGTGTAACCTTTAAAGCAGACAAAAGGATTGAAGTACATTTTTAAGGAGGCGTAAAAAGCATCAAGGAGATGTGCCAAAAAATGTGATGAGAGGAAATAGAGGCTTTGGCTGGTCTGTCCAGTCAACTCTGTTTCCAGGAGCTGCTTTTCCATAGCAATGTGGGCTCCTAGCCTTAGACTCAAGATGTGCTCTGTCCGCTCCTGAACCATTTAGTGGAAATTACTAAAGAGTATGGAATGGCTTTTTAGCCATTTGCTACCCTTGAATTGCTATTCAAATATTGATCTGGGCTAAATAGATTGCTAACAGGTTCTGTACATTCTGTTTCAGCCACCTAAGAGGAACACTGCTGTCAGGTTTTATCTGTTATCTCAGCTGGCATGGCAGAGGTTGCTCTTCCTGTGGCTGCCATCTGGCTCACCACCTCTCCCATCAACCTTGTGGAGGATATTTAGTAATCATATTGATGCTGTTTCTTGCCAAGAGGCTCAGTTGCTGGTGTGCTTTTTCTACATTTCTATAGAGATCCCTTTATTTTGCAAGAAGAAGAAGAAGAAGAAGCCATAAGAAAACAAGTATTTTCTCTTGCCAAATAAATAAACGTGTTGGCTTTTTGGTTCTGACTGAACAGAAATTTCTTACATGTAACTGCTGAGTTTTTACAGAATGCTTATTGTTACCTGAGGTTTCCTGCACTTACAGGAAAGTAACCTGAGGTTTAACTGTTACCTGAGGTTTCCTGCACTTTACAGTACAAATACCTTGTATGTTCAAAACAATTCCTCTACATTTTGGTACATAGAAGGGTATGGAATCTGATCTTAGGTCACTACTTGTCTGAGAATCTTTAGGATAGCTTTTATGCAGGGTAGTCATGGGGACTGTTAGTTATGAGACCTTTGCAAAATAATTGTATAGAAATCAAGTTTTGTAGATGCATATTTTTGTCTCACCATTTTTACTCTCACATCTGAGTTCTACTACATAATGCAAATTGTGAACTCTCTGCCCTTGAAGTCACATGTTCAGAAATAAGAGTGAGTTGTTAATGTTATCCTCACCTCAAACCTTTTCCTTAACAAAATAACTGCTAATCATCCGTGGTTAATAATTTTTGTTGTTATAGTGGATAATTAAACAGGCCCCATTAATTTAGGTCCTGATTCTGCACCACTGAAATCTGTTAACAGTTTTGCTGTTTAGACCTTTGTGTGGAAGGCTGTGAAAGCAGACAGTGATATCTTGACTTACTGTAAGTCAAGGCTCACATCTTAGTTCAGGTAATGTAATCCTGCTGCAAGAGGAAGCTGGTTTGTTGCTCTATTCCTCCATGGAGACAGCTCCCAAATACCAGAGGGTACAAGTGCACGTTGATGCCTCAGTTCTGGATAGTCCTTACTTGTTCCTATATGCCTCTCTTTACTAGTGCAGAGTACCCCTTTGTAACCAAAAATGTGCTTCTTGTGCTGGGTTGTGTGTGTAAAGATATGCATTCTTGATATTTTTTCAAGCCAAAAGTTCCTGAAGTAAGAAATGGCTTTTTAATTCCATCTCTGCAGCTTATCTTGGCTTTGCTGCCGTGGAAGAGATCCAAGATGTGCTCTTAATTTTATTAAAATAACAACCTTTCTCAATAAATACATGAACAACAATAGACAAACTAACCAGTAGTACTCATGTAATAACCTGCTGATATGTATATTGAGCCACTGTGCTTTGGTGGCTGGACCTAACTGAGATTCATCTCTGGGTTATGGACAAATGTGATGTGAGGATATTAATCTAAACAACGTCTTGGCAGAAGTATCTTCGCTGTGTGCATTGAACTTGAAGTTCTATACCACTCTTCCCCAGCTGAACTAACTGACCAAGAGTTATTGCAGATCCCTGAGTTAATACACCTGTTTAACTGGGGTTTGAGAGAACTTTCTGCCAATGTACCAGCTAGGTTGGCAAACATTCTTCCTTGTTTGTCTTGCTGTTTCTACCAGGACACGCTGTGTCTTTGTCTTGCTGCTAACTGAAGGTCACCATTATCTGATGGTTCCAGTGTGTATTTTGTAACCCATCGAGACTGTGTGCATACAGGTGCTACTGCACACTTCTCATGCTATTATTTGTCCTAGTTGTGGAGAGACTCATTCATCTCTGTGTGAATGACGACTGGAAAAACACAAAGTGTTTTCAGATTCGTTCCTCATCATTTACAGGTGCTCATTGCTTAAGACACTATTCAAAGCTTGATTTGGAGCAACCTTAATGGTATGTGATATCTGCTTGCATGTTTACCCTTGTCCTTACACATAAAAACTCTTCCAGAGACCAGCACTGAAAAGGTTGGAAGCTGCTGCTTCACCCCATGGTGTCAGAAAAAGAGAAAACACAAAATGTGTTTCCCAAAATAATGATGATTCCTCCTGCTTTTAGTGAGCCTTCATTGTACCCCTTCACTTCCAGCAGAGTTCTTCAGTCTGAAGAATGTCCTTCAGTGAAGGACAGTGGTCTGCCATTGCACTATTTCATACTTTGTTATAATTTACTTTTATTTTCTCTCGTCACTGTTTCTTAGATTAACTCGGAGAACAGTTTATTTGGTCTGATACATGGAAATGAACTGGTAGGATGAGTGGGGGTGCCAGGAACTGTCTGGTCTCACTCATTAGAGTTGACCTGGATGATTGTGCCACCATGTCCACTGCAGCATATGTGGTCTTTTCATTTGTATTTCTTTGTATTTGTATTTTCATTGTGTCGTGTGCCAAGGTGAGAAGAGCATCTCTCTAATGTGCTTGTCATAAATGCAGATTGGACAAATAAGTAAAGAATAAATGGCCAGCAGCAAGTTGTAAAACACAGTGAGCTGTAGTTCACTTCTATTAATCACTTGCCATTGATTGCAAGAGAAACTGAGGAGAAAAAATTTAACCTTTTAAAACCAAAATGTCAGGTAACTAACATCAGTCAGCTTGTTTCTCATTCATAGTGAATGGAGGGACTGTTCATGCCAGGGTACCAAAGGTACTTTTTTAGTGCTGTGAAAATATCAGGAGTTAAGAAGTAGTTACAGGAAGTATTTTAATGCTGTAATCATGGGTTCTCAAGCTGTCATTCTGTGCAGTTTCAAAGGTCCACATGCCCCATAGCCCACATGACTTCATCCTGGCAAAAGGAGTGGTCAGTTTTAACAGTGTATGTTTTATCCCAAAGAGAACTCCGTAACTAAAGGATGGACAATAGTGTCTTTCCTGTCAGCATTAGGAAAAATTCAAATGGCATAGCAAAGTAGAAGTGGGATAGTAGCCTGATTCCAGGTCCATGGCTTGATGGATTAGAGGGCTACCCCTCTTTGAAGCATGAAGGGGGAGAGAGAGACTGTCAGAGGAGCTGGGCTGAAGAGCACGTGGCTGGGTTAGGTATGAGGAATGAACAGGGCAGCAAAGCACTACTGTCATGCTTCACATGGTAGTGCTGATCCCTGAAAACTTCAGGGTTCCTTTATACACAGTATGTTTAGGCTTTTATCATTGCTGTGTCATTTCTGCATCACTTACCCATGAAGGGAATAAGCTTTTTTGTTTAACTGTTTTAATCCAGATTTGTTTGGAGTGGCTGCAAGGAAACACTAAATTGTAATTTGATGCAGTGAACTAAGGTCTTTGCTGGTTTTAACCTGATACACTGCAGAAGTGGTGTGATAGATTGGCTGGGAGGTTTTGTATACACATTTTTACAATATGTAGGAAGAATTCAGTGGACTAACTAAAACAGTTGTTTTATGTCAAGGCAACAGCTACTAAATGAAGGACTTTCAAGGGGAAAAAAAATAACTATCAGAAGTACTGGAGGCTGCATTTTACCCTTGATCTACTGCATCTGTTCTGTTACCAAACTGGATTTTAAATTATAAAGCTTTGATTTTAAGCTAGTCCATGTGATTTGTCTATTCAAATTTATGTCTGAATAACAAACTTCCGTGTTTTCTTTTCTTTTTCTTGAATTTGTTTCATCATCTTAAACTCTACATTGTGGTCTTTGCCTAATGAGACCAGACAGTTTATTCTGTAAGATCAAGTCCTATCTATGGGATAAAATCCATGCATTTGTAATAGGAAGATCCTGTGATAAAATTGTCTTTTAGTGCTATTGTCTTTAAATATCTATAAGAGTAATTTTCTGTGAGTGTACATCTAACTTAAAAAAAAACCAAACCAAACAACCTATGTGGAGAGATCATTAGAAGTGTGTATAGATATAATTAAAGAAAATAACTTTTGAAATTGTAAGAAATATAATTTATCTCTCTGGAGGGAAAACTCAAAACAATATTAGGAACCATTAGAACACTGAATTAAAGGAAAATGAAATGTGTGACAAGTAGACAAACATAATTTAATATGAATGAGTGTAAAACAGAACTGTTTATTATTATTATTTACTGAATCTTTTTTGACAAGTGCTCAATTTGGAATGAAATGCAAGAGAACATATGTCTGGCTTTGTATGACCCCAAATTTCTCTGTTCTCCCTTTCAGTAGACAACATGCCTTTTTCCCCTAAGTGATTTTTGGTTGCTAGGAGAAGTGCAATAGTCTGTCCTGCTCTTACCCAGCAGTAAAACCGAAAAGAGTATTGAGATAAAGAGAGGGGCAAGGCACAGTATTGGGCATGAATCACAAGTTGTCTCTAGTGTGTCCACTGTGTTGCCACTTTTTCTTTGAAAACTTTTGTTTTTGCTATTGGTGTTCCTTTTCAGCTCATCTCTCAAAGCCATTCAGAAAGTAAAAAAAAAAAAAAAAGTGCTGTTGAGAGTCCTCTCAGAGGAACAAAAAGAGGAGGGGGAGACTTAGAGACTTATTCATGGGGCCACAGTGGTAGCAATGCACAACTCAATGAATAGCTTCAGTCAGCTGCTGTTAAAACTGGGTGATTGATACCTTCTGCTTTTTGCTAGGGCTAGAAAAGTAGGCAGAAAGTCTTCACAGTGGTCCTGCCAGTCTTAGTGCAAGATACTAGAGTTGGTTGCAAACTATTTCAAACTTCAGTGTATTCACTATTCCTGAAGTATTCGGGGAGTAATGTTGCAAACATGCTACTCTTGCTTTAGTTGGTGAAACCCTTTATTCACTTTCTAAATCGTGCTTTTTCAATTGACTGTGGACTGTGGTGAGAATCCCTTGATCATCACTTCCTATAATGCTCTAAAAGCAGGCTTACCCAAATGTCATTGGCTACTTTTAAACCTTTGCAGTCAGAAATGGTTTTATGTGGCTAGATGGTGTAACAGGTCTCAGTGATTAGACAATATTGTCTATATTGATAGGCTGTTGAAATCATGAGAGTTATGACAGATTTCACTCGAAATTGGTTACAGAATGAATGCATAGACAAAATATTCTTTCCTCCAGTGCTTAATGAAACAGCCTAATGAGCAGTCTTAAAGCAATGATTATATCTCTCAAGAAAGACTGCTGAAGAGGTCATGTGTGTGAATCCTGTGAATGAGGAAACAGAGCACGTGACTACAGAGAGCTGTGATTTGGGCTGTCCCAACAGATGACTGCCTGCAAACAGAGCAGGCTTCTGCATTATTCCTTAGCAGGAGTAAGTGCTGAGTGGCAAAAGGTCTCATTACCAGCTTAGAATATTGTGTTGACTCAATTTAGCAACATGCAGATAACAGAGAAATTCAGCGATGATGTACTTGGAAAAATAGTGCAGCAACTTGTAATGATTGTTATTCCAATTGGATCTTAACAGGTTTCACCCATATTTTCAAGGCTGTTGGGTGACCTGGCAGTACTGGATTCAATCCCAGTGTAATTTAATGGAATCTGTGTCCCTGTAGGTCAGGGCTGAATTTGCCCAAGGGGAAAGATGGAGATGTAAGAGTTGTAAGTTAGAGCCAGTTCCCTGTAATTTATCTTAAGAGCTGCTAATGGGGGTGGGAGTGTGTGTGGTATTCTTTTGTGTGTGGTGTTTTTTTTCTTCCTGTTCCACAGAGACTTCAGAAGTAATTTAAATACCATCCACAGTACAACTGAGTTTTCAGTTACTTCCATGAAAAAGCTGCAAGTGCTGAGACCAAGAATTTTCCCTCATAAATTACAGCAGATGTTGCCTCAGTCATTCTTTAGTGTTAGCCCTGGTGCACTGTTGTCTTTCTTCCTGCTGAGTCCTCTTTCCTGCTGAGAACTGCATGGGAAAGCAGACATGGTTTGGTCACTGCACGTGGATATGGGTTGGCATATTCAGATTAACTGTTAACATGTTAATATAAAGGATGTATAAAGGTATCACTCAGGAACCTCTCATGGCAGAAGGTGTAGTGAGTTTGGTCTCTAAGAGCACAGCTGATGGTGGGATAGGTGTGCAATTGTTAACAGTGGAGGAAGAAGGGGTTGACTTGAACTCTTGTTGCTGTTTGCTGCTGCATCTGTTTACCTGACAATCAAAAACAAGGCATCTTTTTAGGTCCAGGAGGATGAGAATGGTAGAATCATGGACCATTAAATCTGTCTTCTAGTAATAATTTTCTTCCCTGTTGCTTGATAGTCCTGCCACACTGCATTATAAAGGAAAAAAGAGGTAAAAGGGAATTCAGCACTGCTGGGTTTGGGACAGGGGCTGGTGGGGAGCAGGCACTGCTGCAGTGAAACACTGAGCTATGCCTGTCCTTCCTCATCCTTTCCCTACTACAAACCACTACACCCTCTGTCCTAACCTGTGTGTTTCTGGGAGTCTAAATATGGTAGGGAAGGAGTCAGGATAGAAGTGGTAGCTGTGAACCTGTCTTAAACAGGAGAAAACCCCTTGTTGCATGGTGATATTCAGCTGTATATCTTTCCTGTTCTTGCATTTCCCTCTTCATTCCACTTAACTTGCTGAATGAAGGATCGTTCTCCAGAGAACTCATCTGTCCTCCAGAGGCCAGTTCATTTGTAGAATAAACTTCTTTCAGATTAACTAATATAGATCTATTTAAATAAGGAGCAGCTTATAGCCAAGATAATGAAATGGAAAAGGGAGAAAGGCAGGTTTGGGTGCATTTTTCCTGTCATGATATGAAACAAATTTATGGCCATTTCTTAAACTTTCTTTCTCCCCTCCTGTTAAATCTATTTCCTAGTTTTGCTATAATGAAAGATGGGAGTATCTTGCTTGTCAAGTTTCAAATATGAAATCTCCTTGCTGTCAATGCTTCGTGTTTCTAATTCTAGAACTTTTTCCTCTCCATAGGCCAGAAAATGAGAAACTCCTTTGCTTACTACACAGAAATTACTGAAGTTGAAACTTTTAGATTTATTCTGGGCTGTGGAGAAAAATGTGCTCTTCTGTTTACAGATTTTCATTCCCTGTGCTGTTTGTCTGCTACTTCTGCCCATGTTCCACATTTCATTCATGTCACTGGCCTCCTTATATTTCATAGCTGAAGACTTTGTTCTATCTTGTTTTCTTGTAAGTTGATTTAGTTCCCAGCTTTTTTTCTGTTCTCTTGATTCTTCTCTGGCTGGTTTAGGTTGCTATTTTCTGACCAAGTTGCTTGAATATGAAGAATGAAAGGACTGAAATAACTGGAAGGGTTGGGGGGAAAGCAGTGTTGGTGAGAGAGTTACTATTATAAGTAACTATCCCTTGGCAGGATTACTTGGTGAATTCTGTGTGCATAGGTAAAGTTCTGTGGAGGTGTAATCTTCTGCCAGGCCTAGCAAGTGGCTTGAGGAAAATAAAATAAATGTAAAAAGTTTACAGGCATAAGCCATATTTTGTGTGAAGTTGGAAAGAGACACCTTCCTGGACATTTAGCCATGTCTTAAATCTACCTTTCAGTTTTGAAGCACGTTTCCACTTCTATCTATAAACGTAGATAACTATGTTTATAAGTGATTTTTTAAGTTTTCTGTTCTTAAAAGGGGTTGAACTTTATCCATTTATAAAATACCCAGACATAGATAGGCAATCAACTCGAAGTATCTTCTAGGTGAAAGTTTGTTGTTTGGGGGATTTTTTCTAATTCCCAGTTGATCTCAGTTTTACTGACGAACAAATGTTATTATTTGTAGTGTAATGTACCTGAAATCCTGACTCAGCAGAAAATGCTGGGAATTTTGTCATCAGCATCAGTGGGGCCACAACTTTGTTTTTGGAGTGGTTGGCAATGTGGGAGGCAAGTGCTGGGAAGGAAGTGTAGTTAGCAGCTTGAGAAAGAAGTCTGTAACACCATGAAAACTAAATTATTTCATCTTCAAATGGAGGCTGGCTGTTGACTTACAGAAAGCACTTTTAGCTGTGTCTGCCCTGAGGACTAAAATGTTCACTATTAGGGCAGCCACCAATCTATTTCAAAACCAATTTGTAATAAATTTGCAAATTAGGAAGGCAGATGCATTATTTGGCAACAAGTTTCCTTCATGCCTCTTAGCATTTGTGACCAGGTGTCTCGGTGTCTTACTGGACTGCTTGGTGTTCCCAAAGCAGTGATGAGGATGGAAGAAATTCTGACACTCTTTGGATGAAGAGTTATAACTCATTTGAATAATTATGTTATTATAAGTGTAATAAATTTCCTAACTCTCCTGAATACAGGAGTTATCAGACATTTGAAGGGGATAGAATCATAGAATCATTAAGGTTGGAAAAGACCTCCAAGGTGAGTTAGTCCAATCTCTGACCAGTTACCACTGTCACCTAGACCATGGCACTGAGTACCACGGCCAGTAGTTCCTTGAACACCTCCAGGAATGGTGACTCCACCACTTCCCTGGGCTGCCCATTCCAATGTTTAACAGCCCTTCCAGTGAAGACATTGTTCATCCTGTGCACTGAGTACCTGCAGAGGAAACACATTCTCTAATATTCTATGCTGAATGTGCAGAAGGCTTTTCAGATCATAGTTGATTTGCATATATTAAAGCTCCTTTAATGAATTGGTATGAATTGGTTGCATATGCATGTGATATAAATAAAACCTAACTGGATGTTATAAGCCAAAGAAATAAATCAGCCAGTGATTTTAATGCATGTATTCTTGGTAAAATTGTCTTGGAAAGCTATAAATGGGTATTGCTTATTACTTTAGCTTGCATTTATTTTTGCTTTAAATGGAAAATGAAACTATTGTTAACAGACCTTAAAATCACTTGGAGGGTGTTTACTGAGATAATTTTGAGGAAAAGAACGCATATAATTCTGAAAATATTTTTTAATGGTGTCGTAGTGTTGGGACAAGTAAATAAATTATGAGTACAAATGACTAAAGATTTTTCTTTCATGTCTTCAACAAAAATTAGGTGCAGGGTTTACAAGCACTTTTCCAAGTGCTATGAGTCACTTTTTAGTGGGAAAAGCCATATAGAAGAGGGAAAAAAATAATAAAAATCAGAGTAGCCGTTTCGATAAATATCGAAGTAAAGGAAACATAATAGAAAAATAAATAACCATCTTACAGACATGTCATTATCTTCTTTTACTCCTTTCCAAATATGTCAAAATCAGCAAAAATACTGCTGTGGTTTCAGTAACATCTTTATTGAAGTAGGTCTTGCTTGTTTTGTTTTACTTTTCCAGTAACGGAAGAGCTTTTGCTCTGTAAGGATTTTTGGAAGCTTCGCTTGCTGCCAGTAAATATGGCAACAATAGGATAGGAGATCAGCCCATAAAGTGTTTGAGGAATATATACATAATATAATGGAGGTGCCACTGGCTCTTATTCCCCTTCCCCCTCTTGGGAGAAAACAGATACGTGTGCTTCAGGATCCTTCCCTTGATGAAATGAGATGGACAATGACGACAGGGCTGGCAGCATGGCTGTCTCTTTGATAGACCAAGCATTTGGGGCTTTTAGAGAAATATTGGTAACACCCAGTATTCCCACCATCTGGCACTTCTTGCTCACTCCTGTGAGGTGCTTTGGAGGTGAGTGAGATGTGCTTCCTAAGAAGTTCAATGTGACGGAATTCAGAATATCGAGACTTGGTGAGATTCCTTTATTATATAAGTGGTGAACAAAAGCAGTAAGGAGAGAGAGGTACAGCTGCTGATTTCTTGTACTCTGTAGAGTTGTAACTTTTGCCTGCACAAGCAGAGATTCATAGTGTACCTTACAATATATATTTAGGTTTATTTTTAATCTTTCAAGTGGTCGGAGCAGTTGGACTAACTTTGCAGTAGAAACATCAGAATACCTGCAAACTAGATAGCAGAATGATTTTTTTCACTAATCCTTCCAACTAAGTTAAATTTCATCTTAGCCTCAGTATAACTAGCTTCTCCTTTCAAGCAAAGAAGTTATTTATTTCCAACACAGATTTTACAATGCAGGATACAATTTCATGCCTAGAGATTCAAATAAGAACACAGACCAAACAAATAAATCTCCTCAGACAGAGAAGAGATTTCAAAGTCCCTTCAAAATATATTGTGAGATTTCCATGCCTGCAAATAATAGAACTTCGTTTTTGTTAAAAACTTGTAGTGAATGGAATTAAATTTCTGTATAATAAATCTTAATTGGAATTCTAAGAGCTGTTACATAGCCAACACAAAGAATCTTTTGGGCCTCAAACAAACTAGGCAGCTGAACAATATAAAATTAAAATCCACTGAATGTTTATTTGTTTTTATATTGTGAATTAGAGTGTGCAAGTCTTGACAGTTTGTAGCCAAACTAGACCTGTGTGTAGGGACACTACTGTAGCCTGTTCAGTAGCTGGACATGCACTTAGAGTAATGGGAAAACACAAAGTGTTAAAAGAAGAATCCCTGATGTATCTCAAAACCAGCACTGAAAACACCAAGTAGAGGATGACAAATCTTGACTCTGCTTGCCTCCATTCATTGGAAGGCCTCTTTAAATTAAAGGTACAGGTAAGACTTGATGTCTTAACTCTATATTCTCCATGAACTGTTGGGTCCCAAGTTATGATAAAACACGGATAAGTCTTCTGAAGTTGGTTTATTATGCCCCATGTATTGGTGACATACCTTGGATTCCATGGGCTAGTACTTCTCTAGGCATATCCTATCAAATTTGTTTGCTCTGAGCAAAGATTTATGGGTTGTGAACTCCCCCAGCTCTATCACAAGAGGGTGCCATAGGTGAAGAAGGCAGTTGTCCACTTGTGCATTGGAGTGAGTTCACCATGTGTGTGTAAAGCAGACTGTCTCCTCTGTCAGGCTGTCTCCTTTTGCAGTCTTCCTGATTAGTAGATCTTGGTCAAAACCATGAGTATTGTGGGCTCTAAACTGACAAAGCTGTGTGATGTTCTTGCACAGGGTTTGCCTGAGTGTTGAATGACACATCGGTAGGGATGACACAGCAGGAATGCTGGTTTCATAAATTTGGGTGGAATTTGTCTGTAATTTAAATTACAGACAGCTCTTGTCTCTTGTGAGAATATTCTTTTGAGGAATTATTTTAATTCTTTCATTCACTAATCTTTGTTCCTTCATTTAGTGTTTCATTCTATTGTGTGTGTGTGTTTCAAAATGCTTTTCAATTCAAGCAGCTCTTGGGTGAGTGGAAATCTGATGTCACTTATTAGTGTTATTTGTAAGCTAGAAGTGATCTCCTAATTTGAGGAATTTCAATTATCATCATGCCTCGTATTGATTAGGTTTTGTTATTTTAGGGCAACTGGCCACCTTTGCAAACCATAATAGGACTGTTGAGACTCAGCCACTGATGAAATGGCACACAGCTTTTTCTTTTATACATGAGATAGAAACCTTACAGTTTTGAGGGTAAAAATGTAATCTGCAAGATACAATTTTAAAAATGAAGGAGTGAGGTTTATATTTATGGGTGGATTGTTGGATCAAGTGGTGGCCTTTCACCTCTAAGGCAACAGCTTAAATTAATCCTTAGATGCTAAGTTAATTGAGATAAATGGTTTTACCTCTGTCCCTGGTGTAAAGTAGTCCATATTACAAAATTGCCATACATCTGTTTGTGCAAACTTGGCATAATTGGCATTCTCTTAGGAATGAATTGACATCGAAACTGGACTATTTCTTATTGCTTAGGAAAGTGTTCCATCTAGGTCAGGGTAAATGTCATTGTCAGGTCTGTGAAGGAAATCTGCTCCTGCCTCTTTTAATAATCCATAGCTCATAGATTTGTCAAAAATGTTCTAAGTGCTATAGCTATTCTTTTAAATAAAATAAACCCCCTTTGGAGTAAAGAGAGTAAATCAGTATGAGACTGGCCCTTATTTTCTTACATCTGGTTGGAATTCGGATGCTTAGAGATGTTAAAATTACCTAACTTACCATTTGCTCATGACAGACTTCCAGGATTGTCTTTTGAACTTCATGAAAGATGAATGTGTGGAGAGAAATATAACTTAATGTAGAATACATTATATTTACTGAGGACCAGGTTGAATTTGAGTGAAGGAAAGCAGCTGGCTTTCCTTCCCCATTTTCCTTGGAGGATCTGTAGGAATTGCAATTCATTCTCTTTTCTATTATTGTGAGGGTTTATCAAATTTCTTTTCATATGAAGAACTTGAAAAGTACTTTACATAGTAATCTTTTGTTCATTTTTATAAAATATAAAGACTTACAATTATAAAGGAATCAGAAAAACTACCTCGTGTCCATAGCAGGGTTTTGTATAAGGAGTTAGCATAGATGTCTTAAATCAGTAAATTTTGTGCTACATGTTAGGTCAAATTTAAATATAATTTTCAAAGAATGCACCTTTGTTTCAGTAACAGGTGTCTGGGTGAACAGGAGGGGAGGAGAGAGAATTGGGAAGAAAAAAACCTTTCCCCCCATTTTCATAATCCTCAAAAAAACATGGACTGAACTGTCTTATCATAATATTCATGCTAGTTAGTTACTGTGATTTCTAAAGATAGTAGATGGATAGAAATCTGTGGTAAAATTCCTTAGATGGGCAGCTTTAATGAAACAGGCATCTCATGTGGTCTTTTGCTGTGTCATGTGCAGAACTAACTGGCAGGAATGGGAGATGTGAGCTGTTGTAAGCCTTAAGTAGCTAAAAGGGATTAACTTTGCACAGAGGATTTACTAATGAAGACATTGCACTTAGACACACAGAAGGAAAGGAAAGTGAATTGTTGATCCAGAAATTATCCACTTGTCCTAAATGTGCTTTTGTTTTTTTTTTTTCATTCTACTTGCAAATTTAGTTTATTGTATAAATGTAATTGGATCTTATTCTCATATGGTGTTTTCATGCTTTTGTAGTAGTTTCATAATAACTGGCAGTCAGTAAGATACCAGTATATAACTTGTTTTCAAAATGATGATGCAGGTGATTCTAATCTTCTCTGGGATTTGTTGGGGGGGAAAAACGACTTTTTTTTTAATTGAATACTCTTACTTTGCATCTGTTCTGTAAACAACCCTCAGCTTTTTAGCTGGAGGCCAGGTGAGCATGATCAAGGCTTAAAAAGGGAACAAATCAAAGCCCAAGTAAGGAAAAGGTTCTCTACTGAACTGCAGGAAGGCATGGTGACAACTGGTTTCGTGGTCAGTCTGTCTCTGAATACTGACTTTTGGGTAATTATTAATTGTGAAGGGCAGGAGGAGCTGCACATGGCTGGGTAACCCCTTTCATCACATTTTGGTTTTTTCTTGAAAGATTCATGATCTTGTTAGAACACATTAACTTTGTAGGCTGAGATTAAGCAGGTACCAAGAAGTTAAGAAACGTGCCTGTCGCCTCGGATTCCTTCCCTCGCTTTCTTCTCATATCAGCTGCAGCTTCTGCAGTGAAATGGGTGTCCTTGATCTATATTTCACATGCACCTTTACTGCAAAGGGTTGAAGCAGATTCTAATGTATTTTAGACTTACTCACTTTTTGTGCTTTTTAAAATATTCTGTTTGCTACTTGTTTTACTATATGTTTATACATGTGCACACCCACATACTAAATTGAAGTTATTAAATGAGGTGTTGTAATACAGGTGTTCTATTCTACTACTATTCACTTCTAGAAGTGCTATTTGTAATGAAGGGTCCTGTTTTTATCAGATCCAATATAACAGTGAGCAGTCATTTAAGAAGTAGGTTTCAAATAAGGAACAGTAAAGCTATTGCTCTGGCAACCAGAGTATGTTCTCTAGAACTGTGTAAGCTCCTAAGGACTAGTAAGTGTGTGTGTCATTCCAAAAGAAGTTTATCCAAGCTTTCCAGTATATAATAAAACTTTGCTCTCACAAATTATTAATGCTGGTCTTATGCACTTTTTAATATACATTGTATGTACTTTCTTTTATAAGTTATTATTATAGATTATTTGTTTTGTAGGTTATCCCTGTTACTTAGCTCAGTGCAAGTTCTCAGACATTACTATATATGATTAATTTTTGTAAAAAAAATCACTAAGGTGTGGCTGGGTCACAGCAAACTATCCCCCTGTTTATCTACCAAGAGACAATGTATTTTGGAAAGGGAAAAAATGGGGCAAGCACTTTGAGTCCTTCCCAGCCTCTAAGTGTTTGTGGCTTGTTGACTTCCTGAGGTGCTGTCTTTGTGGTTAACTTCTCCTGTGAATTTAGCCTGTTGTTTGGTTTTGGTGTTTTTTAGCCCAGTACTTATTTGCTCTTTGGTTTTTGAGGTTTTTCTTAGTAGAAGTAACAGAATCATTCCAGCAAACCATTTCCTGCAGTATTAGCTGGTATCTCTCCACAGATCAGTTCTCTGGCCCAGTGTTATTAAAAAAGTACTGACAGAACTAAAGAAATCACTAGAGATGTGTTTTCTTGCTGCATTCAAATGAAGGAATATTAAATAACAAACATAAGCGTGGCACCTGTTGAGCAGGACACCCAAACAGGTTTGAAAGTGCACTCAGTTCTGAAGTTTATTGAACCACCACAGTGATTTTCTCTAAAAAGGCAGTGATATGATCATTTGAGGTAGTTGCATTGATATTGATGTTAACCTTTAGCATAGCTGATAAGCTGACTTTCTTTTGGCAGGCATCACTAATAGGAGGCTCTGTGCTGTCCTGAATAATTTTCCTCACAATTAGCAGCATTGATCGTGGAGGTGTAGCAGCAGCTGAAGTTCCTTGAGGCAATCAGTGAGGGAGACTCACACTTGAACCAGGAGTCAGTTGTTCTCAGTTGGCCATTATAGCAGTCCCTTTCTTCTAGTCCTTGTTTGTTGATTCTTAAAAGCAGTTTATTCCTCATGCTTAGATGTATTTCTCACACTTCCAAGGCAAGCAGTGAAAGGCAAGGCTCACCAAGCTGTTCTGTGTAAGATCATCTCTATTTGGTAAGTCATTCTGGATGTGAAGATAACCTGTAAATTATTTTTGTATAGAGACACAATGTCCTGATATCTCAAATATAATAAAAACTATGGTGGGATTATTTTTGTTTGGGGGTAGAGTGAGGGAAAGGTCAAAATAATTTCCAGTTGAAAAGCTGCCTTTATCCAATTTTCAATTAATATTGATTAATACTAATGAAGTGGGCTCCAGGAGAGGATTTACATACGTCTTCTGCCTACTTAAAGAAATGGGTCATTTTTATGGAAGTTAGAAAAATTTCCCTGTGCTTTTTAGTGCAGACATCTCACCTACTGAACACACTTAAAAGCAAAAGATTGATGCTGGTGTGGGGGAATAGACTGGAGAGAAGAGAGTACGGTGTGAGAGACCATCTTGTGTTAAATGCACATCTTCATATGACTCTTGGTTTGACTCTTTCTTCATTACCTTTGTTATCTAGTGTAGGAACTGGTGATGGCTCATTTTTACAAAAATCCACTCTTGAGTTTTGGTGAAAAACATAATCTTTCTTACAGTCATTTGAGCTTGTATCCAGCTTTCTCTTGGCTGTAACATTCTCTCAAATGATTTTCTTCATTGTACTATTAAGAAGGGATTCATCAGGTGGGCATTGCTGTTCTTAAACTTCCATGGGGTGTGGTAGAACAATATGGAAGATTTAAAAGAAGGGATAAGAACAGGTCAAAAGTGCACAGGTGGGTTACAGTCACTGAGTGCCTGGGAGACTGTGCCAGCACTTGCCCTCCAGCTCTCCTCTGTTATGAGGAGAGCTGGAGGAAGCAGTGATGAGGACAGCAGTCTTTCAGTGCACAGCATTTGTTGGGCTTTATTTGTCTTTAAGGGGTCATCTCAGATGACAGCAGACTCTATTTGTTGGTTTTTAATCAACTTGTTTAATCAACTTGTTTCAAGGATGCTTGAAATGTAATGGGATGACCATTTTTTTGTTTGTTTGTTTGAGAAACAGCATGCAGGCAGCAAAGCAACATTTGACTTTTCTGATAAAGGTGACAGGAACACAATGTGTAGTCCTGTAAGTAAATATAAATCACAGAGTCCCTGTAAATCCTCCATTATTGATGGTGCTGTTGGTCTTTCTAGTGGCTGCTACATTCTGAGATGTGGTGGGAGGCACTGCAGTTGTGTTCACAACACAGCAAAGGCCTTGTCTGAAGTTAAGCCTCCTCTGACAAAGTGTGGGAAGCATCTTAGATTGCTAGTTTTTAACCAAGCTACAATGTAAAGTGAAACTGTTTGGTTATCCACTCCTACTGAACTCAGCTGTGAAACTTAAAATTGATTCTAGTATAAGAAAAGAGCAATTATTTCCAGAGTAACCATATCAGTAAATAAAATAACTGATGATACTGTCAGTGTCTTGCTTATTCTATGTGATAAAAATTGTTATGTTATTCTATAGATTTGGGGAATTATAGGCATATAACACATAGATCCTGACTGAATGCTAACTTGATTTGGGGTATAAACCCTGCTCTGAGAAATCATGGACCTTAATTTTTGAATCAACCTGCATGTCTTTATCAATATTCTCAGTATTCTTCCAGACTTACCACGTAATTATTACTTAAAAGCAAATAAACTGTTTGCTTTTGGCATTTCAGGAAACAAAGTCTTGCTTATCCAGTGACGGAATTGTGTGTCCATGTATGTGTATGTGCATATATAATGTGAAAAATAAAGATGATGAATTGATATAGACATTAAATGGACTTTAGCATCTCCGAAGTTATAAATTGGTTAAGATACGGTATTAGTTTGAAATTATTAAACAGTTTGTGACTGAAGTAACATCAGAAAAATAAGCTTGGCAAAGTGAAATTGCCCCTCAGTGGCCCTGGAAACATGGAGCTTCCAGGCATTCCGGGAGGACAGAGGGTAAAACTCCCAACAGAGCAGATCAAGAGCTTGCAGGTAAATGTTGGCTACGAGTGTGCAGTGGCAGAGCAGGAGGATGGTGACATGGGTCACACATTATTGTAAGCCATCTGTGCACGCAGGGGACAGGTCAGGAAGACACCTCAGTAAGCTGACAATACTGTTTGTTACACGGGATTTTTGTCAGGGGATCTCAACATGTTTCACAAAGGAGTTGTGCCAACATCTGTGTTTTAAAAATAGAAAAACTGAGGTAAAGGGTGAGTGAAATATCTGCCACGTATCACAATGATGATAGAGTGTGGAGCTGAACTCATATCTCCTGTGTTCAGGAGCACACGTGGGTGCTGGACTGGCATCTGTACCCCCAAAATGAATTTGGCTTGGAAAGAATTTGTTAGCATGGAACCCAAGCAAATAAATGTGTTGTCATCCACAGGGAAAAGAAAGGGAAGACTGAAATAATAGAGAATGCTGCTGTGTAGCTCCCACTGTGTTTAGCTGTCCTAATATATGATATCCTGTCTCAAAGTGACAGAACTTTTTGTTCCTCTGCTCCATAGGGTAACAAATCTGCGTGTATGGGGCTATAAAACAAATATCAACATCTGGTTTTATCCTAACTCAACATTCTTTCTGTGAGGAAGTGTCCAGCTTACCTGAACACAAGTAAGATTAATGAAAACAGTTACCTAATGCCAGTTTAAGTTTGAAAACACTTCCTGGGGAGAACTTGAAAGGAAAATAATATATATGATGTTCAAGGAAGTTATAGTTTCTAGAACAGCAGAAAAATGAAGATCTGGTTCCTGTTGCTCAGTAAATGCTGCTTGCTTTGTTTGTTTTTTTTTGTTAGGGGAAGAATCACATGTTCAATTTTAGGGCACAATTTAGCTTGTTTTATTATATTTTAATGTAGCTTTTGAAAATCACCAGGGTTACCAGCTTTGCTTTGAAAGAGCACATTCTGCAGAGTGTGATAATACTCCTTCCTTTAGGGAAGCAGCAAGAGGAAGAAGCAAAGACTATATATGTGTGAATTTAGTCCAGATGAAAATGATTTTGGTAAAGATAATCTTAAATGGAGAATTTTACACTAAAATAGGCAAGAAAATTATGATTTGGGCTTTCGGATCTGAACCTAGTGAAGTTACACAGTTACCAATACAAGGGGACCTCAGGAAGTTCGTAATATGGTTAAGAAGGAAAATGGGTTGTAATCCAGAAATAATCAATTATCAAACATATGCATCAAGGGATAAGATTGCCAGAGTCCTCTGAGAGGCATTTTTGTACTCACATGTAGTACAGTGTCCCCTGCACATGTTTAAGGTACCTGTGTCTAGTGAGCCACTGAGGATACACAACATAAGGGATGAGTGGTGTGGCTTAGCAGAGCGTTTTTGGGAATGACAAGGCATTACATCAGCTGTGCAAGAGGACAGAGTGAAGCTGAAACTGCATTGGAATGTAAATTTTGTGCCAGCTTTCTGCAGATGGGGGCATTTAGCTTTTTAACTTGCAGTTCTAGGTCCCATGATTTAAAACCATGTCAGCAAAGTGGAGACAACTCAGAGGCGATGACAGGAGATTAGTGAGAACTTGGAAGAAGTTTTATGAGCAACTGAAAGGGGAGGTATGACAGAGGAGATAAAAAAAGAATCAGGAGAGCTGTTGTGAATGTTTTTTCCCCTCATCTTTTACATGTTTCTTCCTCTTCCCAGTCAAAATACTTTAGATGAGAGTTATAATTTAAAAAATGTCTGTAGCTTACAAAAATCACGTAGCATTGCAGCCAATTTAATTCAACCTTGAAAATAAAATTGGAAGTAACATAGTTAGGCATGGAAATGTGTTTTTAAATGTTAAAATGGGGAGTTGTAATGATGACAAGTCTTTGGGAAGTGTAACAGGATGTGGCTCAACTGGATGTGATGTACTGGCATTATGCATGTGACATTTTATTCAGTGTGGAACCCTCTTTCTGGTACAAGAATGGGAAGTACCTGCCTTTAAAGTAATTTAAAAGTTGATTGAATAAAGCTGGAGATCACTCTGCAGCTAAAAGGTGCTTAATAGATAGTAAAACATACGGATTTCCATAATCATCCTCAATTGTTCATGTGCAGACAAATCCACTGTATCTTGAAACATTATTTTAGGACTGGTCTTTCAGGCATTTAATACTGAGAACAATGTTGTGTTGTAATGTGATTGTAGACTCTGAGGAAGATGGAGGTTATGGAAAGGCCATGAAGAAACAGGATGAAGTTTGCAAAGCATTGGCCTGGTTTGTCCTGATTATTCTGAGAGAAAAGGGAGCAGGTGTATTCTGTTTGTTTTTTTTTCCCTTCCCCTCTCCATGTTCCAATAAGAATAGATGAATTCCTAACCATGAAGGCCCATCTGTAGCTACACAAATAAAAATAAACAAATAAAACATGAAGTACAGACTTTGATAAAGCATTTTGAGGTGTAACCTGGTCACCTGCAGCTGTTCTGGAGGGAACTCTTTGGCCCATGTGCAGCTTTGTACAACTGCAGCAGGTTGGTGGTTTCCCACTCTCTTTAAGCATGATAATGAAGTAGATGATGGATGTAGGGTTTAATGTAGCAGTACAAGTTTTAGAGGGCTAAAATTTGGAAATTATCTGACTCCATTAGCTCTGTATGATGTACTAATGAATGTGCCTCTCACTATGGGGAAAACCAGCATTTGTATATAATTTGTTTTATAACTGTGGTGGAAAAGTCAAATCTAGTAGTTCATAATGTATGGAAGAAGAAGTTTGGAGGAAGGTAAAGAAAGGGAAGAGTTGGGGGGAAATACTTTAGGAATCAATTTTATTAAAAAATTGCAAGTGGTTATAAAACAACTGCATTAAGACATTTTTAAAATACTGGTACACAATGATTTGTATTTTTGCTTTATAAGAATAATGATAAAGCCTACATGTTGTACTTATTTCAGTTTTTTACACCTTTTTTTAATGCTAGGTAACTGGAGTGATGATTTTTTTTAACAATTAATTTGTGTGATACAAGAGATGGCTTGCAATTAGCACCAATGTGAGACAATTCAAGATAATAGTGCACAGTGGCATTGCAACACTGAAAAACTGAGATGAAAATACTTAGGTGATGCCCTTCCAAGAGAGACCATTTTCCCCCACAGAACTGAAATCTAATTAAACAGATTTCTTTACTCCTCATGAATAATAATAATAAAAAAATAGTAATTAAAAAAAATGTTCAGAACACACATGCAGGCATGGGAGGACGGAGGGAGCTGCATGGTTAATGTGAAGTAAAAGTAAAGGAGTCTTTCATTATTCATGGGTTAATGACAGTTAAGAGCAAGCTGCAGTGTTTTGATAAATGAGAGATGTAAAATGCTGGTGTGAAGCAGTCAAAGTAGAAGACAAGACTCAACCAAGCTCCTCAATGAAAATGCTAATTTCACATGATAAATCCTTTCTTTTTTTTTTTTTCTGTCAACATGAATGTTAAGTAACTTCCCTTCCAGGGTCACTGGGAAGTTGTAACTGTTTTACTTCAGGTTCCCCTACCCTGAAACAAAAACCTGACCTTAGCTCTCAGAATGACCCTTATTTTTTGTTTCTGCCCCTTTGAACTATGGCTCTTATTCCTCTCGTTCTGGAGGGGGAAGGCAAATGTTGGGACAAGCAGTCAGTGGCAATTACTGATGCACCAGGAATAGGTTTTTGTCAACTGCTTTGTAAGTGCCAGAGAGGCTCAGCTTGGGAAGGGCTCCCTATTGCTGGTGTGAACCTGGGCTCACCTTCCTTTAAGTAAGGCATTACCTTAAGCTGGTTTTCTCTGTCATTTCACAGGAGTGGCTGTGAGTCTTGCATTTGTCACATTTGTGTGATTTACAGTGAATACTTAGTCTTGAAAGCTTGTCTTTGGAGGCCTGGTACTCTATATCATATGTGATAAGTATTGTACTGCCCAGTGTGATGCAACCACTTCCATGTAGAAGTTCTCTCTCTGCTCCATTTCAGCTTTCTCTATATGCTAATGCAGGCTTAAAGGTAAGAGACACAATATGTTAGTTGTCATGTACACAGAGGCTTATTAATCACTTTGATTTAAAAGCTGAATTTCATTTTTATGGTGTTTGTGTTTTTTACCCAAAGATTTGTCATTGAAAGACTTGGTGATGTTTGGATGACTTTTTTTTGCCTTTTCATGGGAAACAAGGCTAATAAAGCATTAAAAATAGAGATTGAAGGCTTTCAAGGTAGGACATACTCCCTTTACCTTTGTAAGGAAAAGAAATAAGCCCTGGTTTCACAGCTCAGTCCTTGATGTAGTTCTTCATGGTGTGCTGAGTAAATCTGTAGCATAAAGATATTATTAAATCAATACAGGCATGGCTATTATAAAAACTGATTTAAAAGATGGCTGTGCCCTGTGGATGCATTCCAGATAATAACTTGACCCTCTCTTTCCTCTGTACTGTCCCTCAGTGACCTCTGCCACCTGCATGCACTTTTGTTGCATTCCTCTCAGCTCTTAATCGTGCATTAGCACCAACTGTTTCTTTGGTGTAGAGGAGGCAGCAGATGTGGCACTGAGGCTTCATGGGATTTTTTTGACTCCTGTTAATGGTTAGACACACTGCCCCTCTTCTCTTCTTGTGAACATCTACAGTATCTCCATATTGAGCAGGCTTAGAGTGTCTGCTCTGGAGCGTGGAAGTCTCTCAGGGTATGGCACAGCTCACCGGTGCCTGGGGTCTGTTCTGTTTACTGTAAACCACAAACTGTTTAAAAATATGATAAATTTCACTCAGCAGAAGTTACGTATTCTTATTTTAGTTTTCAGAGAAATCATATGCACCTGAGCTCTGAAAATAAGCGTCAGTTTGCATTGTTTGAGTAATCTCAGAGAGAATAAAAATTTCTGCTCGTGCCTCACCCACTGTGGAGTGGATTTGATCCCCCTGACACAGGCCATGTAAAATGAGGTGTCTAATCCAAGGCTGTCAGTTAGTTCCCTTCTGTAGATGTGGGAGAGGTTTGTGCTAATGGTTCCTCCTATTCCTACTGACCTTAAACCTGTGTTAGGATGGTACGAGTCTCTGGAGTGGAATTCCTTCTACAGTTACTATCAAACAGATCTACCATACATAGGTTAAACAGCTGAACTTAAGACCTCATTCCAGAAGAAAGGGTTGTCGGGAAAATAATGTTCAAGAGAAGGAAAAAAAACCCCAAAACCCCCTTGTACCAAATCTTGAATCCTGTTAGAAATAAACTCAATCTTGTGCTTAGTTATTTACTGATAGTGCAAGTCCAGAGTGTGAATACACAGTCCTGTGCTTTCTAAGTTGGAAAACAAAAAAAAAACAAACTATTGTTTTGTTCAGTCAAGAGTTTACAGAAGCCTCTTATTATGAAATTGAATTTTGTTTTTTAAAATCTGGGTGGAGGTTTTACAGTTTTACAGATAAGCGACACTATTTACTGCCTGCGAGCAAACTGTCTCAAGAATTATATTAGAGTGCAAAAATTAGTTTCAATGTTTTTTTTAAGAGTTCTCATAGTGCTATATCTTCTTGCCTCTGCTAGGTTTCTATTTACTGTTATATCGCTTGAAATACGTCTTTCAAGTAAATGATGTTCCTGTTGATATGTTTGTAAGAGCACACGGTGTGTGTGGTACCCATAGCAGGGTATGGAGTGTTTTGTCTAGGAGCTGCTGAAGAGTGTGAGAAAGTGTTTCTGGCCAGTAAGAGGAGGTTGGACACCTCTGCTTGAGTGTTTCAATTCAGCCAGAATGGAAGGACCAGAGGTCTCCTGTTTGCTGTTTGAAATGGGGACAGGGAGGCTCTAATGTGTCAATTTATTTTACTGGAACTGCTGTGAGGCAAATTTTTGTGATTACTCAGCAGTTTTCTACAGAGAGAATCACAGAATCCTAGAATGGGTTGGGTTGGAAGGGACCTTAAAGAGCATCTCATTCCAACCCCCCTGTCATGGGCAGGGACATGTTCCACTAAACCGTGTTCCTCAGAGCCCCATCCAGTCTGGATCTGAACACTTCCAGGGATAGGGCATCCAAAACTTCTCTGGGCAACAGGGATTAAGAAAAAATAAATATTCCATAAATAGGCTCAGAGAAAGCTTTTATTACTTTGATATACGTGGCCATGTTTTAGCTAGAACTTGCATTTGGCTTTGGACTTTCAAATGCTTACTTGTTTTTTTATATATACAATATTTTTGCAAAGGAGAGAGAACTCTGCTTAATGTTTTCAGCTACAATTGGATTTAGTTTATGAACAAAGCTGTATGTATCTATGTGTCTGCATTACATATATATAAATATATTTATGTCTGTGTGCAAATACAGTGATAAGTTTCATAAAATTTCCTCAAATTATAAGTCTTCAATGTATGGAGGGTTCTCTTATGCCATTCACGTTCGCCTTTTCCCCAAATGTGATTTGCTCTATGGGTGAAAATCCATTAAATTCATTTTAATTTCAAAATCTAAATAATAATACACAGGCACTACACTGTAGTTGTGCTTAGCTGATGAGTAAAAGTGTAATGCCCTTGTTGAAGATACCAACTCAGAGTAGTGCTCTTGCATTACTTTTCAGAAATAAAAATTATTTTTTTTCTTTACATATTCCTTGCATAGTTCTCACTGCTGCTAATCCCTCATTTCAAATCCAATTGATAAAACTGTTAAATACTTTAAATCTCTCTCAATCTTGCTTTTTCCAGTGATTCTGTCTCCCTCTGCCAGATTTCTATGGACTGGCTTTAGCTTACAACACTGGAAATAATCACAAATGGTGTGGATTTTTCCTGACCAGCACTTAGCAATGATTCTGTGTATATTACTGAGGAGAGGCAGATGAAACAGGAGGAGCAAGGCCCTTCATATTTTAGTGTGATGAAGCAACGTGTGAAGTAGATCAGAACTAGGACTCTGGAAATGGGGACACTTCAGTGTAATTCTGCTGGTCACAGCACATCACAGCCTTTTAGCTGGGGAGAAAAAAAAGGCAAATTTCCTTCTATCATGTAGATGAATCATCACTTGACACCTGTCAATAAAGGGTTACAATAGATAGCAGTAAACTGATTTAAAGAAAGGCATCAATTGGTTTGCCACGGGGATCTTTTTATTTGGGTTGTGTCTTGTTTAACATCTTCGTTAATAATCTGAACGAGTGGGTAAACTGCATGCTAATTAAATTCACAGATGATACTAAGCGGGGAGGTGTTGCAAACATAGGGTGGCCAGATTTTCTAAGTGAAAATCTGGACCACCTGTCATGGCAGGCAGAGAGAGGAAGGTTTTTAGCAGGGATGAGGGAGGGGGTGTGCACAGAAGGACTTGACAGCTTGTGGGAGGGGAAGAAAGACTGCCCACTCCACCCCCTCCTTAACCAAGCACACCCTCTCTTTCCTTCTCCAGCATCCTCTGGCTTGGATCCATTGTATTTATACTGTTTATTCTCCTTAGGATATAAAAAATTTACTAGGTACCTATTAGCTGAAAAGTGAAACCTCTTATTCAGGTGTAGATATGAAAGACTGGGAGGGGAGGAGGAAGCAGTAGCAAACTCCAGGCAAATCACCCCAGTAAGGTCATCTTCCAGCTACTGAAAATTTGGATGACATAAGTATTTTGGGTTTTTTTTTAGGGTGAAAATTGGAGGCTGACCCTTCCATGTTAGTTGGATTTGTTCTAAAAACCATGGAGCAACATATTTTATATACAATCTGTAGTGACAAAAGTGCCCTACGCCCTCCCTCTGTTGTTTAGTGGCTGCTCTGGCCTAAGTGGTTGTGGGCCAACAAGAATGTAGCTCATGATGCAAGGCACTGAGTGCCAAGTGGAAGTTTTCTTTCCTCCTTTTTTTTCCTGCTTGTCTGTGACAGAGGCCACTCCACTGGCCCAGCCTGTTCTTTCATGCTTTCCTCACTATTTATTAAGTACCTGTTGTGTTTTCATAATTTCTTTTCCCTTAACATTGCTTGGGAAACAAAAGCGACGCATTGAGTGTTTTCCTTTCTGTCCTCCCAGGATTCTGAACACCAGGTTTGAAAAGACTTTATAACTTTGGTAGTCAATGACCATGTGAACACTTGAATAACAATATCCACTTTTTGCTGAACATACCTTCAGCTTTCTGGGCATGTCGTAGCATTGATCAGGGGGAGAGATCAATATTGTATTCTTAATGAGGCAAGCACTTCTAAAGCAGTGGCACTTCTCTTTCTGCCTTTTACTTTAGGCTCAGAATTCTAACTGTCCTTGGCTGAGAAGGTTAGCTTCCTAATTATTTTTCTCATCCTATTTATGATGTATTGGATAACCTATGGCCCATACTGTCATGGGTAGAGTTTTGGGGGAAAAGCTTTTGGTAGTCAGAAAATCTGGCTTTATTTGCAGATGTAGCTGTAGCAGTGCAAAACTTAATTTACTTAGACAGAGAGGGCTTGAAGTTTTGGACTCTGGCAAAACAACGTGCTCTCTAATTTTCTCAGTGTCCTGCACTTTTCTTGGAATTTTGTTTGGACAGCCCACTTGCTCTCTGCAATTTCAGTGGCAGCAATGCCAAAAGTAATCCCCCGCCCCAATATCTTCCGTAGGTGTTTGTTATGTATTTAGCTGTAATGCAGTCCCGTGTTTGTTACCTCCAACAATAGACAGTTCAAAGTGTAATGGCCATGTGACAAATGAGGAGCGTGTCCCGCTGCCTTCTTGGAGCTTTCCACTCTTGGCTTTTGTTTCCTAGGCATCTTTCCCTGGCAGTGTTATGCAAATTAACCAATTAATGACAGACAAAATGGCCTTCCTGCATCGCCATGCTTGTAATAAGAAGGGCAATGCTGTAAGTCACGTACCTATTCAGTGTGCTCTGTAGGCCACTGCGAGGGCATGATTAGCCTGACTGGGGAAGACAATTGCAGAGGCATCTGCTCGGTTAATTTTGAGAGAAAATTTACCAGATGGAGGCTGAAGATTTAAGTGATTAGAAGGTAGTAGATTGGAATACAAATTGGATTAAAAGAAATTAGATTGATATAAATCGAATTGAGTCACAACAGTTTGTGTTGTCTGTACCAAGGGGCAATGGATTATGGGAGAAGCAGATGCTCCAATGAGATAGGAATTAATGTGGCTTTGACGGTCCATCTGGGAAGGCCTGAATATCGAGTACATCCCTAATCTCTCTCTCCATTTATCAATGCCATAATGTTAATTAGTACTTCATTCATTAAGTTACTTACAGAGGAAAAAATCTCACCCCTAGCCCCTCTCTGCTTGAGGATTTGTTACTGTGCCAAGAAATGGAAATCTCTCTTTAGCCAAGCTGGTTACAGTTGACTGTTAACACTAGACCTGTGTCATCTTCCTCAAGCTTGCTGCTGCTTTTGGCATAAATGAAATGTATTGGGCTTTGTTTTGCAATAAAATTGTCTTCATAAATCCAGCAGCACAATTATTGAAGTCCTGTCTTGATCCCTATAGCTAGCTGCTACTAAAAAGCTTCCTCCTCACAGGTTTAAAAAGGGACTATATATTTTACTTAATGTATTGCATGGGTTTGTGGTTAATGACCTAAATTTAGCTATGACATTAGTAGTGGAAGGCAGATCTTCTTTGGGAGAAAAAAAACAAGAAAGTTTGCAAGTGTGTGTGCACCTGTAGGATCTCAGTTAGCAAAAGTTGTGTGGAATAAAAGTGCTGTACCTTAAACACCTGATGTGGGGCTTGTCTTCAGGTGTGCAAAACTGGCTGATGACAGAACTGTTGGCTTTTAAGCATATTTCTCTCATTCTAGATGATAAATGTTTGGGGTTTTATTAAACTCTTAAAAGTGACCTGAAATCATATCTTGAAGGGTTTTTTTTCCCCTTAGACAGGGAAAATTACAAAAGGAAAAAAAAATGCCTATAAAGTGGTTAATAAATAAATCAGGATTGTGATGGCATGGAGTTTGTTTTTCTAGCCACACTCCTCTGGAAATGAACATGAGATAACAGATTAGAAGTATGCTCAGTAAAAAGACAAAAGAGAGGACTTGTCTGTCTTGCCTTCCCCAAGTGCACACATAGGTGAGATGCAGCAAGGTTGTATTATGATATTCAGAGTGCAAACATTGCCAAATGTCGGTCTCCATGTGAGCACCATTGTAGTGTGAACCTTAGACTTTTCCTTGTATTTTTCCATAAATATTTGATTTGTTATGCTAGATGGCAAGGAAGCTTTGATTCCACTTCATATAGAAAGCTAACTGCAGCTGTGGTCCTTTAGTTATTAATGAGATCAGTGTTAGGTATAAAAGCCTGTTACTGCTCTATTGCTGGAACCCGAAATGTCAAAGATATCTACAAGAATGTCTCACATTATACTCATATGTTCTGGAGGAAGTAGATTTACCACAAAATAGTTTTGCAGAAGAAAAGGTTATTTTATAATTTTTGAGTTGGTTTTTTTTTTCTATAAAGAAGACACCAAAACCAAAACCAAACCAAACCCCCAAAAAACCTGTCTCCTGAAAAATGTATGGGTTTCAGCTCTAAGCAAAGAGTGAAGTAGGCATGGGTAGGCAAGAAGGTGGGAGGGAGCATAGCTGGGACAGCTGAATCAAGTTGATCAAAGGGATATTCTGTGCCATATGTCATCATATGCTTGGCAATAAAAACTCATGGAAAGGAAGATAAAGGGGGGACATTCGTGGTTATGGCATTTGTGTACTCAAGCAACAGATCTGCATGCTGAGGCCTTGCTTGCCAGGAAGTGGCTGGACATCTGTTTGCTGATGGGAAGTAGTGAATTAATTCCTCTTTTTTTGCTTTGCTTGTGTGCACAGCTTTTTCCTTCCTTTTAGCTGCCATTATCTCAATCCACAAGTCTCTTGCTTTTCTTCTGCTTTCTCTCTGTCTCATGGGAGAGGGTGGTGAGTGAGCAGCTGGGCTTGGCTGTCATCTGGGGTCAACCCACCACCGTTTAAAGACACAATTTTATTTCCTTAGTTTGCCTAGACAGCATTCATCATATTTACTGAAGATAGCTATTGAAAAGTCAAAGGTTACAGCCTGAGAAGGTGGAATCAGCTTCCTGTATATTTTCTATTTTCTTCCTCTACTGTTATTTTCACAAATTTACTTGCTTGCAGTAAACACTCTGAGAACTACCCAGGAGTTTTTGCTTGTTTCACCCACAGTGCTGCCAGGCCCTCTTATTTCTGTGTTTTTGCATAGTGCTGTATGATCTAGGAAAACGTGGACTAAATAAATCATATGGTGGAAAGAAGCTTTCAGAAGGTCACAGCAGTACCCTTGCCATTCCACAGCTCTGAGAGGTGGTTGTTTATCAGTAATCCATGCTCCATTAGTGGAATCACCAGAGGTCTCTCTATAAAGATAGAGTAAACAACATAGGTTTATGAGTTGGTGTCTTCAACTTTCATCAACTTTACTGTTTCAGAAAATCTCCCTCTTTTTAATATTGAAAGGGTAAAACATTGATGCAGAAATACACTGTAAAATGGGTATTCCTCGAAAGGCAAGATTCTTCCTAGCTGGGACTGCCACTAGCAGCAGCAAGGGCCAAGAAAACCCCTCACTGCCTTCAGTCTATGAGAGACTTTCTTGCTGTGTGCCAGCTTTGGGTGTAAATACATGAAACAGAAAAGGTGAGAGAAAAATCAGTGAGGGCTGCTTAAAAAGAAGTAAATCCAAGAGTTGGCAGAGTGACTGGGAGTGTTTGTGCTCTGTCACCAGGCCCAAGAACATTAAATCCCATTTTGGCTGCAGAAGTTGCAGAATTGTATTTCGTTATCTAATGGAACAGATAACTGGGTGGCTTCTAAAGGAGAGAATCAGAAAAGAATAAATTCACCTTGTAAATGGAGTCAATGAACTGTTTTGGATTAAGAAATGTGTCATTTTATTTAGCTGCAGGTATAATGCTAGCAAGGTAGAAAGATGACATGAAAATACACACAGTGAGGCTTGTAAGGCATTTGTGAAACATGCATGGGGAGCAAAAACAAAGGAGAGGCCACAAGGGATGAAGTGATGGTTTTTTAGGTTTTGGGGGTTTTTTTGAGGGGAGGGAGCAACATACATGTGAGAAAGGATGGTGGGGCAGGGGAACTCCAAATATTGTCTTAACAGAAGACACACTCTTACCTGAGAGATATATAAAAAGGTTATATAATTGTACTATAAATGCATTTTGGTGATCAAACAAACAAACACTAAAAAGATATGCAGTACTTGCAGTAAAATATATATTTCAGAAACCACAAAAAAACCTACAAAAAAACCAAACAAAAACCCAAAAGCCAATCCAAACACCAAACTTCTAAATAAATATAAAGGCAAATGAGTGCCATAAAGCACCAGCAGAAAAATTGTGATCTTTTGTGTTTGGGATATGTGAGGTGTTTATAAACACGACTTATATAGGCAGAAATAACTTGTGACTGACTGTTTTGAGATATCAGGTGTCCGAATGAGTCTTTAAAATGCCAGCTAGGAAAAGGTGAAATGAAAGGGGCATTTGCAAACACCCTCCTAATTCTTGTATTACTTCTACTTATTCACCCAGTTCTTCTACACTGACATATGTAGCAGAGATACAGTTGTGAGGAAGTTTATACTAATTCCAGAAGCCTTCCACTTTTCACCATATGAAGGTGTATTTGCTCAATATGGGGCTAGAAAACGGAGGATTAGAAGCTTTCTTTGCAGAACTTGATCTGTATTTTCATCCACTGATATTTGGGAAAGGTTTTCTATAACTAGTTGAAGCTCCCAAAGAGGAAGTATTTGACAAATGGCAAAGGTGTAATTTGTAGGTTTCTAAACAAAAATATTACAACTAGATTTTGATGTTTGTCATATTACTTTAAATTTTATTGTGACTGTTGCTGCTGAATTAATATCGATTGGCTGATAGTTGCTTAGTACTTTACAAAAGCTTATTTTAGGATGTTTGGGTCAAGTTTTAAATGAAGTATTGATATTGCCTACTTATAATTCCATAGACATTCACAGTTGGTGTGGTTCAGAGGAACAGGGTGGGAGTCTGTGTGACCCATGTCAGCAGTGAATACAGTGGCTGCAGAGCGGAATTTAGAACACCAAATTTAAATTCCTGCTGTACATGCAGTAGGAAATCCCCCACCTTCCTCCAAACATTATTTCAAGGCTGCTCCAGATGGGTGAAATTATTGGTTACTGCCACTGTTGTCCAATGTTCTTTTTGTAAAGCTTAAAATCACTGACCCACTTTCCATGTCGTGGCAAATGTGTCACTGTTCACCTCTGCTCGCCTGAGTAGGATTTTTGTAGGTTGCAGGATGTGAGTATAACTTTGTTGCAGTCTTAGTAGACCAAACTGTGCTGCTTCTGATTTGAGAAGCTTCTGTTACCTTAACTGCCCTGTCTATTTATCACGTCAGGATTTTTGTCTAGCTGTGATATCAGACTTCTGGTTAGCAGGTTTTAGGATACAGGATTGTTAGTGACACCAGAGAGGTTTTCCTGAGTGTGAAGATGAAGGAAGAGATAAGAAAGTTTCCTTGGCTGAAGTAGCTCTCTATATAAACAGCTGTAAAAGTTAGCGTGTCAGAACTATTAAATCTACCTAAAAATATGGTCAAAATGTATATTACAGTTGTGTTGTGGAGTAAAGCTGAGTTATTAATCAGAACTAAAATGCAGACAAAAATCATAATTGTTTCTAATGGTGCAACATTATGTAAGTTTTGGCTTGTATATCAAAATCTTTATATGAAAGATAAAGGTCAGGTAGTTTTAAGATTACTTGAAGGGGCTTTTTGAAGATAGGTTGAAGATCTTATTTGGGAAATCACTTTCATTTTGTAGAGCTTATTTATTTACACAGTCTGATTTCACAGACTGTGGCAGTTTTATTTTAATCTGAGAGCTGTTTGACTCATGGTTTTTGAAGGGATCTGGACTGGATTGTCATTTGAAAGCTTTTTTTTATAGCTGTTGTTTCGGTTTAATACTGTAAAAATACTGTAAAATTGATGTATTTTCATGTTTACTCATTTTTAAAGCTTTTAGATATATATTTTTAATGATGTCTTGGATGCTCATTATCATCTATCAGTAGGAAGTTTTAGACTTTGGAGAGCCTGTGGTTATCAGCCCTTCTGTGCAAAAGCAAAATTTTCTTGCTCCTAATTAGCCGTTGTTTTTTCCAGTGGAATGTGGGAAGGTGCAAAGCTTCCCTTTGCCTGGCTCATAAGAAGCCACTGGTGATTCCCCAGTGCTGTGATGACAATATGCTCATTGTAAAATAAGTTATTGTGCTGTCTATAAACAATGTCTGTTGTTTCACCTTCCATCCTTGGCCTCAAAAAGAGCTGGAAGATGTTTGTCAGAGTCAGGCACACACTCGTGCCTTGCTTTGTTGAATTCCAGAGAGGTTTTAAAAGGCTCCCAAGGGCAGAGCTCTTGTGCTTCAGTTCTGGATGAAAAGAGAGGGGAAAAAATTCTTGCTCTTTGATGCCTTTGTTGCACACTCTCTATATATCACAGAATAATTTGGATTAGAAGGGACCTCTGGAGGTCGTCTGGCACATATGGGGTGTGTGTATACATTTGATATATAAATATAGATGTGGTATGTATCTACACACAGCATATCAACACAAAGACACATATACACATAAACCTTTTCTCTTCTGCCTTTCATAGCTGGAAATGCTTCTCTTCTCCCCCTATCATTTTCATTTTTCGAGTCATTTTTGTCATCTCATTATTTAGAGCCAGTAAACATTAATGAAACCCACACTTGAATTGGAACAGCTATTTTAATTTCAAAAGCCAGAGCTTTTTTTTTGAGAAAGAACCTACAAATAAGGTTTTACTGGGGGATTTTTGGGGGGTTTTGTGTGTGTGTGTGTGGTTGGTGTGTTATAAAGTATTGGTGTGTAATTAAGTAAACAGGTGTTTGTTACCTGTTTTCAGGGAACATAGTTATGGTAGATATTTTAATCTTTGGCTTGAACTCTATGCCATTCTGCTTTGCAACAAACAAATCAGTGTAACTTCCTCTTTGAAGCAGTGACTTTTATTTATAACATCACTTTTCACCTGGGAAAAAAAAAGAATCATTTGCCTCTGGATCTCTATTCCAGTTTTCAGGGCTATCATGCTGCTACTCACTCCTCTCTTGCCTGCATCCCAAACAGGCTGTGTTCCATCCCAGGCAGTGTGCTGGAATGCAGCAATTTTAGAGGTGTGCTAAGACTCTGCAAAAAAGGGAAATGGGACACTTGTATGTTTGTTTGTGAGGAGAAAAAAATTGAAGAGAAGTGAATTAGAGTAAAATTCATTAAGTCTTTATGTTGGTTTTGGAATGCTCCTCCTGAAATAATTTTATACAAGGAATAGGCTGCTTATACTGGGGCACTGGATTATTGTCCACTTTTGAAAAAAAAATCAGAATTTTATGTTTGCAGTGTTTCTTTACTGTTAAAGTTGATTAAACCTCGCTTAGCAAAGTCACAGTTTCATACAAGAGAAACTTAATAGAATCACCCTTCCAATAGGATTTGGTCAAATGTTTTTAATGACAGTTATTGATCTCTCTTGTCAGCATTTCCTGCTATCCCTTCTTGGCAGACATACACTATAGGAAAAGTGACTTATCTGCAGATGCATGTCCTGGGGAAGTTAGGATGTGTTGCTTAATGGGTTAATTTTGCTCAAGGAAAAGCTTTCTGAGGACCTTGTCACAGCTTTGAACAAAAACCTTACCTTGGAAAGAGTCGTATCACTGGAGTCTTTTCCCATCTGCCAAACCTCAGGGGAGAGGGAGAGACTGTGAAGTATAAATTTTCAGAATGTAGTCTTTACCACGTCTCTTTGCCCAGAGGAATGCATTTGGGATAATCAGCCTGATTCCAGTGCACCAGCCTGTACTGTGGTTGAGTTTTCTCATTATCTTGACTTTTTTGTACGTTATCTTTTGTTCAAACTAAGATGTGACTGATGGGATCTCTCCTTGAGATCTCTGCTCGCTTTCAGTCAATTC
This sequence comes from Pseudopipra pipra, assembly GCF_036250125.1. Lineage (NCBI taxonomy): Eukaryota > Metazoa > Chordata > Aves > Passeriformes > Pipridae > Pseudopipra > Pseudopipra pipra. The sequence continues at coordinate 1,570,082 of NC_087550.1, forward strand.
TGTGGTGAAAAGGGTGGTGAAAGCAACGTGCTTATTCACTGTATTAAACAGATGTGTGTAATAAGTGCTGCTGATAAGTACTTCTCATGTGGAACGAGGCATATGGAGAAGCAGGAAAATGAACAGTAACTGTGAATGTCTTTGAGTAGATTTAACTAAGTAGTTGCGAGAGTGTCTTTGTAGAGTTTGTAGGCCATGTGACAGATCCAACATAGCCAAAGAGATTCTGCAGAGACTTCTGTAGCTATCCATGCTGTCCTTAAAGCACATTATTAAGTGTGATTTTAATACCTTCATTTCAGATTTATTTTTTTTTTAACTGATATAGTGAAAATAAGCCAAGACTCTAGCATAAAAGAAGGTTCTTTGGTATTGAAATATATCTTTGGAACTGTCTTCTATGTAGAATCAAAAATACCCAAGCACTTCCCTTCCCACTTCTATTACTTTCTGTTGCAGGAGATTTTATTTTTTTTCCCTTATTACAGTTTTGCTGTTTCTTTTCCTGATAAATAGGCCTTTTGCACTGTCTCAGGGAGAACATGTCTTGTTGGCAAAACCCAGTCATAAGTCGCAGAGGAGTGGCTGAGGGAGCTGGGGATGTTCAGCCTGGAGAAGAGGAGGTACAGAGGTGACCTCAACACCCCTACAACTCCCTGAAAGGAGGTTGTAACCAGGTGGAGGTTGGCCTCTTCTTCCAGGCAACCAGTGACAGAACAAGAGGAAATGGCCTCAAGTTATGCCAGAGGAGGTACAGGCTGGACATCAGGAGGAATTTCTTTGTGGAAAGGGTTGTTGAAATGGGCTGCCCAGAGAGGTGGTGGGGTCACTGTCCCTGGAGGTGTTCAAGAAACAACTGGACGTGGCATTTAGTGCCATGGTCTAGTTGACAAAGTTGGAGTCAATTATTCATTTAGGTTGGAGGTCTTTTCCAACCTAAATGATTTTGTGATTCTGTGATCTATTATGTATTTGTCTTTGAAGTTCTGTGGTTGGAACAACTGCTGTTGTTCTTGTTGACATTGCTCTTTCTTCTGAACTAAACATGCAATGCACCTGTTAAGCACAACCTGTGAGAACTATTGAACTGGAGGTATTTCAAGTGTATGATGCAATGGAATACATCAAATCACATTGTAAGCTTCCCTTTCATAGCAATAATATGAGAATGTAGAGGAGATAAACATGTAAGTGGTAGCTCTGTAGCAGGGATGATCTGTGGTATCTGCAGTGCTAAATGACTGTTGGTCCTATTATTGAAAATCTAGTCCCAGCCTCCTGGTTTTATCCAAGTATATTAAAGCTGTGCCTTTGGAATGTTAAATCAAAATGAGAGCCTTCAGAAAGGATATGAAAGGAGTAGTGGTCTTGGAGGTCAGCTCAGGAAGAGCTTTCTTTGTATGGAGGAACTCAGGTAGGAAAAAGCTGGAAAAGAAGTAGAGATGCAAATAAAGGGTGTGTCAGATGGTGGCAAGTGGTGACAGGTGGGGACAAAGTGAGAAGAGAGAGTGTTGAGGCGGTTCTTGAAGGCAATTCAGAGATCTGTATTATGAAACAGCATATCAGGGTACTAACATTTAAACTGATACAATATTCTTTTTACAACTGTGTCGTGGTTACAATAGTTAGCCTTTCTCTTAAATACCACTAACCCAGTAACCAGGAATGTTTTGTTGACTTGAGAAATGAATGAAATGTCTATGAATTTAGTCTGTACTGTTTATCTGGTGTGACAGACCATTGGCTTTGTAACTGCTCATAGAGAGAGTTGGCTTAATCTATTAAATAAACTTTTGGTCTTGATGTGGAGTTAATAAATTAAAACTGGAGGAGCGTGAAGTGAAATAAATAAAAAGCCTTTTCCTAGAAATTTGAAAGATGGTGGCCTAGGAGGACTGGAAGGTGAATTGTCAAATGCCTTTTCCTGGGCTGATCTGTGTATGTTACATGCAGAGCATGTGACCTAATTGCAGCCTTCCAGTAACTGAAGGGAGCCTAAAAGAAAGATGGAGAGAGACTTTTTACAGGGGCGTGTAGTTACAGACAAGGGGGAATGGCTTCAAACTAGGAAAGAGCGGGTTTAGATTAGATATTAGGAAAAAATTCTTTACTGTGAGGGTGGGGAGACCCTGGAACAGGTTGCCCAGAGAGGTTGTGGATGCCCCATCCCAGGAGGTGTTCAAGACCAGGTAGGATGGGGCTCTGAGCAACCTGGTCTAGAGGAATGTGTCCCTGCCCATGGCAGGGAGGTTGGAACTAGATGATCTATAAGCTCCTTTCCAATCCAAATCATTCTATGTTTCTATAATTAATGCTTAGTGAACAATTTATTACAGGATTTCATGACTCATATTTTAGCTTTCACAAATGGTAGTCTGTAATTTATATTTTACCATAGGAATTTCAGATACATGCTTTATGAAACATGGAAAAATTCTCTATTTAAGTAGGAGTACTGGTATCTACCAGTAGAAGCAAAAATGAAATAACAGTATTGTGAACTGTGAATTTGAACAACAGCAAACAGGGTGAAGGTGAACAACCCTAAACAATTAGCAGGATCATCTTAGTTTGCTCTTTTTCTGGGAAGAAATCAGTGAAAAATATTTTACTCTGTTAAGGTAAGAAATTAATATGTGGGGTAGAGTGGTACATCAATACAGTTCCATCACTTGTCTCTTTCTGCTGGGCTGTAGTTCTGATTTACCTGCTGAGGATTACCAAGCTCAGTACCTCAGGTAGCCCATGAAATATTACCTGAGCATCTAGGCCAAATTAGGTTTTCAAGCTCTGGCAGCATCCACTGTCCTATGGTGTTTGTACCAGCTGACATCTGTCCCAAAGCCATATTTTCTGAAAGAATCTGAATTATTTCTACTTTTAGGTTCCTAATCAGTACATATCAGAAGCTGCCCCGCAGCTGCTACTTCCTTCTGTCTTTGCCTTATTCCCATAAAAAGCTGTTTGAAGGAAAGAACTTTGAGCTGTCTATGAAGTCGTGCAAACTGATGTGGTGGTTTGGCTGTAGCATGGTCTGAGCCAAACTTGGCAAAAGTCAGCATTAATGAAAAACAGCATTAAGGCAGAATGATTTTATGTGTTTATTTCCACCCCCATCCCCCAAGAGGATATTACCGAACTCGTGTTGAAAACCAAAGACTGGAAGTGTGTTGGTGCCTTCACCACATACTGAGGAACATCCTCATCCACCTTTTCTTGCTCAGCTTCTCACCTGCAGAACCTCAGTGAGGATGTGCTGGGCTGTGTGATAAGCAGTGTTCTGTAGGACACCAAGGTCACGTTGAATGCTGGACTGACAGCCAAAAGCCAGCATTAATGATAATTTTGGAGAATAATTATACTGGATTGGTGCCTGATACACACCCATCAGTGCCTGGCATGGCCATTGCGACTGGTACAGCTGTGACACTCACAACTGTATTGGATCACTGCTCTCTTCTTGGTTTTGTATGGCACAATCCTTTTTACTGCTGAGTTATGTTCAGTAATGATTGTGAATTGCTGTTTGTGCCAGAAATAGCTATAGAATGCAAGGAGAGGTTTTAAAGCTACACGAGGATAAAAGCATGGAGAGGTGGGTTAAACAGAGATGCCTGACATACTGACTTGTGATTAATAATTGCAGTAACTTCTTGGTAAATGCTGTGGTCATACTAAGGAAACATTAACACTAAAGGTAGGATACTATAATAGACTTGCACATTATCTTTTTTCATGTGTATTTTGGTGGGGTGTTTTTTGGTTGTTCGTTTTTGAACGATGGTTTTAATTATTCTGTGAAGTAATACAGAAAAATATGACCTTAAAACTTTCTTTGTGAATTAGTTGGTGAGGCATGTATGAAACTAATCCTCTGGAGAGGTGTGATAACTGGGCATCTGCAGTAGCTGTGTGAGCCTTAATGTGCAGTAACTAAGAGTGCTCTGCCTGTGTGTTCAGGTGAGTGTTAGTGCTCCCCTTTGCACAGGTGCAGCTCCATGGCAGTTTTCAGTTAGCTGTGATAGAATCACAGAATTGTTTGGATTAGAAAAGACTTTAAAGATCATCTTGTTACAACCCTCCTGCCTTGGGCAGGACCACCTTCCACTGCAACAGGTTGCTCAGAGCCCCATCCAACCTGGCCTGGAACACTTACAGTGATGGGGCATCCACAACTTCTCTGGGCAACCTTTCAGTGCCTCACCACCCTCACAGTGAAGAATTTCTTCATATCTAATCTAAACCCACTCTCAGTTGGAAGTCACTTACTCTTGTCCTGTCACTACGTGCTCTTATAAAAAGTCCCTCTCTGTCTTTCCCATAGGTTCCCTTCAGGTACTGGAGGGCTGCAATTAGGTCATCCCAAAGCCTTCTCTTTTCCAGGCTGAACAAAACCAATTCTCTCAGCCCTTTCCTTGTAGGAGAGGTGCTCCATCCCTCTATTGGTGGCCTACTCTGGACTCGCTCTAACAATCCTGTTATTGCAGGATTTTTTGTTTTGCCCAACAGCATGTAATGCCTCATTTGAAGTCAATGCAGTCCATCCTAGTAAAGACTTCTTGAGGACTCTTAAACTCAGGGGTTACTCTCATGCACTCTGTGTGCATGAGATACGCCTGGACTGAGAATCCTTGAGGGAGGAATGGAGAAGGAAGTTGCCCAGGATTGCTACCTGTTTGAACAGAACTACCTAGCTCAAGAAAATCATGGTTCCATCTTGCTTTGCAGTAAAAGCAAAAGTATCTTCTGCCCAGACAGCTCATGGGGTTAATAATTTTCCTGTTCCTTCTAAATAAGGTTGTATTCCTAAAAGTACTGGTGAAAGCCATATTGAAAGAATCAAAACTAGGAAAACACCATTTGGGGCTGTTTCTTTCTGGCCCATAGAAAGTGTTTAGAGACAGGCAATGAAATCAATTTTTTGATCAAGTTTTTGATTTCCCTTGTTTGTTCTAAATCAGCATATCCCTCAGGAATAGCTGTTGGTGCTCTGTTCCATGTGGAAGGAGGGGCTTTGCTGTGCTCTATGATCTATCTTGTGTGTGTTTTTCTTCCCCCCTCTTAAGTGCAGGGTGAAGGGAATTCCTTCCTGGATAGCTGAAGGTACACCCAGCCATCACAGGAATGTCTGGTATGAGCCCCCTCAGAACACCTCCTGAGCCTTTCTGCTTGCTGATTGGCATGGTCTCTGCTGCTCACATCTCAACCCTCTCTTGTGCACAAATGGCTTAAACAGGGGAGAGTGAGGTAAACATGAGTTCTGTGATAAACATCAGTACTGAGGGGGAAGAATTAGCCCTACTGTGACCTGAGGAGCAGTTTTGAATGAGGCTCTATAAGATAAAAGATTTCACTTTTTAAGGGTGAAAGCCCTTTTGAAAGGTTTGAACATGGCTTGTAATTCTGTATTGAATGTAGTACTAGGAGTTTTGAAAGCTCGCAACAAACCTTGGTGTACAAGAAGACTAATAGTTTGGATTTGCATTTTGGATTTTGTGCTGCTCATTTGATTGCCCTCTGCTAACCATTTATCAAAATCAGTTGTATCTGTTCTCTTCTTTGACTTAAGTCTCTCTCATGTCTCAGGAAAACCTCAGCTCTCCCTTTCTTCCTGATACTCTTTGTAGGAACTTTTTAACACAGCTAGTGGGATTTTGTTGGCTTTTTGAGAATAAGCAATGAATTAAATTGGTAAACTTGTGTGGAGAGTTTATAAATACAAATGTCTCTAGTCAATGTGTTAAGCCAGCTTTTTAGTCCCATGTACTGTCAGGTGTTCATCTTTAATGGTGACTTCAGCCTTTTTCAGTGTTGTTTGTGGTGTTATGGACTAGAGATGATCACCTGAAAATTCTCCTTCTAGATTTTAAATGTCTTTTATTCTCCCTTCTGTTGACAAGAAAAAAAAATATCTTTCATTGCTAAATGTACCATAAATTAATCTGTGCTTAGTTTTTTTTTTCATATAACAGTAGTATGGATTATGGATTCCTTTGCTATCCTGGTAACAGACTTGGGAAGCCACTGAAAAAGCCCATTTGTGCAGCAGTGGTGTAACACTTACTGCTGTGGCAAGCCTTGGTTTAATGACCTCAGTGTTAGTAAAAGTCCAAGGGTGGATTCACTGTAGAATGGATCCTTATGCCTTTCCTCATAACTTGTGGAGTAAATGAGGCCTTGACAATGTTTTGAAGTTTGTAGTACCTAGAATATAATTAAGACACTGATGTTAAATGGGTTTTCTAGGACTTGGCAAAACCGCTGATCAGAAAATTGAAACAAACGTTTCACTAACCTGCAGAAGCTGACCTACCTTGTAATTAGGAAGTGCAGACCAGTTGTACTAACGTGGCAGCTCCACTCAAGGGACTTTTTTCAGGATCCATGCTAGAAAAGATTACTTCATTTTTGAGACCCAATGAAGAAGCATGAACTGCTGTGATGTGTTTCTTGCAGAAATGCCAGTTGTCAGGCTGATGTAGTCTAATGTGCAGTGGTGGACTGTGTCTGTACAACTAATGCTGAAGTGTTCCAGGCCAGGTTGGATGGAGTTCTGAGCATCCTGGTCTAAAGAAAAGTGTTCCTGTCCATGGCAGAGGTGTTGGAACTAAATGATTTTTCAGGTCCCTTCCAACCCAGGCCATTCTGTGATTCTCTGCCTGTGTGTGTGTATATGCATGCGATCCACTGAAAATTTCTAAAGTGAGCTGACATTCCAGATATCTGTATAGGGATTTTCTTTTTTTCCTTCTGTTTCCATATCTGAACTGTTTGTGGAAAAGGGATACAAAGCATACATAAAATACTATAAAGAACTGTTAACCAATGGGTGGTAAGATGCATTGGGTTTGGATGTCCTTCTATTGAATCTGGCAGATGAAAGGATGGGAGAGCAGCAGCCATGATTCTGAAAGCACACAGCAGTCTAGAAATAAATGTAAATAGAAAGATTATTGAAACAAGAAAGATTATTGTAACAAGAAAAAGATTGTCATGCATTATGTGTAAGAGATCCTCCTTTAAGCCTGGTACGGATTTGAACATGCCTTAGAGCTGTGTATCTGTAGTCCAGTTTGGGTTTTTAGGTTTAAAATATCTGATAGTCTCTGATAGCAGACAAAACAATATCAGGTGTGTACAGGTTTTCATATTTTATTGTTATTTTTTGAGGGGGGGGAAAACTTTATGACCTTAAAAGAGCAACTTGTGTTAAAATAAACTGTTCTCTCCTTCCTCTCTCCTTTTCCTTTTTCTCCAGGATCCCGTCTCCGCCAGGAGGACTTTCCGCCCCGGATCGTCGAGCACCCTTCAGACGTGATAGTGTCCAAAGGAGAGCCAACAACTCTGAACTGCAAAGCTGAGGGCCGGCCCACCCCCACCATCGAGTGGTACAAGGATGGGGAGCGGGTGGAGACGGACAAGGACGACCCTCGCTCCCACCGCATGCTGCTGCCCAGCGGCTCTCTGTTCTTCCTGCGCATCGTGCACGGGCGCAGGAGCAAACCCGACGAAGGAAGTTACGTCTGCGTGGCGAGGAACTACCTGGGAGAGGCCGTGAGCCGCAACGCGTCTCTGGAAGTGGCATGTGAGTAGTTTTGTACCATTAGCATTGGGTAAGGCTTCAGAGTTGCTGTTATTCTGTCGCCCAGCATCCTGGGAGGTAAGAAATGTGGATAAATATGAGCTGCTGCGAGTAGCTGCAGCTCTTTTAGTCAAGGCATTTTTACATCTGTTTATTCGGTAGCAGTGACTGTACAGAAGAAGTGATTTATACTGAAATGAGGTTCTAGCTGGTGTGTAAACATGATTGGCACAAACGTGGACAAAGGATAATTTTCCTCTGAAGAATAATCTAATTTTTAAATTATGCCTAAAGCTGGTTATACTGGAACTAATGTGGAAAAATACCTATCATTTAATCTAAGGTGCACTGTCTGTTTCTCTTTATCTCATCATCTGTTACCTCAGCAGAAGCAGACAGCTTCTTGGTGACTCATGTTCTGTACTGCTGGAAACCTCAATATATGCTCCTCTATCATGAACTTGATCCAGGCCTCATTCATTATGTCCATGGCAAGTGAAATTGTTGGCCATTTCTCATATCATCCAGAGCAGCCCTAGTCTTTATCGATTCCCTTTGTCTCAACAGAGAAGTCGACATGGCTCTTTCAGAGACCACCTGGCCTGCATGCTCTGCTTCCAGTAGAGTTAGCAGACATGTTCATTATCATTCACACAGAAAACAAACTCATCAGACATAAAATACAATGAGTTGCACGTGTTTTTTTTGCTGCTTAGTTATATAGGTTGAATAAACACTGATCTTTTTATTTAGAATGTGTATCTTCACATAGAAGTGTGTTTTAGTAGATTTATGAATGCTCTCCTCTTGCTGGACTTACTTTTTTTTCCTCCCACAGCTCTTCATCTGACAGTGGTTTCACTGAGATAAGTTTGAAGTAGGGCTTTAGCACAAACTTGTTTTGCTTAGTTGATAAAGAATGGATTTAAGTACACACTAGACAGTATGTTTTTTAAAGGGGGGAAGTACAGAAGAGAAATCTTTATTCCTGATGCCATCTGCAGACTTCTGTAGCTAATGTGGTTTGATCTTGAGGCTTCAGTTTTCTCAGAAATTGCAGAAAATGCCATATTTTAAATATTTAAATAGTGGAATAAGACAAGTAGAACAGACCTTTACACTGCTTTTCACCTGTTGTAGCCTAGATTCAGAACTGTGTCAAAAAAGGAAAACAGTTTTGGCACACCATCAAAGCACAAGTAAATGTGCCAATTAAAGGCATCACAGAAAGTTATTCAGTTTTGTAGGTATTTAGGAACTGAGGAGAAGATCAGTTTAAGGAAGGCTGAAATCTGGGTGAGTATGACCAGATAAAATTACTGGATTATCTGTGACTTTGTGCATGAGTTTTAACTGTCTGTTGAGAAATCCTAGGAGAGAGGCATAAACACTTGAAATCTTTATTGTAATCCTGTTGAGATTCAGAAATCTCCAGCCGAAGTTCAGAGGATTGTTCCAGTTGTACTTTGAGTCATCAAATTAAGGCACCCGATTATTCTGAAATGTAAATGTGCTCTGTATCCTGTCAGTTTTCACTGATCCCTTTTTCACTGCCTGCTGAGAGGCTCTTGTTACAACATCCGTGCTCTCTGGAGTTTGTCTAACAACTGTAGCTGGTGGCAGGTCATGCATGAACGGTGTGGGAGACAGGAGAAAACTTTAAATATAATAAAGCTGTGCTTCATTTTAGGGCAGGATCAACATGAACGTGAAACCTGAGATGTGAAACCGTAGCTGAGGTTTTTGCAGTAGCAACGTTATTGTTTTACTGTTTTCATAGGTTTGAGATTTAACTGTCTGAATCCCCCAATTAAATGGTTTAGCAGGCTAAAGTAGGCTCTCCTTTTTCACTTCAGCAGTGCTTTATCTTTCCTTGGGCCATACTGTAGCTGCAATTACAGCAGGGTCTTCATCAAAGGAGAAAAATGTAAATAATATATACATTGCTTGTTCACTTAATTTTAGAGATTCTGCTGTGGTTTTTGCTCACTGGCTTTAAAGCACGTCACAGTACTTGGCATGTATTGAAGGTGTCCTTTGGAGGATGATAGCAAAACTACACCTCTTTTCCCTTGGTTTTGAGATGCTTTGTAATACAATTCTGGTTCTAAATCAGATTTTCAGCTGACTTTCAGAGAAGAGTTATTTTAAGGCTCTTATTTGTTTTTCTCATGTCAGCATTTCTGGGCTGCAAAGGCTGGGCAAGTCTGCAGCGACCCATTTGCACGCTCAGGGAATGAGTTGCTGCTGACAGGCTGTTGTCAGCAGAGAGTCCCCAGTCACCTGTTCTCAGCTGCTGCTGGAAACTGTTGAGTTGCCTGGATCCTGCAGTCCTGGTCCATGGGAGGATGGCTCTGACTTGTGCTGTCTGTCATGGTGCTGAAAACTGTGCTTTCCACACTAGGCCAAGCTGTTTTCATCACCAGGGGAAAAAAAAGATGGTTGTCTTTTGCTGACAACAGGGTTCTGGATTATTATCTGACTGTAGGTGGCCTGAAATTGTGCCATTAGAGACAAACTGCAGCTTTTTACAGGTTTAAAATACTTGAGTCTGCTGTTTTAGAGAGAGAATCTGTAATTGTTTTACTTTGTTTAATAAATTGTCAGTTGCCAATAACAACTTTTGAATGATTTATGAAGAAATATTTATTGGGTTTATGTGTCTGTTAGATGTGTTCATGCTTATGCATTAAGGTGACAAACAGTGTTATTGTGCTTAATATCCTTCTATTTCCTTTTTTTTTTTTTTTTTTTTACCCCCTGCATGACACCTGCCACTAAAGCAGTGGGACTGAAAGTCTTCTGACATATCCATAGTTATGTGAAATACAGAAGTGACATTCAGCTGGGACACACAGTGATTCAGAGCAGAGTGTGACCTGTGTTGAATGCAATAATTTTGCCCATTGTTTTTTTTGGAGTGAGTTTTTGCAAGTTGCTGAAATCCCTAAGCTCCTTTTGATTGAGTAGCAGTTAACACCTTTCCAAACCTGATGAATTTAGGTACCAAGGCATGGCATAGGCTTTTAAATCCCTGTCTGTTCAGAGCATGTTCATATAGTCCAGGGCAGATGCTTTTGTGCTGATGTGTATCCTCAGAAGAATTTGTCTGTGCCAGTGAAACTGAAAAGAATTGCAATCTGGAAAGTTACTTAAAAAGCTTCATTAATATATAGAATGTGCTTTTAGAATTTTTTTGCCTTCAATTTGGGAAGTCCTTATTCCAGAAGACATTTAAGAAGAAATAGTTGGTATTTAGAAGAAAAAGTTGGTATTTGAAGGCACAATTTAGGATTGATATGTAATTCTCTGATATGACTTATTCTATTTAGTTCTTTCAATGCATTAATTCATAGTGTGCTTTGAGCAGATTACTTTTTCAGTAGGAGCCTCCTCAAAAGGGCAAAAAATAATGCTATTGCCAGCAGCAAACCCAGTCTTCTGATGTGCATGTGGCAATTTCTCATGTAGTGTTTCTGGTTTATGGTTAAATCATTAAAAATAAATGTTTTAGTCCTAAAGCATCTATGAATAAATGTATTCAGAAGAGTAAAACATCTTTTTTTTTTTTTTGTCTGTTAGAGTTATTTAATGGAAATTGAAAAGGGTTATTATTCCTCATAATTCCCAACCATTATTAGGAATATGTTGATGTTCAGATTTTCTTGGGAGGTTTTCAGAAGGCGAAGTAGACTTGAAATAGTCTACTATTATAATATATATATTATATAATATATATCATATATTATCATATAATATATATAATATATATAATATAATATAATAATATTATATATTATATATAATTATTATATATAATTATTATATATAATTATTATATATAATTATTATATATAATTATTATATATATAATTGTATATTATATCTAATAATAATAAAATGATGTATATGGGGCACCACGAGCGAGCGAGAGGAGGAGCGGGAGGGTCCCGCCCTGAGTCAGTGGTGGCCCCCGGGGAGAGCAGCTGGAGCCCCAGGTGTGAAATATGTGACAGCAGCTTGATCTATCGACCACTGTTAGAGGGGGCTCTGGCCTAAATGAAAATTCATGAAAAATTGATGAAGTCCCCAGATTATTTTTTTTTTTTTCCCTTTTCCTTTTGCGGTGCCGGGCCAGTGCAGCGAGGAGAGATTAAATGAGGTGTTGAACGCTTTAGTGGCAAGGAGGTTGTGGTTCAGAGGTCAGTGGGGGAGGGAGAAGACACATTTTCTACCTTACTTCCCTTTAAAAGAAAACATAAGGCTTTTCAGATTAGCTGGGATTTGCTGCCATTTCAATATACTAATAAAACTCAGGAATATTCACAAATAGGATTCTTTTCTGCATGGGTTGGCAGAGGCGAGGAGTATGTGGGTTGGTGAAAGCAGAAAGCAGTGGAAGGCTCTGAGTCATAATTCAATTGGAGAACCAGAAATAGATTGAATTTTGTAATGGCAGTATAAATTTGGGCTTCCATCTTTCTGAGCCTGTGCTTGAACTGAAGTCATTTGGAGAAAGAAGAGGTCTTGCATTATTTATATGCCAAAGATTGCTTGAATAGCAGGCTTTGGAACACTCTCCAAACATAATGATCCTGCTTATGTTAGATTCAAAACTGAATTATGTTTTTATCTGTAACAAGAGAGGTTATAGTAGTACACAGAGTTTAGTGTGAAGAGTCATAGGTGTATTGCAAAGCAAGCATAAGCCAGATCTTAAACATGGGAGGCAGTAATTTTGCAAATAAACAAGATATGTTTTAATGTTCAGTGAATGAAGGCTGAGAGGTATAAAATATATGCTGTGCAATCACATCTGTATCATAATGCTAATGACTGTTTGCTGCAGCATGTGCAAAAGGCTGCAGTATGTTCATAAGAATGGGAGTTATTAATTTAATTTGAGATACACTGTGCTCTTTTTTCACTGGATATGTGACTAAAATGGGTGGACGATTTTTTTGTCTAGTTTCTGTTCGATGTATGACTTAAATAGTGAAATTGTTATTATTTTTGTTACTGGTAATTTCAAAGTCTGATTTGCCTTGGAGTTACTTTCACACATGAAAAGTATGTCCTGTTCCTTTCCTTACACCTCTCTCTCTCTCATCCTTCTAAACAGAGTGTGAAGAGCTCTCTGTCTGAGCTGGCACTCCTTCCCTCTCATCAAGACAAAAGTGATTATTGTAGAAATTGGAATGCTGCAGACTGTGGTCTGGTCTATGAGCAATATCAGGACATTGAAAAGATCATGCTTTTTCTTACTCTGCATTTCTCTAAGTAGAAATTTAACAAACCATGGTTATTATCACAGCATGCTTAACAAAAATGAAATTCCCCTCACAGAAGAAAACAAATAGAATTGTAGCTGATTAGATAGTATGGAAAAAGGCAGATTTCATGAGCTGGTGGGAACACTTGAAAATTTCTCTGTACTTCTGAAGCTTGCAATAAGCAATTTCTGTGGGTTTTTCTGTGGATTGGGATGAAGCCATTGGGAATGTAGAAAACATTACATAATATGGCATTTTTATATAGGACAATTTAATTCTTACGGTTAATTTTATTAGAAATTAGAGAGGTTAATAAGTGTATGTTAGTGAAGACACATCAGATAAATCAAAACCTGACTTGACATCTCATTGCAAAGTTTCCTTTTGAGCCAAAAAAAAGTTGTTCTGATTATTTACTTTATTAGTCTAGATTTTAGCTGAGTATGTGGTTTAATTTCTTCTGAATTCACCTAGGATAAGAAATCTAGAAATTTGAGAGGGTGTGATTTTTTTTGTACCAATAGCCAGAGTGAACTAGAATTTCTGCAGTGTAGAGATGCTTTTCATCAGGATGAACTAAACTGTATCTCCTGTTCCTAGCACATTTCTCACAAACCATTCAAGTTTGTGCTTCAGCATTGATGCTTTCTCCATGTGGACAGAAGCAGTACTTCCCAGCATCCTCCACTGAGCTTTACACAAGTCACTGCATTGTTGCATCTTCATTTCTTAGCCTTTGAACTCCACCTGAACATGCAGATTTAAAAGTTTCCAAGGCTAAAAGTGGCTCCTCACATTTTAGGTAGATCCAAAGATGTTTAAAATTCTCTCAGTCATAATATCAAGCTGTATAATGCCTGTAGCTTTCTCAAGACCTTGTTCTTGTTCTCCATTGTCTTTTTCTTGCTCTTTTCATACTCTGGTCATCCTATAATAGATATTTTTTGGGGTAGAGGTTCCCAGCAGAGTGAACTCTAAAGAAAGATAGGTATGTTCACACAAAACAAGCAGGCTTGGTTATCAGAAGAGGGTTTGTTGTGAGCACTTAAGCTCAGCTGGTTACATGTGCCTGGTGAAAAATTTCCTTACCAGCGGGAAGTTGCTTGCTCTGTGTGAATTTATCCTTCAGAACAGGTGAGTGTGTCTTTGCCATGTGCTCTTGGGCACTGTGTAGTCACACAGCCTACTGTCATGCCCAGCATTCCTGCAGTAGAAATACTTCTCACTTCTAGAAATGGTTAGAGAAGTTGTTTGATTTATCCCTTGAATTCTTCTGCCCAGAATCCACCCTTTTTCCCCGCCTGAAAGGAACTTTGTGTTACATTTTTAGAAGCTATTTGCAGTGTGCTTGATCTGATTCTGCTTCTGGTAAGTTCTTGTGCATGTCCTCGTTTGATTTTGATCAGCTTCCTTCTTCCCCTTTCCTTTAATTTGATTTTATTTTTTAAAATCTAATCCTTCTGTTTATATAACTTCGAATGCTCTACCTGGTAAAATGTTGACAGCTAAGGAATTACTGGTGACTTCACAGAAACTTTTAAAGAAATCAGCTACTGGCTGATCTGTTGCTGTGCACATCAGCAGGTACTGATCTTTTGTTTTTTGGTTGACATTTCTCTGATTTTTAGTTCCTATGGGAAATGAAGGAAAACAAGATAACATTGCATTTTTGCAGCTCTGTTCCGTTTGCTCAGGAGCCTATGAGCACTATCTGAATTAAATGAAATATTAGCTATTGGTATGTGCTTCACTCATGTTGTACTATTCTGCAATGTCAGATAGGTTTAAAAAAGTACTCATTTTAAGCAATGCTTCAGACCATTCCTTTGCAAACTTTGCATGATCTCAATTCTAACTAAGTTCATTAGTATGGTAATTAAAAGTAATTATTATGGTGAGATTGGTGGATGTTTTACACATACACATCTATATACATATTGATAGATGTTTTTATTCTGATAATTATATTTGTTTGAAGACACCAAAACCTTATCCTTCATTTATTTTCCCTTTCTTTGTTCAGATATGTACTTCCCTCCTTCCTGTTCTTAGAGGACTCAAGTTTAATTGTGGTTTTGGTGATAGTTCCACTTCAAATGCTCCCACAGATATTATATTTTGAATAAGTTTCTAATATACGGAGTTTATGTGGGAAACAAAGCGGTGGTTTTGTTCCACTCCTCTTGCTTGAATTTTTGAAGTGGCAGTGATGTGAATATATACTGATGCTTGGGCAATTGCTTCCTTGGGCTAGAGGAGGGAGGCATGCACAGTCCCATTCTGCTGTCTCATGGATCTCTTTGCCACTGTACAAAGGGACGTGGTGATGGGAAGAACTGGGAGTGCTGGATCTCTGAGTTCCTGTATTCTATAGAGCTGTATTTTGTAATTCCATTCAGAAACATTTCAAGCTGCACTTTGAAAGGCAGTTTGATTGCCTTTCCCTTCATCCTCCAGCTCACTCACATTATTCCCTGTTCCTGTTGAAAGCCTGTCGTGGAACTTACGTATTCCAATGGTGAGAAAAATAATTTTCATGTTTCCCAGTGTAAACAGAAACATGCTTGATTTATGCTAGTTCTTGTGATTTTGGGTCACCTGTCCTATGAGGAAAGGCTGAGAGAACTGGGATTATTCAACCTGGAGAGGAGATGTCTCTGGTGAGATCTTATAGTGACCTTTCAGTACTTGAAGGTGACTTGTAAAGAAGATGGGGACAACATTTTTAGCAGGGCCTGCTGTGATAGGACAAGTGGTAATGGTTTTAAGCTGGAGGAGGGTCACTTAAGAGTATATATAAGGAAGGTTTTTAACTATGGAAATGGTGAAACACTGGAACAGGCTGCTCAGAGCTAGGTAGTGGATGCCTAGGTAGTTTCCAGGTAGTGGAAACATTCCAGATCAGGTTGGATGGGGCTCTGAGCAGCCTGGTCTAGGTGAAGATGCCCCTGCTTATGGCAGGGGAGTTGGACTAGGTGACCTTTAAAAAGTCCCTTCCAACTCAAACCATTTGATGATTCTATGATCTGGTTTTTTTCTTTAGTTGTTTTCTCTCCTTGGTATTTATAGACTACAGTGGTGTCACTTCTCATCTCTGCACACATTTTTTGAGACATGAGTGGGTAGATTGCATTTTATGTTTCCAGTTTAGAATCAGCAAGTAGAAATCATGTGTTCCACAAGTAGTTTAATTCCCTTAGCATATATACAATAATATTTCAAGACTTGCATGCTGGGCATTGTGAACTAATATAATAACTACCTTCACTGTTCCTTATCAGTCACTCATGTGATCATGGGTAACTTTTTAAGCATTTGGTAGCTCACAGTAATTCTGGAGTGATCAGATGCAGATCTTCCTTTGTGACCTG
Source organism: Pseudopipra pipra (assembly GCF_036250125.1). NCBI lineage: Eukaryota > Metazoa > Chordata > Aves > Passeriformes > Pipridae > Pseudopipra > Pseudopipra pipra. The sequence continues at coordinate 1,586,308 of NC_087550.1, forward strand.
TAACAGATGAGCTTTACTTTGCAGTAAACTTTCCAGTGATCAGTTTGAAAGCAAACGAGCTTGCACTTTCTATTGCACTTCAATGAGTGTCTCCTGTGCTAGTCTTCAATATCATTCCATTCTTCATGTTTAATGTGATCCTTCTGTTGGGTCCTGCTGGGCTTGTTGCCTAATCTTGGCATGCCAAAGGAGGTGGTGGCCTTGGTGTTCAAAATTGGTAATTTTTTAAACCACCTGCATCTTGCTGGAGGACTTTGTTTCTACTGATTGGTCTCAAGCCTGCTCACCTGTTATGTAAAATCATTTGGTGAAATAAATGGGAAGGAAACAAGTTTCTGTTGGCCTATGAAGAAAATACCAACTCAGCAAGGCTAAGCCATAGGAATGATGCTTGTGGGAAGGAAATAGTTTCTTTCTGTTATAGTCTCAAAATACCAGTCCATACATGAGAACCTGAGGAAGAATATCCCCAGTTCAAGCAGATAAGGTGAGTAGCAATCCTGCAAAGGAAACTGTATCAGCTAATTTTTGGCATTATTTTTCAGGTCATAATGTAAAAAAAGGTATAAAGGTATAAAAGTTTTCAGGTATAAAAAGTTCCCCATCTGCTGACTGTTATAAACTCCTAAAGCTGACAGATAATAGCATGATCACTTTGTATTTTAGCAGTGACAAATGTGAAATAGAATTTTAGGTGTGGTTAGAATGAAAGGATTCTTGTGTTTTCTCCAGAGCAGCACATTTGAGGTAGTTTTATATATCATGTCTTTTATTTTACATCTAAGGCAGTGGAATAATGACCCACTGGGTCTCCCAGTTGGTCCATCTAGTGCAATGGTCCATCTTGGAGAGTAACAAAGACAGACACTGGTTAGGAGAATACACGAACTTACACACTTTAAAGCGTTTAAGCTCACGTGTCTTAAGTATAAACAATTTAAGTTGCTTATTCCCATCATGAATTCTCAAGAAATCCAGTTGTTTTTCTTCGTTAGAATCTGAAAAAGGCACAGGTAGTGGAAAACCTGGAGTAGTTGAAAGCATCTGGGTGAAACACTGTCACAGATGTTTGTTGTCTTTACTGGAAGATTGTCTTTATGAAAGAGATGTCTGCACGGAGTAAAGTTTCCATTCTTTCTCTGCACTTTGCTTTTCTCTTGGAGCATAGAATATTTGGAATGTTTTTAAATCAAGTAGGTAACAAAGCCCATATGTGAGCACAGTCTGGGTAAAAATTAGAAGCTACTGAGGCAAACTGGCAAGTTTAACTTTTTCAAGGTATGCCAGAATGGCTTCTTCTTTTAGCAAAGCATCTTTGTTACGAAACAGTAAATGGCAAAAAAAATTAACTTGAAATTACTTTTGGAAAGTACTTGCTTTTGTGTTCCACCTACACTGTTTCTAACTCTGTCTTCTCACTTTTATAGATTTCTTTTATGTTTCAAATTTAGAATCAGCAACTAGAAATCATGTCTTCCTCAAGTAATTTAATTCCCTTAGCATATATATAATTCTTATTCTACTGTACAAGCAGCTTAATTATCTGCTTTCAAACCTGTAAATTCCACTGCTAGAGAGGCATGTCTGACAGCCAGTGGTGGCAATTCTGAACATCAGTTATGTTTTCTTTGAGCTTCAGAGCCATCTGTTCAAAGCCATGGATCATGCTGATTGCAGAACCACAGGCAGAAGCCAAATATTTTGGTTGGTAGTATGATATCTTAAAAATATGAGGGATATTCTTCACTTTATTTACCTCCCTCTTCCTACTGGAAGAACACAGGTGACTTTCTTTGTACTTTTATTGTGCTCCTATTTGAGCAGCATCCGATTCTGAATGTATTAGTTACTGCAGATTTTGGGCTTTTTAATGGATTTTATATGTGTTATGTAAATTTTGATTCTATCAACCTTATTGAAGGTGTGGAAACACCACCCTCCCTCCTGGGTGCACTTAAAAGAAATAAACTTTTCTGAAAATGGGCCACGGGGAAAGAAGTTGCAGCAATCCAAACAAAAGAGTTTGCTTTGTCTTTAAGAAATTGGCATCTTACAAAAACAACTCAGAAAGAAAACCAACCAACTGAAAAAAAAATCAAACCTCAAAACAGCACCACTATCCCCTCCACCCCCCCAACCTCCAAAAATCCCACAAAAAACAAACCATTAAAATTTGATCTGTGAATTGCTGTAGAATTTTCCATATTTCCCCACCAGTGTCATTCATCTGAATGACACCTCCACTGAAGGCCCACGCTTCAGTGGAAATGTGGAAATGGAAATGTGGAGTTTGGGACAGAACCCTGGGTTTTTTTATCTTGGATTTTCTTATCAAATAACTTGCTCGGATTGTAAGGACTTACTTTCTCTTGCTAGAATAAAAGCTTGTCTTTGACTTTTTTATATAATTCACTTGCTAATTTTCCTATTCATCAATATATTTTGACTGGTTATAAATATACTGTGCAGATCTAAGTTTATATTTCACTTTTCTTGTTATACAGCTGCCTACTGAACAAATAAGAACTTGGTTTCTGCTGGATCAAACCCCTTCCCAATTTTATTCCAGTGCTGCAGATGTGTTTAAAGGTAGATTAATAATACTAATTTCCATCTCTCTTGGAAATAATTGCACTTTTGCAGGATGGTTTATGATGAGGAGTGGATGTAAGAAGTAGAAGTTACGAGTATAAGAAAGGAAGAGTTTTGTTTCAGCATGTCATCCAGTTCCTGTCAGTGACATACAGAACAGGATAACATACAGGATAAAGTGTGCAATATAGTTATTAACAACTTAACTATTTGCTCTCAAATTATAATTAAGTATTGGCAATATTATTTAGGATCTGTACAGTATACACCTATTTAACTATCATATATTTTATTTATAATTTTTTATATATATGCATGAAATATATATATATGAAATGCATATATACTCTAAACATAAGATTAAAAAAATTAGAATTTATCATTGATGCACATTAAAATCCCTAAGTAGGGGACATTGTAGAGGTTTGTGTCATCTCTGCTGTCTGTGTTTCAAAGAAGCTTCTTTGTCAGGTGCACAGTGTGCACAATACAGCTGCAGCATGAAATGCATTTCCATCCACTGCCATTGTTTACTGCAACCAGTCTATGACATCGTGCCCTCTTTTTGCTCCTTTCCCTTAATCCAATACATATGCCAATAGTTACAGAAGAAATACTAAACTGATGTTATTTTTCTGATTTTTAGTGGTCCTCTCTTCAGCCTTCATGCTGCTGCTTGATACCTACCAGATATTTGTAAAAAAAAAAAATCTATTTCCTTTTGTTCTTTTTCTGACCAAGTAGACTGAAACCCACTCAAGGTGCAGTGTAAGTGAGGGTTTGTTCTTGTCTCCATATGTATCATCACCTGGAGGCAATATGTCCAGTTGTGCCAGCTGTTTTCCCACTGCCTATCCCAAGCTCCTCAGCTGAGGTGACCTCTGAGGTGCTGCTGCAGTGAGTGATGGAGTTATTGAGATTCAGACCCCCCGACCCTGACCCCTCGCGGCCTTCCTTTCACTCATCCATCTTCCCAGCCCCACAGGCTGCCATGTGCTGTGTGGAGACAGGATTAAACAAGTGTGAATAAACAAGTTCAAAGCTTTCTGTCGTGGCTGCCAACACAGAACGTCAGGAAAATGAGACATTAATAACCCAGTGCTGGGGAGGCACGTTGATTTGCCACGGGAGCACCTGGGGAAAGTGCTGCTTTCTATGTGGTCAGGTTTGTGTGTGCCAGGAAAAGTTTGCTTTGGTCTACCATTCTTCTTAGTCATGAAGCTGGCAGGAGTCAGACCAGAGGTAGAATACATCATCCAGAAAGGTGCTGAAAAGCTGCATCCTTTGCTTGGATCATGTGTTATTTGGGCTATGACTCACCAGAAGTGATCAGAGAGGGTCTTTTGTGGTTTTGACCTAATCTGTTTACAAGAAAAGACAATTTGAGATATGTTGCCAGAATTATTTTCTTAAGAATAATCTTACAAGAGGAGTTTTGTGTTTTATCATAAAAAAACCCCTTTTTTCTGTAGTATGGTTTCAGTTTGAATCCGTCTCTGTGGGTAAGAGGCTGAGATAAGATATGCTTGTTGCCACAGTGGTTTCAGGTAGTGCCTGTCTTCTCTTTGTCAAGGCACTCATTTCACCCCGTGGCACTTTCTGATCAGTTGACTAGTCAGTGATTAAATACATTTATTTAGTTCAATGGGTCAGAGATGTTGTAGTGGTTAGAAAATTACTGATGGATTATCAGTTCCATCACCTCTGACATCCAGCCTTAGCACAGTTCATCATCTGAGAATTCATAACGTGTTTGCCTGAGCAGTAACATGCTCAGCTACCTGAGTGATCATGGATCTGGGTACTGGGAATGTTGTGCTCAGGGTTGATAGGACAGATGTCACAGAATTTAGAAGAGCATCATCTTTTTTGGTGATAAACACACTTATTAGTACCAACTACTAAAGAGTGTTCTGGGGTCAGAAACAAGCTTAATAACTTACAAAGCTGTAATTCACTGATTTCCTGAAGTGTTTCGAGAAATAAAAGTGCTTTTCAGAATGGAAGAAGCTTTGGCTTTAGAGCAACTGGACAGTTGTGAGGCAGAAAACATGCAATGATTTTTGAAATCTAAAACTGGCAAATTCATATTGAAACAGGTATCTCTTGAGAGACCTATTAATTCCATCCTTGACACACAGTAAACCTTGTCATTGCTGTCTGATGGCCTGTCTAAGATTAGGGATTTTTTAGAGTCCAATTCTGGAGCAAGCCCAGTTGGGAACGGCATACTACTGTACTTCTAGGTAACAGTACATTTATTTACAGATGGATGAGTTGTTGGTGCTCCTGTGCTGAGGTTTTTATTTTCACAAATTCGTGTGTACCCGCAAAGAAAAATCTTGGTGTCAGAAAGTGACACCCAAAGCCTCGTCCTTCCAGCAGATGAACCAGTGAAAATGTGCAGGTGATTTCAATCTAATGTCAGTAAGAACTTCATTAAAGAAGATAAAATCATTGTTTATAAAAATTAGAAATGGCATCAGCTTCTTAGCCCAAATACGAAATACACATTGTGTGCTATGAAAGAAGTGTAAAGGGAATAATGGACATGGTTGCCTCAGAGACAAGTCAAACAAATGTGCCTTCCAAATGGCTGTATATTCAGGAAACTTATGAAAATTAACAGGGAAAAAATGCCCAAAGAAAATGTATTAAACACACTTTGTGGGTTTTTGTTTTGTTTTTATTTTTTCCCCTCTCATGGTACTCCTGATAGGATTAAAAGTTGAGAGTGACTTGTGAAGCAAATTTATCCAATACTCTTTTGGGCTGTTGACCTCAAAGATGCAGCTGAGAAAACTGCTGAATGCAGTAGTGAAGTGAAATCTCTCATAGTGAAGAAGTTCCAAGTTTATTTATTGTCATTATTCTTCATCTTGCAAAGTGGTCCACACAACAGAGCCAGGATGGGGTTTCATTGTGGGTAGGTTTGGGCAAATATGACTTTTAATCCATAACCTATTGGACTCCATAAAAGGTGATAAGAGGGAGTTTTTAGGGAAGTGTTGCTTTCATCATTTAAAGTCTAATCAATCTTCTATGTTGGAATTATACCAGCTATTAACAAATGTCTTTATGGAAGTAAATTGTTAATGATTTGCTTCTGTAGTGGGCTTAATGTTTAAAGTTCAAGGAGTTGTAATCCTTAATTCTTACAATTCTTAATTTAGTGGGTTTTATTTCTGGGAGGCCTAAGAGTCTGTTTCTTTTCCTTTCTACTTCTTTAGGTTTTTCAAGTACCTACTTCCTATTCTTCTTTTAAATCATAAATAGCTTTAGGTTCCAATTAATATAGCAGCTCCATAGAAACATCTTTTAATTTCAAACAGTTTACAAGTGTGACATTTGAGACCTTTAATGTCATGTGCAGCCAAAGGGGAAAGATGATTCCAGAGAAGGTAAAGTGATTGATTTTTTCTTTTCCTTTTTTTCAATGATTAAACTACATTTTTATTGCGAGTACTAAAATGAAAGTCAGACCCAAACCTTACATTCAGTGCTTGTATCAGTTAACCAATTAATGGATCATGTTTAAGCTCTTGAATTCTTTCATAGGTTAAACCTGCTGTCGCTACAAATAGAAATCTGAGTTAAAACTTTGTGGAAACAGGCTGCAGAAACATTTTTTTTTTTCTTTTTTTCAGTTTGTAATGTCCATTGTATAAAGTATTTACTAATGCAGATTTTGATTTTCCCCTTTTACCTAATATTCCTTCCAGATTCTGATTAGAACGAGAGTGCTGTGGTTTGAGTTCTTTCTTCTGCTACAGATTTCTAGGTATTATATATATATATAATTATATATTATATTGTATATTATATATATACCACCCCTATTTTACAAACTGTTGGGCACCACCTTTTTATGTCCAAAGAGTTTGTGAGGCTCAAGGTGCTGCTGCTGGGCAGTGGTACAATTTTCTTACTGCAAAAGTACCCTACTTTTTACTGCCTCCTTGATTTTTCTTTTTGTAAGCGTTTTGAATAAGGTGAGAGGGAAAAAATGATAAGAAAGCATTAATCTAGAGGGGATTATCCCAAAGTGTGGAAGAATATATGCAGTACTTCAAATGACTTTTAACCCAAGTTTGACATCTGACTTGCTTTAGAGTTGATAATATCCTTTTGAGATCCCTGATTAATAACCAACCTCATTAATTCTCGTGACTTCTCTTGTTTCTTTTTATTGACACATAAGATGTGTTATTTTAGAAAATGAATTCCAGTTCTTTGTCACAATTCCCTGTTACAAAAAATGAAGTAAGGTTAAACTACACATATGCTCGGAATATGACAATAGTTCTGCTCTTTCACTGGGGGAAGCATGCAGGAATTATCAAGTTAGACCCTAGAATTTGCATCAATTGTTGTGATGTCAAAGCTGCCATATTAATATTCTCAATTTTCCATTTCAGTGGGTAAGTATAATACAGATCAATCTTATGAGGTTTTAGGTACACTAAGTACTTCTTGCTTTTACAGCTGTATGGTCTTGAGTTAAAAATAAGCTTTTCAAAATATATAGTCATAACTGATAAAAAACTTTTAGTTTTAAATAAAGGGGAATTTAACCAGGAAGGAAATTAAGTATGTAAGTTTTGTCTGATTTTCTTAAAACTGAACATGCTATCTTTGGATTGAGAAATAGTGTTTAAATCTTTATAAATTTGTAGAGTTTCTTTCCACCAAGTTTTTAGGTGGGCCTAAGAATGAAAGCTGCTTTACAGAAGAGAGCTATGTGTAACATTTATTAGGATAGATGATGTTCATTGCTCTAATATCTGGATGTATTAATGTATTTTCCTAACTAAATACTGAGAGGAAAAATCAGATATCTTCCCAAAAAACGAATGCAGTGCTTACATTGTTAGATTCAGAGCTGCAAAACCAAAGATTTCTCAAATTTATACCAGGAGTGTGAAAACTTTTTATAATCTAACTCAAGCCTTTGTTCAGTATACCAGGTTTTGCTGATATTACAAGCCTTAAAATAGATTTAAAAATAAATGGTTGTGATCTCTCATCCTGACAGCACATTGCTCTGGTGAAATAATGTCAAGAGCCATGTCTGATGGATTTGAAGTTGAATATGGGTGGCCTGTATTTCCTCTTTCCTAACTCTGCACCCCGTTACTGACTCTCAGACTGGGATAAGCCTGCACTGCATTTATTCTTTACATTCAGCAAAGACACATGGGGACACTTTGGTGGTGGCCAGCCAGGAGCCACAGGAAATTGTGCACTCAGAAATGGTGGGACTTTAAATGTACTTAAATCTCAGGAGGAATCAGGAACAGAGAACCAAGCCATGTCTCCTAAATGTAAATGATATGTGGTTTGATGAATAAACTGGTATATCATTCTATCCTTTCCTCTAGTTTTTAAGAAATGTAACCACTCTGTTTTCCTTATGAGTCCCTATGGAGATGCTCTTGAACAGAAGAGGTGGTAGATTTTAGGTAATACATGAGCATTTATTATATTTTTTAATATATTTTCTTGTTTTCCTTAGAGATTTAAAGGGGTTCTAGTGTAGAAGATAATTAGTTTACTGCTATGCAATTTTGTTAGGGAGTAAGATACTACTGCTTGGGGGTTTTTTAAGCGATTTAACATTTTTAAAGGCTCCTTCCCAAACTTCTTATCAGTAAGACCAAGGTGTGTAAAGATAAGGCAGAAGTTATTTTGGCTCCTTCTGGCGTGTCCGTTTGAAAACCAATGCAGTGTGATTTCTAACAACTGACACTTCTTTCCACAGCATCTTTGAAATGAACCAGTTCAAGATTCTTGGGCTGCCTTGAACAAATTTTGGTTTTGGGTGCAGGGTCAGGTGAAGTTTAGAGGTGTGTGGAATCAGGAAGGAGCGTGATTTGTGCTTGTAGAAGTAGCAAAGCTTGATTTGTTTTTTAAGGATACCCAACTCTGTTTGGGTTTCAAATCTTAGGTTGCAAGCCCCCATTTGAATGGTTTAGGTTAGCAGAAGCTAAAGCAGGGCAGATTCATTTCTTATGTAGATCTGTTCTTAGGTTGGGTCTGGCAACACCAAGTGCCAAATAAACCAGTTCCTTTCTATAATAATTTATTTAACAAGGTCTCCCTTTTAGAGCACGTTTTTCTGTGTTTGTAAGGAAGAAATAAAATCTAAACTGATGCTTCCATAGCTTTCTGGCAAGAAGGGTAATGAATTCTTTTTTTTCTGTGACACCTAAGTATGAGCTGAAGTCCTCCCTTAGACCACGGTCTCCCTGTACTTGCACTTTTCACCTGGTTGGCATTTTTCACCCATTTGGCACCTTTCACCCTTGTCTCTAAGTAAGAACAGTAGTGAACTACCTGTTATTTGTATCTGCATTTACAGTTTCACACAAACAGCTGAGAAGTTATCCCTAGATCTCACCAGAGAATCTACCCCATGTTAACAGCCTTGCAGAACTTTGGGAGCTCCCATTTGATAACAGGGAAAGCACAAAGGAATGCGTGGCTATTTCTGAGCCCTCGTCTTCTGAAGGTTCCCTTTTCCCCTTGAACTCCTGATCTTTTTCAATCTTCAGGTGGAAAAGTGACTTTAGCTTCAGTCACTGCTAAAACTGTTGTCAGTATTGAATTTTAATGTTCACTTTTCCCCCAAATTTCAAATTTTACCTGTTATATCTAAAATTTGCAAGAGTCAGTCCATTAAAACAAAAATGATACTTAAACTGTGCCTTGGTTCTGGGGGTGTTAGTGCATGTGAGCTTAGGTATTTAGCATGAATTCATTCATGTTATTTCCTCTATTTTACCATAATATGTGTTGTTCAGAATTGTTATAATCCAGCAAAGAAAATACAGAGCACTTATATAATAATGAAATAAATACTTAAAAATTTTTAGTGAATTTATTGAATTGCTCTTTTCTGAAGCCTTATCAGGGCCATAAAACTGGCAGTGTAACCCTTGTGTGTCCTGAAGAAACTTTGGTCACATTTAGCCAAGTGAGGTACCACTGTCCACCCTGGGCACAGCAGGCAAAGTGTTCCTTTAAAAACTGGGCTGTGTCCTCTGGGGAAGAGAAATTCCAGAGACCACCATGAAGTTGAAGTGAGGCTTTCTATTGTGTGTGCAGCTCCCAGCCTTTGTACACGTTTGACCCCCAAATGACAAAATAAATGAAAGCTGCTCTTCAAAGTAATGCAATCAGTTCAGAAATATTGTGCTAATAAAGTTATAAATCCTAATTGAAAGATTTATGGCAATCCATTTAGTTGTTACTAGGTTATTTGTGACAGACAGATGCAGAGTAACCTGATTAGAGTCAGCATTGTGATGACTTGTAACTGCAGAGGGGAATAAAGCTTTAAACCATTGTCATAGCCCATTCTCTGAGATGCATTTGGAAGCAGATTTGAAAGAAAATATATGACCCTTAAGTGTAGGTTTGCAGCTGCCTCAGATAGGTTGGCTCAAAGAAAGTGCTAAAATGACTGGCAGGTCTTTCTTTACCTAAGTTTTAATTTGTAACTCAATTTTCCAGATGGATTTAGAAGAAACTCTATTGAAACACACATTTCAATATAAAATTAATTTTCCGCTCATTTTCTACTTAATATCTCATGTTAGGAAAAATTAGTCTTAATTCAGTCAATAACAGAAATGCTTTTAAGGAGTTTATTCTTTAGGGTTTGATTTATTTTTTTTTTAACAAGCTTTATGAAAATATGTGACCTATATGGACACACCCTTGAAAAATGTAAAAGCAGTACTTTTATTCACTTAGCTTTACTGGAGCCAAATAATAGTTTCACAGGTACTACAAAGAGAAGGAAGCTAGTTGCTGTCTGGTACACATTCCTAGATTTAATATCTCAAAAATGGACATTGTTTTCATACTTACTTTAATATACATATATATATATATAGTCATACAGTTACACCCTTCAAATTGTTCTACAAGTGAGAATTAATCCAGTTTTGTATTAGATTTGTTTGACCTGTTTATGATAAATTGGATTAATGGGTAAAAAGGATACAGTTTTGTATAATCAGGAATAAAATGTACTAAGTTTTTGAATAATGCTATAATAATGTGTATTGCAAATCAGTTTTTGCTCCTAACTTCAGTGCACTTGAAGGCTTTGGCACAATAAAGCAATAAAATGATTCAAGTTCAGGCTTATTGGCAAGTGCTGGTCTTAGCCTTTCTGATTAATACAGGTCTTTTTCTGTAATATGTCAATTTATATTATAGTCAAAGTTATAATCAAAATAGATGTCATAGTTACAGCTGTCAAAGGGAACTGTTTTGACAGAACTGCTTTTGTATTGAGAGTTAATGATTCTTATGGCTCTAACCTTACAGAACAGTATGCTTTGCTTGCTGGCATTCATTTGACAAACTTTTTCTGTAATGCTGTAGGAGGAAATATTAACTTAGCAGAACATATCAAAACAGAGGGTGAACTATAGATATGATCAGTGAATGGATTATTAAACTTTGTGTTTATGTAGAGTAGGGACATGTCTTTGACAGGTTGCAATACTGTTTAATTTTCTGTTAATATTGACTAGTAAGTGTATTAAAATAGTAGAAAATAATACCAAGCAGGAAAAATTATAAAGTGTGTGTCTGTATTGGTATATTTTTGTAAATTTGTGTCTGTTTGTGTGTTATATGTATCTGTTATATTCTAGATAATTATTATTGTCATCTTTAGATTATCTTCTCTTTTATTCCAAGATAAGACTAGTTTCTGTTGACTGTCACCTGACCTAGTTGTGATCATTTGAAGAGGCCAAGTTTGGCTCTGCCTTCAGGATAGTTTCTTGTGAGTGCTGTGATGGGGAAAGAAACAGGTTATAAACTTTGCCTCTTTCTAAACATGAGTTTTTTATGAGCCAAAGCTCTCTGAATAGCTCTTGAGAGTGTTCTTCCTAAACTCTGGAAGGATTTTGGAGCAGGTTACAGTTCCTGGATACTTAGGACCAGATGTACATGAAACTTTTCACTTTGCTATCAAAACCTACTGAAGAAATCACCCTTTGCAGGTGTGAACTGCCAGGTTCTGAGATCCTAAGCAGTCAGGTACCCTGAAGATTTCATCAGTGTTATGTGTGTTCAAGCCCAGGAGAGCAAGCAATTCCCAGCTATTGTGGGGGAATTCTTTCTAATGGTGTTCACTTGAAGCTCAGGGACCAGGAATGGTTGAATAATTCCCAAAGTGATGGATTAGCGTGCAGAGAGCAGTTGGAGTGGTCAAAGGTGCATGATAAATGTAATTTATCACCTGGATATTACTGCTGTGTTTCTGGGGTTCCTAGGGGACAAGTACAAGCACATTTTGGAAACTGGCAGAACTTCTATTTTTAATCTGCAAGTCCTTATTTTTAAATATCTCTTTAAACATGAGCAGCAAAATCACTGTGATTAAAGCTATCAGTGCAGGTTTGTGAAAAGTATTAGAACAGGTTTTCCACTATCCAGGAGTATTAATGTTAGCCACAAACTGTTGTGATATGGGAGCAAAAGGAGACCCAGGGAGTGCCATCTCTTTTCAGTTAACTTTTATTCTACTAGAATATGACCATTTCACAAAATTAAAACTTGAAATAGACTATTTTAAGAACCGTAATAATGAAATTTTGGTTTTCCCAAAGCCTTTTCCACTTTGGAATTTGTAGTGAAGCACAGAATTATGATAATGTGGAATAAATGGCTAGGCTCCTCAAAGTAGTTTGGTCTTATTATGTTAAGAAGGCTGTTGAAAGAGCCTTAAATTAGTGAAGGAGATGATCAGCTGATGTGCCTGGGTTCTGTATCACTTACTTCCCTCTAATTTTGCCCCAGGCATGCACCTCAGATGCCTTGCCCTACTGTTGCTAATAAAGGCTCTGGTGTACCTTTGCTGCATCTGTAGAAGTCAAGGTGATCCTGGAAGGTGCTTGCACTCAACTTCCATTAATTCCAGAGATTCTTGCTTGGAAAGGTCAAATGAAGCATCATTTCCTTGCGTATTTTCCCCCCAGTTTAAACACACAACACCCCTAGTCCCAGGTTTCTTGTTAGGGTTGGTTAAATCTTATTCTGAATCTAGTACCTAACAGCCACCATTAAATTCTCTAAATGCAGGGTAACCACGTGCTATTTTAACTGGAAAGAGAAAATCTGTTTTGCTAGTTCTCATCTTAAATGTTTATTCTCCATCTCTACCTTTACTACTTTGCTTCCTAATCTCTTAAGCAGATTTTATAAAGACTTACATTTGGTTCACTGACATTGCTTATTCTAAAACCTAGAAAATGTTTCCTAAATGAAGAAAAATTTGTTGCAAACTGCATTTGGGGTCAGTTTTAATTTGCAGTTGTAGTATGTCACAATATAAGTAATTCCTTATCAATCTGCAAGGTGGCTGAGGTAGTACTGAACTGAAGATTATTCTGGGAAGTCTCAAGTGTTTGTCTCAGGTACCACTGCTGTGTTGTTTGAATCAAGAATCAGAAATGCTGCGATGGGCACATTTTGTTTGCTCACATCACTGTCTGTCAACACTTCAGGAACCATTTCAGTGCCCTGTTTGCTGCTGCTCTCCCTGATCAGAGCATGACTTGCTTACTAAGATTCTCATAAAATAATCATTTAATAGCAACTCTGAGCCAGAAGACAAAAGGAAAGGGCGTTCAAGAGCTCATTGCTAATTTCTCTCCCAGCATAATCCAATCAGTCCAGCTCTCCAGCCAGGACTTATAACCCTTAATAAGTCACTCTATTCGATTAAGAGGAATTGATTTTCTTCTACTGTGGATCATAGTGATTATGATGAATATGGTATCTGCTGCTCACTTCCCTGTCTTCCCTGCTAGTGTCCATTTGTTTGCAGGGTGGGCAGGTAAATGAGCCAGAGAGATGACACGGTGTCATTAACTGCAGTTGGTGTCAGCACTCTGACAGCTGTGGAATTGAGGTGTCTGTAGATCAGAGTAGGAGCCAGTTGTGAGGATCTCACACATCAACCCTGTACTTTTGACAACTCTACTGACAGTCTGAAGTGCAAGAACTGACGGGACAGAGATTTGAAATTGCAGCCAGGAGAGCAGCTTGCGATCGGTGGAGGTGTGGTGGCAGCACATGGGCCAGAGTTGAGAGGTTTGCCAACTCTAAAGCAGGTGCAGAGGGGGGAAAGGAGAGCTGCCAAGCTTACAGGTTTCAAAAGTAAAGCAATATTGACCTCCTCTTCAATTGGAGGACACCAGTGGAAATACTCCCTGACAAGGTTACCTATTTGTTCGCCTTCCTCAAATTATTGGCAGTAGAACATTTAACTGGCTTCAAAGACTTTAGTTTTTTGGGGAGGCAGAGTATGGGTAGAGAGGGGAATTAGCTAAGTGTCAGTGCTCTTCAAGATAGTTTTGGGAATGGTCACAAAAAGGCACATAAATGTTTGTTTATCCATGTTTAAATCTTTGGACTGCCATGAGTGCAGTCAAGCAGCAAAACAAGACGTTATAACTGTCTGAGAATTTTTCTTTCCATATTGTGGGAATAGCAGCCTACATCTGGACAGCTTTTCTCCTGGATGCCCTCAAGCTGTAGAAAACAGAGAAGGTGCAGGTGAGCTTTGGGAAGAAACGAGCCAGTCACGTGATTCAGCTCTTTTCCATTTATACTTACCCGTTAAAATTGCAGTAAAAGTTACGTTAAAACATAGCAGACTTTTTAATTATTATTATTTTCCAGAACTATTGCCTAAACCATATGTGGGCATCTACTTAGGAAGTTTATTTTCACAACTCTTTAATTACCTTCTTGCTGAGCAAGGGAAATTGAATTGTTTTGGTGTTGAATTATATAATCTGAATAAACTGAGGCAAAGTTTTCAAAATCATGTAGTTTGACAATCTGCATAACCCAAACCATAACTTCTGTAGTTGGATCAATAATGTGTGGCTGGAAAGATGTATGCTTTTGTTTGAGGGCCTGAATTTGTTCCATCTTACCTTGAATAAATCCCTGTGTAGAGTTAAATATTTCAAGTGAGGGAAATCACATCCCCTCTAAGCCATTTTAATATTGAGGTGACCCAAAGGTAAAACCTGCTGTTTCACAGACTTTAGTTGTTCTGTTCTGGTTAGGCTTCAGATCATGTTTGTTTTTAAGTCCTACAAACTGCATATTCTGCAGAGCAGAAAGTTTTGGTGCTCACACCACACGGTATTTTGGAGAAGTCGTCTGTCTTAAATATTGCAGCTCTTTCATGCAGGTGACATTTGCTTTCCCTGCATAGCTGGGTGGAATGGCAGGAAAATGGGATTCACATCTCCAGGTGCTGTCTCATAAGTACAACTTTCAAGCCCTGGTTAGATGGCAGTCTCATGGGTTTGGAGTGCCTGCAACCTACAGCCTTTGGATGCAGAGTCAGCTTGGAGGGAAGCAAGACAGCAGTTACATTTTTTCAGGATATTAACACCAAAAGAAATTCATTAACCCCAAAAGAACCCCAACACCCCCCCACCAAACCCTCAATCCAGTTACTTCAGTTTCAGTAGTTTATTCCCTCTGTTAGCTTTACTTGCAATTGGAATTTTTCTAGTCCCAGCTTCCAGCTATGACATACTGAAATCCTCTAGTGGGAATGTCACCCTGAGGAAAAAGATTTGAGAAAATGCAACTTGCATGAATATTTATTACTTATCCTTCTCTTATATAGTTCTAGAAAGTTCAATTTTTTAAGTATCAAATTCTGAATTGCGATTTTCAAACTTCATAGAAGGCACATAGGAATAATTTGAAAACTGTTGGGTTTTTTAGTGTACTCTAAAAATGTAGACAGTAATATTAGCGAAAACATCCCCAAAATAGCCTACTCATTAGCAGTTACTCACTGGGTAAACATCTTTGCTCCTATTTTCTTACACCCAGATATCATTTCAGTAATTTTTAGCTGCTTTGTGAAGTCAGGAGCTTGTGTTCCTGTGGTTATTTCCCTTTTCCTTTAGGAAATATAATCTTCCAGTCTGTTATTGTGGGCTTTTTTTGTTTGTTTTGAAATATGATCTTCCTATAAATCTTGAACTGTGCCCAGTTTATCAAGCAGTGTTTATTTGTATAGATTGCTTGCCACTTCATTATCCAGTAATGTGTGTTGTCTGAAAATTGGATTAGTAGTGACCTTATATTTTCTTCTCGATTACTGGCAGATATTGAATTGTTTTGAGGGTGTGAACTCATGCCATCGTGACTCCACTAGGAACTTGCTTTTTCACTGGTGATTCCCTGGTGATATCTCTTTTTCTGGGTTTATCAATTACGAGTTTCAAATCCACTTAGCACGTGCCAAGTTTAATTTGTAGGATGCTAATTTTCCAGTGCAAATATTACGTGGTCAGATGCTCCACTGCGTGTCTAACACCGTTTCTGTGAAGATGTGTTGATCATAATAGAGTGAGATGTGATATAGCCATCAGCCTCCTGAATTTTTATTCTGCATTTGTGGAATATTTGGCTTCTTTTTTGTGCTGTTTGTGTGATGAAGCTGAGTTAATGCCTATAAAACCTGGCTACTGTGGACTAGAAAGTGGAACAATCAGCTATGACAGTAAAATGTTGCCTGATCTTCATCATCTTTCTTTCTTACGGCGTTATCACTTTGTATTTATGTTGTCATTTTAATAGCAATGGCTGCTGGAAATCAAGGCTTGATATTTAAATCACTATTTTGACCCTAAAAATGATCGATTGAAATAAAACAGTTCCCTTCTCTTTAAGGCTTATAAAATGTTCTTGTTCAGGTCCTCTGGACATTGTTTTGGCTCCTGCAATTTGGAGACATTGGAATGTAGTTAGGACCCTGGGGAGCCCAAGGTTAGAGTAACATAGAGGGGGCTCTTGTTCTGTCCTTGGTTAAATATCTCTCTCTGAACAGTGCTTAAGAGAACACAGAATGACCCTGGGCCAAACTGTTTTCCATCTAGGAAGTCTGCATGACCTCAGTTGTCACCTACTTTTTATATATTACAATCTTCATGCTTAGCATATTCCTTTCTCTTCTCATTCTCTCTTAAACCTTCAAGTTTTCTTATATAAAGAGAATTTAAATATATTTTACTTGCTGGAATTTCTGTAGTGATGAATGGTTAAGAGCACTGGATAATATAGAGAGGATTGTATTACCAATACCTTGCTTTTGGGGTTTTTTTTGGAAAATATTAGCTAAAACATGAGGTTCATCTCAGAGTGAAAGTTCCAGTGCATTTTGGTAAAATTGTTTCCAGTTACTCTCTTAATACTTAGTCCTGGCTTTATTTTGCTGGTCTTGTAGAGTCTAATAGTTCACTGATAATTTTTCCCCCTTTACCCAAAAATCCAGTAGCAAGCTAGAATGAGTATCCACAGTCAATATTGCTCCCTCTCTCCCTGGAATTTCCAGTAGGAAAACAACTGTGCCTGGAAGCATCTCAGGAGACACAGCTAGAAGACACTGATTTTGCTTTTAGAGAGAGAATGCTCTAATCCCCTGGAGCTCTGGGATATGCTAAAGAATAATGAATGCCTCCTTTTTTGTACCCCTGCAAAACTTCTGTTGTAAAAGGTTGTTTTTATGTCAGAAAACAATTTCCAACATATGACTGCTAAAAATTATAATCAGTATAGTTTACAAAAGCATTAACTCTAGAATGACCTTGACTTGTAGGTGGTTTTCTGTGGTTCGTTGGTTTTTTGTTGTTTGGTTTTGGGTCTTGGTTTTTTGTTGTTTTGTTTTTGTTTTTTTTTTTTTAATCTTGAGTCTGATTTGAATCAAGGTTGAGAATTTCTTTACTACTTGATGGTCTTAAGCAAAGCACTATGGTTGAGTTACAAGCTCTTGAAAAATGAGTTCAGATTGGTAATGCACTCTTCAGTCTAATGTAAAAATTGCTGCTATTAAAATTAGTCATGGACTTAACAGAATCACAAAGGAGTTCAAGGAATAGTTGAAAAACATAATTAGGTGGTGGAAGTAAACAAAGATCCTTCTGGACTTCGCTGTGTTTAGTGGCTGCTTTCTATGAGCTCATCTGATACTGTAAGTCAAGCAGAGAAGTCTCAGTGGGCATTTGATGATTGCTCATGATACTACATCATTAGAATTTTGAATAGAAACAGTTGAGGGCATAATTAATTAAGTTATGTTGGTAAAGTGCTCTGTAAATACTAGCTATTATAGAATAAACTGACAGTATATTCTGAAAAAATGGTACACGTATCCTTATTACTGTAAATCATTATGTTTGCTAACAGAGTTCTGTGTGTTATTAAGGAGAATTTATAACTGATGAAGGGTTCAAAAGTGACCCGGAGCCTTGAGTCCCTAATTCATCACAGGAGCAGGATGTTGTTGACAGAGAAAAATAAATGCTGTGGTGCTTCTAGTTCAGCCTAACCTTGACCCAGAGGAGACATCTCTGGGTAGGATCAGGTAATTCTTGCTCCCTGTCCTGTAATTCGTGACCTTCCTGTTACAATTGCCAACGAGGAGGTCTGTTACTCTCTGCTGAAAGTTGGATGTTATTAGTATTAACTATAATTAACTATAGTATTAACTACAACTCAGCACACTGAGACCTAGAGAAGCGGCTTCCCAACGTTGAAAACAACGTAAAGGCACGATCAAAAGACCATCTCTGTCCCAGAGAACTTACATTTGAACTCTTGTCCTGGCACTTTTACAGGTGACTGTCAATCAGACTTCCTTGTGAGGCACTCGAGTTTTTCTGTGTTGAATTGTCTGTTCATAACACTCGGGTGCTATGGTTAGTGTGGGGTTTATGATTTTTGTTTTTATTTTTTTAAAAGCAGATTTTACTTGTATGTCAGTTTAAATTATAGCTGCACAGCAAGTCACTAATATAATGTAAATATAAAAATCTGTAGCTGAATAGTCTCCATCTGCAGCCACAGGGCAAAGCATTCTTAAGCATTCCTCTTGCTCTGGTGAGTTTAAAAATCTTTGCAGTTTTCTTACTTTAGCATAAAGTTTGATAGTAGCAGCCTTTTTCAAATAATTTTTTACCTGTTTTTTGTAATTATGAATGAAGTTCAACTACTTTCCAATCAAGGCAGACTCTGACAGCCTTGAGTGAATAAAGCTACAGGTGTTTTCCTTATCAACATTTAACAATAATAATAAAAAAATCTAGGGTACATCTTCGCTTCCTCATGGCCAGATGGAAGTCCAAACCAAACAGAAAGCAACTGGGAAGGGAGAATTGATTCAAATACATTGCCTTTGTCAGCAGCATATATGTTATGCTGTGAAATATTTCTCAGTTTAAGTTCCAGGAATGAACAGTAATATCCAGGCTATTAAACAAAGTACTTTCAGTGCATTTTGATTTCTGTGAGAGTGCAAATACCCCAGTTAAAACGAGTCCTTGTAGAGGTCTTCACTTGAATGCTGCTAAATAAAGTGCATACCTAATTCAGAAACTTGTTCTAATGAAAAAAAAATCATAGAAAAATATGGAAGATGTAGAAACAATCATTAAGAATAGCCTGCAACTTAGTTTTCATTCCAAGTGAAGAGTAAGTGCCACTGTGATGTTGCTGCATAAACACCGTAATATCAGACCTGAAAACTTGCAGCATTCATTATGAGAAAAGCTGAGAGGCAAGGGTTTTCATGCCAAAGTGTGCTGGTTTGCTGTTAAACACCATGTCTACCTTTCTTTATGAGCTACTGAGATCCAGCTTTGGCCAGCAATAAATCCATGTGCAAGAATCTATTCAGGTCTCTGTTATGGGATGCATCATACTGCAAAAACATCCCTGTTGTCTTGTGAGTGGGCTTGCTCAGTACCTGCAGGCAATATGTATTCCTAGTTAATAAATAGGGTTAATCAGGGTAGGTGTGGAAAATTGATGGTGGCTGATATTGATTTTGGAATACAACAGAGGTTGTCATACTGGAAAAGCAGTTTGTTTAGACTAGGTCTGTCCCTGTATGTCCAACCTTGCTCTGGAGGCTGATCTCCAGAGTCACTAGGTTAATGCAGACTTTACTAGCATTGATATGCTGATTGGAGCATCTGGGATCCTGAATAGTTGTACAGTAATTTCAGGGGAAAAAACCCATCTCAGACAAATGAAGGAGACAAGGAATGAACTGATGGGTGACGAAAAAAATTCCGTTTTCCCTCGTGGTTAGATGTTGAAGCTCTATTCCAGATATTCTGGAACAGGGGTGAAGCAGTGAGGCTTTGCATTGCTTTGTGGGGACTTCAACTTAGCTCCATATTCCTCTTCCCCTACTTGGACCCGTCCCAGATATTGAGCAATGAAGTTGGCAATGTGCTGGGAGAAAGAGTGGATGGGTCCTCCAGGAGTTCTCAAACCTGCTCAGTTCTCTCATCTGCTAATCCTCCTGAGAGCATGGCTTTGATCCTGTTTGTAAATCACTGTAATCCCTGTAAACAACTGTTGAGGGACTTAAAATGCTGGGTGTTTCCAGGTGATTATTTAAGAAGTGGAGATTCTAGTAACAAAGATGTGCTGCTTTCTGCTTCTGGAACGGACAATGCTGAAACTGCACTTTGTCAAAATAGGGAACTGAATGAAATTTTGGAAGCACAAGCAGTGTAAAAATCTGGTCTGTGTTTAATGCCTTTCAATGTTAATGTTCCTAGACTGTATTTACTAAATCATTGGCTGTTCAGCTAGTTTGTACACTACAGTATTTCTCAGGTTATTGGTGACATATGGAAAAAATTTGTTTTACAGAGGTCAGTATTAGAAATAGATGGATGTTTGTATGGGTTATATTAAAGGATTGATGTACCTGAATCAGAAGACTGAAAGCAAATTCCTCTTTCTAGTTCTGAGCTTGATTAAATTAATTGATAAAAGACTACATGTGTGATTCTTAATAAGTTTCAAAGACACTGAGATAGAAGAAAAGGCAGTAGATGTTGGTATATTAATTATATCAATCCTCACAAATCATCTTGAAAACACATTTGGAGACTTAAGGAAAAAGAGCAGGGAAGTCTCTGTTTGTAGAAATGTATACAATGTCAGGTTTTGTTTAAAATTCAAGATGTTACTGGATTGGATGGTCTTTGATTTCCATCATTCCTGTAATTATAAATAACCCTTACACTCATTCACCTGCTGTGGACTGTGGAGAAATACAGTCAGACACTTGCCTGGCAGTACACAGGTAATTTCTGACACTTTTTTTTCCATGTGAGTTATTCATTATGGTAATGGTAGTGTGTGATGTGCAATTTCTGGATTTATGACCCGTTCTCGATAAGCGTGAATCCAGCCTGCATGTGCATCTTTGATAAGGTTCTAATTGGATAGCAGTGACCTTTCTGAATGCAATTCTAGGAGGAAGATTAAAAAGCAGTCCAGAAAGTGACAGGTTTGGGACAATAACATATGAATTCAGCTCTGCTGGCAGGCATGAGATGTAAGCCATGATAAATTAGAGGCAGGCCAAGCAGACTTGCTGAATGATTGCTCATTTCTGCTGCATGCTTGGGTAAAATCCCATGAGTAGCACCAATGGTGCCATATTCTCCTTGTTTTCCAAATCCAGTGTTTACTGATTATGCATGCTGTGAAATAATCTAGCTGGTGAAGTTTCAGTAGACACCAAGGAGAGCCTGCTGAGCATTACATGTCTGAGTGATACCGTCCCTTGGTGTGTTAGGGGAGTCATAGATTTGTTGTTCTCATTAAACTACTTGGTAATAGCTGTCTTCTGCTTGCTGCTTCTGATGGCTTTCTGCTCTAATTAAACCACTTTTACAAAAGTGATCAGCTTCATCTACTGTATGATTAAATAGCTTACAAATTGAAACTAAAATTAATCAACTTGACTCTGCACGCCTCTTTTTTTTTTTTTATTCTTTGAGAATAAGACAGTTACGAAGTTGAGTTACAGAACTTGTTCTAAATATGTGCTTAGAGGCCCAAGGTAATGTAGGAATGCACTGGAAATGAAAACTTAAAAAAAAAAAAAGTTGTAAATTCATATTGAAAGTTCACTTCAGTAAAAGTTTTATAATTTGGTTAACTTACCAATTACTCAGAGGAGTCACCAGATGCTTCCTGAATTGAAAGACACCTTTTATTTCTGGATTAAATTTTGAGCGTATCTTGGATGTCTTTTTATATCTCCATTATTATTTCTACATCATTTGTGGATAAATGTGACAATAAAAAAGCAACTATCAGTTTGATTCAGTTTTTATACACACACAGCTGAAGGGCTGTTTTACTCTTGCTCTTAGTACAGTTTTTGCATTGTGACAACAATATTGAGTTTGAAGTAATTTTTTGCTTTAGGTGAAATGCTCTGCTGTATAAAATTTGACATCACCAAGCTGAAGGAGGCGAAAATATTTGTCACTGCAGTAAAGCAAACTATGAATAACCTGGTTTTATAAACCATTACTATTCAACCTTTAAAGTGCATAGTGGATAATTCAAATGGTCAATAGCTTTAGCTTCTGAAGTAAAATGGAGGTGAAAGGAGAAAGATGCTATGAATATGAATGGAGTTCTGGGTAACTATGGGTATCATAGAGGTTACTGGAGTTGTAAAGAGGGATTTGTAGTTTTATTTAAGTTTATAAATTTAGCCATATGGGAAATAAACACTGATTTTGCATTTTGATGCTTAATCTTATGGCAAACATATTTAAATCAAATCCCCTGGTACTAGTGATATTTGTGAGAGAGGGATGTGATTATTTATTAATGCCTTGGCTTATTGGAGCATGCTGATAAAATAATCTGTTGTTACCTCCCGATAGTTTGTTTTGTTTTACCTTAATCTGTCTTGAAACATTTAGGAAATACATCATGGTAAGAAACTGTCAGAGCTTACAGGGTATAGTTGTCATTTAAATCTAAATAGTCTGCCTAATGAAGATCCTTAAAAGCAGGTAGAAAATTAAATATTCTTCGCTTTAATAATTTGGCAATTGGAATTTGCCAGAGAAGTCTTTCAAGTGAAAGGTCACATTTTGGTTGATCTAGCAGAAGTGTTCTAGAGAAAGGTTGAAAAGGGGAGGAGTGTCCATTGTTTGTGTACCTTGCCAGCACAATTAATCAGTCAGAATTTGACTGCCTGCACTTAAGAACTGGACTGAGAGAGGCAAACTGCATGTGAGAGACAGGGCTAAAAACGGCCCTAAAATCAGCAGCAACCCCACCAGGTGTGGGTTTTAATAGTGTGTCCCTGCCATTTCAGGCCATATTGCAGGTAATTTAGGGCTTGTGTTACAGGTGAGGTGAGAACTGTTCGTTGTTCAGCGTGTGTGTTATGCCTTCAAAAAGCAAAATTGTCAAATAAGTTTGCTCAAAGTTAAATAAGGTTCAGCACTTAAACACCAAGATCTTATCTAATTCATTTTCACAACTTCTCTGCTACTGCTACATTTACTGTCCCATTTCTGAACATGGAGTGACCTGGGTGCTTTTACATCATCACATGTACCCAACATTTGGGATTTGTGTCATGTGAAGTATTTTAAAATTCTGAATATTTTAATTAAATGATCCTGGTTTTTACAGTTTCTGAGGATGGACAGTTGGAACTAATTGAGTGCAGTAGTTAAGGAATGTCCTGCTCTACCCAGGTAGTTCAACTCTGCATCTCTACTGCTCTTTGTAAAGCAGTATTTTAAAATATAACTGGAATATGTGGTATGACACTATGTAATTCAGAGCAACGAGTTCAAAGTGGCTGTTACTTTCTGAATATGTGGCTAAAAAATAGATTATATGAAAAAACAGGCAGGTGTGTAAAAAAAAAAAAGGTAGTACTTAGTACTTCTGGCTGTTGGAAATTGGTGCTGTGGCACTTAAGCTGGTGAGCTTGGTGCAGTTTCTGTCATGGCTTTAATTCAGGCATTTCAGCTTGTTTTCCTTGTTATCATATTGAACCAATTGTCTCGTTTGCTCGGTTTTTTGGTCTTTAAATCTTAATGAACTTGTCATCTCGCTGCATAAAAACTCTGAAAATGGGCATGTGCTTTGAGACGGAGATAATGTTGGCTCACTGACCAACAGCACTGAAACATAATCAATACTTTTGAGACAGCAGACTTCACTGTTTGTTGAAGTGTTTTGAAATGTCTTAACTCCAAGCCTAGTAGGATAAAAAAAAGGAAAAAGAAAAAAAAAAGCTAAAAGGCAGAACAGCACACACTGAGGTCAGATTGTACTTGAAATCTCCATTTGATGGGAAATAGTCCCAATTTTTACATTTTGGTTACTGGACTATCTCTCATTTTACATGGGAAGCTCATGCACAGAGCTATTTGTTTCATTGCAAAGTTTCCACAGTTAATCATCTCCTCAGAAGCAGACAGGGCTTGTGGGTGAATCTATCCTGCTTTGCATGAGCAGTCTTTCCTGATCAGAAGGGAAGCCCACGTTCCGGATGCTCGTTGGTTTTGTAGCCCCAGCGCTTCCATGTTTGTCATGGAGAGGCAGCATCCCCGTCCCCCACAGGCAAACTCCCAGGCTGCTGTTGTGTGGAGAGCCAGGGAAATCAAAGAGCCACCTACTGACCCCACCTATTGTCTGGCCTTGTCGCCTTGTCTCAGCAGCACGCCACAATCAGCGAGATACATGTGTACCTCGGGCTTTGGCACACCCGGCCCTTGCACCTGTTTGCTTATGCATGAGCTGGGCATGTTTGAATCCAAATAGCTGCCGGAGAAGGGAGGGAGGGAGGGAGGCAGGGAAGCACTTCTCATTAGGCTGCTCGGAGGAGCCAAGGCACAGTGACACTGTGGAGGCAAAGGAAGCGTTGGCAGAGTCCACCAGTGTGTTATAAGATTGGGAGTTTTAACAGATGTGGACAGTCGATCATGGCACATGAAAGGCATCTGATTTTTATTTTAATTCTCGGCTTTGATCTCTGGTGCATAAAGATTGCACACTTTGTGGGCGATGGGGGAATCCCTACTTTCCTTGAACAGAACCTTACTTATGATAAAAGCTGATAAAAGTGCTGTTCAGCATGAGCAAGGATGACAGAATCCAGCCTGTTATCTGCTAACAAATCTAATCTATCCAGTCTTCTGGGTCTTGCTGGCATATGTTTACAATTGTTACAGAGGAAAGTCCTCTGATTTTTCCCTACTGTGTGTAGGAGTCGCATTTAACCTCGTTCACCAAATGCTTTTTAATTTTTTTTTGGTTAGGTATTTTTCATACTGAATCTCCAACATGAGTGTGTGGGAGCAGAAGCATAAGAAAATAGATTCCACATACAAATGTGTATTTCTTGTCTTTTCAGTGTTTTGAGTAAAGTACAGGAAAAGGTTATTCCAGGTCTACTCACTAAAAGTAGATGCAGGGCCAGGCCTTTGCTTTCTCCTTTGTACCCACCCAGAGAATTGTCTCTGGACTGTGATCCCCTAAACACAGAGATTAAATACCCTCTCTCAGGTCCAACTTTTCTGATTCTTCCATGCATTTCTTCTTGCTTTGGGCTGTGCTTTAAAATCATGTGTTGTCTCAAAGCACTGTATATAGATAATGTCTAATTTGTCTGCTCTTACTCATGATGTAGCTTTATTGAGGTGGGGGTGTTTCTCTGCAAGGGATAGGAACATAACCCCTTAGTTAAATAACTAAGTGCTGCTGAATAAGAGTCTTTAATAATCAGATATTAGCTGTATTAACTAATGTCTAACCTTGTCCTATGTGGATATGTCAAGTAATCTTTGCCATAACGCAGAAAATGCCTGAAAAATTTTGGTTCCCAGATGATGCATTTTCTGTTCACGTATAGGCTTTCTTAGTGCCAGCTGGACTTAAATTCCTAAAGTTTGGGTCTTTGTGTAGTTCCTCAGAGGGAGATAAAGGGAGATAAACATTTAAATAGCTTTGAGAAGGTGGACCCTATGTGGTTGTTGCCTTTCAGAGTGGGTTTTGGGATCCAAGGATACTCTTGCAATATTGCTCTTACTCTTGCCTAGACCTGCAGGAGAATAAAAGGAATTGTAAGTTGCCAAATTTTGTGAACTTAGAGCTACTATAAATCTCACTTGCCTTGTCGATGGAATTTTCTGCCAAATAAGTACTTAATTGCAAGCATTATACTGATCACTCCTTTCTCCCTCTCCTTTTTTTTAGTGCTTTAGTGTCTTTATGTATTGACGAGAACCAACAAAAATTTAAGATGAGGGAAAGTTTTATGTTCCTATGAAATAGGAACATTGGCCTCTTTTATATGGAGAAGGGTCTTAAATGTGATTTCCAAAGTGAACTCCTGTTATTAAATTCGTATTGTTATTTCAAGTATTCCTGTCAAACCTTTTCATAAGGTAAAATTTTCATGCTATAAAATGTAACCACAGTAAGTATTTTAGCATATTACACTGGATTTATTTTATATAATTCATTAATGCATTGGGGAGGTTCCTGTGCTTTTTTTTTTTCTAGTGAGAATGAGACAGTGCTTCTAATAAGCTTTTTCCAGTGTTTCACCTCCAGTCCATTGTCTCATACAGCTGTTATCTGACAAAAGGGGAAATAAAAAGAAAGAACAGGACGCATTCCTGTGCTCTATTTTGCACATTCAGCTATGGCAGAAAAAAGAATATGGTCAGTTCTGTAGTAAGTAGAGCAGCATTTGCAATTGAATGTGTGTAATGAATTCTGGGAAGACTCCACCTCTTGTGTTGCACAACCAAGTCTGGGAGCTGTTACCTCTCTGTGCCCCACACAGTGTGAGCAAATGAACACTTCTGGACTTTGCATGCAGAGTTTCAGTGGCTGGGCAGAAGGTTGTACATCTGCAGGCCCTTGCATGACTAATTTCATGCCAGCAGTGTGTTTTACTGCCATTTAAGTAAGAATTTATAATAATAGCTGTAAAGTTGCCAGATGGTTAGACTGGTAAGTTTTAAGGCCACTAAGCTTAAAAATATTTAGATTTTTTTTTTTTTTTTAATTTGCCTGTCTTCCTTGAGCACAAACACATTTAGATGTTTTTTTTCAATCAGTATTTGCCAGAAATATTTTTTTGGTTCCTCATGCTAACCCATTTACTGTAACACTGCTGCCTTTCAGCAGATTTTTTTTTTCTTTAACAGCTGTTTTGATCAGATTGGCTTGTATACCTAAGGAACAGCAACACAATAACTCAACTCAAAGGTGTGGGTATAGAACTCCTTTTGAATTCAGTGGGAATAATGGGAACTTACCCATCTCCTGACCCCAGTGGAATCACTGCACACAAAACCAGCTACTTCTTTTTTGGGAGTTCATGACGTATTTAAACCCGCCCAGGATTTAAAACTTCCAGAGCTGAGTTTTGCCATCTTTGCAGCTTTTATGACCTTAGGCAGCATATCTCAGAGGGCCATGTGTTTGTGGCACCCTTGCCAGTGCTGCAGACTGTGGGACGTGTGGCAGACAGTTTAACTATAAAACTATCCCTGAGTCTCCACTGGTCTGAACAGAGTTGAAGTTCAATAAGCTTCAGAGTGGGAGAGTAGTCACTATATCCCTGTACTATCTGTTCCACTGCTTTAGGCATAAAATTGCAAAGGAAATTTCAAATTCAAAGGATCTGGCAGTTACAGATTGAAATTTCCAGTTAATCACTGAAGTCATTCCCTTTGAACTCCTCTACAGGGCCTGACTAAAGTGGGTGTTTTTCCCTGTATGTTTTGGGGTTTTCCTTCAAGCTTTGGCAATGATAGTAAACTCATTTTCTCTCAAACTGAAACTTTTTGTGTCAATTTGATTTTCAAAACTTCTTTAAGCAGTCACATCTATATTTTTTTTAAATGGATTTCCCCTGTTCAGCTACAGTGTGTCTGTGGGCTTGTTATCTCAGGAACATGAGATCATAAAGTAATGGAGCAAATGAAATGTTTGGAAACCCTGTGAGTTTTACAGATCCTGTGAACATTTCTGTGTAGGCAGTAGTATTTGTTACAGGTTAGCTCTTGTGTTGTGGTGCACTACTCTTCCTGTGAGCTGGTTGGTATTTATTAAAATGTGCAGAACACACAGAAGTGCACTGGTGATCTCCAGCACAAGACAGACTATTTATTGAGAGTCCAGCACTGGTCACGGGGTATATATTCCCACAGGACACTTGTTTTCTCTATCTCAGTAGACTGAGGAGTAGCTTGAGGTCCTTTACTACTATTACTCAGCCTCTAACATCCCTTCCATCCATTTCTCTATTAATATATGTCCTTGCTGCCTAAAAAACATACTGTTGGAGGAGTGCTTTAAGAAGAATGGACTGCTGGCTTGGTGGCATTCATTTTTGTCACAGACATGATCTGCATAAAATATTTTGATGACAGAATCTTTCATTTCTAGTTTATCTCTTCCATTCTCTTGTTTTGACTGTCAATTAGTGTTCTCTTTTTTCAATTTTTTTCTTTACATTCTGCATATTTTCTTTTTAGCTTAATCACGTCTAACTATGGTTATAGATAATTTTTGAAATAACAGGGAACCACATAAAAAGCAGAAAAGCAAGGGGAAAATGCTTTTTCAGGAAAATGTCAAAATTGAATAATTTCTCTCTCTCATCTGTCTGCCTTTTTTTTTTAACCCCCCCTTCACTGGATGTATAATTACCACGTTGTTTCAGTAATGTGAAACAAAAATTAGATGCAAGAGAAGAATCTAAATAGAAGGACTCTAAATGCTTTTTCAAAATGAAGAATTTAACTAAACCACTCTAAAGTCCCCTGCTGGGCTCAGGCAAGCTGAAATTAATTCAAGAAGGCAGATAAAAATTTTAACCAGCCCGAGTGGAGATGATGGATGTGACAGCTCTCAGTTAAAATGTCTTTTAGTGGCAAATGCATGCATATTAGTCAAGTGATGTGACATAACTGTCCTGGGTGAAAGAAGATGAACCAATGACCATTTGCATTGAGAACAAAAGAAAATTTAGAAGATTGGAATGTGGATAAGAAGGAAAAAAAAGTTAGCATCCTTTTTCTATATGTAAATCTGTTCATATGTATATATGCACACGTGTGTATGTGAAAGAGGGAGCTTAACAGATCTTGTGGGTGATAGGAAGTAACTTGGAATTAATATTTGAGTTTTTTCTTTTTGCAGAAGAATTGAAAAACAACTATGGTCTTGTTTGAATGGGATCCATGAAAACTAGTGTTTTTTCCTTTTTCTGTGCATTATCAACAAAGAAAAAAGTCTGAGGCATGTGTTGTTAATGCACAGACACTCCATTTTAGAAGTCTTTCTCTTTTGAAAGATGTTTTGGCTCCTTCAATGTCTTCTCAGACTGAGCAGATGTAGAGATTGAACATGAGCAGAATTTATTCAAGGACCATCCAAAGATGCAGTCCCTTGTGAAACACTACAGCAGAAATAAATAACATCAGGAATGGACCTTTAAGAAAAGAAATTACCTACAAAGAAAATACTTTCAGAAATATTGCTCTGTTTACCACTGGTACTTATTTTGTTTAAAGTTGTGATGTATGAACATATGCTACCAAGTCACAGTAGCTCCCAGTTAGAGCTGCCCAGGTAATTGTATTTCAGTATTTTTCTTATTTTCCTTCCCTATAATCAAATTGCATTACCATAATTTTGTTATTCAGATGCACCTCTCACTGGGCACCTCAATAACATTCAAGGCCACATCTGGAACTTACTGTTCTTAAATGCTGTAGGGAGAGTAGAATAGGAGCACAGGAATACCTTTCTAATAACACTTGGTTGCAAAATAAGACATTCTTCCAACCTCTGTTATAGAGGGAATTCAACCAAAAGGTTAATGGTTGAAATCTCAAAACTAATTGGGCATTTGGGACAGCTACTTTTGGTATCTTTCTGTGTGAGAACGTGCATAAATTGATCCTTAACATCTCAGTTTTAATACCCAGTCTAAAAAAATGTTTGTTTTGTTTCCAGTTGTGACATTTTTAAAGGTGTCCTTGTGCAAGCAGTCTCCACGATACCATTTCACTTGAAAGGGGCAGTATTCATTAAGAGAGTTTTAACTGTTGAACAAAGTACTCTAAAACAGGGTCACAGGGGTAGGGACTGTAAAGTGCTGACCTGTTCAGAAATAAACTGCAATTCAGCAAGCCTGTGGCAAGCTACTCATTAACATTTTAACAAGGGTAGCTAATAGCACAACAACCTGATTACAGCAATGTGTCTGTGTACATTTGCTCTGCAGATTTTTTTGTTTTAATGCCTCTTCATTGTTCCTTTGAAAATAACGTTTATAACATTAAAAAGTTGATCTGAGCTATTATAAGCTGTTTGCTGGAGAGACTAAGTCAAAAGAGGAAAGTTTGCTTCGTTTATTTTAATTAGAAACATGCAAACAAACGTGTTATAGGTTATGGTTTTTTCTTTCTTCTGATGCCCAGTGCAGACATGTACATTGAGAAGATCAGGGTGTAAATCAAATCCTTCTCTAAGTCTGAAAATTTTCATGTTTTCTCCGTGGAGCTCTATCTTGTCTGTTTGTCCAGATCCTAGTTTGAAATGGCCATAATTCCAGTTCCCCGCTCCATCAGCTCTCCCCTGACCTTATTCTTCAGTAACTAATCTGTAAGATGAAGACATTAACTTTTCCCAGCATCACATGAACACTAAATATTAACTGCTTTTTTGAGTGATAGTGTGCCTACAGTTAATGTCCACCTTTATAGACAGTGTCCAGCCTTGCTGGGGAAGGAGCCCAAGGTAATTTCTGCCTCCAAGTTTCCTTGTGTACCTGGAGATCACAGTATTGCTTAGGCTGGAACAAGACCTTTAAGTTCATTGATTATTGTTGGGTCTGGAATGCAGGAAAAACGTCTGAAGAATCTCCCAGCTTCGTATTCCTGTCTCATTAAGTGAACTAAACAAAGAAGAAAGAGTATAAAATAATAAAATACACCAGAATAAACCCTCTATGTATAAAAATATCTCTATTTAAGTGTTTGAGTGCTTCATTAAGTAAAGTCACTCTTACTTAATGTGCTTATCATGTTACCTACCAGGATGTTGTCTGCCTGTCTCAGCAGGGAATGGATTCCTATTTCAGGAGAAGGGATGTTGACCACAGAGGAGGTACCTGTTTGGCTGGCTTTCCAAATTATGTCTAGTTGAGGTGTATCCAGGTTACTTCTCTCTCTCTCTCTCTCCTTCTCCAGTGTAGGGTTATTTCAAACCCTAAAAAAATATTTTATATTGTTATTTTGTATATTTAAAATCCAAATGATAGTATTAAGTAAGTATTTATTGATATTAAAATTATAACTTTAAGACCTTTAAAGCCTTGGAAGACAACAATGCTGCTTCAGCTGTTACATCTGCTGGTACTTGGTGGATTCTACCTTCAGAATAATGCAGCAGATGCTGCCAGGGTATCTCCTATAAATAAATAGGGGGGAAAAAAAAGGCAGACAAAAAGAAGAGAAAGTACAACTGTTCTAAAAAGGAATACAGGATGATTGCCATGACACTGTTGGCTTCACGAAGGCTGAGGACCTTATTGGAGAATAGTGAACCTGCTGGTTATCAACAGGTGATTGTTTTGGATGCTGAACCTTTTCTGCTTGTTCTGGTGGGATAAGACATAGATAGGTCTAATAAATTTGTAATAAGATACTGAAAAGAAAAGAACCTGCAATGCTTGAAGAACTCATGGCTAGGAGAAGATAAAGTATGTAAAGATGAGCCAGCTTCTCAAGAAATTAGTATGAAAACAGTGTCAATGCTCTATCAGGCCAAATTAGGATTTTTCACTATTCTGTTGTCAGTTAGTGATTAGTTGTTGGGAGTCAAACCCAGCTAAAACCAGATAGTTATTTAATCTATTTTAATTTGTACTTGTTCCCTAATTACCAAAATGACTTATCTTTAGGGATCTGATTTGGAGTGTTGTGGAGATCCGTTTACACATGGCTTCAAATGTAGAGTACATATTAAGGTAATTAGGAAAAATAGTACAGTTAAACTCAGTGTAAGATCTTGCAGAAGGGGAGGGTGATGTTTATTTATCAAATGTTTAAGCACGTTGTTTGGATGCACTCAGACTTCAAAGCTTTGTGCTCAGATGACCCAAGAAGTTTGTCTGTGTGGTCTGATCACAGTCACTTGTGTGTGACACACGAGGCAAGGGACGCCAGTTCCTCTTGACTGACAACAACAAACTGCTCTTTGGGCAGATCATAAACATCACATTCCTCAACCTTATTCCCGGGAATAACATAACATCCTTCACTATCAATATAAACTGTTCTTTTAAATCTTTCTTCTGCTTTTATTCTGGTGCTAACACACAGATTTTCATTTATATTTTAGTCTTACCAGTCTTGATTTTTTTTTTTTCCCCCCTGATACGAATCTGTACAATTACCTATTAGGAAGGACACAGACCACTGTCTCTACAGTAACTCTAATTTTAACTTCTTGGAGACAATGGGAAACATTGTCTTCTGTAATGTTGGGCTACATACATGTCTCAGCTAGAAATATGTTGAAGACATTTAAGTGAAACAATTAAGTAGCTGTAATACAGTGCTCTTTTATTAGAATGAGTCACTTCAGGTAGGAAGAATTTCTCAGAATTTTTAACAGTTACCTTGGGTGTGAATTTGCTATTTGTCTTGGTAATAATAACAGGCAAAATATTAAACATCCTTCTGCTCTGAATGCTTTTACTTCTAACTTTTTGTTTGTTTCTCAGGTGCTATAGATTACTTTGTTGCAAGTGTCACGCTGCTGTTGTCTCCCTTTTCACTGGAATAACCTTCTAAAAACAATCTGAAAGTTCATGAAGAGATGAATGTTTTAGATCACTCTTCTAGTTACTCAGTTTTGGACCTGTCTGAGACTTAGTTAAGTTAATGAGTTTTAGCAGGCTAAACTTTTAATTATTTAGCAACTTTGTTCTGCGACATAGGCTATTTCTAAGTTATTTTTTGTATTCCTGTGGAAATACAAGCTTTATTAGTCCGGATACTGATATTTATCCACTCCCTGTGAAAGTGTGAGAC
The DNA here is from genome assembly GCF_036250125.1 of Pseudopipra pipra. Lineage (NCBI taxonomy): Eukaryota > Metazoa > Chordata > Aves > Passeriformes > Pipridae > Pseudopipra > Pseudopipra pipra. The sequence continues at coordinate 1,618,884 of NC_087550.1, forward strand.
GAGAACTGTGAGAACGGAGGGTTGTGTCATAAGACCTGGTGGATAGAAAGGATGATTCTGTGACAGCTGCCCTTCACCGAAGACTTGTGCTTATCTAAAGTAAACAACAGATCAAAAGATCACTGTTTGAGCTCTTCTGCCCCTTCTCCCCCCACCTGGACTAAACCTTATGTTTGAAAGAGACCCATAACTTTGTCTCTTGTGTTTGTGGGGTGCAGCACCTCTGATCCCAGCGTGGTAACTCAAATGGTTGGCACGTCACAGTCAGAGACTGTTGAAGTCTGTGTGTCATCTTTGGCAAAATGCAGAGTGACATTTCCATTTATCTTTGCCAAAAGCATTACTCATGAACGTGTTTGTGACAGACTGCAAACAAAATTCTGTGTACTCACTTGATGCAGTAATGAACTCATGAATGGAATAGCTGCAAAGTTTATTCAAGCTTTTATTTTTGGGAAATAAAATATTTTAACTGTAGTAGAGAGGCACAGAAGGCTTTATCATCATTGAATGAGTTGTCAGGTATTCATTCTTCATCACAAAAGGTTTAAAATTTTAATTACGTTTTTTTTCTGTATGCCATTATTTCACTAGTCTCATATGGTGAAAAAAATTGACAAAGATAAACCTCAGGTTTATGTTTCTTGGTTTTGGGGGAGGTCAAAATGATAGATTTCAGTTACGAAGTGTAGTGAGCCTTCAAAAACTACCCTTATACCTCCTTATAATGAATGGAAATAAAATAGAAGGACAGAAAATGAGTTCTGAAGTTACATGTGACATTACTTATAAAGCTATAATTTTGTCAAGCATTGTTCATTCACAGAGTAATAACATTATTACAATCATGGGAGTAAATACACTATATTCACTCTCATTATTTCCTTTTTGCATCTCCTCCTAAATGGGACGTTTGCATAAGCTTATTTTATAACATTTGTTAATTTTTCAGTCTTCTGAGGGTACCTTGCAGTTATGCTTTCCAGTTGTGCTCAATTTTATTAATAGGGAACTGAATTACAGGAACTTAATCCTCATCCAGCTGCTTACAAAATAAGAATAGAGGCACTATTAGTGTGTGGTGCAGCATGAAAGGTAGAACTGATGGTTTTAAAAAATCAAATCTGTTGTGCCTTTTGGGTTCTGACAGTCAGCTCTTCATGTAATTTAAAACATTTGCTGGCTTGTTCATACTGTAAACTTGTTCCTGCCTTAAGCCTCATTGACCACCTTGAACTGAACCTCATGTCCACAATTTGGGAGATAAGCAGTTTCTTCAGCCCCTTGGTGTTATTTCACTGGTATCCTCTCAACTGAGCTGTGACCCTCCAGCAAAATATTTAAGCAGATGCCACTAATCTTTGATGTTGATTGCTGAATTATTAAAGATACAAGTAAGAATTTGTAATTATTAGAATGTTCTGAACTTTGAAATATTAGCACTCATGAGGGAGAATGGTGCTTGTGTTTAGTGCTGAGAGTTTCTGTGCCATATGAAAATTTCTGCTTTTTGTGGTTGAGTTCTGAATGCATTTATTAATATCACTTTCAGACAGCAGTAAGACACTGAGGGCTTATCTGTCAGTGCAAATCCTTGAGATGATTCTGGTTTATGGGATTAAATTTTGATTGTTTAGGTGGTTAGAAAGTTAAAGAAATGAAATTTTACCGTAAAATGAAATTTTTGGGAAAATGAACACCTGTAGGAAGTCCAAACTGTTGGTAGTATTGGCAGATGCTGGAAAAGAGTTAATGGAAGATCAATTAGATGACACAGAGGTACCAGTGTTACACAAATATTTGACTGACCTGTCGTTCTGTGAGGGAAGATGTACATGAGAGTGTGATATTCTCATTAATATGCTCCTAGGAGAAGTCAAATTTGCAGGAGTTTGAGCTGTGCTGGCCATACTTTTGTAGTCTTAAATCAATTTCTTGGATTTATTCAGAACAACTTTTGAGCCCTTAATATAAGTATTCCAATAATCTAAAGAGATTAATTTCTAATTCTGTTTGTTTTAATGAAAACATAAGTGACAGCAATATGTGGGTTTGCCTTTTTTTTTTTAATGATTTAACATGGAGTTATTGAGGGATATGAAGGGAGGTGGCTTCATGAGACACTGTGTTGTGTTCCATACTCCTCTTCATGTTCTCCTTATGGAGGTGATGGACTGTTTCCACTCTGAAAGCAAAACAGTATGCTGTCTTATTTAAACACTCTTAAATGTAAGCTAAATCCTATTCCTATAGATGTTTGCAGCAAATCTTTTCTATTGTTCCACAAGAGTACAATTGAATATTTGGAAGGAAATACCTTGAAGGAAACTGGGAAGTGAAAGATTACTCTGAACAACAGATTATATCAAAGTGGCTCTAAGAACATGTAAAAATATGTATTATTAATCAAAAGTTTTATTAAACAATTTTGAATAGTGAATTATTGGTCCAACAGATTGTAGTCCCTTTGCAGTCATTCTGTGAGGTTCAGAAAACCTCTCCTGCTGTAGGTTGCAAATTATTGATCCAAGATTGCAAGCTGGTGGCCCATGATAATTCCTCTGTTTCAACAGTTTCTTTCTTTGCAGTATATAATTGTAGGGGTAGTAACTTAATAAATTCAACCTATGGAAGTTTTTAACCTGTGTTTTATTGTCACAGAATGTGAATAGCAGTTGTCATGTGTTGTTTAGATATGTTTAAAAATCAATGTGGTGCTTTAACCTTGGCAAAAAGACCAGTTGTCCAGCCAGTCCCTCTCTCAGTTCCCATCCTCAGTCTTCTCCAGGACAGGGGGAGACAAACAGGAAAACCTCATGGCTTGAGAAAAATGCAGGGAGGTCAAATACCTATCACCACCGTGGGCAAACCAGACTCAACTTGGGGGAAATTAAATTAAGTTCTCCCTACCTCCCTTTCCAGGTTCAACCTTGTTCTATTCCCAACTCCTTTATTTTCTCCTCTCTGCCCTGAGGGGGATGGGAAATTATGGTCAGTCCCTAAGGGCTCTTTTCTGCTGCTCCTTCCTCCTCGTGGTTTTCCTCTGTCCCAGTAGGAGTCCTTCCCTCGGGCAGTCCTTCAGGATAAACCTGCTCCAGCCTGGGCTCTCCACCAGCTGCAGTTCCTTCACAGCACAGCCACCAGCTCTGCCATGATCCCCTCCATGGGCTGCAGGGGATTCTCTGCTCTAGGGTCTGGAGTGCTTCCTCCTCCTCCTCTCCTCAGCTCTGTGCTCACAGGGCTGATTCACACACTTCACTCCTCAGTGCTAAGCAGCATTTTCTGCTTTGTCTTACACACACCCCCCTCTCCTGCTTTGTAACCATCCTTTGTCAGCCCTCTCTGCAGCTTGACCATATCCAGCTGGTATGATTTTTCAGACTAGTGAAGGTGTACTTTGTTAAATATCATTATTTATAGTAATTTGCTCTTATTTTTGTTGATTCTGTCAGCAGTTACTGCTTTATCAAGAAATAAATGCAGATGCCTTGATTCTGAGTTCCATGTTTAAAAGGCTTGGAGGAGCTGGGCATGGAGCATGTACCCCATAGGTCTCAGCAGAGTTCTTAGTAAGGCAACTCTGTGATTAGTGGAATTTGTAGGCACATTTATTAAACCCATCCAGGCACTTGGAATAACTCTGCCATGTGTCTTTTTTATTCCACAACCTGTTCTCCCTTCTTTTGCTGTAATTTCTTCACCATGCCATACTAGGAGTTTCCATGTTGTATAGTGCTTTAAGGGAGGATGTTTTCCACTTCACATGGAAAACTCTCCCAGACCTTTGAAGGATTTTCCAGAAGGATGATACACTAAGTGTATTATTCCCAAGTGTTTTTTGATGAGCTGCCTCAAGGCTATGGTTTAGCATTTATTATTACTGGATCTGTATTCAGAGTCTAAGATGAGCTCTATACTGGTTGGGAGGCAGATGGTATCAATTTAATGAGTTGCTACTGGTTCAGCACTAATGTTGTGTGACTGGTATCTGTGTCTTGCTTCATGATTCTGTGCCCTCACACCAAATGTACTCCTATTATGGAGCCACTTCTGGAATTTGCCTCAAAAATCTTAACGCATTTAAGATTATAATAACAAGTGAGATTGGTCCCCACAGGGAGGATTTGTGGATGTTAGGAGAAAGGTGGAAGTTAAAATCTCATAGTCACTGGAGGGAATCACACTGGGGCAATTTGCACTAATTTTTGAAACTCATATTGATATGTAACTCTTTATATTTTCCAAACTATTTTGGTGTACAGAGATTTAAGCCTTATTTTTTCTAAAGTCTATAAACCAGCAAAAGGTGTCTCAACCTGCCTCCCTCTCATTCCCTGTCAGGTCTCCCCAGACCTACAGTCATCCCTTCTAACGTTAGGGAAACCTGTGTAGACAGACAGTTCCCCCAGACTGGAGCTCTAACAGAGGTTAAGAAAGTCCTCTGTGGTGGGTAAGTGCAAGTGTGTGTGTTTAGCCAAATTTAGAAGTTTTCCTAGATCCCTTTAAACTGGATTGCTCCCTGGGCTGGTTCTGAACAGGTTGCAGAAGTGCTTCTAGGAGTCCAAGAGAGGGGAGGATGTGGGGTTGAGAAACTCAGCTAGGAGAGAGGTGAGCAAGAACCTGCCTTTGGCAGTAAGTTTAACATAGGTTTTGCTAAAACCCTGTCATTAGGCAGGAATGTGCAAAAAGGTGCTCAGAGAGGAGTTTCTTGGCATTTAAAAGTGTCCAATTTGCCTGAGGAAGAGAGGCACAAGCAATGCTGTAGTGACTTAGGCATTCAATAGGTTATTAAAAAAGATAAGTCATAATAAGTATTTTATGCATGAGTTGTATTTTAGTGAGGAGGGAAGAATGACATTCTGAAATATGTTACAAATTATTTTTATATCTAATCAAAGGTTTAGTGCTGGTTCATCAGCGTTTTCCACCTGCTGCTTATTCACAGCTTACCTTTTGTTGAGACCTATAAATGTCATGAATTCATCAACTTTCCTGTTAAGCCTTTCAAATGCCAGAGAAAGGCAGCAGGTATTACTGTGGGGCCCTTTCTTCTCTCCTTCCCAGTTATCTTTGCATTTTCATCCCTCTCCTTGAATTTCCTTCTGCCTCCCAATGCTTTTGCCATTAATCATTACTTAGTGGTCACTCTAATGACTGTATTGTGGAAGTGCTGGTGAGCCCTGTCCTTACCCAGCCTGTTGGCCAACAGGGGAATATTCCAGGAACTAACCACACTGAAGTCTCAGCCTGTCAATTGGTGATGGAATCAAGTCTTGGTTAGCAGAAATGTATAGATGTAATTGCTTAGATACCAGAATAAGATGTCCTGATGTCAAGTGAAACCCTACAGAACAATGCTGCCAGTTTTTCTCAAGACTGCTGTTAGCAGTGGTTGCAGGAATGTACTCTGCCATAAAGTTGTTGGTGTTGATATGCAATAAATCGACATTTTAATGTTATTCTTAAGCTTCTTGGTTTATGTTGTGGTAATACCTGTAGGTCTGCTATACCTGCAGGAGTCATAACCTCCTGTGTACTGCTCAGACACAGAGCACTAATGAAAAATGTGCTCTCTATTCCCTAATATTATTATATTCCCCACTTCTTTTGAATTTTGTAATAATGATTCCCTTCAGAAACCTCCACACTCATTTGTTGTGTTGCAGGTGCTGTTTAGATAGTATCATAAATATAAGCAATGCTTACCAAACCATTAAAAAGCTCATATAATATTTTCCATAAAATATTGCATTCTGCAGTATATAATACAATATAATAGGTGGTATTATTTTACAGTGTTTATATAAGTTATAAAGCATGGTACAGATACCACTGGAGAGAGCCTAATGTGGAACTAATGAAGGCAGTTGATTCTAAGGGAGAATTTGAATAAGAAAAAGTATGTCATTGACAGAAATGAAGTAGGGGATGTATGGAGCTGTTTTTCTCTTAAACTCTCAGGAGCAGCATTCTAAAAGACATATTTCAGGTAGTCATCTCTGAAAATGAAAGTTCCATTTCTGTGAAAAATCATTTAGAACCCATCTGTTTATATTTCACAGCAGCAGTGAGCACAAGATGTATAAATGATTGAAGATTGTGTGACTTACAAAGGGCAAAAGTGTGAATGAGACTGTCTGTTTTACTTCTTCTGGAAAGAGAGTTACATTTTACAACCCCATGCCTAGAACTGCTTCATTTGCTGCCAAAAAAAAATTAGAATTAACACATACCCAAGTACTCACTCTGGGGGAGGGATTTTTAGAGCAGCTGAGGGGAAAGAAATAGGGAGAATCTTCATTTCAAAATGGAAGTTGGGTGTCAAGGCCTTTAAGGTCTTCAGAACATCTGGTTTAAATGCAGAGGGCTGAGGAATATTGTTTTCTTAGCATGCCTCATATGGAAAGAAAGGGAATGCAAAAAGAAAAGGTGCTCTGTAATCCACTGTATGGGGACTGGGGAAGGAACAAGAAAGTAGCTGTGAAACTGCCATTTCATAAATGTTTGTCAGCAGAAAAAGACTGTATGTGGCCCATTTCTTATCACACCAGTTGCATCTAAAATACCCTTGTAGGCACGAAATCCCTTCTGTTCCATTATAGCGAGTGGCTACAGAAACTTGTCTACGTAAAGAAGCAAATAAACGACAGGATCTGATGGCTTTTGTAAATCTGGGCAGGTACATTGGCTGTGTTGTGATTTGTGCTTGGTTCTGTGGGGCTGTGGGCCTTGGATTTACACACAGCACAACATGGTGTGCTGGCAGAAGAGCAAAGAAATTGCTCTGACAAATCAGGTGACGTGTCCAGCAGGTCTGAGAGGTATCACTCTGCAAACGAGTACCCCCATACCCCTGGAAGGGTTTCCATGTAGTTTAGCAACTCTTACTCAATATGTTTAAAGAGGCTTCCTCACGTGTCAAAAATCTACTTGAAGACTGCAGCAAAAAACCTGTGCAGCAATTCCTTCCAGGCCTTTGTGTTTAGTCTCAGAGTGAACTGGTTTCTGTCCAGTGCCATCCAATAAGGAAGGGATGCTAACTAGTCATTCCTGCTGTAGGAAAGAATGGTAGGAGGAGGGGGATGCAGAGGGAGACTGGAGAATCTGGAGACTTCTGGAACCTCCTGGGATTGATTGCTTGGGAATTTTATGTGGTTTTATTCTGATTCTGTTGAGTGACAAGCATCAATCCCATGAAGGAAAAAGCCTTACATGGCGACATATTGTTTTTTCTTTTGAGTCACATACTTATATACAGATGTTTCTGATAAAAAAACAAATGAAGTTATTTTTTAGGTATCCAAAGAATCATTTAAAAAACCCCACAGATAATACTCAAGTTTATCCAAATCTACTGCATCATCTTATATTCCGATGGTTTTATAGACTCATTTCATCCATTTTAGGGGGGATAGTAAGTTTTTAACATTCTCTTAAAAAAGCTTCAAAAACCCAAACCAACAAAATGACCTCAGAGTTGCATAGTTAGATAAAAATGTCCTCCTGAATTCCCCAAAAACTGTCTACTGTATTATTAATTATTTATTACTTGTTGTTTGAATGTCTTAGCAGAAATGTGCTTGAAAAGTGGCCTTTTTTGTAAGGACTAATTTGAGTAGGAAGACATTCTTATAACCTATCTACACTTAAAATGTTCCAATTCATTGCCTGCAATGAAAGGGAGATTCTGGCCATAATATCAGCGTTGCCTATCTTGGTTGAGAACTAATTAAGGAACAGGAATGTTTCCTGTGTGAAAATTTAACTTTTTCAAAAGTTGCTCATGGCTTAAAGGTCATGTGAACCTTGATGTCAAGGTTTCAGAAGAGTTTATAGACAAGCCAAGGGTACTGTTAAGAGAGCAGATGTTGGAAACAAATGCCATATACTCGTGTGTTTAGCAACACCTCTTGCAGAGCTTTGGCTCTTTACAGCCCTGTATCATAAATAATGTGGTGACTGGCTCTTAAGCCTTTTGCAAACAGCAAACTGAAAGCCAGGCTGGGTCAGGATCCAGTAAAATGTGTTATTGTATCCAAGGGCTGAGCTGGTAAAAGCGGAGACACTTGCATACCCCTTGGGAATTTCTAAAAATTCCACCCTTTCATGCTTTGGCTGCAAGTTTGCTTCTGAAAGGCCTGAGTGCAAGAGAGGAGGAGGGGGATTTTTGATTTTTCTTTCTGGGTTCAGTCTTTCCTCAATTTATTCCAAGGGAGTGTTACAGCGATTTAATATGCAAAGTAGCTTTCTCCATGTGTTGTCACTGCAGCTGATTGGGTGGAAACCTGAGTGAAATTCCCAGGAAATCTCTGGGAATTCCAATAATGATTCATATTTACAGCTTTTTATTTCAGTTTAACAAAAAAATTTAAAGAAAGGCAGATTTGCTTATAGACAATCTGTTAATTCAGCTATAGAAGGAGTATAAACCTTTTTAAGGATTAACTAACACTTGTAGAAAATTAAACTCCAAAGTGCCAAAGAAGTTGACTTTCTTAATGCTGATTCCCTTTTATTATGTCTTTCTTCTTGCCTCTTTTTCCTGTTGGTTTGGATGGACTCATACAGGCCTTACATATATAGGAAAGATTTATTGCTTTAACTTAAAGAAGTTTTAAAAGGAGTTTCAGGTAACCAGATACTCCTGTTTAGACTTAAGAATGTTTTATTTGGTTTGCCTTGATGCCTGATAGACCGAAAACAAGCACATTTTAACTGAGATGACAAATACATTCTCTCATGTGTTCAGGTAATACAAAAAGGGAACCATATCAGTTCAAGGAAGAAAAAAAAGAAGTATAAATCTTAACACTTATGTTATTTTTGATTTTGCTGAAGAGGATTATGTATTAATACATAAAACCAGCTCTAAACTAGGGATTTTTTTTAGCTTACATGCACATACGTGGTCCAGTGGAAGACATCCCTGCCCCAAGGCACAGATGTTGGATCTAGATGATTGTTAAGGTCCCTTCCAACCCAAATCATTCTATAATTGTACAAAACAACAGTCCTTGTTTTGATATTATGGATCCATAATGCTCAATATCCCAAAACTCCATAGGAAACACAATTATTCTCTATACATTTGAATACTCTTAGTTTGGAATTTACTTTTTCAGCCAGTCCTTTTTTGAAGACTGCTTAGCCTAAGGGAATTATCTGCAGTAGTAAATAATAAACATGTGTGCATAAGCTGATGATTGGAAATGCTGCATAATGGGAGGGGAAGAGAACAGTAAAAGTCCCTATCTGTGAAACTGTCAGTAAAGTCTATCAGTAGCCTCTCAGAGCAATCAACAGATTGTGTATGTGTTACCTCCCAAATGAAGGTAGAAAAGCCAATCAGCAGAAGGATAAAGATGGTTTCCAGAGCTTTCATCTTCCTGTCACCCTATTTGCATGGAAATGCTGGTGACAGCAGACATCACGTGGCCCTAATGAGAGCAGGTGTGTTCCCTCATGGATCCAAGCCAGTTGTGGGTGGTAATGAAACCAATCTGTAAATGAGATTTTAAAGGGTGCAATACTTCATCACTGGCAATGTTATCAAGGTGCAGAAGGCCCTTCCCTCTCTTCAGAGCGGGGTGTGATTAGTTGCAGATTAAGAGTGATGACAGAATAGAGTTCAAAGCACACCCTCCCTGGTGTCAACAGGCCTTAATGATAACATAGTGCCGCTTCCCTTAAAGAGTTTCATGTCTTATTCAGTGTAAATGGTGAAAATGTGGCATTTTAGAACCAATGATGTGTTTTTCCATTGATGCTGTCATAGTACACAGCTGCTGAAAGACTGGCTGTTTGTCAGCTCTCATTTTGCTCAGTGATTCATCAAACAGTGGCAGTTCATGCATGCAGGATCAGAATGGGAATAAATAACTTCCAGCAATGCATTGGACAGAGCAGTGTTTCATTCATCTCCCACCTACTTTGATGCCTACTTAAGGTGTCAGAGATTTTGGATAGGTTCATCCAAGAATGTGTTCAGTATTTTGCAGGAACAGGACTTAAGGAATATTAATGAGTTAATGAATTTTAAAAAGCAGAACTGTGCATTCACATTCTTTCTAGTATAAAAGTTTTACACTCCTTGAAAGTGCCATTAATGCAGCCTCCTCTCTTACTCTTAAATTCTGTATTTTTGTCGAACTACAGTCATTCTAAGAGGGAAGAAAAATTGATTTAATAAAATTCAAAAGTAATTAGAATCCAATTTACTCACATAGCGCTTGGTCTCACCTATAGCACACAAATGCATGATTTGGCATAGTGGTAATAAAATTAATGTTTCTGGCTCAGAAGGATATACAAACCATGAGTGCTGAAGAAGTTCTGTGCATTTCCAGTTGGCACAATGTGACCTGGATGGAAATCCAGATACTGGATGTGTTTTAGCTGCCATCATTGGGGGGGTGGTGCGTGGCTTTAATTTTTAAAACATCTGAGGAGGATTAGTTTTAAGTATTGTGTGTTTGTTTTTTAGGATCTGATTTTAAATTATTAGAAAAGGGAGGAGAGAGAGAAGACAGGCATAAGAAAAAAGCCAGACACATCATAGACTTCTCTTTTGAAAAGTAGTGTTGACCAGTGTTATGGGAATTGGGCAGATTTTCTAATGGAATATACTGCAGAGGTTTCATACAATCTGACTTTGGGTGCTTTAATTAATAGGCTAATTTCCAGAGACTGTATAATCAGTCTTAGTCCCCCTGTCATGCCTAAAGAAGGGAGAGTGATATTGTAGTTTATATGCAAATTGTACACCCCAGACTTGCACTTGAGTTTTTGAATTAGAGAAAGTATCAAGCTCGCTACTTGGGATGTAGTTTAATTTTCTATTAAAATCCTCTTTCATTCTCGGAGTTTTAAGAGATTCTGGCAAGTTCTTCAGTGTGAAATGTATTCTCTGGGGCCTGCTGGAAGGAAAGGCAAAAATAAATTTCTTTTCTTTTGAACCTTTCTTTGTCCATAGTAGCTAACACTCAGAAGCTGTTCCAGGGAACAGCCTTTGCATGGTCTTAAAAGATAAAACGCTTCTGAAGTACCATTTAACAGTAATTTCATTGGCATACTGATAATAACTTGGAGTAGATGTGTTTGTTTTGTTGCTTCATATCCCAGTCTTTCAGCCCACCTGACTGAAAATTCAGATGGATGACACAGTTTTCCACAATGTCCTGCTACTTTCTTCAGCCAAATCACAGGAGAAATGCCAAAAAAAATCTGCTCAGGATTATCTGGAGGGCACAGTGGTCAAACTCTTCCAGGCACAAAGATGGTAGTATCCAGCAGGATTTTCCTTCTCTCTAGAGCTGTATAAATTAGCATAGTGTTAGTATAACCAACATAAGACCATTATTAATTAGTTTTAAAAACAATTAGACACGCATATGTGCATAACCATGCTTTCCATGCATATTCCACTTGTATGTACCCACATGTGTAGATCCCCCCACACAGAGTATACATTACTCACAGTGTCACAGCAGGGTAAGTCATTTTGCATTGGTTAAGTAATTTTTCGTTGGTGTCTGGTTAAATGTGGTCAGGATTTTTTCCCATTCTTTTCCACCTAAGAGCTCATTTACACATCAGTTGGAGAAACACGGGACACTGTGATACTCTTTTCAGTGTGGTGTCAGTGACTACTTTCATTACAAGCTTGCTGGTAGTTTTCTCTTATGTTTTGATCATAATCCTCAGCAGTGTTCTGCTCTGGAGCATCCTACCAACATGAGTAGTGGGCTGGAAAATGTCACTGGATTTAAGATAATGATTTGTCAGTTCATGGAGAGAATTAATGGATGTGTCTGTGAGCATGAGAAACCAAATTCCAGTGTACTTAAAGAGGGTTTATTCTTATGTTGTTGACCTCATTAGGCATCTTTATCACTGCCTTTGGTAAAAAATAAATGGTCCAAGTAAATGCATCAGAAATTTATCCAATACTGAGGGAAATAGGTAATACAGAGGAAGTTTGGTGCTGGTGTGTAGGTCGAGGGCAGAATGCAGAGAAAGTAGCTTTCTGGTTAGAGTGGCAGATGTACATTGAAAATGAAACATTGTCTTCCTAGCTACAACTCCTCTTTGTATGTGGTGTGTACTCTATCAACATAAATTCATGAGAATTTCAGTGTAAGGCTCCTTCTTCCAGAGTAAATCTTCCAGTATTCCCATTCAAGGGGCATCAAGGGCAGAATTTCTAAGGAATGAATGTATAGAGAAGAATAAATTTTCAGAAATGTGAAATGAATACTCCTGGCAGGTATTTATCATGTCTTTGCAGAGCAGTAGCACGTTAGCAAGGGCTAACTAAAAGATGCAAGCCAGACATAACTCTCCTGTGGGCTGAAATTGATACAGTCTATACTTTATTTTCTCAGCAAATGATGAAATGTATGGATTTCTCAGTTTCATAAAGAATTATGGCCATATAAAATATTATTAAATTGTATGATTGAATGGTTAACTGATTACACAAGTAAAAGAGGAGTGTGGACTGGGGAAGCCTGGCACTCCACAGGCCTCAGACACAGGTCTCCTTCACACAGCATTGTGTCTCGTGGTCTGTGAAAGAGGCTGCTGCAGAAAGCCAGGGAAGAGGGACTGTCAGGGCATGAAGGTCCCAGAGGCTTTGAGCTGGTTGTTTAGGATCTGAGGAAAAAAACAAGCTCATCAGTTGATGGTAATAGTAATGATAACAACAACAACGATAATGTATTTTGAATAGGATTTTTGTATCTTGTTCTGTGCATGAATGTTCAAACCCAGCAGAATTTTATAATGCTTCATTTGCTCATGGACCAATGTAAACTAACTTAAATACAGACACACAGTCATCAGGAAATGCTACTACAGCTCATGAATGTTAAGCTTATGAATGCAGTTGAAAATCCATAATTTACCTCCCCTTGATCTCAACAGACACAACACAAGCATCTGATGATTTGAGGATGATTTAACAGTGCTTTTCTCCTTTCTCCAGAATAAGGTGTGTGCAAAAAAGATACCTGAGTTCTTGTGCAGTTCTGGCTCTGAACTCTATTTCAAAACTCAAGGGGGGCCAGAAAAGCTGCCTGTGTGTTTTGCCCTGTAGCTCAGATAATTGCTGTGGCACACCTCAGTCCACTGGCAGTGAAAAGAGGATGCCACACTGTGCTTTGTTGGACCCACTTGTTGAGCAGGTTATGTGCTGCTATGAGTTTTCCTTCATGATATTTCCAACTTAACTGATAATTATTAAAGAGATTTATTACTCAGGGCTCTGGCCTTTTCACTGAAAGCTAGAAGCAATAGAGCAAAAAGTCTATGCAAATACAAAAAAAGCAGTAATCACAAGCAATTCAAAAGGAGTATTGTTTCTGGTGTGTGGTAGGGGTTTTATTTAAAAGAAAAAAATACAATGCCTTCAGAATAATGAAATATTTCTGAAAATAATCTTATATGTATCTTCATACAATATTTTGCTCATGTATTTGTTGTAGATTTTTAAATTTTTTATAATGGATTGTAGATAGAAAACACAACAAACTCCTATGGTTAGCTGCTATAGTTTTGAGTTTTAAATCTTTTCTAAATCCTGTTGAAGAAAATATTTGATATAAGTTATTTATCATTAAAGGTTTTCAGTAATTTATTTTGGTCAAACAAGTGCCTCATATGGTGGTGTACCTGTAAGTATTTACATAATTGTGACTTTTTTAGTGAAGGTGATAATTTTTAGTGTATGTTTAATTGGAGGAGGATTTGGAAAGGCAGAGTGGAACTATTCCTTCTACTTCATTTGAGTTATAATTTTGATGTATGGGTGTGGCTGGTATTTTGTATTTTTCCATTTGAAAAGTAAGGCTCTTATCTAAGCAGCCCTCCATAAATACATATTCATGGCTGTAACTGGGTAGGAGAACATTGCTAAGGTTGTAGGTAGGTAATAAACTCAGAGTGAATATCCTTTTAATCCTTGGCTTCCCATTCCCTTTATTTGTTTTATAGTGTTACCTTCATATTAGTTGTTTTGAAAGCATCCAGAGGTTTTCTCTGTATGCAAACCGACTCTCTGGGAATGAAGAACCTGCACAAAAGCCTGTAAATGTAACTCCCCATTAAAATCAAACCTCCATGAATATTATATGAGTGGGAATTGACTGTTCCCACTAGCTAGAAAATATAATAAAACCAGCTGAGGTCTCAAGCAGAGGATTTTCATCACTTATTTATCCTCCAACTTAAAATAAACAAAATGAGGCAATAAAGTGACTTACACTGCAGTATAACGCCCTATGATTGGTATTTCATAATGCTATTTATTTTAAAAAACCTGTAATCAGCTAACAAAGGTCACTTATCCCTACTGAAATTCTGATTTTGAACAGTATGCAGTCCCATGTACATTAATTTCCACTCACATTTGTCTCTCCCTCTGTTTCCCCATTTACCTCCATGCATCTGTGCTAAGGGAGCCAAAGTTTATTAGTCACAAGAGGAGATGATCTTAAATACCTCTTGCTTTGAATTTAAATGGGGCCAGTCTAGCTACTTTGAAATTAAAATTAAATTCAAAATTAGTACCCTTGATTATGAAAGAGACTGTGAGAGAGCAGTCAAGTGTGATTTTTCTGAGCAAACTATCCTTCCATGGTACTGCTATAGACAGTATTTGGTAGTTGCTCACACTGGACTGGGTTATGACAGATCTGTTAAAAGGAGCTATTTCCTATCAACCCTCAGCATAAGGTTCCTGAAATTCACAGTGTTTAGCCTCAGAAGAATGCCCTAGCAGATTCTCCATGGGTGTCTGGGAATTGGGTTTTACTTCTGCTCTTTGGAGGGACAGGGCACCAAGAAGAGAGAGCCACGAGTTCCATTGTAAGAGGATCCTTTTATTGCTTAAAAAATCCCAGTGCCCCCCCGACAGAAACGTGCAGGTTAGTTAGAAATTCATGCTGCTAATTCAGATTTCTCCAAACATTTTTGAGAGCTGAACATGACAGCAAGAAGGTTTTATGCCATACTGTCAGTCTTCCCACATGGCCAGCACAGACTTCCTAAGGTGTGCTGTGGAGGAGTTAGCAGCAATCTGTGTGACTGTGCTGGTCTGGAGCAACTGTGTCCTGTGAGCAGGAACATGCATCTGCTATTAGAAATTTTGGAATCACAGCCTCAGAGTCAGGGCTGAGAGAGTTTGTATTTGCTGCTTCTGAGGGAAAACCTAAAATGTAAGAGTTGCCTCCAAGTTAAGTGCCTGGATGTCACTTCTGTCATTATTTCTGACAAACTTGTAGTAGGAATGTAATATCTGTTATTCTTTTAGTAATTCCTGAATTCATAAATGGTTCTGTGCATGGAGTTTGCCCAAGCTTATTTTCTTGAGTAAGTGAATTCAAGGTGAAAAACATCCAGGTTTGAATATTTTGGTTCTTAACTGAAATATCTTAACACATTCTTGACAGAATGTTTTAAACTCCCTTGGAAGAATTGTGCTGTGCCTTAGTGCACAACCCTGTATTTTAGCTGAACTGTGAAGTTAGAAGGAAGTTTTGGTTAGATACAATTTCTCTTCCAAATCTTTATTAACTCTCCTAAGTACAGTATCATAAAATTAGAGAACTGTTTCATTTAAACTTTAAACCTTTCTAAGGGGTTTTAATTAGCAATTTCATGATCAATGCAGAGGAGAATGGGACTGTGTTTTTCCATTAAATTAAAGGAAATTAAATAACACATTTTGGTTTTGTAGAGTGCGCTCTTGTTGTGACAAGCGTGAAGATGTTTCTAAGAGGGTTGATTAGCCTTTTGGCCTCTCTGCTTAATATTTTTGTCATTCTTCTACGGAAGTTCCCATGTGCCTCCCATCAGGATTATTGGAATTTGGAACCTTATCTATAATTGTCTACCAATAGGGGTGACATGGTGTCTCTTCGCTGCATTAACTTTATCGTTCCCTGTAAAACATTAACACAGCAAAAATCTGATCTTGTAAATGAGCCCCATGTCTTCATCTTGATCAGAGAAATGAAATTTGTAATTCAAATTAGAAAAGTTAATGAACTTAATGCACAGGCTGGAAAAAGTCTTGTAATGTGCCAATTTGGTCTGCCTATAGACGCTTCCAAACATTCCCATTAAGGTATTGATTGTGTCCATTTAGCAAAGTGAAGGGGACAAGTGAACTCCCTAATGGTTTACACATTACACCAGTAGTGTCTAGACCCCCAAACAAAGGAAACCTATTGAGATAAGCCTTAAATTTCCTTAAAAAATAAATTCAAGAGTGTAGCTATTAACGGCAGCATTTTGGTCTTCTTTTTTTGAAGACCAAAAGCTGTTGCAGGTAGAATAATCAGCTTATGTTTATTCATATCAGTGCAGAATTTAATGTTCCCAAGTGGAAATAATAGTGGACAGTCTTAGCACTACAGATAACAATTAAAGTCTCCCATCACTTAAATGGTTGCTGTAGTTTTATAGTAGCATTTTATCTGAAGGCATAATGTTGTGATCATGATTATAGTTTAGAAATTCAAATTCTGCTCCTTGTACTTTCAGAAAATTTTATTTCTGCTCTGGCTAGCAATGGTTGTGGTTTTATCTGCCATCAGTAATTGTTGCTGATGGTGCCCAAAGGATGTTCAGGAACACTGGTGTGCACAAAGCTTTAGTAACGGAGTCTGGAGCTGATGGCATACAACAACTTTAAAGTTATCTTGGGGGAAAAAAACCCCAACAAACTAAGGACAAAAAGAAAAGATGTGCTTGTAGTGTCTGTCTGGGAAAAGTAGTAAAGTATGTCCTTGGACAAGTGTCCTCTGTGATGCACCAGGTGGTTTCCCCAAGCACTTTTCTCACTGGAAGTATATTGGCACCAGCTCAAACTCCTGACTGGGTGCTCCTGCTTGTGACACTGGTGGCAATGGTGGGAGCACAGGAGGTCAGGTGCAGGTCTTGCATGGTGGTTGCTGGCAAAGCTTCATGTGTGCAGGAAACTGCCCCCTGGATCTGTGACTCATCTCTGCTGTGCTGTGTGCTGTGCTAAAGCTCTGAGCTAAAGGACACCAGGGGAACAGTGAAGATGCCTTTGCCTGGACTTGCAGGCTAAAAGCCAGAAGGTGAAGAGTGATTTAGGCATCTAGTGGTCTGAATCTGCCAGTGGGAGGTTGTGAGTAGAAGAACACTTGGGGTAGCAGGAAAAGCACTGCCACAGTATCCTCGGGGTGTGGGCTGATGAAGTCACAAGGCTACAAGAGGCAGTCAAGCTACAGAACCAGGAATGGAGGGTTCAGGAGTGTTGAGGCAGTGGGCAGCAGTCGTACCTCCTGTGGTCTGTGTGGGACATCTGATACTGTAATAGCCCCAGTTGACTCCTAGATGACTTGTGTACAGGAAGAGATGGTTATGAAGGAGACTAACAGCTGCTGATAGCACCTCATGATGAGTGATGGACTGAAGTAATAATCTACAGCTGCAGTTGCGGATTTGCAATTTTTTTGCAAGTTGGGAAGTGAGCTTCCTAATAACTATTTTCTTGTTCCCGTGTTCAGGACTTCTGGCTCTGAAGATTCATGTCCCATGGGTTGTGAATTACCAGTTTTCTTGTCTTGAAAGATTGTGTGTGCCAGCTTGTGATCATTTTACTTTTTTACCAGGCTAATTGTCTAGTTTTCAGGTTACTGGGTGATGTATAAATGTCTGTGGACTTCATGTCTAACAAACTGTTCTGATAGCCAGACAGCATTTTTAGCATGTAAACACATTGTAGATCGTTTTAAATGAGGTCAGTTTTTAACACAATAAGCATAAATTTCCTCTAAAGCGTGGCTATATATAAATGCAAGCCTATAAGGGATACGTAGGAAAGAAATGTAGTGATTTTGCATACCGTGACTAAATTTCACGGTTAAATAAAAAAAATTAATTGAGAAAACAAATCTGCTAAGCCTCCTGTGAACTGAAGTAAATGAGTCAAATTGGTGGGAGCAAGATATTTCGCATTAAAATAGAGGACTTTACAAAGGCCCCAAAAGCTGCTTCCCCGCATTTAAGTTCCAAAGACCTGGAAAGTATTTGAAAGGTAGCCTGTGCTAAATGGAGACCTTGAGCAGCAGCGTGCTGGAAGGCAGAGTCAGCCCACTATTGATTGGAATGCGGGGGGATAAATGTGTGGCTTCTGCCCTTAATGGAAGCTGATTGTTCAGGGACGCACCGCCAAGGCTGGTCGATTCTTTAGCTGTTGTTTACTGGGGAGGACGATATCAATTTTCCAGAGGGATGATTGGTGGGATGTCAAGGCTGTCACCCTTTTCTTCTCGTCACTGACAGACAGTTGAGTGACAATTACAGTGACGGGACATTGTCTGCATTGGCATATACACCAGAGGATAACTGGCAAACAAAAAAAGGCAGCAGCACTTTTAAAAAAGATATAATCAGCAGTTGTCAGGACTAGTTACATATATGATGTCTGAATAACAAGGCCAGAGTGTCCCACCGCAGACACTGACATAAACTCTACTGTGTATTCCTCAGCCTGCAGAAAAATTAGCCCTGGGAAAGTTATTGACTGTTGCCACAAGTCACTGGAAATCTAATTGGGAATTAAGCATCAAGGGACTGTATTTTCATGTAGTTTTCCCTGAAACTAAGTGAGCTTTTCTGCAGAACTCCAAAGCAGGGGATCTGAAGTGTATGCCAAGTTCTTTCAGGAGTCCTGTGGTGGAATGTCTTCTGACTACCCCGACAGCTGATCAGACAGCAACTGTGAATGTGTAATTTGTGGTTTTGTTCCATATTTAACCTGCCAGTCCAGAACATACAGACTAAGCTAAACTTTACATCTGGAAAGCCTTATTCTACACTACACAGATCTATACTAGGTGTACATATGTACTTCTCCTCAATTAATATCTTGTAATAGCTACAGATCATTATGCAAAAGACTTTGTCCTGCTCACATGAAATCACAGGTAAGATTTCAGTGGTGCATACTGAGAACTGATGACTCTAGTTGTGCATTATATTAACATCTGTCACTTCATCTTGCTTCTGGAAACTGAGGAGAGAATGAAGCTGTCAGGAAAAAAAGAGAGCCAAGAAATGGCTTAGATGTAGATGTGTTAGATTTACAGCACAGGGCACATCTGGTTTATCTGCAATCAACAGTATTCTCCTCTTTACTCCTTTCCTTGCCACTCCTCCCAGAAGCTTTAGATTGAGTGGACCTTTTCAAAGAATGCTTTAGAGGTACTTTCTTCAAACCTCAATTATTGTTTTGACAGTACACTTACATTTACTTCAAACTTTTGCCTGGAATATACATCCTGCTGAGTCTTTTCTCTGGTCTGCTTCCCAAGATCTCCTGCAGCAAGTACAGGAGAGGGCAGGACACTCAGTTCCCTGCATGCCACTTACTCTGAAACAAGGAGGGATAATGGAGGCAGTGGGGTTAGGGACAATCATGTTCTTTCCCATATCTCTGGTCTTGCTTATAATGGATTAAGAAAAAAATGAAGTAGTGGTCAGTAGTTCAACCAAGTTGTGTCTCTCCAAAGACAAATGTGTGAATACAGCAACAGGATGTGAATGATGCCTCTCAGACCTACCTATAATCACTGGAAAATATGATGCAGAGAGCCTTTGCAATGAGGAAACGATTGTCTGAATGCTTTTCAGGCACAGGGGTACAGTCACTCCAAACCCATTGCTGTAGTGGCTGCACCTCCTGAAATTCAAAGTGCTGGGCATTTTCTCTGCCTTGTACAATATAGATTTACACAGTTGTAGGTAGTGTATGGTATGAAGGTCACACATATGTTAATTTTCCTCAGTTTAGGTCTCTTTCTCCTGTTTTCACTTTTTAATATCTTTTCACATGGTGACTAATTTGCTTTGATATATTAGTTCCTTTCTATTTTCTATTACTTTTTTTTTCCTACTCATTTTATATACATGGATGTTCTTTGTAGTTTTCGCTGTGCAGTGAAAAGTAGAGATCTTATGTGTATTTCTGATTCTATTTTGCAATTAGATCTCTCAAACAACAGAGTCCAAACTGATTTTGCTCATCCTTTCAGGCACATTTCATCTCTTTGAGTTCTAGGTCCCTGATGGCAGCAGGCCAAGTGAGATTTAAGAGATGGTGGTATGAATTATGAGTCTTTCCTGAAGTGTTTCTGGACCTGTGTAACCTGCTCTAGGTGACCCTGCCCTGGCAGGGGGGTTGGACTGGATGATCTCCAGAGGTCCCTTCCAACCCGAACAGGTCTGTGATTCTTTTGTACATTCTGGATCTCAGAGGAGCAATTCCTAACAGAGGAGTTTTTTTCTGCTGCTGGCAGCTCATGACAGAGACTGTTGAGCCACTGGGGCTGCTACAGTAAGATTTTAAAGCTGCCCTCCACTGATAGCACCTGATAGTGGCAACATTGGTTGTGAAGGCAAATAATCAATCCAGCAGAACTTCTCTCATACATATTAAAAGATGTAGTTTTCATCTTTGGAAAAAATGAGTCCATATTGAACTTAAATTACTTTGCTTGCTACCTGAATTTTTTTACCTGCTGTCAGTACTTTACTATTATCTAATGACACTGCTCTTTGTGGAAATTCAAGTTTGTTTTCTCGATTCTTGAATATCTGGTGTTTCTCCTCACCAAGACAAGGTTGTATTGGTGAGCTTAGAAAAATCTTTACAAGTGGAGGTCATGATTTGAGACCTATTACTTTCCAGGTACAAGGAAAATTTCCTAACAAATTGCACTTTGGAAAGAATTGCCTGCTGCACTAGAGATATAATATGACATATGAAGTTGGCTGTCACCCAACTGAATGGCATTAGAGAATTACATCAGACATTTATCTTCTCTTTTTCTGTTTGTTCTGAAATTGTATTTTCCTTGAGTGCTTTTTTTTTTGGCTGCACTATGGCGTTTTTCAGGTTGGTGCTGTGAAAGACTATGAAATGGCAATATAGGGGTGGGGTCTTTTAATTTTTATTTTAAAGAAATGGTTCATCAGCCTGCAGAAAAACACCAACACGTGTGATTAATACGGAAGGTTATTTTTGCTGGGGTCTCATGAAAATGCCAAATAAATATGATTATTAATTTCTTTTTTTTTCTAAGCCACCAGCTAATTGATTTTGCAGTGTGCTCATTAAAAATAGATACTTTGCCTTTCAGAGGGCTGTCTGGGAAACCTAAGGCAGGGCATGGTTCCTCTGGGACACCATCAACTGACCATTCCATCAGGCAGGGGGAGAGTGGTCGTGGTGCTTGTCAGAGTTGAAGTATATTTACCTCATCTCCCAGCAGATAAACATTTGCAAGGCAAATAATAAATTAGCCATTAATCAGAGGAGTGGCTGTGTTTGATGAACCCTGAATAGAGTGGAGATGTCAGGTAAGCAGACAGAGTGAGCTGACATTGGATACTGAGCCCTGTGGAAATGACTGGGAGCAGTTTGGAAAGCTTTTGTGCTCTGTTTTCAAGAGACCTTCAAGGTTAAAGTAGAAAAAGACCGAAGACATGAGGCAACCAGCAGTTCCTAGTTTTCAAAATGGTAGCATTGTGCAGTCTTTCACCTCAATTAGGTCTGCAGCACTGCTGCAGTGCAGGGCTAGATGTGATACAGAAAAAAAGACAATTTTACAGACGTGCTACAAAGCGCCCTGTTATTACCGAATTATTCAAGGCATACATTTGTTCAGATTTAATGATCTCAATACATCTTCAGGTGAAAGTTCAGATTTCTGATTGACAGAGTTTCTTAAATATTAATTTCTATTACATTAAGTAGATTCTTTTTTTACAGCATTTGCAGTGTAAATAAGTGTTTTTCTCAAAACAGTGGGTAAATTCTACTCCGTTATTATCCAGGCAATTTTACCGAAGATTGGGCCTGCTTTAATGGCCATACTTGTAAACACAACTGAAAATAATGGCAGAGTTTCATAATTGCCATTTGTGGGTGTTTAATTTGAGCATCATTCTGGAATTACTAAGTAGTCTAGAGAAACTTTAGATGGTCAAACTGCTGAAAATTGGACAATTGGTGTCTCAAAAGGATTAGTCCAAATGACTTTTTCTTCATATGGTCTAAGTGGAGCTTATAAATAATTTGAAAAGCAAAATATGTAGGGATTCTGTAAGATTTGCCAAGCTGAAATAGGGCTTGTAATATCTTTCTACTTAACTGACAGGCAAAATTGCTATCCTTACAAATTGTACATCAATTGTTTAGTCACTCGGTGCGATTTCTACATCACACATGCTCTTACCCTTCGGGGGTCACAAAACACAGTCTGAAACACAGATCTTGCACCTTTTTTTCTTGAAAGCATTTTTTTCTCAGATAAGTTACATTTACAGTTGCAAGTTTTTAAAGTAATCAGAACGTTTGAGACCTTTCATTTTCATTTGCACTCATTCAGCGCAGGGTCGCTCCTAGAAATGAATTTCCAGGCTCTCAAAGGAGCACCTTGAGTTTCCAAGATCATCTGTGTTATTGTTCATCTCGGTGCTTCCCTTGGCTCTTGAAAGCCTTTAAATCATTAATTTTGAATTAACACTTGTTCAGTTCATTAGTGGGACTTGAGGCAACAGTTTAAGAAAAAAGGTAAGCTATTGGGTGGGACTAGTTGCTTTCTCACAAAAGTAAGAGGTTTCAAAGGAAAAGATTACTGATTTCTTGTTTATTGCCTGTTCATTGCACATGCCTATTACCTGAAGAGACTTTGGTTAGGAAGTGTGCCTCCCTGTCCTCACACCTGTTTGAGACAGGAGGGTTTTTATTCTTTGCAGTCATGTAGGTGGCTTCAGAAACATCTGCATGATTTTCTTTATTTGGTTTGAAAAGTAACAAGAGACTTTTCTACAGGGGTGGTGGCTTTTTTCTTTCTTTTTTTTTTTTTTTAAAAACCTTCCTCCATTGTTGTTAACAGCCAAAAATCATCTCTGTCTCTAAAAGGTTTATATTGTAACCCATCCTATGTATTAGGAAGCATCATTTTACTACTGCCAGAAATTCTGCTGCAGGTGAATGTGTCAGCAGGAGAAAGCTTTTCTTCCTACTGTTCCAATTCTCTTGAAAATTGAAAATAGAGGCTCTATGAGAAAGAAATCTCCGAGCAAGAAAGGTTTCTAGCCTATGCATATATAGTAAGAGAAAAAATGGGGGTTTAGATATCAGGGAAAAACAAGGGAACAAAGATTCAATAAAAATATTTTTCCATCCACATCATCTGGGATAGCTACTGAAAGGCACCTTTTTTTAAGTTAACTGTTGTTTAATAATATACTTGCCTTAAGTTCTCTCATCAGTTTTTGTAGGTCACAGAACAGTTTTCTCTTTTTTTTAATCTACCCATATATAGAAAAGAAAACCCACAGAGAGAGACAGCAAGAGGAATTATTCTCAAATCTAGATGCTTCCTCTTATCTCTTGTGATCACGGCAAATCTCAACAGTCATTTGTAATATAATAACATACTGTTCATTTTTAGTCAGCAGTATGATTCCAAAATTAATGGTGACCCTTCAGATTTCTATTTTCTGTGGGCTAGCCAGGTTCTTAACCAAGCCTCAGAATGTGAAGCCAGCCTTTAATACCTCTTTGCAAATACAGGATACTAGTGAGTAAAAGAAGCACACACCTGTAATAATGGAAGCATGGCTTGGGAGTGAAATGATGCCTCCAGTATTTTCCATACCTCTGTTTTGATATAAAGTATATTTTTCCACAGCGTGTGGTAGTAAATAAATCTGTAATTTGGGCAGAAATAGCTGAGGCCCCAAAATGTGTATAGGAAGTTCTTTATCAGATAACTGTCAGAAAACTGTCCTTGAAAAAATAAGTGTGCAGATGAGTGGCTGGAACACTCATGACTGAGGGGTTTTGGGCTCTCTGACATTTTGTCTTTGGGAAGGATTTGAGTTTTGCCATATCCAGACAAGGGAGATAAAACATTATGTATTGTAGCACAGTGTTATTACCCATTGATATCAAAAGAAGAGAAGCACATTTACTTTTTCCTTTTTTTTTTTTTTTAAGCACCAAATTATTTTTCATAAAAAACCTCAAGTAAAATAATTACAAGATCTAGTATTGCTGAAGTTCTTTTACTAAAAAATATGGTGTTCGCTTATACTGAGGTAGAATCCGACCTCACTAGACTGAAAAAAGGATTTGTTTTTCTTGTGTAGTTTTTTAAAGTATTTGGATATAACATTTTCCTGCCTGTCGTTTTTTATTTAATTAGTTACTTGGTAATGGTTTAGGCGCTAAAAGGAATGGATGTTTCAGGCTTTTTTAGGTAAATTTTGAAATCCTTCTTAAATTTGCCACAGCAGCCTTGTGCTTAGCTTCCTACAAACCCCTGCCCTCAACACAACAGTCAAGTGTATTCATATGCAGATAACATGCCCTGTA
This sequence comes from Pseudopipra pipra, assembly GCF_036250125.1. Taxonomy (NCBI): domain Eukaryota; kingdom Metazoa; phylum Chordata; class Aves; order Passeriformes; family Pipridae; genus Pseudopipra; species Pseudopipra pipra. The sequence goes on from NC_087550.1 coordinate 1,643,305, forward strand.
TTCCTGACTGACTTGGTTTCTGAAAATGGCCTTTAGGTTTTTTTCTATTGTTCAGTTGATTAGTAAAGTTTAATAGGGGTTTGTGTCGGAGAAGTCTGAATGCTCACAGCCTTTTCCTTCACAGAAAGATCTTTTAATGCTTTGCAGATTAGAAATTTGTCACTAAATGGAAAAGCAAGATCTTTAATATTATAATAACATGACAAAAACAGTCTGTGCATTATGCAGCAAAATAGGATTAACCTTAGTGTATTTGCATTAAGTCTGATGGAGAAAATGTTTTGCTGAGCTGCCCAAGAATACATGTCTGTCTTGCTCTCAAGATACTTTGCACTGGTATTAGTGTCTCAGGATCATAGGCTTGTACATATCAGGTAACAAGGTAGTTTGAATTTCAGTTCCTTAATTTATTTCAGACCTTTTCATAATTCTCAGGCTTTGACTTAGTCACTCTCGTATTCTGGTACCATAATGGCAAAATTGAGATTAAAATTTTTCACTATCTAATGAGTAGAAGACAGGGACTGTATGAGCCTGCATGGTGCAGAAAGCATCTCTTTCTTCTCATCTTTCGTCAGCAATTTTGTGGGTAAATAAGAGAGATTTATGATAATGAAGAACATCCCTTTTTAAATTGTGGTTTGTCCAAGTAACAGGGAAACTGGCCTTATATGAAGTCCTAGCTGCTAAAGTAGAAAACAGTAGTATAAATGTAGACAGGTAAATGATGTAGTTACTTTGTTATCACAAAATATTTGATACTACAGTATTAACTGGTGGGTTTCTGTAGAGCTCTCAGTGTGAGACTGACTGAGCACATCATAAATTCTGTTCAATTTAGTTGTGGCTGTATCACAGTTCTGGAAGCTTGGGCTCAGTACCTGCTCTTGCCATCTGTGATTTCCCTTTGCCTTTTCCTGGCACTGATCCTTCCTTTGTAAATAAATGTCCTGGTGAGTTGAAAGTCTGCTAAGTTTGTTATCTTCCTTTTTTCTTATTCATGTTGCAAGTGTAGTGGCAGAGAATTTGCCCTAAGGGAATGTCACATTACCTGAAAAGCTAATCTGACAGCACACAAACATCGGGAAAAGGCAGAATTCCAGGCTACTGTGCTTTCTGAACTAGTAAATCAAAGTCTCTGATCTTCTGCCTTTGTGTCTGGTCAGTTTTAGGAGAAGAGAGGCCACTGTATCTTTGGCCTGAATTTGCTGAAATCATAATTTAGCAAATGAACTCCACTTCCCAGGTTCACTGAGTTTATGAGGAAATCTCCACTGCTTGCTTTCTTTGCTAAAATACTGGCTCATAATATTTAGGCAGTCATTTCTACTTAGCCTTTTCACTGACTAATCTCTTCAGTTTCAGTCATGTTTAAAAAGGCAGACAAAGGTAGTGTGGAACTTTTCAAATTAATTCAGTTGTCTTTTTAAAATTGATTTTTGTTTTGGTTGGTTGTTTTTTTTCCTGATGAGCCAGTAGCATGGTATAATTACACATATTGCAAACAAGGGCTCTGTACAACAAACTCAGTAGCTTTGATTCTCTGATGATTCTCCATGATTCTACTTTCCCAGCAGTGAGTTTTCATAAGCCCCAGCAGGATTAGTGGAAAATATTCGTATCAATTGTAAGACATTCATCATATTTTTTCTTCTCTCGTTTTATCCCTGTTGTGTCTGCTTCTTCACTGGTGTCCTCTAATACGAGCACTTTCCTTTGTGCCTGTCACCATTACATGGTAGAAAAAGATCAGTAAAGCTTGTTAGTAGCTGAATAACATTTTCCTTCTCAAATTCATCTAATTACATATTTCAGTTAAAACTTTCCAGGTGCCTTTTAGCACTTTGGAAATGTGTGGCTGTTTGACCAGCTTTGGCTTTTCTACAAAAGAGTTCTTAGCTTCATCACTAGTTTTTGGTCTTTTCCCTGTACATTAAGGACTCTTGAATAATCCATGTGCTGAGGGGAAAAATAAGGATCTGGGACTGTATTGGGTTTGTGTGGCAAGGTTTTGGTAGCCACGAGGCTACGGCAGAAGTAGAGAAAATTGAGACTGAAGATGAGCCTGGGAAGAAGGAATGAGTGGGGGGAAGGTGTTTCATGACTTAATTTTTATTTCTTGTTACCCTACTCTGATTAAATTAACTTCCCCATGCTGAGGCTGGTTTGTCTGTGACAGTAACTGGTGAGTGATCTCTCCATGACATTGTATTTTCTCTCCCCTGTCCAGCTGAGGAGGGCAGTGGCAGAGCAGCTTTGGTGGGCACCTGGCATTCAGCTGGGGTCAGCCCACCACAGCCCTGTTCTGGTTGAGGGTCTGACCCAGCTGGGGCGAGTTAGGAAGTTCCTACATCCTTACTGCAGCTCAGCTGCAGGCTTGAAATATCTCCTCAGGGTCACTGGGAACAGAGGACTCTTGTCTCCCGTGTGAAAACTCTGAGCTCTCTCAACTTAAGCTGGGTTAAGTTACTCATCTCACTTCTGTAAACACCTTCGCTTCTCTTTCTGTTTTGAAAGGGAATTTGCAACTCCTGTTTATTTGTTGAAAGACAAGACTTAAGTGCCTGTTTCTGCGAGGGAGTTCTTTGTGGTGTCTTCTCAGTGGAGGGAAGTGGATTCCAATAGTGGTAAAACAAAAAGAAAAGGGGAAAAAAATAAGTCATGTGGAGAGTGAACAAATGGTATTCCAGGCAAAGGAAAGCTCTGTGCTCATAGAGGCTTTCTCCCATCCACTCTGACTCCTGTTTTCCTTCACTTAGTTTAAGGGCACACCTTCCCCTAAAGCAACAGCTTCTTCCTGTGGGGGATATCAAACATTAGCCAAAGAAATGCTCAGCGCTGTGATACATTTTGCCACCTTTGAATCTCAGTCTTATTTGAGATCAGATTTAGCCTATACAATTTGAGACATGCTTCTCTGGCTGGGAGACAGCTAAAAGTGTGGCATTTTACATATGGCAAATCTGTGTGCTGGCTTTACCCATACCCCAGAGCAGTTATAAAGGAGATGAAAATGTATCCCTCACCAGCCTGCCCTATTCCAGCTGCTGTAAAGTGCATCAGGATCTGCCGTGCTTATAACTTGCATGAACTGTCCCTATGTAGGATGTTTCCAGAGGTTCTGAAGCTGTTGTTTTCCCTTGCTGTCACTGAAGCGGTGGTTTTGAATAACTACACATTTTGCACAAGGATAGCGTGCCGAAAGAATCGCAGAAGGGGGTTGGAGAGGGAGCAGGCCCTGGGAGCTGCAGGACAGCAGCACGTGGAGGTCAGTGTGTGCAGGAAAGTTGCAGCTGAGCAGGACTGTGCTGAGGAGATAGAGTTGCTCTGACTGCAGTCCATTTGTAACGAGATAAGGGATCCTGACAGGAGCAGTGAGTTAGTGGCTCCCCTCCAACGGGAGCTATTGACTGAACATTAGGTTTTGCATGAGATGGTGATGCAGTCGATAAAAGCATCAGGCCTTGTTTGGAGTAACACCACCGATTACTCTCTAATTTGCTGCCTGGAAGTGAGCCACGGACATTTCAGCCTTGTGTTTAGTGTTGATGAGATCTAGAGCGAACATTTAATCTTATGTTTACTAGCAAACCACTTGTAAGGAGGACGCAGCACCACAAAAGGGGAACTCTCTGATGGCTTTCCGGCAGTAAAGCTTTGTTTTAGCTGCAACTTGATAAGGATTGTTAGTTTTTTTTAAGCTGTAACTCAAGGCAATCTCTTAAAGCTCTGATGGGTGACCTTTTTTTTTTTTTAAAGGTATGTATGATGTTTACCTGGTGACTAAATCACAGTATTAATTTTCTGAGTTGCAGAAAAGTCTTAATTCTTCGTGTTCTACATGGAAAGGAACATCTATTCATTGGTGTAGTCTCATAGTGGGGAGTCCACGTTTCTACAGTTCCAAGGGCAAGCAGTTTGCAGGGCCAGAGCTCTTTTGTCAGCTTCCTCCTCTTTGCTTTGACAGATTTCATACTGATAGTGCTTTATCAATGCTTTTAGCTTTTTAGATTCATTCAAGCAATGAATTCATTTAGATTTTTTTTTTTTTTTTTGCTCTGTAATGTTATTGAGCACGTTCACGGGGATATATGATTTGCAGCTTCAAGTGTAAGCCAGTAAATAGGAAAGAAAAAATAAAATACAGGAGAGGAGGGAGAACTGTAACTGAAGTAATTTTTAAAAATCTTTCAGGACTGCATTTGTGCATCTTCAGTATGATTCTATTTCCAGGAAATTGGTTAGTTCAGGTGCCTATAAGAGAAATCTCATCTTATTCTATGGCCACTGGTTCAAAATACAGAGAAGAGATTTTGTACAAAATTTGAGTTGGTTTAGGAGATAAGGCATATGAGGTTTTTCACTTTTTGGCTTTTCATGCATTCACACCATGTATTTTTCATATCCAGTGGTGACTTGGATCTTCTGTGCAATGAAATATTCAAACTGTAAATAATTACGGTAGGAAAGAGTCATACCACAGACAGAACAACAAACAGCTCCCCAAATCATCACTAACCCAAACTGTGGCTTGAATCTTTCAGAGGAGGTCAAGTGGCATCTGTGGAAGAACCTGACCAGTTTCATTACAGTTGGCCAGTCTCTCTAAAGATGTCCTCCCTTAGCATTAGGCATGGGAGGAGGGGCTTTTCCCCATATTGTAATTCCTGTTGCATGAGAATTTATCGAGTTTCTGCTCCCGTTCCATGGGAAAGTTGAGGAATCTGTGTGTAACCTATGAATTCTGACTAATTGTACAGATTGGTTAGCACTGTGGGATTGTGTTTGTTACTGCTTTAGCTAAAGGCAGTCTGGATTTGAAAGTATTTGTAAAATTATGTAGCCACTCTAGGGATTCTGTTGAGGCTTAAGCTGCCCTAACCACTCGGTGAGGTTGTTCATGAGGAGGTCAGGTTTGTCAGCCCTCCTGTAAGTCTGCTGATAGCCTCTGTCTGCCTTTAGGAATGCTCAAGCCCTTTGAGCATGGGAAAACAGTCACCCTCTGTCCAGCTTATTGGCATAACTCTTAAATGACTTTTCCTGTATTTATCTAAACCTTGAAAAAAGAAAAGAGGTTTGTGCAGCATGTGAAGCTTTGGTCTGTCATTTTTGTGTACTTTGAAACCATTCAAATGCAGAAACAGTCACATTTCATGGAGGATGATGCTTATTTTCGTATTTTGTGTGAATTGTGACTACTATGGGCTTTTCAGAGTTACTTTGGAAGAGATGTAAAATCCAGGAGAGGCTCCCAGAAGCTCTGGATGGGGCAAAAGAGCAAAGTGAACATGAGTTCAAAGTAGAAGGCTTGTTTAGGTTGTTGAACACTCATCAGAGGCAGACGACTGTAACGGACAGATTTTAAAGTCCAGAAACTTGAGAACAGAAGTCCTGAACCATTCTGGAGATGCTGATGTAGGAAAAGGAATGTTTAGTGGAAACAAGAAAGGAAACTAATTTAAAGAAATGCACACCAGTCTTATTTTGTCTGTTCCTGGGAATATTTCCTGATGTGAAGGCAAGAGCTGTGGGGGGGAGGGAGTGTATTTACCTGTATCTCTGTGTCCATTTGCATAAGTTAGTATAAACTACAACAAAGCCCATCCAGAGATGTGACTGCTGGGAGAAAGTGCATTTAATTTCCCCATTTACTGCAGAGGTTCATCTGAGCCTGGCTATCACACTCATGTTCCTGGTAGCAGGGCGGGTGGGCTGTAGGAGCTTATTTCTGTTGATGGGTGGGTCTAATGAAGAGGGGACTTATGCACAGTGAGGCAGCAGAGGAGCCAGGGACTGAGCCAGTACCACCACGCTGCTGGGCAGATTGAGTGATACTGTTCTTCATTTTGCTGCAGGGCAATGTTTTCCTCACAACAGAGTATCCCTGAGCTAGTGTAAGGGATATTAAAATCATGCAGATGTATTCAGGCTCTTAAAGCTGCTCAGTGTAATGATTTAATTAAATTAATTAAGCCAGAACAGTACTTGAGCACTGAATAATTTATCAAAATAGATGTAAGGGAAGGATCAAAGCAGTATGTCTCCCCAGATTTTGTCTGGCATACGGGAAACTGTCGTGCTGTGATCATCCTCCATAAAAATGTGGACAGAAGTCCTGACAGCAGTTGAGGTGGACTTCATGGAAATCTCTGCCCAGTGCACATAATATGGTGCTAAATTCAGAGGCTTCTAGGACAAGGCTGCTGTAATGGATGTGTAACGAGAGCGAACGTGAAGAGATGTGGGTGGAGAGGAAATGAGTAAATGACACAAAGTTGTGTTCCAAAGCCTCTGTGGTCTGGGGGAGAGTAAGAAAACGAGAACGTTTGCTGTAGTACACTCTGAGAAGGTTGGCAACATCAGAAGTGCCACTGAGGGTGGGCAGGGATGGCTGGTCTCTGTTAACCCTTTCAGGCCACTGCCAGCATGAGTGACATGTGACAGACCCATTAGATTCTCTTCAGGCTCAAAAAGCAGAGGCTGAAACATCAGTTTAGACGAAAAGATTTCTTCCAGCTCGCTGGACTTTGCTGATGTGTGATTTTTCATTTTACCAAATGGGTCATTTTGTGTACTTTATGACAGTTGATGCTTGTAATAAGACTTAATTGAAAGGCTGAGCATTAATTACGTGCACAGTTGATGAACTGTGTATTGGTAGGGCCTATAGGAAAGAGGAGCAGAGCTCAAGTACTGCAGGAGACCTTCATATTTTACTTGTAATGGATAGGAGCTCAGTTTTTGTCACAAACATTTTAAACTTAGTGTACTTATGCTGCTTTTGACACTTTCTGCTTTTGCTATTTTTGCTATACTGTGCTCTGGTCAGAATCCTGCTTTTTTTTCTGGAAGAAACTTCAACTGTGTTTCACAATGAAGTTGTAGGTCTGCTTGTGTTTCAACAAATACATTCTTATCAAGGGTTATGCTAAACCACTAAAGACCTGCTTAACAAAACCTGCTAGTTCATCTGAAGGTCTGGTTGGTAAATAGTTACATATACCAGGCAAGAAATGTATAACTAGACAGCTTTATTATTAGACAATACAAGTGGTCTTTTTCTGTTTTGTTTTGGGTTTTTTCTTGTTTTTTTTTTTCTTTTTACATTTTCCACAAGATTTTTTTTTATGAAATAGTCTTACTGCTCACTAAAATTCACTTGTCAACGACACACAGCTGAATTCAAAGTGAAGTGCATGTGTATGGGAAATATGTATGTGTACTTAATAAATTGAACCTGTAGGAGATTCTTTTTCAGGTAGGCAGACTGTAAACTGGAATTTGGCGTGGATCCTGAGAATTGATGCTACAAGGTACTGAATTACTAGAGGACTTTACCAAAACCCTCAGGGTTTGTAGCAGTGCAGTGCTGCCTCACTCAGCCCTGAGGTGTAGACTGAATTACACACTGACTCTGGTTCAGACTCCGTTGAAGTTCACAGGGGAAAAGAAATCCCCTGTTTTTCATGGCCTTTGGATCTGTCCCTGGGAGGGAATTGTGTCAGCTTTGAACCATGAAACCACTTCCTGGTGCACCTGTGTTTTCCTTGGAGGACTCCCATGCAAACAGGGGTGACATGGTCTTGCTCAGACCTGTGAGATCAGAGATGAAAGCCCAGGGCAGAAGGGCTCTAGTGGCAGGAGCTGAACAGAACCAGTCCCAATGCAGTGGGGCCTCCTGTGGGAAAACTCCTTAGTCCTCCAGACGTGATAACCATGAGGAAAACCACAGCCAAGTGACACTGGGCTGGATGCAGCTGTGCTGTGGTTGGGGAAAGGATGCACATCTGTGTTCAAGCCCCTAGAAGCTTGCAGGCTGGGCTGGATTGACAGCGGTACCAGACTTTGCACTTTCCTCCCTTTCCCCTCTCCCCTGTAAATCAGCACCTCTGAAGCACTGAGAGGTTGGTTTTTGGTGGTGTCTCATGTAAATAAAGATTAGTTGGATTAGTTATCTTCTACAAGTAATTCCAAGGTAAAAACCGTGCTAAAATTTTTAATTCATATAAAACAAACATTGAAATGCAGCAACCCTGAGGACAGCTACTCAATCTCTGCTGAAGGTGCTGTCAATTTTCTTTTAATCCTTTGTGACAGTGGCTTAACTCATGACATAAAGAAAACTGCTGTTCTACAAGGCTGCTTTTTGCAAACTCACAATAGTGAACTGCATTAAATCTGTCTAAACAACCCTGTGCCCGAATGCCTGTTGGTAATTAGGATCCTGCTTGTTAAGATTGGTGTAAAGAATAATTACTCTAGAGGCACCCATATCAGTGGACAACACACCTGCATCTCAAGAGACAATGGCATTAATTGTAATGTGTGCATTTTTTTTCCTTCCTGCAACAGATTACATCAGCCTGCTTTGCAAAATCTAAAATCAGCAAGTAATTTAGCTTTCTTTCAGTGCTTGGTAGACTGGAAACTGTGAGGATTTTAATTTCCTTAAGGGGCAAAAAAAACCCCCACAAACCCACAGCCAAAAAGCAGTCATCAGTGAGCACTCTAAAGCTGGTGAAGTGTGGAAGCAGCGTGTTCATTGAAGATACTGATTTCTTGTCTCACATCTGTAGCATTTTTTGGTGATGACTTTGCATTATTCATACAGATGATATATTTGCTTCACTGTCCATCAGATCTGATAGTGTAGTAGCTTGAGGTATTTTTGTCAGTAAATACTGAACTGTTGCATTTTGTTCACCAACAAAACTCTGTATCAGCCTTTTGATACAGAGGGGAAAAAATTACCTATGTCATCATCATCTCCACTACGAAAGTATTGTGGGAATTTTCATGTGAAAGAGTATAAAAATCAGAGATGCTTATAATGTTGGTTACAGTTCTAAATCATAAAACTGGAAATGTGTGGTTCTACAGTGTTTCTAAGAGTTCTTAATCCCTCCAGGGCCCTGCTTTAATAAAGAGGTTTATATAATGATTTGTTTTGTTTACAGTGCACAAAGGTAGTATCATATTATTCTGAAGAGTACAAAGTTAGGAGCACATTAACTGTTTAAAATCTGTTTGAGAAAATGATCTACAAATGAAGTTTTCCCATTTTGTGCCATCTGATTTTAAGTCCTTATACCGCAGACATTCTTTTTTTTTTGAAGTGAGCCTGCAGATGGGAGTGACCTTGTATTTATGGTTTTAATAGTGTTTACTTCAATTAAAAATTAGGCACATAGTTCAAACAGTAAAGCCTCTGGCATGGTAATTGCTTCTAGCTGTAATGAGTGTAAAAAAGACTGAAAGGGAAACTGGATTATGACTGTATTCTTTTATAATTTACTGGGAAGGCCAAAAGCCACATGAAGATTGAAGAAACATAATTCTGACTTCCCTGGATCAATAATATATGATAGAAGTTTCTTTTATGCACATAATGACATGTTGAAATTACAGAATATTTTCTGAATTGTACCTTTGTGTGAACATGCCCTGTCCCCCCCTGCAAACACGAGGCCATATAGTGATGAAGATGAAATTGCATCATTAACTTGGTTTGCCTGAAAAAGAAAAAAAGCTGCTCCATGCCACTGTAATACACTGCTGCAGAATTAATTCTTGTAGGAGTCTGTAAGATTTCATTAAACAAGAGGTTTGTAGAATTTAAAGTAATAACAACGCAGCTCTTAATGAAAAACAATGAATAAAAATATTGTAGATTGTCAATGACTTTAATGAGGCCATAATGAAGATAGCAGTATATTTAGAATACGAGGGTTTGTCTAGTAGAATTGTGAGCTGAATTGCTTGTCATAAGTATAATAAAACACTGTAGATATTTTAAAGACTTTTCAGTATAAGAAACCAAACTATATAAAGTTAAAACTTTATATTATAAATGTAAATGACTCCACTGTTGCAAAAGTTTAAAACCATACTTAATGCCTTAAGAACTAGAGTAGTATAACATACACTTTGCTCACAAATTCTTGTGTGTCCAAGCAATTAGTTTGTTTACCCATAAAATTTTCCAGTTTTTTTATTTTAAATTGGTGCATCTCAGTGTGGATCCTCTGGAGGCACAGTTCTCGTGTAGATTTAGGTTAATTTCTGTGTAATCACTTCTGTCAAGTCCAAATAAACTTTGTTCAAAGTCATTTAAATGTGTCCACAGGAGCTTTCTAACTCTTTTAACTAAGCCTAATTATCATACCTTTGGATATTTCAGTTGGAAAGCAAAAGAAACAGAAGAAAAAAAGGTGCAGCTTAGTTGTCTGAATACTCAAGATGTCAGATTAGGTAGCAGTACCAAATATTTCTTGCTTTGCACTTTCTGAATATTGTTGGTTGTTCCTATTATCTCTGACCATAAGAAGTGAATATTGTTTATTTTTAACATTAGTAGTAGTATTACTTGTCATAATTTTTGTGTCTGGGCAAAATCCTGTGTCCCCTGAAGTATAGAGGATTTGTTGCCAGTGATTTCAGTGGAGCTTGGATTCCACATTTAGTTGTGACTCTGATATGGTGGTACCTGATGTGATTTAAAGCTTCCTCCTTTGGTGAAAAAGATCTTTCCCATTTTCCTATCCAGGACACTCAGCCTTCTCAAAAGACAACTTAGCCATAAGAGCCCTTGCCTTTATTTTCCCCAGCCTGAAGTTGTGCAGATGGAGGCAACTGACTGAAAATAATAGAGCTGGCAGCAGCTACATCCCCAGCCTTGAGCTGCCAGGACACCTCTCTTGCCCACACTGCCACCCTCTTTGGGCTCTCAGGCATGTGGGCAGGACCTTGTGGGACCTTGGGCACTCCCTTTGTGGGGGCCCTTGGTTGGGAATTTCCATCTAATGAAGCTTTGGCCAGTTTCATTCTGATGCCCACGTCAGAATGAAAAGCCTTCTGAACAAAGCTGAGACAGATGTGGTGAGTTTTAGCAGCTGGTGAGCCAGTGGTGTGGCAGAAGGTTCCTCGTTTGCTTTGTCTTGGTTGCTGTGCCCTTCCCTGTGGGGCAGCTTTGTAGGTGCAGGGTTGTTGGTGCTTCCCAAAAACGTGCTGCAGGAGCTCTGAGGCGAGGCCGGGGTGAGGATGTGGAGTGTCTGGTGGGCAGCAGAGAAGCAGTGAGTGAAAGGGCAGGAGCTCAGGCTGGGAGCTGACCTAAGGCCACATCTCAGGGTCCAGGGACAGCCAAAGGCTTCCCATCCTGCTGGGTGTGGAGTCCATGGCAACAGTCATCGTGGATGCAGGGCAAACCTGAAGGAAAGGACCTACTGTCACAGACACCTTTGATGGGGACATTGTTTGAACCCTTTATGTCTGGCCTGCTTACTTAGTCATCAAGGCTTTTCTGTGCTGTAAAAATTGTCTGTTCTGGTAGCAAATCCAGTGAAACTTGGACCTGGGTTTTGTAAGCCCTTCTTGGCGTTTTCAGGGAGCCTTCTGTAAGGAAAAACAAATAACAATTGCAGGCAGTGCTTCTTCAAAGCCCTGGCAGACACAGGGCCTTATTGCAAGATGGCTTTTCGTATAATTGATCTTATAAAAAATATATTTTAAAAAAAGTTAAAAACCCTGCCCACAAAATTCATGTTATTAGTTTTTCTGAGTAGGTATGAAAAGAGAGGCGTGACTGTATTGCAAGCCTGGGGCTTTGCATTTTCTGCTTCCTTTGTTTCGAGAAATCCACCTTAGCTATAGGCATTTTCTCCATCTTTTTTTTGCTGTCTTTCTCATAACAGAATATTTTTTTTAGATCCCATAAACCAGCAGCAAAAAGAGGTACCACTATTACTGTCACTGCAAGTCATTCCATGATCTTTGCTATTAGATCAGCAGGTGACCTTATACACAGAAAAAGGTTGCTCACAGGCTGTTTTCTTCTCCTACTACAAGGTTTCAGGGCTGCTTGTCAGTATTATTTCTTCCTGGACGTGTAAATTGTGTCAGAAAGCCAGTAACTGTCATAAGAAAATGTAGAGTTCTTCTGCACTGTGTGAATTTCTCAGGGGTTGCTTCTCCATTTCTTGATTAACTTGCTTATTTGTAACAAAATAGCTAAAATTCATGGTTTATTTTTTCAAGTGAGTGCAACATGTTTTCAAGGACTGGTGACTCCAAGTATTTTGAATATAAGAAGATGTGGATGAAGTTACAATTGGTTTGACCATTTTGCCAACTGTTCCTCACAATCTTTTCAAAATAGTTTAGTAACTAAATCAGACCATGTAGTTTTGTAACTATTTCAGACTACGTAGTACAAAACTTTCATAAAGGAGGTCCAAGCTGTTATCTTTCATTTATATTATAGAAAACACTTTACACATTTCTAGAGTAGTGGTATAAATGCAGAAGTGTAGTAATTGGACACAAATGCACTTTTATGATAAATTTAAAATGGAGTGAAGTATCCTGGAAATTGGAGAATTGTGTCATTGTGCAGCTTTGAAAGCTACTTTACGTTTCATTTGCAGCAGGTGAAGTTGCACGTTAAGGAGTGTGACTACCCAGCCATACAGTGCTTCACTTAGAGCTGTGATTTGTAGCTTATTCAACCAGAAATTCCTTAAGACAAGGATAATCATTCTGAAAGCAAAGTACACAAAACCTGACCTACTAGCCTCTTTTTTTTTTTTTTCCTTTAAGCTTTTATCTCACGATTCATCTGGGGAGTGGGAGGGGGAGAACTCTCTCTACTCCTCAGACAGACTGTCATCATTTCTACTCTGAGTGCAGCAGGTATACACTGCCACGTTTGCTGTAGCACACAAGGCTATCCTCAAGGGGCACAAATCTCAGCAGAAAGAAAGAGTGGTATTGCCAGATGTGCCTTTGGTCTCTGACCTGCCTGAAACCCGTCAGAGGAGATGGAGGAGACAATTGCTGCTTCTCCCCAGAAGTGGTCATGTCCATTTTTAGGACTTATGTGGACACTGTGCTGCAGGGATGAGTTGAGGAGAGGTAACAGAGCACTGACAAAAAGCAAAAATAGTTTTATTTTGCCACCTTTTCTGGAGTACCCATCCTCCTGAAAAGTGTCCGACAGCGATAAGGTTGTCCTGCCCACCTCCCACCTGGAGTTGGGGGGTTATTTATTGTAAAAATGGTAATGCTTCATTCCTCAGATATATTGATCTCCTGGAAAGATAGCTCTCATGGTGAATGAGGACAGCTCCTCCTTGTCTGCTCTGGGGTGTAAAGTTAATTGCAGAAATGTTTCAGTCCCTTTGTGAAGGGCAGTAAAGAAAAATAAAATGGAACTCTGAATATAGATTAATTTTAAGTCGGAAGCTAAGGAGGTATTCTTTATAGAGCCGTGTAAATACTGTGCTTATCCCTTTCCTCCTTGGTAGGTGTGAGTGAGAGGAATAAATTTCATTTTTATGCTTGTAACATATATGGGTCAGGTGCAGAGTTACAAGCTGTAGTTAACCTTCAGCATTCCTTTAGAGGAAGCGCAGTGGTCTTTTTTGTGCATGTCAACTTGACACTGTTCATAACATTGTAAGCTTAATAATTAGAATATGTATGAAGGAAAAGAAAGAATTAGAACAAAAGCAGTAGTGGGGGACATACCTGGATTCACAGTCCCATGTGTTAAACCTGATAAGAGGTTTTGGGGTTTTTTTTAGTATCAGAGGAAACATCATTTTTCATCCTTGAAAAAGCATAGGCTTTCCCTTATTGCTCCACTGTTCTCTCAGCAGCTCCTGTCTAGTTCTGTGGCCACAACTCATTTTCAGGTTCTTTGACAGGACTGACTTGCTCAGATTCTGCCCCTCCTGACAGACATGAACTGTTTACTTGGCTGACTCTGGTCATGTCCCAGGCTGAGGCTCTGTTGGAGTGTTAGGAGGTCTTTTCTGTTTGTGAAGAGAAACTACATAACCAGGTTTATAATAAAACAATAACCTAAACTGGTTACCATTTTACCAGGGAGAGAGAGTGCTGACAAAAGCTTTCTTTTGCTGGAAAGAAATAAGAAAATTTACAGTGGAATAAACTTAGTTGATGTAAATTGTAATAGCCAAAATCAAAAAAACCCAGGTTTTGATCAGACCCATTGGACTTTGCCATAAAGCTCAATTGTACTTTTCATCTGCAGATGCCCTGTCTTCAGCTTTGGGGATGGCACTTCACACTTTGCTATCTAAAATAATCCATTGTTTTTCGTTAAAGCATACAGTGAATGGAGATGCTACTTTTATTCATTTCAGTAGTGCCAGAATTTCAGCCAACAGTACCTGGGAAAAAAAAAGGAATGAGTTCAAGCAAATGAGAGTCTTTGCAATGCAACTTTACTAGGTGGATTTCTGGATAAGGAGTAGAGTTGGAATATAATGGCACACCTTTGGAAAAGGTGTTTTTTTGCGAAAGTGTATTAGTTCCTTCTTTCCTTATGCACATATTTAGCAAACATAGATGGTTTACATGATGAGAAAGCATATAAACTGCTGCAGAATGGCTCAGCTCATGAACCTTAACCCTGACTTGCATTCCTAGGCCTCAACTCCAGCGGAGACTGTTAATTGTGTCGTTGGTTTATGATGCAGCTGAACGTCCACCAGGGATTGGGGCGAGGTCACAAATCTCTTAACTCATGACCTCAGACAGACAGGACTGTCAGCCTCCAGAGAGGACAGGCTGACACACGGCCCCACTGCTGCCCTCTCCTCACCATGACCTTGTCCTGGGTGAAATCGAGGACTATCAAGACTTTGTGGGTTTTGATATGAGATAGGAGCGAATAGAAGGTAACTGCACGGCAAAGGAAAATTAGAAAATGTGGACCAAAAAAACTGAGATAGGGAATAAGGAAAATTTATAAAGCTCAGTTATTGAAACATATGACACTTGCATATTTCTGATAATTCCATGTACTCAGAAGAATCTCAGGAGGTCCAGACAATGACCAGTTCCTTTTACGGTTAATAAACAGAAAGTAAAGACCGAGCAAACCCCAAAATTATGTCTGTGAGACTTTTTAACTAAGCTTTAGAAAAAAACAGAAAATGGTTTTTTTTATGAATCCTTGTTCCTGTTAATAAGAATTACAGTAGATCTTTAAACTTCTTCCAGTGTGATATCAATAAAAAGGTGACAGGTAAAATGGGCTAAACAAAGACAGTAAAAGTTATAAATGACATTTCCCGCTTTGAAAGATGATGACCTGATGATTCAAGGCACAGCTGTGGACATGACTAAGATCTTTGCTTAAGTGGAGGTGATGCTAATGTCCTTAGCAATGAGTTGAACAAAAGTTTTGGGAATTCTTGGAGGTGACATAATTTAGCCAAGTTGGTGAAGTGTAGTGTACAAGACTTATCTGAGAACAAAATCTATAGTATGTAATGAATACTGAATTCAATTGAAAATGGACAGAGGTGAGAAAATTTTCGATCATTCACTTAATTTTGCAGCAAATTTATTGTTTCCCTTTCTTATGGAATAATTTCAAAATATGATAGGTTACATGCAGAACTGGTGGCTGCACTGAGATGATTATTCTTCACTTTAAAATGTACAGTGAGCTAAACAGAAAGGGCCATTTATCAGGAGAGCTGGGTTGGAGATGTTGTAGCACTTTGTAAGGAATGATGTTCTACTATATTGAATCTACCAGAGGGTTTTCAGGCCTCCTGTGTTTTCCATGGTGGGCTGGTACCATGCAAGACCCTTCTTGTATCTGCACACCAGTGTGTGGCTGTCCTGGGAGGGGGAGGACTACAGAGAGCCCCTTCTGACCACAGCTCTGATCCCATGGCAGCGTGGTGGGATGTTGCTCCTTGTTTGGAAGGAGATAAGGCTGCAATTTAAACCAAAACAATGGGCATGCCTCCCTCATTTCTGCATTTAGAATGGCTGTCATGAGAAAGAAAGACTGCTGTGAATGGCAGAAGAGGTCTAAGGTAGCTATTAAAGATTTTGATGTGGTTATGTTGAACGAGCTCTTTTGTGATTTAATAATGTTACTAATCTTGCAAGTATTTTTTTTTAAATAAGCATGATTAGCAGTTTGAACCTCAATTTATGATTTAGGAATTTGCTGTATCTCTCAGATAGTAGCAGAGAAAATAACTTCATTAAATATGAAGAGATCTTCTTGAAATGTTCAAAACATAATGACTGTTTTTCTAGGGTCTTTAGGACATTTGCCAAACCAAAGCACTTCATCAGATCTGATTGCCATGGAAAGCAAGATTACAGACATTTCATATTTAATGTGCAGGCTTTTGTATGATTTTTAAACGTACTTTTTTTTTTTTTGAAAAAGTCAGTTGAGACAATAATTTGTTTCCTTGTCAAGCACTGAAAACTGTCTGAAGGGATGGTAAATTCTTTATATGGAAACCTTGCTTTGTTTTTCCAAGACTGTCTGCTCCTTTAAAGTTAGGAATTTTCAAAAAATCCAGTATGATTGCACTTACAGTTTTTAAATGGAGGACAAAACCATCATTTCCTTCTAAAAATGAGATGAGCCTTGAGCAAGCTGTTAGTAACAAGCTGTTAGCTTGTGGTAACAAGACCATTTTGTTGATTCTTTTTTCTTGACAGAACATTCTTTGATGATTGTGAAAATAAACCGATGCAGAACAGATAGAGAGGTATCAAGCCTCAACAGAAAAGCATTTAACCACATGATTAAGGAATTTTTTACATACTAGAACATCTCTCATCCACCCTGTGCTTAATTTCAGGCCTGTGATTTAATTTTTTAAAATCCAATATAAGGTCATCGTTCCTAACTGGGTTTCTAGGAGAAACTCCTGATTGTATATATTTTGGCAGTGCTTCATTTTCCCTACCACGGTGCTTCTGAAAATGCACATTTTTCCAGCGCTTCCAGAGTTTCTGCCCACCGTGTTCATAAATCTAACCTCCCTGTGGTGCCCTTTCAGGCACCTGAAAGGGTAACTTTGAAAGCAGCATCCATGTAGGGGCCGGTTCATCTCTGTTTTAGTGTGAGTTACTGTAGACAGTCCTTCACAATATCGCAAGTTTAGGGGAAGATGTTTCCAGTGTATGATGCAGATTCCCTTACTTCAACAAGATACTTCTCCTCTGGCATGTAAAACTGAGGTGAATAGTTATGAACCAGACACAAAACCTCCTTGCCCACCTTTCATTACGTTGCTGACATTGTAATGGGGTTTCACTCGCCTGTCAGAAAGTTGCTTCCCTTGGATGAACTGGCAGAGAGGAATTGTTCAGTATAGATTTGCAGGCAGATTATTGTCTGGCTTTTCCGTCCCAACAACTAACTCTCTACTTTCCAACTGCGACTTTTTTTTTCCACTGTATTTGGAAAGATTCGCTGTAGTTGCCGTGCACCGTCTGCAGGAGAAGGGCTGGAGGAGGACATTTCAGGCTATTTCAGGGTGGCAGTGCCCTGAGCCGCGCTGCTCCGCCTCTTCTCTCGCCCGGGGCTCATTAAGCCGGATCGCAGCGCCAGCGCCCGCTCTTTAAGGCAGGGTGGGTGTCACTGATGAGTCAGGGGGCAGCCCAGCGCTTGGCAGACCCAGTGGGTGATAAATGTCCAAAGCCCTCCAGGCTGACTACACATTTTTCATCATTAATCCGGCCTATTGTGAGCTGGTCACTCACATTGATTCCAACTAGAGGGCATCATCTGCCGTTAAGAGGGTGATGACTCGCTAAAAATGAAGGCCTGAAACTAATCCAATATAGTTAGAGCCTTGGCTGGCAGCTTGCTTGGATTGCTCTAGGGCACTGATAGGGAAGCTGCAGACATGTGGGCAGATCCCTTCAGGCACTTGCGTGGCTTTGTATAGGAATGTGATGGTTTCCTTTGACAGCCTGTTGTGTTATCACAGCTATTACTGAGTCAAACGCTGTTGTGAGAAATTCTTCTGTGTCTTTTTGCATTTTTTCCTGGTTGTTTTGCAAGGAAAAAAAAGAGGGGTGAATTTGGAACCGTAATGTAA
The DNA here is from genome assembly GCF_036250125.1 of Pseudopipra pipra. Lineage (NCBI taxonomy): Eukaryota > Metazoa > Chordata > Aves > Passeriformes > Pipridae > Pseudopipra > Pseudopipra pipra. The sequence goes on from NC_087550.1 coordinate 1,661,199, forward strand.
CACCCGTCCTGTCAAGTCAAGATCAGATTAAATCATCGTGCTACAAAGGGGAAAAAATTCCCTCTGCAGCGATCTTTATCTGCCTATCAAAATCATCTGCCTGTCTTTTCTTCTGTTTAGTTACTTATTTATCTATTTATCTAAAGGCTTTATTTCTTTTATTTAGAAGTAATGCGTGTGCCCGGCTTGATGCCTTATTCAGTGTTTGTCTTTGAATAGTTATAATTTGTTTGTGTGGCACGAGTCCAGCTGAGAAGTAAAGGCTGAAGACCTGTGTAAATCACAGCCTCAAGAGAAATTACAGATTTTACAGAAATTATAGAAATTACTGAGTTAATGTGTTTGTGAAGCAAATTGTCCCCCATGGTTTTTCCTCTTCACCTCACAGAGCGTGTCCCTCTTCTTTAAGTTCCCGTCACTAGAGGTTCCCCTTGGAGGAATTTAACAAGTGCTGGAAGAGAGCCCTTTTCAAGAATATATCCATTGTTGGCAGGAGGCTTTCTGAGAATCCGGACTGCTGGGGGCCCCCCCGCCCCTCCTGGGATTGTTTTCTAGGGTTCTCCTACTGAGAGTTCGTGCTGGAGAAAGTCAGAATGTTTAATTGGTAGCTCGTAAAGCTCTCTCATTGCTAAGTGCCTTGCCCACAGTAAAAGGTTCGTAAATACATCACACAGCGTTCTACTTTGTTTTTATTACAAGATGTGCAAATGATGCCTAGTGGCAACTTTTCAGAGAATGTGAAGCTGTTGCTCTTTTTGAGCGTTGATTTAGTCCTCTTGTAAGCAAGTTCAACTTCCAGGTCATGTTTCCTTAGAAAGCCGTTTATATTACAGGAGTAACCACTTTATATTGAGAAGAATTGCTGAGAGTGCCAGCCTTGGCCATTCATTTAGGCATAATGCATTGATGAAGTGGTCTACTAAAAAAAAAACCCCAAACGACAAAAAACCCACCCCCCTTTCCTCCACCACCACCAAAAAACCCAACCCAAAACAAAACCCAGAGCTGGTTTCCCCCAAAAAACGGGGACAGCTGTTGTTTGGAGCTGAGGGGTGAGAGGCAATTCCCTGCTGCAGACTTTCTTAGCCTCAAACAATCTCATTGAAAGCAAGCTAATTGAGGCTCTCCCAACCGCCTTTGTGGCTGCAATCGGGGCACGCTGGGGAGGAGCCGGCGGGGAATTTGCTTCACAAATGCCCTACTGCTCTAAAGGAAAACATGAATATAGATACAGCCTAAGGGTCACAATTTTGTAAGGCTAAGATGGACTTGGATAACCAGTTCCCACTGAAGTCATCTATGCTGCCAGCTTTTCCTGCTAACCCTTAAGTTTCGGTGCCTTTAGCTGTGCTGCTGCTGTGGCAACTCTTTGTGAAAATGCCCTCTGTGAAGGCTTTAACACTGTTCTGGATTTTACTCAGGAAATGCAACATAATTCGATTACTTGTGGAACTATTCACGTTTTTAAAAGAAGTAGCACATTCTTCTGTGCTTGTTTTTGTACTTCTTCATTTGTGTCGTGGCCATTCAAGGGACCTGACATTTGTATAAAGGTAAAAATCCTTGCCTGTTAGATAGCAATTTCCGTAATATGTTTTCTTTTGGAGTCCCAGACATATCTTTTATGCAAATATTTGTTGTTCACATAACAGGTACCCTGATAAGCTATACAAAGGTTTTCCCAGGTTTTCCAGGATTTTATTTAATATTCCTCTGTCAAATCCAGACCTTGTTAGTCCAGAACAAAGAATATTCATGTTCTGCACTATTGGGTTTCTTAAACCACTCTCCTAGATTTTTCTTCTTGTTTGTATTGTTCTAGCATTGTAGATGCCTGGGTATTTTTAACATAATTTATGACATCTTGGTAATTTGATTCAGAGATTGTTATATGTATTTCTTGTCTATTCAGCACCTTCAATAAAGGGAGCTATTTTAATTTCTCCTGCCCACAAGTAAATGAATGAATTATTACTTTGCTCACACATTCAGAGGCCAAGGAAAGATTTTACAAATAATATCAAAGAGGAGAGAAGTCAGCCAACTGTGAAATTACTGATCATCTGGATTTTACCTCCAGTTTTGACTGCATATAGTGAACTGGAATAAATGTATTTTCTGAAGCACTTCTACTTTATAGTAGTTTATACCAATTTGCTTCTGTTGATTACATGTCCGTCTTACTAGAGCATAAGTAGTGTACTGGATGTTTTGTAGCATATTTCTAGTGAACCTTAATGAGAGGTTGTATGGGGCAGGAGAGGGGAAAAGTCTTGTTAATGTGTATTTGCCCTTGATGTCCTTAAGAAAAACACTCTGAGGAGAGATTTCTCTTCCAAAAATGGAAATAGCCTTTCTTCATCGTGTTTCAATGCACACAGACACTACAAAATAACTGATGCATAATAATCCTTTCTTACAGTAGTGTCTAATGAAATGAAATGATCTTGTGTTGAGTGTTCAGGAGTACATTGCATATGTTAAACCTTACCTTCAGTTGCTGATTGGGAAGGAAGGAGCTCAGCCATCCTAACAAAGTCTGTTGTCTTGCTCCTTGATCAGATAAGCAGAACTAAGCCCTTCTTAAAGGAGTGGAGCTTTAGGAAGTTATAAATAAGGGAGCCTCAAGAGTGATCTGTCATCATGCTTGTAGCCGGTTTTGGCTGACCTGCATTCCATATGCAAAGGGTGATTGACTATGTATATAATGCAAGGGAAGTTTATCAAAATATCAGTGACCCTGTGACAACAAATACTTCAAGGCTAATTTTAAAGTGAGAGTGGCATGTTTACAATCAAATGGGTGAGGTACTGTGCTGTGATCTCAGCTAGCAGGGCCCTTAAGAAAAAAAACCAAAATGCTTCCCTTAAGAGGAAATTACCATTTTGCTGGTGGGACTCTGCATTCCCTGGATGTGGAGGCTGCACTGTGTCCTTAGTGCCAAAGCTGCTTCGACACCCCCCCTGTTGCTGAGGGCTAAAAGAGCTTCATGGGGGGTTTTTTTGGTCAGTTGATTACTTTGCTGCTGGACTGTTTCAGCAGTTCAGGGCACAGCTCCATCACGTCCCCAGACACTTCCACTGGCAAAACTGGGGAAGCCAGAAAACTGCAACACAGGTGACTGGAGGACATTGCTGGGAGAAGGTGTAATGGGAACTTTGGAAACTGGCACTGGGGGCAGAGAAAAATACAAGGTCGAATTACACTGTGGTACACTTCGAGATAAGTATGTGCTCAAATATTTTGCTATTCTGGAGCCTGTTTTGAGTCACTTTGTACGTGTTGCTGCTTGAAACAGTAAAGAACTGATGACTGCAGTGTCACAGCTCTTTAGTTCTCAATGATGTGTTTGTTTTGGAGATTAAACCCATAAGTTAAATTGGGTTAAATGTTGCTTGATTTAATGTATTATAACTTCCTTAAGCAAGCCTCATCTTTCTGTGCCTCCTTTCCAGTTCTGTGACACACAGCAGCTTCTCCCCAGGCCCTCTGCAGCTTTTTGAACTTGTCATTTGTTTTGCATGGATAAAGGGAGGTTGTACAAACACCGAGGATACTCTTCTATGCCTACATAAAGCAACTGTGTCTGCTCTGTGATGCTGATGGAACATTCTTTTGTTAAAGAGTGAGGTGTGATTTCACAGCAGAGATTGCCCAAACTGCTCCATGGTATTTCCCCATCAGGAAGATTCCACTAGCTTGGATTTCCTGGTGCTGCTGATTCTGTAACTATTTCTGAGATTAAATGAGCTGACTTAGATTTTAGGTCTTTGATAGGGTGACTCAGTTTGACTGAAGTCTCTCAGAGAACTGTGACACAGTCAGTGCCTCTAGAATGAGAAAATTTGAGCTGTATATAGCAAGATACAAGCTGATTGCAATTCTGCCTTTTGGCCCATGGAGCCCTTGGCTGGAAAAAATGCAAGAACAGCCACTGAAGTCATCCTTAAATGCTGTTCAGTGCAGCAGAAGTGCTGGACTTTAGAGAGAACTTCTTCTGCATCCTTTTCTTGTAAAACATCAATGTTTTTGTGGTGAAGAAAATAACTTTTTTTCCCTCTAGTATATTGAGAGTGTAGCTGTTGTCTTGGTTTTGTTTGGTTTTGGGTTTTGTTTGGTTTTTTGTTTGTTTGTTTGTTTTGTTGTTGTTGGGGTTTTTGCTTGTTTGTTTTTTGCCTGTGGGAACCACAGCTTTCATTCCTTTGTGTAAGCAGAACTTAAGCCACACTGTAAGTGTTGCAAAGTATTGAGGACACGTGGCCACAGTGTCCAGCTGAAACTACCTTTTCAGAAGAGAAAATGGAATGTCTAGGTAGCCTTATTAGTTAGATCAGTGGGCATGAAGGTGGGGATGTGCCAGCAGTTACTGCCTCATGTGGTCTTAAACCTGCTTCATAATCTGCATGATTAGAATAAGTATTTCTCCTGCCTGTGGGGTGTAGACAGAAGGATGCTCTGTGACTGAATTAGAGGCAGTGTCTCTAGAGCAAATGGAAGATTTACTCCTGGCTGTACACATACATCATATTCTATGATATTTGGAACAGATAGATTTGCTAAGAAAGTTGCTTTTCAGGGACCTGGATAAGTTTAGCACCAAAGACATAGGAAAAAAACAAGTATTATCTTTTGTCCTGATATCGTCAACATGCTGATGCTTGGATTTTAAGAAGTCCCATTTGTGCATAACATGTGAATGTGCCATGCAAATTCGTTGTGTTTTAATGTATTCTGGTGTGTTTCCAGTGGAACATCAGAATCTGGTAATGGACTGCAGCGAGTCCAAGCCCAGTGAGTGATAGGCTATCGTAATTTTCCATTGTGTCAGCAAACATCGGGTCACAACAGGTGTTTTAATTATGTTTTCCGATGTTCAGTGTGTAGAGATTGGTTGTATTAAAACTGTTATCTTTCAAGTTGTGTCTTTATGACCACGGCACTCAGTAGCTGGATGCAGGCCCAAGGCCATACATCTTGTAAAGCTGCTGCGTGTCTTGACGTGGCTGTGAAGTAGGGAAGGCCAATACGCACTTGCAGCTCTTCAGTGTGGCTGCTGGGGCCGAAATATCAGTGCTAAAGAGGATATTTTGTTAAGATAGTCATGATGAGAAAGACAGTGTGGGTGGTAGGGTGCGTTTTGCAGGTGTACATGCAGAGTGCTGCCATCTTTGGCACACAAATCTCGGAGGTGGAAGAGTAGTGCAGCTTCCCACCACCACCTTAGAGCATTCCCCACACTGTCTGCTCTGTTTTCCTATGGAGCAGGAACACACCCAGACTCTGTGAAGTTGTGTGCCATACAAGTTGCCTTTTTTGAGTGTTCTGACCTCGTGGCTTTGGTTAGTGACCATGCTTACTCTGAAGCTCTAAGGAAGCAGAGCCTCAGCATCCTGTGAGATGTACACATTTAATCCTTGTATTGCTTGCTGCCATGCCCCCCCCTCCCTACTAGAGATTAGATTTGCAAAACTTTTATGTCTCTTTGCATTATTCAGTTGACTCAAATGTACAGTGTTCCAGGGGGGGAACTCAGTTTGTGCACATGACCCTGAGGACCAACACCTGCACCTTCAGATCCTTCCTGCTCTTGCTCTGTGCCAAGCACTGATAGCTAACTTGAAGGCAGGCACGTCACGGTGCAGGGTGAAAGGTGCAATTTAGTCAGTTGTACATAGGCAGTAATAAAACAAAATATTACCTTCAGAATTACTGCATTATGAAAAAAAAAATCTGCTTGAAGTAAAACTATGCATGTAAAATTCTCAAAATTGTCTGATTTTTATTTATTTTTTTTAAAGGAACCTTGATTTTTTTTTTTTTCATGTCTGAATTGAGGCATCTCTAAAGTATTTGTTTTACAACAGGAGATGATCAGTACTTCTGGAAAATTATGCCACTTGAGAAAAAGGAGAGAATAGCAGGTGGAGGATCCCAAAGTAAAAACAATCAAAATCACAGGCAAATTAAAAATAATAAAGATTCCCAATATGAGCCATATTTTTACAGATTAAATCCTATTATTCTTGCCAATGGTTGAAACTGGTCCCTCTGTGAAGAGCCCACCCTTGGCCTCTGCTGTCCTTCCCTTCCACTTGAATGCTGTTTTGAGATTTCAAGTGGAGCTGAAGTGGTAGGGATGTGCTGGGCAGTCCTTCTGCACAGTCTGGAGTTTAATAGTAGAACAGGATGAGTTTTGTAATATATCACAAGTATGGAAATTTAGTCCATGGAAGGAGCCTGTGTTGTCTTTTGTGAGCACTACAAATAAGAACAGGAATATAAATGCAGAGTGCTTTTCCATATACTGTTGCATTCAGACACATTCAAACTTCCTGTGATGAAAATGATTAAAAGAGAGGATGAGAGATTTAAATTCTCTCCATTTATGAAAATAAAATAAAAAAATATATTTTTAAGGCACAAGATTATTGCACGCAGAAGTGTCAAGGTATTTGTTGCAAATAAAGTCCACATCCTCTTTGTATGACTGCTCTTTAAATTTCTAGCGAAAGATATGTGTTTTTATTGATCAGAATGTGTTACTCTCCAATTAGAAAAACTTTGAACTTGATCTTTGTACAATAAGTGATCTCCTTAATTGGATACGTGTCTGTGTGATGAGCTGTACTGCCAAGGAAACATCTGATGTGGTAACAAATGATAGGCCAAGCAATGAATGAATCCATGTGAAAAGTGAGCTATGAGTGTCCTTTTTTCCAGTCAGGGAGCACTTTGCAGAAGGAACTGGAGTGTTCTGCCCACAGGGATGTGAAAGGCCCCACCAATGGATGCTCCTCAGTTCCTCCTGCCACAAAACCTCCACCCCGACCTTCTCAGATACACTGAAACTGTCCCCTGGCTGGAATTTGAAGCATTGTTATTAAAACTAATTTATTTAAAAGAGGATTTTGGTGTTTCATGTGTTATCTGAGGAGGTAAAGAGTCTGACTAGTTTTTAGCAGTCTGACTTTGGGCGAGGTATGTAGTTACCGTGGTAGAGACATGTGCCATGTGCCTGCAAACTTCATTATGCAGTAAATTGTTTACCACCTTTTCATTGCCTCTGACCTGCTAAACAGCCCACTCATGAGAGCCTATTAGTCTTGACCTAATTAATATTAATGGGCTGAAGCTACTTATAATTCGGGTTTAAATGGGCCATCAATCTTAGGTTTGCTTGTGAGTGGCACAAATCTCCAGGCTTTATTCCTTGCCCTATGCCAGTATCTTCAGTCTCCTGGAATTACTGTAATATTTAAAAATAAACACCCACCATGTTTGCCCCAGTACATAATTTTAGCGCCGTAAAGAAGTTTGAAACAACATTGAAATAGCAGGGTAAAAAGGCCAAATCAATTCTAACTGCTTTGAGTTAGGGATGTCATCTTGCAGCAGTTGTCTTCACCTTTTGATTTGGGACAGTCACTTGAGTCTTCCTGGTCAGACTTGGAAGGTTTGTGCTTAGTGCCTGATACAGCAGATGAGTAATCTAATCTTTAGTTTTCAATAAGAACTGGAGAATTGAGAAGCTGTGCAGTAGCAAGTCAAGAAAAGAAATAAATTAGGCTGTTTTGTCTTTCTGGCCCCTGTGGCACAACCAATTCCTAATTGATAACAATTGTGTGAGAAATATCTAATGTGAATGTTGTTGTCTTCTGACAATTGTTTTTACATTTCATGTGAAGAACAGAAGTTGGAATTTCTTCAGCTCCAAAATACTAATGGAGGCTGACTCTCTCCTACCTGCGTTTCCCATCACCATGGCCTCTCTGCAGTTCAGGCACTAGAGAACATTAACTGCTGTTCAAGGAAACAATGAGGATTATTTAGTGGCCATAGAAACCTCTATTTTTGTTATTGTAGAAGAATTATTTTATTCTATACATTTTTACTGCATACAAAAATAGAATTTGTTCAATTGGTTGTGCTCAGGGTGTTTGATAAGAGGGTACTTTAAACTTTCTTAAACTTTTCAAAATTTTGCAGTATTTTTTTTTTCCAGGAGATGCCTTTAGTTCTGATAAGGGATTAAAATGTTCTCTCTGTTCCTTTCAGACAACACAGTGAAAGCTGAATCAGTAGAAAAAAAATAGTAGTAAACAAAAATAAAATGATAGTTTAGAGATGTTTTAACATAATCATTACTTAAATGGGGTAGTATTTTAATGCACTATAGAAAATACCCTAACCCTGTGGGGTTTTTGTTTTTCTTTGCCTATATAATGTTTTAAAAGCATCTCACTCCATCATCATGTTCTTTTAAATATAATTTAGTTCCTGTATAATGCATTGTATCATCAGATATTCTGCATGGTATTGTGGAGAGTATGCTATTTATATACTGCAACCATTTAGTCATGTAAGAGATGCATTAGAATAATTTTCCTGAATACAATGTATGATTAAAGGACAATGTCAAAGTAATTTTTCAAATGATTTTCCCCTTTCCCTGTTGTTCATAATAGCTTTTTGAAAGAGCAATACTTCAGGCATATTCATCTGAAATCAAGTAATGTCTCAGAACATTTTCTAACTTGCCTTGGTTAATTTTGGTGAGCTAATGAAGAGAGATTAATATCTGTTTCACTATTAAGACATTAATGAATTTTAAGTCCTGGGCACCCAACTTAGCCATTCATCTTTCCTAAGAGACAAATTATTGCATAACTTTCAATAGTACTTCAGAGTTTTATTACATCTATAATGAGAATACTTGTTTAAACAGCAGCATTTTTATTTTAAATGGCTAAGGGGCATAATCCTGTTGAAGTATAAATAACTCTGCAACCCGAGCAATGAGGAAGTTCTTAACATATTTTGATTAATGAATGTCTCAAGTCACACTCAGAACAGCAGCCTGCCCCTGCTTCTGGCTTGCTAGAAAGGGAGCAAGGACAAACACTTTTTAAGTTATGATTTGAGTTGCATTCACATTCTGTGGTTTTTATCTGTTTTTATATCTACTGCTGGCCTGTTATAAAATGCTGAACTGCTGTACCCAAAATGAAAGGTGTGTTCATCAAAGGTTTCTTCACTGGGGGCTTCTGAACCTTTTGCCATCTCTGGCTTCTAAAATAGCATGTCTTATGTCATATCAGCATTTTGCTACCAGGGTAGTATTGAGGAGTTACACTCTTCAGAGATGTCATAGCTGAGTAAATGTAAAGAGATTGGAGTGAGAGCCAGCTTTATATTTTATGCATGTGTGTAGTCTCTTGTGTGAGGGATTTTGATCCTTGATGGATGCCTCCAAGCTGTTGCCACAGGAGCAGTAAGTTGTTCCTGCAGATTCTGTAGAAACAATCACTGCATTCTGCTGTGAGCTGGGGAAAACTCAGAGCCCACCTGGGTCTGCTTCTGTCTTCTGACATCCTCTGTGACAAGGAGGGTGGGGAGGTTACACAGGCTGTTGGATTAGGTGTGGAGGGGTTCACGTGGCTAGGATTATATAGTTGGTGTCTGATTTTGCCCCTTTTGCTGAGATCCTTGGTCTCAGGCTTTTCTCCTGCACGCTGATTGTGTGTGGCTCAGGGTTTGTTCAAGTGCTTTAGAGAAGTTTGGGGTTTTTTCTTTTTAAGAAAAACCTAATATGGATCGTTCATCTATTTGCATAATGTAGTTCATCAGCATTATTTTGCTCCTGTCACTGGTGTTCCTCTTGTTTAATTTTCTTTCCTTTTCATTCTTTATCTAGCTGGATGTTGCACAACTCGAGCATACTATGATCAAAGATTAATCTGTTTTAGAATTGACACTGATCTCAGTGATAAGACAGTTGAGTCCCAATTTATTTTCTTTTTCTGAATATGAAGGTCTATTGCACTGCAGACATCTGGTGTTTTGGGCACCTAAAGCTGCAGATCCCTGACAACTCTGTTATTTCTGTTTAAATATGCATGAACTGTTGTTTAGGTAATCCACCCTGTCAAAATAGCATTAAGTGTAATATATTGCTGACCTCCTCTTTTGCATATTGGAGAGGAATGGAGAAGTCTACTAACTCCTGCAAGAACATTGGCTGTGTTGCACTTTTTATATATTCAGATCTTTGGAAATGTGCAGATTATAGAGGATGTAGTATTCGTGATAGGTAGCTTCATTTATTCATACATTTCATTTATTTAGCCCTGAACAGGATATGACATTCATCTTTTAAAACTCAGTCTTGATTTTAGGGATAAGAGAATGTAATGAGGTAACTTGCCAAGCTGCAGGCCTTACTGTGCAGCTTGTGCAAAGGACACTGTGAAAGCAGTACCCCTTCCTGACCTTCAGTCTGGAGGACTGAAATCTCTGCAGCTGTAATTCAGCTTCTGGTGTTGGAGGAAGCAAGCTTGGCACCACTGTGCCTTCAGAGGCCCCTGGAAGTCATTTTGACAGTGATGGTCAGAGCAACACTTCACTCACGTATTTCCTGCCCAGCCAAGAGGACAACCAAGCACGAGGAGAGTCACTGGCACTGCCAGCTGTGCCATGCTCAGGGGTAATCCTCAATCAGCCAGCTGAAGGAGTGTAGTGGTTGAATTGTTTCTGGAATCCCATGCAGCTGAAGCCTTTCGGGGTGGCATTTTGTGCAATTTGTATTGCAAGGAAAACAGGCTTTGGGTTTATAGTCAAGCCATGTTAACATACACCTTTCAGTGAAAATTACAGCCTGTGTCAAAATGAATTACGTCCTTTGATTTGACCCATTTTTTTTTCTTGTGGACAAGATAAAGTGGGAAGCGGTTTCCAAAGGGTCTTCTGAAATCAGTCATTTGCCATCTCTGCAAGTATTTTGAGTTAGCAGAATTGGCCTTGGCTAGTCTTGATATGTTTAGGAATTTCTCTGCAGCAACTATGGAAGGGAGACCCCTTGCAGAATCTGTAAAAATCAGAATTTTGTTTAAGCTTTTCAATTTGTGTTTCTAAGGTGGAAATAAGATTGACTATACTTGTTCTCTTGGTTTTTGTTTGCTCTTAACTTTACACCGTAAAGTATTGCTGTAATGATGGGTGTGATTTAAAAGGTACAGGCTTCTCCTGCTGCAGATGAATGTATTTTTTTAATAGGCACTTAATCCTTGTGAAAGGTGCTGGGCTGTGACAGTACTTGAAGATGAATTCCTGCATTTTTCCGCAGAAGTTGTACAGCAGGAGACAATGGCAAGGCATGCTTCTCTCACAAATATGTCTGAACCCTGACCTAGACAGATCACCTTTAGAGATGAGCCTCTGTGCCCATTCAATCCTTGACCTCCCTGCCAAGACTCTATCAGTGTTGCCAATTTATGATGTGGACCTTGGGCTGAGAGTACCAGCTCATTTCAAGTTGACTACCAAACCAGTTGTGAATGATGGCAACTCGATAATGACCTGGAGGTGGTTTCAAGCCAGTGGTCACTGGGGAAATTCTCCCATCCTATTACACATATTTTGAGCATTGTAGCTTGCAGGGCAGGTGCTTTTCATTGTCAGAAGGTACTTTCTTTTGTCTGCATTCTGTGTTCGTTTTTGTAAGGTCTTCAATGCATTGTTTTTACAGACCTGCAAAAAATAAAAATTGTAAGGAATTGCTTTTACATCAGGAGTTTGCAAATTTAGCATTTGTGTGCAAAAACCGCAGGAAAAGAACTGTATTTATCTATGGCAGATGCACCAGCCTGTTTTTCTTTCTTTGCATGGGAACACTGAGCTTCCACAAGGATGAGGAAAGTGCACAAATGGATGTGGCAGTGATGGCAATGGTGGTTCCCCCTTATCAGTAGCAGGTTGTGCACTAACTGAATGATGCCCAAGCAGATGCTCCTCCAAGGAAAACTTTGGAGATCTTCATTTTTTTAAAACCGGGCAAAATAATACATGTATATTAATATTCACCTATATGTCTGTGTGTGCATGTGTGTTCTAAATATGCACATGTGCTTAGTCATCTGGAGTTAAAACATTGTGCACATAATTTATGAAATGCTCACTATAAATTAGTAGGCCCTATTCTTAATCTTTGCTAGGCTTTCTCCTACATGTACTGGGTAACAGGAAAACTATCATTGTAGCATTAATTCAGTGCCTGGTCCTTGTTAGTATTTTCAGTAAGTTTTGTAGGCACACAGAAAAAAGAAAACTGTGGAGTGATAATTAAGCCTGTATTTCTTGGTTTATTATTATTATCATAATCCTTTACATTAGGAGGAATAAGAGCCAACTAATGCATTTTGTGAGATTTTTCTCTCCCTTATCTTGCCTTTAATAATTGATTCAAACCCAGCTTTTTTTTTTCTTTTTTTTTTTTCCCCTCAAACCATAATGGTGTCAGAGCCCTTTTCCTCTTTCCTGTTCTGAAACATTTGAATAACATTGCTCGTTTGGAACCTGTCTTAACCTCAGCAATATGCTTAGGCTATTTGTATTCTCGTTCTCTTTTTCCTCTTTGTTATTCACTGTACAATTTGTTTAATGCTGCTGTAGCCATGCATTACTAGTCAACCTTATATATAAATTCCATAATAAATTAAATAAAGCTCTGTATGGGTCAGCTTAGACTAGCCCGATTAAAAAGTGATTTACTAAAGAGACAGAGGTAGCAGGATGGTAGAACGTGCTTCTAAATCAATTATGAGTCCATTCACTGTCGGCCTATTGTGTGTAATAGTGTATTAAAATGCATTCTATATTGTTAAAAAAAATTGACTCTTTCATTGAAACTGAATTAACATTTGCAAGCACATAATAGTGTTTGGAAAGCTATAAACATTTAAATTCAATCCCTCATTGCAGGCTAAGTGTATACAGCTAGAATTGTAATATCCAGATAAGTCTTTATGCTGTGCTCATGTCGTTGTTACAGCAAGATGTTCACCATACTAAAGGTAAGATTGGGTGAACTCCTGTATTTATAAGCACATAATTACCAGGAGAAATCAGCACCACTGGACTGTAAAAGTGAAGTTCATTTTGAACTGAAAAGTGGTGTCTGTATGTGCATATATTTGTGCACGTTTACACACACACACACAAAAAAACCACATAATACCATTGCTGAATTGGTACCGGGGCACATCTTAATTTCTGCACACCCCCTCAGCCAGCCACCCCCTTCACCCCAAAGCCTGTTACCTCTCTTTTCCTTGGGAGGGAGGAGAGGCAAGGGAGCAAGGAAACAAAACAGTCTGTCAGTTCTTGGTGAGCTGCAAATGAAGGCTGTGCCATGCCCACAGCTTGGCACAGACCCTGGGATCAGAGAGAAGCTTCCTTCCTTTCCCCCAGGGATTGTGGAAGGTCTTGGTGCTCACCAGGGACTGCCTGCAAAGATTTACTGTGGCAGGAGGTGGTCTGAATGCATCTCTGCACTGAATTCACCTGCAGCACACTTGCCTCTTGGTGCTCCCATGGCAGCACTAAGACAAGGGATGCTGTGGAGTTCTCTGCCTCTGGAGCATTTCTCTGCTGGGACTAATACTGTCTTTAGTGGGATTTGCTTACTTCAGATTCAGCTAATTAATTTTTATGGGATAAATTCAAAAGGAGATGAAACTACAGCTCTCGTTTCAGTTTTACTTACATTTGTACTTGCTTCTGTGTTTCCAATATCCTGAAATGAAATGAGGAGTTCTGTGGGAAACAGGCCAAGCCATACATTCTGCAGAGTCTGAGAGCTTTAAATAAGTTATAATCTATTTTCTTTCACAGAATAGAAATTCTAGTGCTAGTGTTGAGTCCTGTTGTCATTTTTATCCACTATATTTGCTTCCATTGTGTACTAACCTGGCTCTTTGAGTGAACACCTCCCTGCAGACACACATGTGTGTACACACTTAGGTGGATAAATCCCTAACAGGCTGTTCATACCCAAAGCAGATCAGTCTAAAGCAGCGCTGCTTTTTCTGTCAGCGTTGATCTGTGGCAGCTCCCAGTGCAGGAACTGAGCTTGTATGTTTATAAAACCTTAGGCAAAGAGGCACAAGCAGTAGATGGTAATATTTTGTAACTTGGAAAGCAGGTAGTGAGCATCTTACGTAAAGTTCTACGGTGTCTAGTGTTCATAGCAGGCTTTCCAGAAGTGCACAAACAACTCTTTCACAGAGTTTGACTAAATTTGTTGCTCTGAAAGTGTGTGTGTAACCCAGGTTAACATGTAGAATGTTTGCAGAAACCCCTGAGAATTGCCTAAGCGTTTTTGTTACAGCCCTGAGGGACACAGACCTGAGCTAGCATGAAGACTGATTTATTTCCCATTTCTGAAGAAATTTAGCCTTTCAGTTCTCTGAAGCAAACAGTTGAAGCTTAAATTCACTGGTGTATTATTTCCAAACCAGAGAAACTCATGTGACTTTAGATGTTGTGCTTTTTCAGAAAAACATGGTTCTACAGGTACCATTTTAGCTGGACTTCTGTTTTAAATACAAGTAAACATTGGCTGTGCATCTACATGTAAATGGTTTTTGATATATTTTCCTAGGATTGGGACAAATTTATGCAAAGAGGAATATAACAGTCTGGCATACTGTGGAAAAGTATGTTAGGGTTTCAGGTTGATTTTCTGTCTCTTTATGGTAAGCATGATATGGTTTCATTTTTTTTTTTATATGTTCAGGACAATTTAAAAATCATTTGCATTTTCTGTGTTACATATTTATGCATTTTTTTTCTTATAAGAAAAAGTGAATTTATGACAGATTATATAGGTTACTTGCTACTTGATACTCAAAAAAATATGTGAATGTTTAACCTCACTTCAGCCTCGAGGTTCATAGTGCAATGCAGGGACTATCCAAATGAAATAATTGCTTTGTCTGGCAAATAGATTGTCTCATAAGAAGACTGAACTGTATTAAGTGATTTTCCCCTGGTGATTGGAAGTATCTCTCTCCACTGGTTCAGGTAATTCTAAGGTTGTGCCTTCACTCTTTCATGCTAGACTGCTTTTCCAATAAAATAAAAAATGTAGAACCTGCAACACAAATGTAATGTTAACCTAGATTTCTCCGAGGACAAAGGTGAATGCTATAGGGCTTGCTGAATGCAGAGAAGGAAATGATATTAAAAGGATATTAGAGATAGAATTGGATGCATGAGGCTGTACAAGGCTGAAAGGTGCAGATTGGGGGTGTATGAATTTTATATTAGTTTGTGTTTCTCTGAGACTCCTTAAGGCAAATCCTAACAGACTTTTTAAATACTTGAATACGAATAAGCTTTCTCTACTGACTCATATTAATGTGTTTCTGGGGTAGAAAAGTAGTCATATGCAGAAGAGGAAGAGCTATTGGGAAAAGAGAAGCTTAAAGGTCGCCAAAGAACACACTTCCACATCTCTGTATGATGTTTTGGGTCAGTACTTGGGCAGGGCTGTGGCTGGCCAAACTCTGCATGTCCAGTGAACAAAACAAACAGAGGCAGGAGTTTGGTGCAATGAAAAAACTCCCTTTGTAGTTTAAATCCTGATGTGAACTGCCAGGACCTGCAGTTTGTGATGTGGAACAACCAGGAACGGCCAGAGGCACGGCTGGATTTTTCCATAGTACTGTAAATATGTTGAAATTATGGGTGTAACTGTTAAAATGCACTTTATGCCTTGCAAAGCATCATTTTCAGCAGAGAAGCTGCTTTCATTGCAGCTAAATGGGGTGCAATCTGAACGTATATTTGCTGCTGCAGTGGGATAAATGTACACATCTGGAGAGATGTTTGGATAGAGCACTGGGGGGAAGGAGGGAGTGCATCACTATGTGTTTTATGAACATCTTATTCACGTGCAATTGTGCAGCTTGTGCTCAGTTGCATTGCAGCTTGCACATGACCTGGTACTGTGGGTACTTAGGGCTTCATTTTACTTACAGGGGCTTTGAGTGCCATAGAACTGTGGGGTCCATGTCACACAAAAGTGCCCAAAAATCTACACCTCATCACATTGTGCATGAGCACTTTAAAAAAAAAAAATAAATCTAGAGAGAAAATATGTTTAAAGGCATGTACTTTGAAACTATAATGGAAAATGTTTTGAAAGAGAAGAACAATTACTGCTGGAGTATACCATACAAAATAGATTCTCTCTCTAAATTTGATATTTTACTTGAGGTCAAAAGATAACAGCTAAAGAAAAATTTAATAAGAAAATTATTCACTATTTCTGGGACCCCTGTTTGTTCTCAGTCCTCAGAAGAGAAACCTCGTTTTGTTTTGTTCTAACTAAGAAAAAATCACACAATGACGTGACTGGGTGGGAGCCAGTGAAGCTTCTTTAGGCCTAATGATTGAAAGTCAGAGGTGAGGGATGACAAAAGGGCCGTTCAGATGATACTACTGCTTTGCAGATGAGAAAGCCAGATCTAGCAATGGCAGCTGGAATTAGGCTTTTAGGAAATAATTAGGCTTTGGGGAAATAATTTTTGCCTTGATGGTTTCTCTTTGTCAGAAGAGCTGACCTGGTTCCTCTGCCGATCAGCTGGTGACCCATAAGACAGGTTCAATTTGGAGAAAAGCTGTCTCTCTCCCTCTTTCCCACTCCTATCCATGCATCCACTCAGCAAGTGAGAGGGAGCCTGACTACTCAGAGCTCCCCTCCAGGGTGGACTGATCCAGGCACATGGAAGAAGACACAACCACTCACCGCTCATGCGACACCAAATATCTAAGTCCTGTTTGCCTGAGTTACTGTTGCTGTCAAGAAAATCTTGAAGTCTGTTGCAGGCAGTAGGTAAACTGAAATAATAATTTCCCAAATCCCAGTATGGAGAACATTTTAAATGTTTTGGCAAGGAAAACATCAAGGGAATCCCAGAGCAGTTTCCTGAATACAACACACTGCAGAGTCTTTAGTCTGCTGGTTTTTAGCTGGTGCCGTGGCCTGTGTTGCATGCAGAGTAATTCTGAACACTGTTTGGTGGGAGCAGCCTGCAGCACAAGGAATAAATGGTGAAAATTATTTTCCTTTATTGCCAAACTCCTTTTTATTTGGCAGAAGACCTTAAGGACAGCTAGTATATGTGGTGAAGAGCAGGCTTGTTGCATTGCATTTTGCCCATTATCTTGCAAGCCAGTTCCATTCAGAAACAATATCATCCTATTAGCAGTGCAATCAGCTTCCACTCCACCAGGCAGCTGTTGCCCCAGGATGATCTAAAACAAAGGCCTGTAAATTCCAGTTGTTGCCATCATGCAGCCCTTCCCCTCATTCTCAGTGGCCAGGCAAGCAGGATGAGCACACGGGTCATTGGCACATGGGTTTGCTGAAGGAGATGGGGCTGGATCTCATCTTGCATGATGTCCTGTCCTCAGGCCTGCTAAGAATGAGAATTAATGGGGTTTGGAGAAATCCCCGTCTGGGCTGTGGCAGCAAGGAGTGTGATCACAGGGCAAAGCCTGCAAGGAAGAAATGGAGAGGGAGTTAGAAAAGGCCTGGAAAAGTCACAGATTGACAGAATATTCAGATTTGGAAGGGACCCACGAGGATCAAATCTGCAACCTTGGCGTTACTAGCAGCTGTGTGTCTTTTTTGTGTATGTGCCAAAGGGTCTGCAGTCATCTTAATATTTATGCTTCAGTATTTCTTCTTCTGGTGCAAATGATGACCAGGCATTGACGTTGTGGGCCAGCTGTAACATTGTCTTTGCTGTTATAATGCATAGAAGTGCTGTTCTAGCTATGATATTGTAGAATAAAAGGAAGTTTTGTAGAGTGGCAGTGGATTTTAGGAGAATGTCTAATATGAGTGGGACACACATATAAGCTTTATAACCATAAAATAAGCAAATACTATCAGCTCCCTGAACACAAGCATTTTGATTCTCTCTAAACAAGTTTTGGTACTTCAGTGCACAGAGTTGTAAAGTTTCTATTTATCCACCTGATGTGGGAGGGAAGACTTCATGGCTTTAGGTTGTAGTTGAGCATCAGAGATGATGTTGTTGCTCAGCAGCCATTAATATAGCTTTATCTGTAATTAGAGAAGGTCTAACACCTTTCTGCCATATGGAAAATGATAAGTTAGCTCCTGTCATGACAGGAAAATAATTATTGGATGAAGTATATTTATCAAATCATGATAAATAATGGTTACCTCAGCAATCCTCAGCTGGATAAAAGTAGCATCTGCCTTCACTTTCTGAGTATCACACACGATTAATCCAGAGGCAGCAAGGCACTTTCTCAGCTGTGCTGTCTCCACTGGGCAAATCAAAAGATTTCATCCATATGTTTTTAAGGAAAAGTGATATATAGGTGAGGTGAAAATGCAGCATTGGCTGAAAGTTATTTAGTTTGCTCTTACGGTTTTGTTTGCGGAAAGTGCATCTAAACAAAGTTTTGTTTGTTCTTCTCAGAATTTCTACCCTACTTCTTATGGGAGAATTTCTGCTACCCCCCCTGTGTCACAGAGCTTGCCTCTCATTCCCTATGAGGTCACTCATACAGATACTCTGAGCCTCCAGGTTCATTCAGAGATGTGACCTGACAAAACTGTTCAAATCTGAGTTGAAATTCCAAAGCTGGTGGTGGGTGTTGGGCACTGTGCAGCACATCACACGTTTCTCTTGAGCCAAAGCCCTGATGGGTGATGGTGTTGTTGCTGTATCAGCAATGCCCCCAAACATTTGCCTTTATGCTATTTATTTGATAACAAAAAGGAGAAAATAAAGACATTTCTCTCTGTGTATGCACATATTAAAGGCGAGAAAATAGGGGAATTGCCACCAGTCCTGAAGGAAATTCACTGGCAGAGAACTGAAGTTCTTTCGCTGTTCCCACAGAGGCTTTTGAATAAAACTAACTGACTGTCTCTGACTTTCTTAAAATTGTGAAGTCTATGTAAAATCTTTACTCCTATTTGAAATGAATGGCAATAGAACAGTGCTCCAGAGCGTGCTGAAATAATTCCTGTAAGCTTAGTGCTAACTGTTCATCCACCCTGATTTAGAGACAAGAGGGAGGACTCTGTCAGGGTAGAATTAGGACTGATTTTCATTTATATGGATTTGGTATAATCTCAAATATCTGTACACAAATATAATTTCTTAGTAAAGTATCTTTCCCCCTTCCCTAATAAAACTTCTGAGTTTTCTGTAGATTCTGCTGAAAACTTTACTACTTAAAATCAGCTTATGTAGCTTGAGGTCCATTAGCTTCCCAGAGCTTTGGGACTTCGCCCTTTGCCTCTGGAAAATAAATATTTAATACTGCTTTGTCTGTGCTTACTTTTAAAAGCATTCAACCTTCATTTGGGTACCACGTCAGAATTCATTGAGAAGCAAACAGCTAATGTTTCCAGCTGAAATCAAACCTGACCCTCCCCTTCCCTCTCTGCCCTCAGGGGCTGTGGGAGCTGTTACCATCTCAGGAACCCCTGGGGGCTGCTCATGATAAAATGAAGTGAAATTAGGACCTTGGTAGAAAGCAGTCTGATATCCCAAACAGTCATGTAGGAAAGGGCTCCTTGTATTAGTTTGCTGGCAGGGAGATCTTTCTCTCTCGAACAAATCCTGCAGGATAACACAGTGTGTGTACAACTAAAGTCCATGGAGTATGTGAATCAGTTGAACTAAATATGTAGGAAGCATTTTTCTTAAGACTTATGCTTGAAATGAACAATTCACATACACAGAGTTTATCTTGCCCAGTTAAAAACATATTTCTTCCAAGAAAAATACATGACATGGACACAGACAAGGTGTGTGTGATTTTAACACCCTATTTTAAATTATATTTTTTGCTATCTTTTTTGTCTTTCAATCTCTCTCTGGTTTTTATGGTGTCCTACCTGAGTGCTCTGGCCATGAAGTATCCTTCCTGGGGTTAAACATAGTGAATTTATTTTAAAAGATGCATAGTCAGTGGACAACGTGTGCACAAAATACAGTAAATGTCAGTTTATGTGATCACTGAGCATACTTTTCTTGTAAACTGGAGTGCTACAAATTGGAAGCAGTTTGAACAGGCTATCCAAAGGTTTAGCTGTGATATCAGCATTGGTATAAACACAATCATCCCAGTTTTTACGTGTTTCATCTTGTCCAAGTCTTGTTCAGAGATTTTAACAATACAGGTTACATGTCTTTGTAGACAGATATTTACATTTCAGGAGACCGTGTTGTAAGTTATTAAATAAAATACTAATTTTTTGTTTTCTTGCTTTGGTAGTTGAAAAATGCCATTGTATCTGTTCATTAAATATGTGCAGGTTTGTTTTAGAATTGAAGAAAAAAAATGGCAACAGAGTAGAACACTTCTTACAGTTTTGTTCTATAAGAATTATGTTATTGATTGATTAAATTCATTGATGAAGCCAAGATTGGCTAAGACATGAACTTCAGTATTTCATAAAACAAATATGAAGGAACATTTTTTCCTGTAGCACTGAAGGATTACATACTAATATAATATTAATATTTTCTCTAAGCTCATAGTGAGGTTTTAACAGATATTTTATATGATGTCTCCTGGAAGACAAAGGAAGTGATACTGTGTGATTACAGGTGGACACTGCACTTCTGTGGTTTCAGAGTACTTCAGGTGCACTCAAGCACTAAACTTATTTGAGAGGGTGGGAATATTTTTAAGTTGTTAGGTTGAGTGCTTGTTTTTAAGTTCATTTATTATACACATCTACATTTACTGGCTCACTGGGACATATGTTTCATGTAACAATATGTCAATATTTAATAGCAGAAGGACAAGATTTTTTTTAAATTATTTGTCCTGTTCTATACTGAAAATAAAAGAGAAAGGGCTATATCATGTCCTTACCCAGGGCTGGAAAGAGTAGCTGAAAGGTGCAAGAAGCTTTCCTACCCTTTGTATTTTCAGTAGACTTTGCCTGATGATGGAGGTAACTCTGGGAATGACCAGGGTGCTGCCTTTCTGGCTTCTGTGCTCACCAGCAAAAACCAGAGAATGGAAGCATAGGTTACAGCTTTTATTAGTCTCACAGGTTCTTCAGCTGGTGTCCCTACAGTATTTGGACTATTTCAGGGAAAAGCCCCCGTGGTAATTCACTTGTGCATCATCCCTCTACTTATATGGTCCCACCTTTTTTGTCTCAGGCAAGGTGTAATGGTCTGTTTGAAGGTTTAGGCTTCTTAAACGTTACATAATTTTTCCATGGTGGAAAATTTTATCTATTTCATATAATGCATCTTTAACAAAAACTGAAGAAGTTAATTGGTTCAGAAACACCCACAGCACTCGCTCTTGAAGGTGAATTCTTCGTTTTGCCCTCAACTGAAAATGAAAGTATTTTATGGTATGCTAAAAATTAGTATTGCTCTTGCAAGCTGCTTAGTTACCTAAACTCTACTCTTGAAAGATAGTATGTGTAATAATTCTAGCATAGCTGTTGTTTTCAAGTAACTTTTTATAATTATAACGCTAGGGTCAGTTGATACAGGGTGATACATTCAGTGGAAACATGTCCAGGGGCCAAGATCTCTTGGGGGAAGAGCCTTCTGTAAGGGCACAATCTTTCCTCAGGGACCCAGAAATATTGCAAGATGACAGCAGAGGGTTGGCAGGGATGCTCCCAGTGGTGCTCTGAATCCACCAGAGCAGTTTTTCTGGAGGTCAAGGTGCCCCTCACCTTTACTCCTGGAAACTGTGGGCACAGCTGGTCTTAACCAGCTGTTGGACTTTTACTGAGCAGCTACCAGGTTTTTCTGTTCAAATACCTGGTTTTCCATGTGATGGTGGCTCTCCAATACACCCTTCTGTTTAATTTCTCATTACTTATTCATATTTGCTTTTGATGTGCAGCTGAAATATCAGTGCCCTCATCTTAAACAAGCTTGTAGTTAATCACATGTAACCCTTGTGAGTTATGAAACTGAACTGCAATATTAACCTGTGTTGACATTAGAGATTACAAACTGGAATAAGAAATAGGTGTGATAAGGTTGTCTTAGTAGTAGTGGTTTTGGTCTGGTGGATTAGTGTAGTAAATTCTACTCAAGCAAATATCAAAATTAGTAACTGAACAAGAATACCCTATTTTCTTCTCCAAACATCTTCAAAATAAATTTGGGGAAAATGAGATCATGACTTAAAGCAGCATAATGTTTCTATTTTATTAATATGCCAAGTAACATGTCAAAACAAAAAATCAAATGCAATTTGCCAATTCCTTCCTACAAAAACCCAAACACAGTGCTCCACACAATGTAGCAGGAATTTTTATTTGATCTTGTCCCTCTAGATTGAAGTCAGCCATCAAGTTTCCAAATAAATTTAATACCTTATAAATGTGATTGATTGCTGATGTGGTAATCCAGTTAGCTGCTGGAAGGTTTAATAGCTGGAAAATCCATTTAGAGAAGAATAAGGATCTTGAGGTTAGGATACTGGAGTATTTTCAAGAGGTCTAATTTCTGTTCTTATCTTTGACATGAATTTGGCATAAATCCCCTTCTCTGTGCCTGTCTTTATGAAATGGGCATTTCTGTCTCCTCCTCTACCTGATGGACATGAACATGGCTGTAAACAAAACAGTCCCATCCACACAGATGCAGACATGAGATTCTACAATGGGATTTTCCTATATCTTAGAAAGATCAAGCAGGCAAATGTAACACGCATCTTGTGTGCTATTTTATTTTAAAATATTTTAACCCATTGAGGAGAAAAAGGAACGGAGAAACTCTTCCCAAGTTGAGCTCTCATCTCACACATCTGTCTGTTCAGGATGATGGTAATTGTAGTTTTGAGCCCCGTCAGAGCTTTAACAGCTTTTGGTACTGCTGGTTTCACACTGAAGTTACAGCATCTCATTAGCGTGTCACTCCCTCAGTAACAACATATCTTTATGTTTAAAATGTTCTTTTGCTCGTACTCGCACATCCAGGAGGCTTAATGATTTTAGCTTTTGTCCTTTTCCTCTGAAAAGGGTGAATGTCAAAGGATTTTTTTTGGTGACAGTTCATGTCAGACTTGTGCCTTTCTTTTTTCCCCATTAGGCAAATCCATCCTACTTATCGTTATCTATGTTAAAAAAATACAAATCATCAGTAGTGTGATGTGGGTGCATAAAAGCACACAGAGACAATGCTGGTGTGACAGCTAATTAAAACCAGGTGCTTTAATGCTGAGAAACAAACAGAAATCTTTAGTGTTACTGAAAACCAAAGTGTTGTGAAAAATAGAATTGCAGAAGGCTTGTTCAACAGACAGCTCAAAAGATTTATGGAGTACAAAGGAATATGAATGATTTCTGGGAGGAAAGCTGTGTTATTATGGCTCCCAAATGACAAGCCATTGTTGCCTTGGTGCTGGGACACTTCCTGTGGTTGCAAAGCAAATATAGGTGAATTTTCAGCTTACAGCACTAGATACTAAAAAAAAAAACAGTATTCTAGATCAGTCAGATTTCCCCCAAATTCCTTTGCAGATAATCCTTCAACCTGATCTGTTGGGTAAGTCCTCCAAACTCCCTTTTAGCCTTGTCAGACAACTGGGGTATTATTCGTGTTTTCGTATGGAAAAAATGAAAGGTCTAGTTTTTACCTAGGGGTTCTTTTGGCCCTAATACAAATGTTAACAGCTATGCAAAAGTAGCATTGGGAAGAGACTGCACATTTAAAGTGCTTATTTGCTCTGAGTGCAAGTTGTAACCGTGTTTTTAAGTACAGATGCATTAATCTGAAGCCTTCACATAGTGCTAGGCTGCCTTCCTTTATTATCAGGAGAGTTGATGATAAACACAGATATTTTACAAAGCCCTGTCATACACTGGTGAGTAATTTGTAGAGTTTTTTAACGTAATATTTAGAACATCAGGCAGTCCCACTCTTCTCTGAGATGTGCAGGAGCTGGAGGCAATGGCCACAGGTTGCAGCAAGGAATGTTTCAGCTAGATAAGGGAAAAAATCCTCCATGGTGAGAGGTTTGATTTGTCGCATGGGCACCGATGCCCAGAGGGGTGGTGGAATCACCATTCCTGGGTTAGTCAAAACCCATCTGGAAAGGATTGTGAGCAAAATGACTCCTACTTCAAAGTTATCCCTACTTTGAGAAAAGGATCTCACCAGGTCACCTCCAGAAGGCCTTGCAACAGAAATTTTTCTGTGATTTATGAAATGTGTGTGTGTGTATACATATATATATATATATATGTAAAAGTGATGGACAATGTACTGCCACATGGTTTGCTATTGACACAGCCTCTCAAGGTGTTAAACACACAGGTTAAGTAGAATTTGGAAGAAGTGGCATTTGCTTCAGGAAAAAAATAAAAATAACATCATGCAAGGGACTGAAAAATGCTTTGAAGTGGCAGCAAGATGTGTTTGGCAGTTAGAGATAACAACATTTAGGCCTTGTGGGAATAGATTCCCTTTCCCCCTCCTCCTGCTCTGTTTTGCTTCTAGAGCATGCTTTTGGCAATAGAAAATGTCATTCTATGCATCATGTAACACTTTGGTTACGTTTCCTAAAATAGGATTCAGATGAGGGTGCAGTCAGCATTTGAAACCAACTACTGCACATGGAGAGCAGACATAAAAGACTGGTGCTGTAAAAAAGAAGAACCCATTGCTGTTTCCTTTTCAGAGCGTGTTGGCAAGAGTTGCAGTCGCTGACATTTTGGGGGCAGTTCCTGGGAAGTGCAGCACTCAGTTGTCTTGCTCTGTTATTGCCACATCAACGTTGACACAGTTTGTTTGTGCAAATGTGTTGTCAAAATGAAAGCATTTGTTTTAGATCAGTCCCGTTTTATTCCAGAAGCGAAAGAAGACTCCTGGCATGCGTTTTGCAAAGCCATGGGAGTTAATGTCTAGGAGGCAAAGCGGCAGAAAAAGGAGGGTATAGTGTGTCACAGACATGAAGAAGCTGTTTGTACAGTACATACAAAAGCCTGGGAATGAATAGGGAGTCTCTTGTCAGTAAGTTCATGACCATCTAAACCCCACTTGACTTTAAAAACGGAGCGTGGCACAACGCAGAACAGAGGCTGTGTTCATTATGGGCATCCCATTTGGCCAGAGTTTCGAAGAAGGAAGCAAGAGGTGACTTTGGCATGAATATCATGTCTTTTCACATGCATGTTTGAAGGATGAGCAATACTGAGATACAGAAAACAACAGCGCAGGAGGTTTAGTTAGTCTCATGTGTTATTTAAGAAATATAGGCATAAGATTATTAGGAAAATGCTGATTTTGTTGACCTTGGAGGCCAAGTCTGATCAACTTCACGATACTCAGGATTCCACCTTGTGTTAGGGAATTTCAAAGCAACCCATGTGATTTACAGATCTGAATTTTAGTGAGGATCAGTGGAAACTGCCCAAATATGCCTTGTTAGTAATACTAACTCATATCCTCGCTTTTATTTATGATGGTGTATGGTTAAACTCGAAAGAGAAATATTAAATGGTGTGTTTACTTGTGAGTGCTTTAACTGTGCTTGTTGTCTTTCCATTCAGCTTAGAGGATTTTTAAATTAGGTGAGGTTTGCTTTGCTGTGTTCCATAGCTGGGGAACATGACATGTAGAAGCCAGTGTTGTACAGACGTGCTTGTACGAAAGTTTTCCTGACTCAGTGATGCTCCTGTGTAACAGCATAGTTGGCTTCCATGCCTCCTGTACAGTCTGGGATCAATAATGATGCAACACAAGCACTGAACATAGAACAGTGAATAGAAACCCCAGCTTTTATTTTCATGAAAGTAACCAAAATAGCTGTGCAATGCCTATAAAGGCTTTTAATGATTTTGAAGTATAAAGCATGACATGTTGTTTTAATTTGTATACAACAAACACCATGTTTCTAAAGTTGCTGTTTGGGTTTTTTTAAGAGATGAAACTGATGCTAGCTGAAATGAAATGAAGTAAGTTTTATGCATGTTGCATTTTAACAAGTCTGCTGTCTCATTGGAATGCACTGCCTTCTTGTGCTACATTTTATTTTTGGAATTTAATAAGGCGCCTGTCATATCTGCCTCAAGGCTAAAAGAATATCATGAGGGAGAAATCCAAAGTACTGTCATGTTTGACTGACAGGGGGCCAATTTTAATTTTTTTATGGGAGGTGGCTGATATTAACAGGCTGTAGTGCTGAAGATGCACTGCTCTACCATCTGCTTTAAACACCCTGTGCTGATGAGCCAGTAATGACGTTGCTCAGTGACATTTATCAGGTGAATTTGGCTCTGACACTCGGTAGAGGATTTTCATTAAAAAATTAATTCTGTGCATTTTACAGTGAGGCCCATTGTGATGATAGATTCTGGTACAGTGCCATGTGTCTCCAGAAGCTGTTCTAATTACCTGAGAAACTTGGGAAAGCAATAAACTACTACTTTCCATTTCTTGTGTGCGCTCCCTTAGCATATAATTAACACACTGACTCACTTAGCTAAGTCTCTGAAGATCTGTGTCTGTGTGATGATTACCAGCTCTTCAAAGTAATAAGCAAATGCACCTCAGTGGCTGGGTGGCAGCAGGCTCAGCAGCCTTTGTGCAGTGCAGTCTGATGCTGGCATTCCCTAAATGTTCACCAGAATAGTGAGCAAGACACAGTGATAGTGGAAATGCTACAGCTTAGGCAAACATTTAAAATAAACCCAACTCCCAAAGGGATAGCTAATCAAATATTCCATCACTGTCTTCAATGCAATGAGAGAAAACAGATTTACATTCACTGAGTCAGAATTTTGAGGCCTGGGCATTGCCTGAACTGGAGGCTGTGGATGTCTGACGTTGATATAAATTATAAATTCTTTTTCAGTATTTGTTGTAACATTCTTTCATCTTGGTAACTTTATCTCTCATTTGCTAACCATTAGGGAAAAAAAACCGAATTTTGTCTAAGAAATCAACTCAAATTCCTTAAAAGCTGAATCCCTTAATAACTTTTGGCATTTAATCTAGCATCTTTTCCTCTTCTTAGATGTGTCAGATCTGAATGTAACCTTCTCCACTTCAGAATGACTTTCAGGTGACCTGGGAGGAACAAGTAGTCTTACCTCAGATTTTCAAACCCTGGCAGGTGATGGCACTTCAACTGATAACCTTGATAGAAAGGAAAGACTTAATAAAACATAGTAAGAGGGGTTATGGCTCAGTTTTAATTAATGCTCATCTCTGTTAAGGCAGATTATTTTGCAGTGCCTGTTTCCTTTGAATCAAGGTTAAGAATAAATTCTGCATTTATTGCAGCATAAGGGTTTTGTGCCAAGCTTATGCAGCTAACTAGAAGAGATGATGCTCCTTCCAGCCTATAGTTAAAGTGCCATACACAGAGCATTGCAGATGCAGCATGAAGCCTACTTAAAGCCAGATTTACTATATCATGGAATCTGATATCACCTCAAACGATTCTGGATATGATACCTAAGCAGAGCAGCTGAAGGAACAAGGGCATTAAGAAAACACATCAGGCAGATTGCATAGCATTATGCTGCTGATCATCAACATGCTTAAGAACAGCTTAATGCAAGCCAGGTGAGTTACCCATTAATGTCTCTGGAGATGATTTGATTAGCCATTTCGTCTAGCCAGATAATTTTAGATTACAAACATTCTGTGTAAGGTTTTATGAATATTTTTTTTAAGTAATCTCTGGGGTTTTGTTGTGATCGGAGAGGTTTATTATTTAAAAATGGACTATAAAAATTCTTATCAGCATTTTTATAGAAAATTTAAGTGGAGTTTTCAGGCAGATTTGTTGGCCTTTTGGAGGGCAGATACGGGTTAATTCTCTGACATTCTGGAGTGTTTCTCCTTCTTTCTGTTACACAGGAATATTTCTTCCTTGTCTGATTTAGTAGCATAAGTACTTAAAGTGTATTTGGCTCAGCAAATCATTTGTGTAGAACTGATGATAACCTACTTGGGAGTCATATGCTAGTTAGAGGTGGAAAAAACCCTATATTCACTTAATAGAAGTCATGAAAGAAGTAATTTTGTGACCTTTTGAGAAAGGACCGTTTGGGGAGCATTTTCACAGCAGGCAAGTGCCCTGTGCACTTATCCCCTTCCTGTGTCCCTGCCTGCTGACTGATCCCACAGAGGTCACCCTTCAGGCAGCTCTTCTAACCAGGGACCCCTGGTAAGCATCCTGGCTGCTATATGATGTCCCCTTCCCCTCTGTGGCATGGCACCCTCCCTCCCTGAAGCCAGGCAAGGGACAGAGGCTGGATAGCTGGGAGATGGGGTTTGCTCAAATGCAATCTGCTCCTTCAGAGAGATTGGGTTTCTGAACCTTGCTTGCCCTGCCCTTCTCAAGTGGCAGTGTTTCCAGCTGGCTGCCCTGTCCAGGTGTTGGTGCTCCTGTCACCTCTGACCCTTTGTGGTGTGCTGGACCTCCCACTGGTGGTCAAGGCAGAGCTAAATGACCGTCTGGCTCCTGCTGCTGGGCTCAGCCAGCGTCCCTGCCAGCCTGAGCAGATGGCCGTGCTGCTCAGCCTGCAGAGACAGCCTCTGTCCCTTCAGAGAGCAAATTAGCCCATGGCTGGAGGCTCGAGGAAGTGGGTTTTGTTGCTTGCTTTTTTGTTTCTTGCTTGTCTGCCCACGTAAAGGTCTGTGTGGCCTAAACAGGAGTCTGTCAGCAAGAAAACCCGCAATGTAGTAGATGACTGTCAAAATAGGACCCAGAATTTAAATATTAGTGTAAACCCTAAGGAAACCTGAGATTTCTTGGTTTTGTTGTTCATTTTCAGCTATTGCACATTCATTTACTCCCTCACCTCTCAAGGCTCTGATTGTTTCAGGTTTGCAGCACGTTGGGGCAAATGTCGTTGTTCTTTACAGGGAAGAATGTTTAAAGCCATAAGGTTTTTTAATCCCTAGCTGCTGTTCATAGGTTACAAACCATGACACAGAATGTGTCTTGTTTGCCTGGGTCTTTCATATAAAGGGAAGGAAAAGAAAAAAATCCTACCTGTGCTGATGGAATAATTTCTAGGGATTTTTCCTGCTACCTTGTGAAAGAAGTAGTTGGTTCTGGACATCCTAAACCTTTCTGATAAAATCAAAATTCATCACTGTTCATTTCAGCCACGCTTCTGTAATCGTTTCATACTTTTAGAAACAGAAAGGTAGATTAAGTGCATCTCTAGAGTTCTGCAACTAGAATTAGGAGCAAGAGAAAATTACTTTCCTGAAGGAAAAAAGTGTAAAGTGGGTGCCTTCCTCTCCCCTCCCCCCCTTTTTCCTCTCCCTGCTTATTTTCTCTTTGAGTATACAGCACCAGCAGCTGGTTGAGGCCAGATCTTCAAAGGAATAGGGATTCTGAGGAGAAGAAAGGGCCAGAGAAATAGAATTGGGAATACCTTTCTTTTTCTTTGATGGGAAGAGAGCATGTCTGAGTTAGCAAAAGTCCTCCTATGGATATCAGCAGGTTAATGCAAGAACTAAGGATTTTATGATATTAGTAGTTGAAGCAGTGGTGTTGCAATCATATAAAATATAAGAAGGATTTTAAACTATTTTCATAATAGGACTGTGTGGTTGTCTATGTCTATTTTTCCAGCATTTTCAACTGTCGAAGTAAAGGATGCTTCCTTCCCTTTCCAACCATGTTTCTTTAATGATCTTGAACTTCAAAAGAAATCTTGTGAGTAACTTAAAACATAGTGTTTGTGCAACAGAAAATCAACAGAGCATTAGTTTTGCTGCTCAAGTTTTGTACCCCTCACTTGGCAGGCTGTTATTATGGTATCATGGGGTACAAATACATATGAAGAGAGGCAGAAAAACGTCCTGCTTTACTCCAAAGATAAATTTGCCATTGTAAAGGGAATACAGGAGAAGGGGAAGAAGGCCCTTAAATGCTTGTGGAGCAACAGCTCCAGAAGAATTCCCTATGCAGCTGTCAGCTGCGTAATGGAAAAAACTTGCATGATGTAGAAAAAAAGATTTTTATAAGTGTGGCAAGGAAATGATGTAGGCTTTAAAGCTTGGCATGACTGCTCCTACAATTTGTGGGATGAAACATCCAGACCATTTGGAGTTGGAAGCATCTAGATGAATGTTTGGGCACAGCAGAAAGGAATGTCTTGTGTGTACTGACTGGTTCAAAAAGCAGCAGTGTTTGGCTTCAAAAAGGAAGTACTTTCTGAGTCCCTACCTTTTCCCTTTGGATGCAAAAGGACAGATATTTATTATCAGAAATTACTAAGTGACATAGTAGTACTGGAAAGAGTGTGCTGAATAAATAGAGACTGGTTTAGATGCTAAGAAGGCTTTGTGAAAAATTGTGATGTTCTCCTTGAAATGAGCTGTCTCTCTAGGTGAACTAGATGCACTTATCAGACACTCCTGCCCAACAATTTGCTTGTTTTCTTTTCTCCAAGTGCTGAAAGTTGTAATTCTTTAGGGATAACAATTCTAGTGACATGTATCCTTTTCTCCTTTTCTCTTTTTCCTCCCCCCTGCTCCGTTCCATTTGTTTCTTGATTCCAGTTGTGTAACTTTATTGTTCTGCAAATCAAACCACAACGTTTCTCTTTCAGTAAATGGATGGGAAATAAATAGAAAGGCTTTGAACAGGCAAATATTTGAAAAGATAAACCAATTGGCATTTACACCAGAGAAGCTGAAGGTGCTCTGGTGCCTCAGCATTCACTTCTCTGCACAGGAAATCCTTCCAGATTAGACCCTATGGACAAAGAGATCTGACTGATATAAGGGATAGCAGCACCTCTAATGTGTTCATGGCCTTTTTTCCATTAACAAGTGTCACACTAACAACTTTTATGAGTGTTTTCTACGTTAAAACTAAAGTTAGGGGATAAAAATATTACACAGAGGTTTTCATAACACCTCAGACGTTAATGTCTTTCCCATTAAATTCCTAATCCTGTCAGGAAGAAGAGCAGTGTTACTACCTTAGTTATGCAAGTCTGGCATTATACCCTTAAAAATGCATCAGGGTGAACACCTCATAGATATGAGACAGGTATACAATCTAGTAAAAGTCTTGTCTCTTTTACATTATATGCCATGTGAAATCACTGTCCTGTGAAGTTCTTCTGCATAATTATTGATTAATATGTTTCTGAGGGGAATTAAAAAACTAGTCTGCCCTTTTTGAAGCACCATTTTCTGCAACCCCTAATGAAGAATCATTTCTTACTTAAGCCAGTTTTTCTGGCGTGAAAATGATTTATTTGTAAATAAAAAAAGCCTCAAAAGTTTGATATATTTAATGCGAAGGTAGTTATTTAATAGTATCCTGATGTTAAATTTACAAGCAACTGGTAAATATAACAAATTACCTGAAATAAAAAGTAAGAGGTCTTCTGTAAAGGAAAGTTTACTTGTCTCCTTCATTTGCCCAGTTTCAGAACCCAAACCTGTGTTGAGCTTCTGGTTCTCCTCCTCCTTAAAGGTCATGCTGGATTTTCAACAGATAAAATTTATGCCATAATGGCCCAGAGCTGGAGAGTAACAGATATATTGCAAGAAGGAATAAATGTAGGCAGCTGAGCAGATGGGATCCACTAAAGTGTGCATCCAATTTCCTGAGCATTGTATGAGTGATTGTGCTGGAATGAGAGGATCTGCTGGAAGCTGCAGATATTTCAGTCTGCACAACAGGACACCACAGGCCTTTTGAAGTCTGTCAGCTGACTTCAGTTGACGTGGTCTTCAAATTTCTTTTTTCAGTTTGGTGTTTTCAAATGGGTTGTAGTTTCAGTAGACATAGCTTCAATCACACAAAATAATAAAATTAAAAAAAATAGTATCTTAGGTAAAGTAGGCTGAAATCTCCAGGAACCTGAACTTTCCCAGTAACAGCTGTGGCCACTGCTAAATTTTTGATTTCTATTATGTGATTATTTTTTTTTTTTTTAGGTAAAATTCCTCTGGAACAGCACTATAATAGTGCAAATTATCAAATCAAAGCTAAATTCAATTTACAATAACTTCCTCTTGCAGTGGTAGTATAATTTCAGATATGAAACGTGATCTAATGATTGGTTCAGCATTTTTCAATTTCTCTATAAAGAATTTTTAAACAGTTATTTGTAATTATAGACATCTGTGTATTTATCCTCAGTTTTCTTTTGCCTCATTTGGTCCACTTTTCATACATTAGGAAGGATGACTGTAGATATATCTGAGATATATATATATATATATATATATATATATATATATATATCTGAGATATATCTACAGCTGAGATATATCTGGGATAAATCTGAGGAGAAAATGAGAGGTGGTGTGAAAAAACCCTGAAAATATTCTGACCTTGGTCAATGTTGAGGGCGTCCCAATATTTCTTATCTTTAAAAACAATGAACCTGATTTCCAGCTTTTAAGGTCTGTAGATTGTTTGTCTGATAAATTTGCTGTTATCTGCCATGCACAGCAGGTAGAAATGTACACCCAGACATGTGGGATGTGTGTGTGTTTTCACCTGTAAGAACCCAGGATGTTTGATCATGCCAGAAAGGGCTTTGGTTTGCTCCCCTCTGGTTTGTCCACCAGAGTTCTGCTGTTAAGCAGCACTCAGGTGTGGCTGTCACTGGTTCAGTCGTGTCATGTGTGATCTTTTCTCTCTTCCATACGTTTTCCTTTGTGACTTAGATGACAATCACAAGACTTGGAATGAAGTGTATTTTTCAAATTGAGAAGGGATCACCAGCCTACTGGCTCCCAGATGCCTGGGTATTGGCAGGCAAGACCAGGACAATATTGTCATTTCTTTAAGAATTTAGAGTATGTAACTTACTGCTTTGAAAGCACATACAAAATCATAACTTTAATTTGTTGTTTTTTTGGTTTGTTTTTTTTTTTTTCCCTAATAGTAGTTGTTCTTAGAAATGAAGAGTCTTACTCTGCAAACATAGGATCTTGGGTTTGAAAACAAGTAGGTGAATGTGTGTATCCAATGTTAATGGACTGGACAGCACTCTCTTCATGTAAATGTTGCTTCATGCTTAGCTTTGGCATCGCTCTTTTGAGTGCCAAAGAGACTTTTGTTTGACCTCTGCTTCTGACCATTCCAGAGCCAGCCCTTCCAGCCACATGTGGAGTAACAGCTGGGGGCTGAAAAATCCAGGTGCAGGTGTCAGGAATATGTTTTTACAGCTGTGCCATCTGGGTCTTTGGACATTTTCCTTTATTGTGGCTTAGCTGTCTTCACTTCTGACTGTGGTGGATGGCAGAATGGCCCAGGGGATGTTTGCTGGGTCAAACCTTTTAGGACAGTGCCTTGTCATCCTTGATGCTCTTTGCACTGAATCACTCTTAAGTGAGAGCGATTTAACTCCATTTATGCATCATTTGAACGAAAAAGAACAGTTGGCCTTGAAATTTTGGAAGCCCACTTAGTATGTTAAATATTATATAAACATGGTCTGCTGTAGATTTTTTTGCTCTGAAGATCATTTATAGGTAAGAAATAAAATCACCATTCTCTTGTCTCGAAGCAGTTCACGTAATTGTATTATTTTATCTCTTTATGATTTGATAGTATCTTTGCAGCTTTTCCCAGAGCAGGTGGAAGTGTTTTCTTAGTGTTTGATCAGAATAAAGGTATACTGGATTGTTAATGAAAAGGAAATGTAGTGTATACAAACATTCTTCTAATATAACAAAAAGAAATGCTCCTCAGTTGGTTCATCAATAAGGTTGTAAAAAAATTTAAAAAAACCCCAAACAACATGAAAAACTAAACAACAAAAATAAACTAGGATTTTCTGTAGTTTTAATTGCTTTCTGTTTTCCCCTACTATGTTGGGGAATGTAGTTGTAATGCAAATAGATTATTTCAAAATTAAAAAGGCTTCTGTGCCATGGAATTGTAAGATGTCCAAAAATTCAGCGTTACAGTGCAAATGTTCTCTGTCAAGAAAGTACATTATTGGAAGAGTTGGACCAATTTGACAATTAAAAGTGATGGGCACTTTTCTCTGGGGAGAGATCTCTTTTAAAGCACTGGAAAAGTGCCTGTGTAATTCGAGTTAACACAAAGTTATGTATTGGTGAGCTCTCCAGACCAAGGCCCTCTTGTAAACTTTATGCTGCACTATAAAAAAAAAAATAAATGCCCAAGCTGGCAGTGAGAGGCAGCCTCGGGTCACACTGGGACCCTCCATGAGCCCCAGTGACAGGGAGGCAAAAGCCACCTCTCTCTGTCGGAGATGAGGACGGAGGCAACTGCGCTTTGCAGTGAGAGAGAGCAGCTGAGCGAGGGTCCCCACGCCCTGCAGGACCCTGCCCGGGGGTGAAGGGGAGGTCACTTCATTCTGCCAACTCAACAAGCCGTTCAATCCACAGGTTGTGTGCCGGGGCTGCCGAGAGGGGGCCAATTAGCAGCAGCTGGAGCCGTGGGGTTTGGGCTGGGGACAGCTGGGAGTGAACCCAGGCAACCCTCCTTCCTCATGGAAACAAAACACTGGAGAGAGCACAGCAACGTGCTTTGTTCCTTCTGGGTGATTCGTTTATTTTTATTTTCTCCATCACCTTTTGTCTGGTTTGGGGTGTTTTTTACATTTTTCTGTTTATTTCCATTATATCTGTGTAACATTCCACAGTGTTGGTTGTGATACATACTTCAGGATCATCTTGTCTAGCCAGGGCTTGCTCATTATCTAAGATGATGTGAAAATAGGCTTGACCAAGGAAGAAACTGGAAATCCTGTATGAGCCACAGTGTAAGGCGTCAGGAAATACTTCAGTTAAAAACTTTGAACGTATTTTTTGAAGTGTGAACCGAGCCAACAATTCAGTTCAAGTCCCATTGCAGACCAAAAGTACAGTTAAAATATCTGAAAGTATCTTCATGCTCAGAAGAGAGGGCAAAGGCTGTAAGTTGAACTACTCTCCTGTCCTTAGACAAAGTCTGTCTTGATAATGTTTTAGGAAGCTACTCTGGAGAGGCTTCTTTTAGCTGTCTCCCTTCTCTAAATCAGAATTATTTTATCGTTTCCTGTGCAAAGAGCTGGAAAGTCTGATGTATAGAAAGTCGCTTGAGTTCTAATGACAGAAGATTTTTCCTGAAATCTTTGCATTTCTCATTTCAAAAGATTTTTTTAAATCTTTGAAACACTCTGAGGATGTTCTTTTTTCAAAAGGATCCTTGACAGAAGAAGAAGAGCACCATCAAAACCTGTCTATTTTCCTGAATACTGAGTAAGGGAACTGAATTATCAGGCTTGTTTTAGTCTCTACAGAAACACAGCTTAAGTAGAAACCTTGAAAAGACTTCTTTTTGGAACTTGGCAAACACACACACACACAAAAGTAATAAATACATATTACCTCATCTGTAGGAAACCCTATAAAGTGTAGCAGCTCCTTTAGGTTGTTCTGATGCCAAAGAACACATTTCAGACTTCATCTTGTGTATGAGTAAGATTTGCAGAGAGTTACTGGTATTCAGTCAAATACCATTTGTCTGACTGGATTCATCTCAGCCCTACTGAAATATAATGCCTTGAGGCTTCCTTTATGGTAATTTGCTCTGCTTCCATTTTGTACAGGCTGTCTTTAGCTGGAAAAAAATATATCTCATTGCAAACCTGTTACAGTTGCATTCACCATCTTTTTTAGCATTTGCAGCAAGCTCTGTGACGGAAACAAATGTTGCATCAATAAGAGTGACAGCAAACACATGACCTTTTCCTGACAGCTTTAGTACCTGTGTTGGGGGCTCAGAGGGAAGACCCTGTGGAGGATGTAGTACCATGCAGAAAGCATTCTCTGTGTATGTGCATGTCTATGTCTCCATCTATATATAGAGGCAGTAAGACACTAGGATTTATGTCCATAATCCTGCCAAAAAGAGACTGACAAACCTGGATGCTTCAGGTGCTCACTCATCACCTCACTTCTCTCTTATAATACCTTCTCCATACTGTGGGTAATCTGAAGTCGTTGGCCTGAGTTCTGTAGGGGTTTATGATTGGACCTTGCAAGGCATTAGCAACTCTTTCATCCTGGGAAGTGTCCCACTAAGAAAAATGAGCCCATCATCTGGGGGCTTCAAGGCAATAATAGCCAAAAAGTTCTGCATGGCAGCAGTTTTTAACTGGCGTTCACATGACTATTTTAAGGAACCTAAGAAAGTTAAATCTGTTTTCAGTTGGTGTATATTAGCTCAGGAGAAGTCTGCAGGACCATTTCAAAGGGAAAAGTTGGATGTCAATAAATTAACAATGCTGAAAACCACTGTGTGAGGGTGGTGCTCCTACTTTTCTATTGGCTTCTGCATCCAAGACAGGAACTGCATCAAAGACAGGACATAAAAAATGCTTGCAGGGGGAGAATTTTTGAAAGTACAGCCTTTGAGTTGGTGTATTATAAAGTATTTGTTTCTCTGCTTTATTTAGTCAATGGTTGAAGTAATTTCATTTTCTTTTTAGTCAAGCAGTTACTGAAAAATGTATTTTACTTATTCTTGGTGTTGGTTTAGTATAGTGTCAGGCTGTCCACAGAAGTTATTTTCTGGGTTCATTCAGTCTTTACCATCCTTCTTGGCAGTGTAGTAATTAATACCAGGTATCATGGAGAATGTTTTGTCCTGTAGGAAACTGCTTATGAGGATCTGACTGAAAATATAAATTTCATATAGTTGACCAAGCAGAGATTATTAAAAGCTTTGTTTATATAATGTGGTTAGATGAAAGATGTAACAGTTGATACCTCTCTGTTCAGTGATGCAATCCGTCCCTCTTTGTACTAATAGGAAATAAAATTATCTGAAAATATAAATATACAAATGCATGCTAAATTTTGATCCAGTCAGAGTCATGAAAGCTGAAACAAATTAGTGAATCTGAAGAGGTACAACATTTATTTTAAATCTATAGTCTGACTTAAGAGTAATAGGTACACAATACCTGTTAATTATCTTCTCTTAATTATCTTCAATCTGTAGGTAGTTGAGCAAGTGGCATACCAGCAGCAAGGGAATCACTTTGATGATTCAGAATAATATCTTTTGTACAGCTGATGGCACATAAAGGTCTATCAATGTAGGTGTTGTTATCCAACATATACAAAGTTTGGCTGTGAAAGTTAGAATTGTCAAGGTCTGCTTTGCAGCAAAAGGTACCTTCTGCAGGCAGCAGTTTCATCACCATTAGCTGACAATACAGGACTGTGGACTGGGCATCTGTAAAAATGTACACATGGAAAAATAAGACTGTTGAATCCTGCTTGTGAAATTCAGGTATTTTCAGCTTAGCACTCATACATCTCATCCATGGTAGCTGGAAAGAGTTTGTATTTGCTTGGGGTGGAATTAAGGCAGGCAGAACAAGCTGAGGGGTGTGTGTGTGTGTATCAATGCATCTGTCTGCAACAAAATCCCAGTGTGGAAAGGACTAGGTCACTGTGCATGGAAGAAGTGAACAACAACAATAATAATAATAATAACAGTAATAATGATAATAAAGAAGTAGTTTCTTTGTAAGTGGGGTGGTCCCTTCAGCTCATGCATTAGTGCTTGTGCTCCAGAAGACTAGTAATTTATTGATGCAGATGGCTATGTAAAGTGCATGCAATTTGTGAGGGGGCTTGACCCTTGACTGATGGGCCATATGTTGCAAAGCCCCAGAGGCATCATTTGACTGAGTTCTCTTCCTCTCTCTGTCTTTGCACCTATGGTCCTTGTTCAATCACCACATATTGAACTATAGACTTACTAACTCCCACAATAAATCTCCAACTAATGGCTCACAAAGGCTATCACTTAACCCTTTACATACAAAGGAGCACATCATTTTGCATTGAATTTTTCACACTCATTGAAATAAATATTACATGACCAAATTAGGACCAAGATGTCATAAAACAGGACCACCTGCAGGCTTGTCATTGTCTGCATAAACCAAATTCACTTGGAGCATTCTCAAACTCTGCTGTGTATGTGACATTACTGGGAGTTGTGCCCTAAATGCACACTTGGGTTGTACATTACTGTCGAGTTGCATTTCTCAAATACCACTGGTGAAACACAGTAGAGTACCTCATGTTCCTGATTTACTGTCTTATCTTGTCTGCTACTGTTTATATATTCTAATAGGGTTAACAGCAAGTTCTTCATGACCCAGGCATATGTCTTCAGTTGCACAGAGATTTGACAGAGAGTTATCCCAGCAGACAATCTTTCCATAATCCAATAAAATGGATCAGCATTTTTCTCTCATAGAAACCCCTGTATGTATTTATTAATGTATTCACGTGCAGTAAAATTACAGCTGCAGTTTATTTCATATATTATTCTTAAACTTACAGTGCTGCAAGTCTTTCCTCAGCTGGGCTGGCAAGTGGGATTCTGCACTGTTGGTTGCTCTGTATCAAAGCAGCCCTGTAAGAAAGTTGATTATTGCCATTAAACTACTTTTAAATAAGAAACTGAACAAGCTACACAAAGCAAGAAGCAGTGGTGAAGTCTATGTAAGATTAGTACTGATATAACTCTTTTAAATATTCAGAAGTAACCCCATACACCCAGGTAATGTAGTTACAGGGATTCAGCTTTAAAATGCTGACTTGAAATTGGGCAGGCTGGAATTTTTGAGTAATTTCCTAAAGCAAAGTAAGAAAACTGTTCCAGGTAGATAATGACTATTCCTCTTTCTCCAAAAGGTATTGTGAGGTGATGGTTTAGCTATGAGGAAGTTTTAACATTGGCTGCAAGGTCATGACTTTGCTAGAGAGAGATGAGGCATTTGACACTATTTTTTTTTACAGTTGTATAGCCTTGTGTGGTAGTTTCATGTAAGAAGCTTTTTGTGATTCTTCTGAGTTTATTCTGTCAAAACTTAGTTATAATGGGGCTTTGTGTGAATAAGAACTGTGCTCATTTATTATAAACACTTTTACACTTAGAAAGGGTATGAAAACTTTCAGTAACTTAGGTAGTCATTGTTCTGTAGTATAAAGTCTGTGTACAGGTGATGCTTTTGTGCATGATTCTTTGGAGGTAGAAAATAAAATAAAAAAATAAATCAGAGCAATTGGGAGTTCTTCCATGAATCTGAACTGGTGATTATGGTGTGAAAAAACAAGTGAGCTCGTTGAAAATGAACAAATTTGTAACTTCCTCTCTTAAAACTGCTTCCTTAGGAGTTTGTGGTGCAGTCAGAAAGCAAGGTTATTCCAGCACAAATCACGTGCATTAATCATGCACATTGTTGTTTGCAGCCACGTGTGTTAAGGCCCGTAGGCTCGCTGGTTTTATTCATATGGATCCTGCTTCTGGACTGGAGGCTCTGCACCATTATTTTATTACAAGTCTCCAGGCTTGAAGTATTCCATGTAACCAGAAGCCACCGATAAGCACTCCCTCCTGAGGTTATTATTTCACAGTTAAAGGGATGATATTGAAAACCTTGATGGCAGTGGGATTTACAAGGGCAGAGGTCTTTACCATTGCCCAGAATACCAGAAGCTGTTGAAAACATCAGTTTTAAAATTTCCCACGTGCACTGGTCCCCGTGGAAGAGCTGTGTATGGGTTTCAGTATATGTTCTGAATCAGTTGGGCTAGCTTATAATTTAATGTACATTTTATATAGCTTCAGTTGGAATTCCATCAGCATTTCAGCTCTGTTTATCCCAGGTGTGAGTGTCCCCTGCACCCAGCTGTGTCTCTGTAGTGACCACTTGTGTTCAGACTGAGTGGCCTTTGTTTCCTTAGCGTGCCCACTCGGATCACTCAGAGTCCCACTGAAAAGACAGAAGGAGGGTAGAACAATATAAAGAACTTATTTAGTGTTTTCCAGCTAAAATAAACTGGGCAAAACTGTAGGAAAGCATCCTGGTATCGTGCAGTGTCTATCACACTACAGTGGTATTACTGAAAAATGTGAGTGTCAACAGGAGTCTGGAGCTGGCTGGTGTGAAATATTAGAAGGCAGAGAAAGACATTTCTTCCCACTGATCATAAAAGAAGCTGTAGAGAGCTGCCTGGAAGGAACTGTGTTAGTGAGCAGGCACACTGCTGAAAGTCATTACCCTCGTGAGTTCCAGGTGTCAGCTCGGATATTATCACTGCCCTGCTACATGTGGTGAAATGTGCTGTCCTTGATGAGTTTGGGGCTTTGAGAGGCAATAACAGACTATCTTTTCTGTCAACCACAGTTCTATCAGCTGCTCATTTTTCTGAGCCTCTGGTTGGGCATTAGAAATACTGCTTGAAAATTAGTGATTTTTTTTTTATTTTTATTTTTATTTTTTTTTTTAGTAGTTTTATTTGGAATAGGTATGGGTTTTTTGCATGCTCTTCCCAGGTGAATGGAAATTAGGAGAACAAAAAGGATGAAATGAATTCCAGTTCAAGGTGGTGCAGTTTTTGGAAGATAATTCGCAGCTTTTTTGGGTATCATAAGCAGTGCTTGAATTGATACATAGCAAGTGGTTTGGACAACAGTCTGGGACTGTGCTACTGTACTGGTCTGAGGAGGATTAAAAAAAAAATAAATAAAAAATTGAAGTTTGCACCAAAGTGTACACTGGGAATTCTGAGTTCACTTCCTACTTATTCCATAGTATACTGTGTAATCCCAAGCAATTCGCTGCTCTTGGGAATGCCTCAGTTTTTAACATGAAATAGTTTTGCTATCTTGATGGGTGAAGTCCATTACCTACCTCCCATCTCCTAATCAGACATACAACTGAACAAAAAATCCCCATGTAATTCCAACATAGTAAGGTGCAGGTCTAGAAGTTAGGCTTATTGCTAGGAATGTCTTTAAACATGGTCTGATAGAAGTAAAAGGTTCTTGTTACCTGATAGAATAGAGCTTCACTTAAAAGTTTTAAGTTTTGTTGTTTTTTGTGTTGGTTTTTTTTTTCTGCCTTTGAAAAAGGTAAAGGAGAATAGGCCAGCACCAGGCCCTTTTGTTTTAAGGGTCTTCTCAGTCAGAATAGAAATGTATTGTACGAAACTGTTTTTTAGTAAAAGTTGTTAACCAAGACAAGTAGAAAGATCTCAGTCTTGCAGAACTGTGATTTTTTTTGTTGTTGTTCTTCTTCTCCCATTATGGTTTATTCATGGTAAGCTTTTATCCTGAATAAAAAGTAATCGAATTGGTGTTGAAGAGAAAGTTGACACACATAAATAAAAAAAAAGGACATCTTATATCTCTATATATTTCAGATGCATTTTCATTGTCACCGAAGGCTCTAAAGACACTTACAGTAAATTTCAGCTACTCCCTTCAAGATTAATTTATTATTCCATAATCTCTGTTTATGATACAGCCTGAATAGCCAAGAAATACCAAATAAATCAGAGTATTTTTTCGTTGCAACACGGAACACTTTATTGTATTGTATTTTCTCTCCCTCCGTGAAATTTTAGGCACACAATTTAGTACCCTTGAGACACACATAATGAAAATAAGACTTCTGCATTGGTAATGAAAGCTAAGAAAACCAAGCATTTACTTCCTTTACTGAGAAGTGCTAAGGGTTGTTTGGGGCTATTTTAATTGCAGCAATGATACCCCATGATTTCTTCCTGGAAAAGGCATCTTCGTGTGTAGGGACAAATCACCACTGCCATCACCCGTGTTGTGTTTGCTGACTCACGAGCTGTTAAATGCTCTTAATGGGGTGGATGTTGGGGAGGCAGTAACAGGACCACTGCTAGAGCACTGACTGTGGGGCTGGTCTTGTTAATCCTGTTGTGTATAAGCTTTATTTTAATTCAGTACACACAGCCTCGTCCTATTTACCATTTATTTCAAGAAGAATATGACTGAGACCCGTCATCGTCTCTTTCTCTGCTTTCAGAGTTCCCTTTTTGCTGATTAGTGCGGAGATTTTAATCTGCAATTTTATTTACAGCAGCCAGAGCAGCCTCAGTGGAATAAAGGAAGCTCAAGGGGACTGAGCAGGTTCTGCAAAGTTGTCATTTGTCGTTGTATGTACTTCAACATGAGCTACAGCTCTCTGGTTAAAATACTAAAAGCACATAATCCACCTGCTGCTGTACTCGTCAGTGCTGTGATACTTGTGACAGGATAAATACGGAGAAGTTTGTTTTCCTTCGTTATTTAGTCACCTCCCAGTGCATTTTTCTTGGGTGGAATATAAAAGAAGGGTCCTCTGTGTATTTGTTTGTGTGCCAGGTTCAAAACAGAGCCTTATCCCTGGGTAGAAATTAATGTGTCAGGCATTGCCCAGAAGAGTATTTATAAGAAGCAGCTGAAGAATTAAGGGAACAGCAGAGTTGTGTAAAGCAAACAAAGGAACACTCTATGATTAAATCACTGCTTGATGGGCTATTCTCAGACAGTTTGTTCACCACAGAAATCCACCCATTATCTTCCTATTTTTTGTTGGTCTGGTTTTAGTGTCCCTGTGAAAAGCTGATGACTTTAATAAATAGTGGAAACAAGCACAATAGGAAGGCAGAATAGAGAATTCATTATCTATATGTCAAAAGCTATTTCGTGGATGTGGGTGGTTTCTATATCAAGCATGGAAGCTCAGGAATATAGGATAATGTCATAGCAAAAATGTGTTTTCCCCCATTACTTTCCCAGTACAATTTCTCATTGTTTTTTCATAGGATGAATATATTCATGCAATTTTCTCCACATATTTGGGGGGGAGGGGGGTTGACCTGTTTTGCCTTCTGAATGCCTTTATTAGCTAATGTAAGGCAATGCTGCAGTATTATGTTCTATGACCTTTCTTAGTCTGTGGTTCTGGGCTTTAGTTCTTTATTCCCCCCCCTCGTTTAATGAACTCATACATTTCCCTGCAGTAGCTTAAGGGAGCATTTAATTTTGAGCATTTATTTGTCTAATAATAGCATTGATATAAGAAAAGGAATAGGTGACTATGATTTCACTCTGAGTGAAAATGTTTCCTTTCTACAAACTGTTCTGCATTAACAAGTTATGCTATCTTCCAGATACTCTTAGATTTTTTCTGAGGATGGGGGAAGAAAGGACAACTGTTGTTCTCTTTTCTTTTTTCTCCAGAATATTATTAATTTTTCTTCATGGGAATAAAGTGCTACGATAGCAAAGAACAAGATGCAGTGTCTTTCCTAATGCATAGAAATGATGAAAGGAAAAGTAGGAAAACTGCTTAATGTTTCTGTTGGGTTGGTATCCACAGGATCTGTGCTTTGGGAAAAGACAGGCAGGTTTCAGTTGTGGTTCTGCAATTATTTTTGTTTTGCCATCTTTTCAAGACCTCAAAAGAATGACCTGTAAAGTGATTTGAAAACCATAGCTGGAGGCAACATGCAGCCTCCCAATAAAGTGAACCAGAACATTCCCTTGCCAGTGCTGTTGTTTGCCTTGTGACTTGGCTGATAGAAGGTGGGACCATTCTGGATATTGTGCTTTAAGTGACCTTGAGGAAGTGAGGAAAGTTATGATATTGAGTTTGTGTGTGTTCTCTCTCGTTGGAATGAACAAAGGAGTGCACTTCCAGATTTGTTAAAAATTCCCTTTCTACACCTGGGTAAACAGAGGCACGAAGAAATTCACCTGCCAGTTTTTCAAGTGGGGAAAAAAACCCTCATAAAAGAATTAGGAATAGAGAATCTTGCCCCTTTGTCTTTTTGCATTGATACTAGTGCAGTACAAATGGTTTTACTAACCAACAGGAGTGCTAGTGAAAGCCAAAAATTGGCCCTCCTCAACAAAAAAAAACCCCAAAAAAAACAACAAACCAAACCAAAAAAGTTACCCTGCAAAGGGTACTCGGCAGAAAGCAATCCCTGCCAAATTGCACCTCAGATTTGACCACCTTAATCTCATTTGTGGTTGAGGAGGTGATCCTTCAATGTTGTGCTCAAGTTTCTATGTGCTATCGATGCTGTAAACACCTGACTGCCATTTGACATTTAAAACTTTATAATTAACCAGTAACTTCACAATTAACCAAAAGTGTGAATTATATGAACAGTTTATTCCTGGAAGTCTGTTATTTTTGTAACTCAGCCATCTAATTAATCTTTAGTGAACAGAGAAAGCAATGGCACGATGTCTGGAATTGTGCTGAACTAGGGGAAATGAGATACACTTTAGCATCTCAGAGAAAGTTAAAACAGCTTGATGGAGGAGAAAGACAGTGAAAAGCAGCCACTTTGAGATGGTGGCTCATCTGAGAAAGTAGAATCACAAAATGGCAATTGATTCACTAACTGTCACAGCATCAGTCCATTCAAGAGGCTTGTGGAGATCCTATTGCAGGTCTGGATCAAAGGAGCTAAATTAAAGCAGGCTTCCTGGAAAGGAGTGAAAGAGAAAAGTAGCATTAAGGAAAGCAGGAGGGCATCTGAGTCTAAGAGGAGAATTGATTTTGAATTTTTCATCAGTCACGTGAATTTAAAATCAAATAACATCCCTATTGTGGCATTGTAATTCTGCATATTCCTTTATGGCTCTTCTTCCAAATTACAACATTCTCTTGCTGAATGTGCTCTTTAATAACAGGTTCCTAATGCTATGCACCCAATTTATCATTTTGTCTCTGAGAATTGCAAGTAGCTCCTTATTCTAAGTAAAGCAGTTTACAGTGGTTGCTCTTGAGTAACA
Source organism: Pseudopipra pipra (assembly GCF_036250125.1). Classification (NCBI taxonomy): domain Eukaryota; kingdom Metazoa; phylum Chordata; class Aves; order Passeriformes; family Pipridae; genus Pseudopipra; species Pseudopipra pipra. The sequence continues at coordinate 1,705,624 of NC_087550.1, forward strand.
ATACTGCCCAATTGCATCAAATTTATCATCTGCTATCCTGAGAAAAGAGAAGTATCATGGTATCATGAATATCAATTCTGTCATAATACTTGCTAAATGGCAAATTTTTAATGGGAGTCACATTATGCCTTAATGTGAGCCAGTTTTACAGTGCATGTAACTGTAAAATCTTTTCCCTCTTTCCAAATAAATTGTCTCTTCTGTTTCACGAGGACCGGTGTGATAATAACTCTTGCAGTGAAGATGGCAAAAGTGCAATTTCTTATTGAATAAATGTATGTCTTAGGATTTTTTGAAAAGTTACATTTTACTTTATTCCCCCTGTAATTATATTATATTTTTGCCAGTAAAATATTTTATTTTGGAGACAGTAATGACTTCCATAGCATCTGTCTGCATTTCCCCAGACTTTAGCATATGCATATTAGAAAGCCCTTATAATGAAGAGATAAAAACATTTTTATGCTAAGCTGGGCAAACTGTGCCAACTGTTGAGCTATACAGTTATTCTATGAATAATGTAAACTTAGTGAGACTACATAATTCTCTTGCTCACCTTATTAACTGATTGAACTTTGTGTTTGAGGAGACGTCATCAAGTCCATAGAATAAGAATATATTTTAAACTTCATTAGAAGGTAGTGAGGAATAACTGGCAAGGCATCTTAGCTGGTTAAATTGCAAGATTTCAGTGGAAAGCCAGTGAAAATTTCACTGAAGATTTCAGTGAAGCTGACCAGGAGTCAAAAGAAATTTAATAACACTCCACTCGTTCCCTTTCCAGACACACAGATATATGCAAGAGTCTGAAAAAACGGATTATGTGTTTGATCATTGTCAAGTGATTTTTCACTGGTTGTTTTTTTTTGAGCTTGATGAAGCTATTTGATAGATGGGACAGCTCCTGACAGGAAGCCGTGGCCGTAGAGGGATCATGGCTGTCTGGAGGATGGATCAGGCCACGTGTTCCGTGGGCTCTGAGAAGATGAATTTTTAGGTTGAAGGACTTGGTGAAAGTCTGGAAGTAAATGCAAGTATTTGGGAAAGAAGGTCAGAGTGCAACACCTACTGTCTGTTACTCCTGAAAACGTTTCTGTGCATTTGTGGTGGAACATGCTCATTTTGGACTTCTAGGGAGAAATACACCTCTTTTGGGGTCTCTTGGTTTTATTTTGGCATCACCATTGTGGTGCCCTTTCTGGTGGCAGAGGTGTGTTGCCCTGCAGCCTGTGAAGGTCTGACAGTTCCTGCTGCAGACGTAGACTCAGTTCCAGATCCTGGACGTGCCAGCGTGCCAGGGGAGCAGTCAGAGTGCCCAGCAAAGGGCTGAAATATAGACCTGCCTTTTTCTGCATCATTTCTCTTAAGGAAACAAAGTCACACACATCTCCTGCGGCCTCCTGGCAGCAGCAGGTAAATGCACAGCTGGATCTCCTGACTTCCAGGTCAGTCTTTTGTTACTGAAGTAACATTTACAAATCGGCCAAAGAAGAGAGAAGCGTCACATCTTTCTTTAGAAACGTTTGTGGTCATTGATGGTTGAGATTCTTGTTTGGTTTAAGAAGTTGATCAGTGTTAGTAATAGGTAGAAAAACTGGGGAACTAAATTCCATGCATTCAGTTTGAAATGGATTGTCACTGCCTCAGGAAGTCTTCGGTAGTTTGATGCATAAAAACTCAACATGTTTCTCCATTTCTAATATAATTGATCAGGTGAAAGCTGCTATTAAATTCAGAGCTGAGGCCTTGTGTAGTGCACAAAATTTAGATTATACCAAAATATAATTAAAACTAAATGAAAAAAAAAGTTAAATTTAGATTTCATCCACTTTTGGCATCTTGTCAAGTACTTTGTTCTCTAGGAGAAAAGACATAATTTTTTTTTCTCACTCTAACTTCTAGCTGATACCAAAGTTTTCAGTTCTGCCCAGTCCAGTAAATTCTATCCTCATGCTGGATTGTTTAAAGATTATGTATAAAACCCAAAGATCAAACCACAGATCTTACTTGTGTGTGGATGAATTTCTGAGGAATTGTATTTCAACAAAGACAACAAAAGAAAGCTTAGAAATATTTTTTCGTCTTAGTTTTGGAGCAATAAGGGTTTACTTCCTCTTCCTGTTTTGAGTTTTAATTTTCAGAGCAAATACTGCTCTGGAATTTTATGATAAATGTTTTAATTTACATTGGTTAAAAAAAAAAAAACAAACAAAGGAAAAACTCAGCGATGTTAGTCAAAATGCAGCAAAAATTAATTAGATCCCTTTTCCAGGTGATGAGGCTCTGGAACAGGTTGCCCAGAGAAGTTGTGAATGCCCCATCCCTGGAAGTGTTCAAGGCCAGTGGAAGGTGTCCCTGCCCCTGGCAGGCAGTTAGAATCCATCTTCTTAGCAAAATGAGTGGCTGATTCAGTTTTTCTTCCACGAATGTATGAAATGTGTAATGGGATGACAGAATATTCAAAGCCCTCTCAGAACAAATAATACCCTATGCAAGAATACCTTTTCTTAGTTCAGTGCTCTGTATTGGTCATTTGTATGATGCCAGTTTGGACTGAGGACATATTTAGACAGTGTACTTCTGTGCATGGAAGTTCTCTTCTGTATCCTGAAAAAACAGTAGAGGTTAAGGAAAACACAAGAACCAAAAGACTAAAGCAGTGAAAGAAAATTTTAAAATTTAAAAGGCAATGAGGCAACCACGAACAGCAGATTTATTCCTTGTAATTTAGAGACTTAAAAGTCCATCTGTCTAGAATTTGGTTTGCCCAACTGTCACCTTAAAGAGCATGTTCCCATTTGCTTGCTTTGCTCCAGACCACCCAGGGATTTCCAGTTATTTTGAAAGAGGAGTTGCTGTGGAATTGACAGTGGGAAGAATGCAGAGATGCTATTCTTTTCATCCCTTTCACCCTTCCCCTCCCCACCATCAAATCAAAGACAATAGTTTCACTGTGGACCACTCGTTGAATTGTCTTTAATCTGCGCAGAGCACAAATGCAGGCATTCAGAAGTTTCTAAAACCTTTCAGTTATTCTCAGCCCCTCTGTTGAGTTATAAAATTTACTTTTGATTGTGATAAGATGCTCCAGCACATATTTAAAAACCCCAAACCTGGTGGTCAGATAATGCCAGGATGAGTGTATAGAATTGCTCAAGCAACATATGCACAGCCACGAATGTTTCACAGTTTTTGGGATGCCATCTTGTAGGAATATCACTGTGTCAGAGCTCTGAACTTCTTCTGAAGAAATATCTGTCATTTGAGCTGTTGGAGAATCCTTATTAGTTGCATAAAGCTTGCAAAAAAGAGTTAGGCAGGTCTAATTGCAGCTAGGAGTGGAGTCAACCACATATCCAATAGCTTGTTATAGAACAGTGTGAAATATAAGGCTTCTTTCAGGAACTTACCAAGGTTTGTACTTTATCTGTTACATAGTTAGGGTCATGTTTTTTTTTTCTTATTTGTTTTTTTTTTTTTTTTGTTTGTTTGTTTGTTTTTATTTCTGGTGCAAAAGAGCATCTGCATTTTAATTCTTTGCTTTTTTTGAACTGCCATCCTGATCATTCTAAGATGCAGTTGCATTGCCTTCAGTAGCTCTGCAGTAAAATATTTGATGCGTGTATGCACTGAAAGAAATATGAAAACATATGAAAATATCTGACTGTGAGTACTGTTTGGATGGAAAAGAAAAGATGATAACCCCTTTTTAACCATTCAAAAGGGCGTGAAAGAGCAAGAGACGTTCAAAAACTTCATTAATTGCTGTAGCATGACGTTACAAGCCACCTGCACTTCAAAGAATTTACAGTGGAGCAGATGGATTGATGAATACGCCATCAAAGATTTTGAGAATGTTTGTTTTAAAAATAAACTGCTTTCTAAGTAGTTGACAATCAAAGCACACGATTTACAAAAATGTCGCTGCTCTTTTTTTCTTGTATCCTATATATTTTTGAAAACATATCCTTGTCTTTGGGAGTGGGATTCAGAGGCAGGATTTGTAAGCAGTAGGTTTGAAACAGTCTTTGTGTCGTAAGAGAGGTAACCCCTTGTATTTCTTGCATGTCTAATAGCTGAGGGCACTAACCATGTTAGAGGGTTTTAAATTTGGCTGTGTGGGTCTGGGGCTCAGGGAGGTGCAGAATGAGTCTCTTGAGTAGACTGACTAGACTGAGACAATAGGATAGGGTATGAGCACAGCTAACATAACCACAATGTCAACTTTACAAAAAACTTTAGTTCTTTTTATTCACTTTTCAACAGAAAAGATGGAACTTTGTCCCACAATATGTGGATTTATGGCAAGTGCAGTCTTAGTTGTCAAAGGACCCAGGAAACAGAAGTCTTGAACTGAAGTGATGGTATTGCAGAGTTGTGGTTGACTTTATAAGTCCAGTTATTCCAGTAACAAAAATGCTACTATTTGTACGAGGTGGGGAGATGATGGTGTTCAGAACTAAACATCAGATATTGGGGACAGAGGAAAGGAGAAACAGTAAAAAATAGTAAAATAGTTTACCCTATTTTGAGGGCTGACATTGCTATGTGTTTTGTTTCTTCTAGAATAAATTGACTTCTTTCCATGGTTAAACATGGATTATATCAGAAACTTACTGTTAAGTTACTTTTGGGCTGACTTTTAGTGTAAATTTAACATTCGTAGTCTTCATTTCCTAAAACCATTTAAAACAGTAAAATCTGCTGATTTTTATATCTATTTTAGTATAATCTTATACTTCCTGCTAAATAAGCTCCTCTTAGAGAAGAACTGAGATGCACATTCTTACTTTCAAAAAAATAATTTCTAATTCTGCATCCTGATTAGATGTTGATTGCTTCAGAAAGTCCTTTCCTTGTAGAGGGGGGGTGAATGAATATCTGAACTTCAGTTAAAAGAAAGCAGAAGTAAGTTTATTTCTTCATTGAGAAAAAATGTCTGAATGTGAAAAACAGTAGAAGTTATCTGAATCTGCTAAAAATAACAAAAATTGAAAAGGAAATTACAGAAAACCTAATAATAATATTTAATATATAGTATAATATATAAAAGCTTTTCTGTGCAGGTGCTTGGAACATTTGAAAATGGACATCAAGGGAAGAGAAAACAGTGGAGAAGGGGCATTAAAACCCCAGCAATTAAATTTGAATCTTTATTAATATTTAGTGTGAGATGTTTTAAGAACAGCAATCAGTCTTTCTTTTCTTTTTTTTTGCAATCAGATAGTGGTATGCTTGTCTAGATCTCCACTTTGGTAAAGAACATTCAGATGTAAAAGGATTGATGTGTCTGTGGATAACAGGGCAATTTAGTCTGCAGACTGAGTCACTTACTTGCTTTAGAAAGGAAGAGAAAAATGAAAGACAAAGATTCGAAGATGAGCAGAGTGGATATTCAGCCGTGTTGTGTCAGAGTTGAGTTCTCCAAAGCTTAAAATGTATGATTTCACTGTGTCCTTCCAAGTGGTTTCATTTGACCTTCGTACATGGAACACTAAGCATAATAGACTAAATATTTACTGAAGTCTTCAGTGATGAGTATTTGAACAATGCTGCTTTTTTTTTCCTTGCAATACCAAAGAATAGGAATACCAAAGGAGATGAAATAATGTGCTAAATACTGACAGTGTATATAAAATACTTAACAGTGTAGGAAGTGTCAGAGAAAATGTACCTTTTTTTGTTTGTTTGAGGTTTATTCGTTGTTGTGCATTTTATCATTCTGGTTGGAAGGTGAGAGGGGAAATGAAATAAGGAAGAAAAACTTAATAGCTTTAAAGAGACCTTTAAATGCAGGGGGAAAAAAAAGCAAGATGGTTTCATTAGGTTAATGTTTCCTAATCAAGGATTCGCACTTTCACTGGAAAAGAAAATGAAGGCATCTACAGATTAAAAAAAAGATTGAAAATAATTCCTTTCATTAAATACAGAACTGTTTGTAGGCCACCTCTGTTCAGAGCCATCCTTGTCCTCGAGAGGCTGGTGAGACTCTTGGACTGTAGACTGACAGTGTTTGTACCTGCTGTGTGGCCACCCCTGCTCATGTCAGCCCCTGACATAACTGTACCCTCAGCCAGCATTTCTATTTTAGTGTGAACTACTCAGCCTTCTAGGACACAAGGTGAAATGCTAACCATACTAAAATATTGTATTTCTACTTTAATGGGAAATATTTGCAAGCTGCAATCTCCCTTACCATTTTTTCCTCCGTCTCTTATGGGCAAGAAGGTAAAATAAGCTTTGCTGAGGTATTACTGCCTCTCCACCTCCCTTTATGTGAGAAGTGATGGAGATGTAATCACTGGGTAGTTTGTTGTTTTTATACTGTGTAAAATTTGTCATTTACATTCGGCTACATTTCGTTAGTATTATTCAGTGTAGGTTAAAGTAGATGTTAAGATGATGTATGGCTTTTAAATACCTAAGCTGGACAGAATTTGGTGAAATAACCATCTGTGTGTAGGATAGCACTTCTGTTTTCCCCTGATTCTTAGTATCTGAGATAATATCTTGCCTCTATGCAGTTGGAAGAAATCTCAGATTCTAAACACCAACAAAATCCCTTTGAGATGCAGATGTAATTGGAGAGGTTGGAAGACACAAAACACGGGGTGTTGAGGCGGGGGAGTATGTTATTTTCTTCTGGAGAAAGAGGGATTTGCAGTCTTTCAGATAGCAACTTTCCCAGATTTCACTGTCCTGTCAGTGCTTTGGAGTGTCATTCTAAAAGATGACTGCAGTTCAGATGTGGGAACTAAGTGCTTTGATGTCTCTGTTCATCCCTTGCACATCATAATCCATTTTCCTCCTCAGATCACCTCAGACTGTGATGTTATACAGCAGAATTTATATTCACTGTTTAGAAGAGTCTGGGTGATATCATAAATGTAATGGAATCTGCTTAAGCAATGTCTGATCTTTTTATTTGGCATGTATTTCAAAGGCTTCCTTGCAAGAATGTTAAGTTTTTGGGGAAGGTATTGTCATTTCAAGAGTTTGTCAGAATGAGATTAAAAGTGCTGTGACTATTTTGTCGTTTGGCTACATTTTGTAACTAACCATTAGCAACTGTTGAATTCGGTTGTGTTTTAGAGCCTAAAACCTCCTTTAGTTTGTTTTTCCTGCTTATTTTTTGTCCTTATAATACTGAGATCAAACATGTGGCTAAAAAACTGATCAAGCATGAAATTGTTTCTCAGTATTGTGGGAAATGGTTCGAAAGGCCGCAAAATCAGGAGAATTGTGAAGATATTTTTTAAAGTGATACTCAGAAACGTAAGAGCACTAAATAACAAGGGTAACACAGAGAAATATACGTGCTGCTTGCTTGACAAACTGTCAGTGTTAGTAAACACTGTCTAATTGGAGCCCATGTTTAGCTTTGGCAATACCTGTAGCCACAGCCACAGGTGCAAGAACCGGTGTAGATCTTGTGCCTTATGGCAACTGCCACTGACAAGCAATTAGAGTTCATTATGATGGTGCTTATGCTATACTAATTAACATTCTGTTGTGCTGTTTTCCTTGTTTGACCGTGTGACAGCCACAGCCCTGCTGGTCTCTGTGGATAATCAGCTGAGGAATTGCTGGCTGAAGCAGAATTTGTACGGGGCACATTCACACACTGGTGCTGATCCCATCTTCCTGCACACAGGATAAGACCGGGCTTTCCCAGGAGTTCCTGTGAAAGATCAGCAGTAAATGCATAGGAGGGCTAAAAGATAATCTTGGACTTGTTCATGCTCATGATAATTTTCTGTGTTTCTGACACAGAAGAAGACAGGTTGTAGTGATCAGACTGCGAGCGGCTACGTATGGATATATGATGAGTTGTTAAAGGCTTGGTGAGCTAAGCAAGCTTTTCAAGTCTCAGACTCTCAAGTCTCCTCTTCAGACTGCAAGAAAAGTGCTGTTAAACTGAATGCTTTGTCTCAAATAAACCAAAAAGACTTTGCTGTTTTGGGACTAGTTGCTTCTAGTCTGGAACGGGGACCTTGGGAGTCATAAAACTGTCCCCATGAGCTATGGTCAGACTGTGCCAAAGTTCTTCTCTGATGAATCCTTGGCAATATAACACTTGTAAAGGCCTGGAAGAAGACAGTGTACAAGGCTTGAGAGACGAAAATGAGATGAACAGAGCAGGTAGATGGACAAAGTTTGTACAATTTATTCTCAAGTATTATGTTTTTATGTGTTTAACGAAATAGAACTGGGGTTTTGTAAACGTTTTACTTCCCCCCCCCCCCCCCCCCCCCCGCCAAAAGTTCAGTGGAATGACATGTTTGCTGTGTCCAGCACCCCTGGAAGGGACAGGTGGTGTGACTCAGCCATGATCCAGTCAGATGGTGCACAATTACCTCATTGTGCCGATGGCCAGGGGCAGAAGCTCTCACATGTGTGAAGCATTTCCCGAGCAGGGTAATGTGCTGCCTGTTGGTCATGACAGATAGTTTGGCAGTTTTATGGCCAGTATCAAATTGAATACATTAGGTCTTGAAAACACATTTTCATTCGAGTTCCTGCAAAGGCAAAAGATAATGGATGGTTCTGACAGGGAACAAAAGACCCATTATATTAGGATCTTATTTGCCTCATATATTGCCTTTCTTCATTATTCATGTTTGCATTAGAGACAAATATGTCAAGGTGGAAGTTACCTGTCTTTATTTTAGTTTTTGTTCTGTTGCTAAGTGCCAGGTCTCTGGCAAAGGACAGGATTATGAATAATGTATGAGAAACAACGTGAGTATGAGGATGTTATCCTTAGAAACACCTGTAGTAGGAAGGAACCTGGATCACTCAGAGCACAGTATCTTTAACATATGAAACCCCAGGTAGTTTATTGTGCATGTAATTACATGCATTAGTGAGGGGAAGAACTTATTTAATGCATCTGCTATCCTGGAAAAGTAATGGAGAAAATGGGCACTATGTAAAATGCAAGTGACAACAACTTTCTTTCCTCTTCCCCCTTCTCTCTGACTTCTCTCCTAAAACTGGAAGTAGTTAGCTGGGAATATTGTGGCAGAACAGTTTTTCCTCAGGAGACTCAGCAGTGCCGTGATTTCAAGAAACTTTCAGTGCAGCAGAAGTGAGACTCTGGCCTAGTTTTCTGTCATTTTGCCCGGGGGCAACTGGGGAGCCTGACTCCCTGCACCTGTGGCCCTGAGGTATCTGCTGCTGGCTTGCATATCAGAAGTTAGCAGCTTCTATGGATGAAAAAAACCCCAGGAGCCTGGAAGCCTGGAGGGTCTCCTGACAGGTGCTTTGGAGGCTCACAGTTTGCAGCAGAGAGCTCATATATGTTTCAAAATTCAGGCTCAGACTGAGGAAGTCTGTGTTTCTGGAGCCTTGACTCGATGTTTGGAGGCAGATGGCAATGGCAGTGTGTTCCCTGAGTCTCTGGGAGCAGAAACATCAGCATCTTTCTTTTGGGAAAAGGAAATATTTTGATTTTATGCTAGTAGTAACTTCAAACTTCTAGAAAAGAAGATGAGCTTTGCCTTGCACCACATGGTTGTACTCTTCTAACTGTGTTTTCAGATCCTGTGGTCCTCTCATGAGCTGGAAGTGCATTGAGAAATATCCTTTATGTTTTGGATGATCTTTCCAGGCTGTCCAGAAGTTCTGGGGGGAATAAATCTGAGCAATGACAGTTATCTATTAATTGTTTCCCTCTCCTGAAAGTGGCATTAATGTCACCATCCATCTCCTTTTTTCTCCTAGGAAACTGATATTAGATGCTTTGTATGAAAAATGACCAGCATCAGATAATTTTGGAATTACAGAAACTATCTGCAGAGGAAAGAAAACGTAAGAAATTAAAAAACACTGAGTGTTTGAGGGAAAAACAACACAGTGACAACAGGGAAAAGATTTAAAAAGTCATTAAATGGATGGGAAGCCACAATGGTGCAGAGAATTCAGGAATATGCACGGGAGACAGCAGAGGAAAGGGAGTAAGCATAGAGATAAAGGAGACTGCAGGGTGGAAGATAGAGATGAAGGTAAGGATAAGCAGGGAAAATGAGAGAGCAAGGGAAAAAGAAAGAGCAGCAGAGAGCTAAATGCAGGGTAGGAGGAAATGCAAACAGGGAGCAAATGACACAAAAAGGCAAGAGGGGAGTATTAAGAAGGGAGATGACAAGCACAGTACCAAGAAACCTGTTCCTTCTGCCTTCAGCGAGTAGTTAAAACCTCCTTTTTCTTTTGGTCTGTGGCTGCAGAGAGGGAAGGTTTCCTCAGCCTTTGGTGAATCAGGATGCAGGGAGATGTGTGTGGGTTCTGGGAGGAGGCTGTTAACCAGAGGTCTTGGGAGGCTACTGAGGACTTTTCTGCTGTGAGAACTGTAGGAACTGATCTACAGTGTGAAATTTTCATTTTTAGAGAGTGATCCATTGCAATCCATCTGTTGATTGCACAGGGCTTGGGATCCTGCTGAACTTCCCCCAAGAGTATGTGCAGTGGACACTGCTGCTTAGTAGTGGAGAAAATACTCAAGCAGTACTGTCTTACAGTTGGGAATATTAATTTTATGCTATTCATTGTCTAAAACTGTCAATGAATGTAACAGGGGAGATTTCATGGAAGGCCAAGTCATGCAAAGAGTGGTTACTGCAGTGAGAAATATTCATGAAGTTCAAACTTCATCAGTGTATTAGAGCTGAAAGGAGATCCCTCTCAGGTTTGTTGGAGAAGTGGTGTGGTCACCAGGTCATTCCCCCATCCAGCTGAGCAGAACTGGAGCAGGACCTCAGTGTTGAGCAGCTGCAATTTTTAAAAAAACTGAAACTCCTTTCAGTGCTAGGAAGGAAACAGCAATTTAAACTTGCTGGAGATTAGGGTACATGGTGTTTTCAGAACATAAGTGGGTTTTGATACTGTGTTTTATACCAGTTAAAAAGGAGTAGCTTCAGAAATGTCATTTTAGCTCTTAAAATGCATTAACTATTTCGGGAATAAATGTGGATGATCAAGAGCATTCAGGTATGCTTTTCACTAAAAAATATCTCTAAAGTGTAGGGCTGGCATACAGGAAATGTTCAATCCATTGTGGTAACAATTTTATATAGAAAATTGACTTTCATAAAATCATAGGGTATCCTGATATTGGCACATACAAAAGAGAAATGTTGATGGTCTGAAAGAAATTTCTTTTAGATATCAAAAGACCAAACCTGAAAGATATCACAAATTATCTGCAGAATACATGAGTCAGGCAGGAACATATGTGTTTAACTCTTGCCCCAAATGAAGAAAACCTTCTTTGAATGGAATTGAAATGCTGTCTAGGTAGGTAATAATATAACCATCTAACTTTGAGTATATCACAGATTTTACAGCAGTGTATCTTACAGCCTTCTTGTGATGACATTCAATGAAGGGCCTCAAGCTTAAGTTTAAAAAAATAAAGAACCTCCATAGTTCACAGCACAGAACAATTAATAAATGTATGAAATGGTCAACTATGTAAGGTAGTTGGGTCACTGCCAAGAAACTGTTTAGGTAAATCTGCTTTAATCTCCTTAGATAATTCAAGTATATATGTAAGAATTAAATGAGGTTTTATAATACAGTTTGGTCTTGCTTATAATACAATATTTGTCCAGGTGAATGATTGCTGAAAGAGGGAGGAAAAAAAATATGCCCTCACACTCCTTCCTTATCCAAGTTTAAATAAGGTTTCTCCAGTTAGACCCATAAATTGTGTACCTCATTAAGCACAGGAACCAACAATGCACATATGCCACTAGTGTCCACTTTCCTTCAGAGATTTAGAGTGATGAAAAGATAAAAGGTCTGCCTACCAGATGGAGCTTGTCAGATTAGCAATCGGAGCAGTGTAAAGAGCACTGTCATATTGGTTTTTTTCTTTTCCTTTCCCTTTTTTTTTTTTTCCTCGAGACACAAAGCAATCCCTTTATAACACATGTGCATATTTTATGCTTGTGGGGTTTTTTTTTTGTTTTGTTTTGGGTTTTTTTTAGGAAGGGGAGGGAAAAAGGCCTCAGCAGAAGGTTGCTGGTGGTTGTAGCCCTTGCCTTTGGGCACTTCCCTGCTTTCTTGGTAATAAGGAACATTAGCAACCAGTGGCTCAGGAAAGGCACAGTCAAATAAGTCTCTTGGGGACAAGTAGGCCACATGAAGTGAGAACCATTAGACAAAGCAATGAGATTACTGCTCCAGAAAGGGTTTACCACGTGTATTACCACATAGATTTTACAGGGCTGCCAGCTCACTCAGCTTACAGATGTCAAATGTGATTTAAAAGGTTATTATACTATCGAGAGAGAAAGAGGATGATTTTCTATCACTGAAATTTCTATTTCATTCCGTTGCACCTACTGCATCTCACAGAGTCCCATGTAGCCAAATAACGTGGTTTTATCTTTAATAAGTGTTTTATGGCCCTCAGATTGAAAAAAAAAAATGTTTTCACTTTGTTTGTATTAGAAAATTTACCTCCTCTCATGAAATAACATTGTGATAAATATTGCCTGGGAATCAAATACTGGGAATGTGAAGACTTGGCTTTTGGACTGACCTTATTTGTGTGCTGTGTGTTGAAAGGGGCACATGTCCTTAATTACCATGAAGTTGGAGTGGTATGTTTTAATAGCAATATGTGCTTTCCCAACACACTCTAAAGCAGCAGGGCTCTTCAAATACAGAAGCTTAGATACACTTGTCTCCAGTTCAGTAAATTATATGAAGGTTTCATTGTAACTGATTTTTGAAACAAAACTGAGGAGATAAAAAAAAAGCTTTTTCATTTAATACCCCTGGGTATTTTTTTCTAGCTTAGCAGGGACTTCTGTGGGGTTGTGCATTTAATTGTATTTTACAGCCAGATATAATTTTAAGCAGTTGTTTCAGTATTAGCTACCCTGGTATCATATTTTGCTTCCCAATTAGAATTAAAATTGAAATTTATTAAGTACTGGCTGTTTTGTACCTAGTTACTTTATGGACTTCCAGCAGAGCTCCTAAATTGCACAATATAATGCATTCTTGCTTCAATTTTTTACCCACCTAGAATCCATTTCAATATGGAGCAAAAACTGTTTTGTGTGATCTGGATATTTTAAAGGAAACCTTTTCTTTTTCTCCTTTCTTATTCTGAGGCATCATGATTTTTCCAGACTTGCTTTCCACATGCACAAATCACTCCCATTCCCACAGTGAATGGAAATTTGCATTTATTTGTATAAATCTGTACAATCTGATATGATTATCTTCTGATCTTTGGCTGATTCCAAGTACAGCAGTACACTGGAACTTGCAAAAAATGATGGCATTCACTGGAGTTTGGGGTAGTAGGTTTTAATCTTTGATGTTCAGCTAATACAGATCTTTTTTTTTTCTTTTGTCTTAGTCCTAAAGCATTAAAATTAATACTCTGAATTCACACAGGTAGTATGTGTATGTGTATCAAGATTAGATTAAAACATTTGGGAAAAGCCTTTTGCTGAATCTCTGCAGGAAGAGCAGGGCTGAATTGTTCCAAAATCAGTGTGTCTGTTATCTTCATCTGTCACTGGAATTTTGACTCTTCATGTTGCAGTGGGCAAAGTGCCTCAGTTAGGAAGGAAGCAATCTTGAAAGAAATAAGAAAAATCACCAAATTGCCCATAGAAGTAACTTAAGAAAGAGTCACAATTGATCTTTCCCATCACCATTTTTCTACAAAAGTTATTAAAAATATGTTTCAGATTTTTTAAATATTATTTCAGACCTCTGGAGAGAAGTATATTTTCTTTGTGGACAAAATGTTTTACATTATGCAGTGTCAGTCAGATGGATAAATTCATGTACTTCCTTTTTGTTAGAACTTGATATGAAAACAAAAAAACAGCAAGGTGAAAATAAGTTAAGACCACAGGAATGAGCTAAGTGCTCTATTTTACCCTACTCCATTGATGTCCAATTCCAGTGGTATAAATATGGAAACCTATCTAAAAGATTTCTCACAAGGCATAAATCACCTGCTTGGTTTTGCTTGGGTGCAGAAGACATAACCAGTTGAATGATAATAATATTTTTGCACTTGTGTAACAGTTTTTAAGTATTTCAAAGCACATTGTAAACATCACCACATGAACTTCTTCAGCTTATCAGTAAGATCTCAGCCCTACAAACCGTGATAGCCAGACAAAGGAGGAAAGTGCCAGTTGTGTTTTGTGGCAGAGCTTGAGAAGGAGCCCGGGAATCCTGATCCTCAGCATCCTGCTGAACCACTGGAAATGATGCAGGTTATAACTGTCTTTAACCACACAGGGCTCCCCTGGGGCTTCAAGGGAGGTATTGTGTTTGAAGCATAAAGGGAAATACTTTTCAGAAAGATGGATTTTTAGTGTTGTTTGAATTTACAAACTTACAAGTGAATGTATTTTTCAAGCTACGTTGTTAAGTGTCTTGTTTCAAGGTAAAGCACTGATTTTAATATTCTCAGAAGGCCAAAAGATTACTTAAGACTTTTTCTCTGGGAAAAGAACACAGCAAAACCCAAACCCCCCAAAACAGCTTATAAAGTTAGTTCATCATGATTTTAAGTGAGGAAAATTCTTTTTTTTTTCCTTTTTTTTAAAAGGCAGCCGTATTTAATGAAAGCTTGCTTAGTGATAGAAAATAAGAAGTCATTTATGCAAACAGTATTGGGGGGAAAAAAAACCCAACAAACCTTGATAATTTATGCTTCCTTTGTATTCCCAAATAAACTTGGGAGAAACACCAAATCATTCTCCCAGACTAAGGGAGAGAGCAGCAGGGTTGCCTCGGCGCTGGTGATGCAGACTGTGCAGAGACTTTCTGAGCCCTCTTGGGATAACCTGTGTGTGCAATTCCACAGGAAGGAGAAATGTCAAAATTAGGAGCAAGAACATGACCTAAAAGATCTTGTTGCATTTTAGATAGTTTCATTGAATTGGAAGCTATCTGATATTTTTCTGCTTTATATTTAGTTCTGAGTGGGGGGAGAGGGAACCTCTTGCATTTTTCTGTGAGATGCTGATAATCCAAAGAAAGGAAAGTAGAGCAGTAGTGAGGCAGCAGTCAGGCTCAATGCTTGGATGTGGGAGAAGATGCAACTGAGTCTATTTATTACATTTTAAAAATATATTTGTGTTCTGTAGTTTGTCCTCTTATAGAAACACCTTAACTGGTTTGTAGCTGGTTGCTTGATGCTGGAGTCTGATCCCAGTTGAAACCCTTGGGTACTGCTGCAACAGAAACAATAATGAGGACTTTGTTTGTCAGGTTTTCCTTTGTTTTTAATTGGATCTGTCAACCCCTTTTAGCTGCAATAGACTTCAAAAGTAGTAGTTTGGGAACTCTGTATGGTCAGTGGCTTCAAGGGTTAGATTCTCCTATGAAAACTGTTAACATTCATTACTTGGCATTTTTGCTTAGGACACTTCTGCAAACTAAACTGTGCTGTTGGTGCGTTCTGGTTGTAGCAATTGATTTGTATGAAGCCAAACTGCATCATTATTATGGTATCTTATATTCTGTGCTACTTTCCAGACATTTGCAATTTTGTTTCTCCACCTTTGTGTGCCGTCAGGAATTGCCTCATGTTAGGGGGAAGTTGACTGGGAGGTCAGTGGGCGAAATTAGGGAGATGGTGAGTTATAGCTGGGGAATGTCCTTCCTTGCAGTGCTGCTTTGTTCTGTTACTTATAAGATGGCAATTACTGTGTTCACTTTCTATTCTTGAAGTCCACTTTCATGTTGTTTATGTCTATTCATCTCTTCTGACTTGCTGGGATAATTAATTTTTTTGGGGTTTTTTTTTTGGTTTTCGTGGTTTTTTTTTTTTTTTTTTTTTTTTTTACATGAGTAACATGTGTTTAGTTCATTTTAAAAAAAAACTACTGTCAGACCCTGATTCTACTGAAAGAAAGCACAAAACTCCCACCAGCTCCAGCTGAGCTTGGCATTTTAATCCTCCTCATGAATCCTCACCATGCCAGCTTCTGTGGTGAGGATGGTTACTGAGACTTCTTGCCCCATCAGTCCGGGTTTCTGTAGCACCACAACATTTATTCAGTGGTCAGTGCAGTAAATCAGTTCTGTAAAATGGTTTAATTTATAGATTGCCTTTAAAAAAAGAAAGGGAAGGGGGGGGGGAAGCAATAGGGGTAGGTGGCAATGGGGGAGCTGGGTGCCCATTCTAAACAAGGTAGACCTGGTCAACACAGTTCAAGGACTCAGAAAACTCCCAGATCTGTCCTGTTGTTCTCCTGATGACAGAGATTTTATTGATCACCTTTCACTGCCTTCTAATTAGAGCATAGGCACCCACCTCACTTCTATTTAGGAGACCACAATGGGGAGCTTAACACCATTAATTCCTTCATTGCAGTCCCTTTGGGCTGAATGGAAATCCCACAGCTGTACCAGGGAATCTCAGC
The DNA here is from genome assembly GCF_036250125.1 of Pseudopipra pipra. Classification (NCBI taxonomy): domain Eukaryota; kingdom Metazoa; phylum Chordata; class Aves; order Passeriformes; family Pipridae; genus Pseudopipra; species Pseudopipra pipra. The sequence continues at coordinate 1,722,036 of NC_087550.1, forward strand.
TGTTTTAGGAAAGCTCTTGCCATGAATGGTGAGATGAGACAAGAGAAGGAAAAATACAAGTACAACTTTCAGATTTCAAGTGGAATTTGAAGAAATATTAGTGAGGAGTCAATGTATTGTCTTCTTCACTGACTCAGCTAGGTAGAGATGTATGTATCAATAGGAACTTTGTTGACATTTTTGTATGCAGTTTTTCATTCAGCTTAGGTTTTAAAGTTATTTTGGAGTTGTAAACGTGAAAAAGGACTACAGAATATTCATGTTAATATTACTGTGTTAGCCTGATGGTTTTTTTGGTTACAGATGTACAGGAAACATTTCACAGTAATACAGAGAAAATCTTTTGGCTTTAGAGAGACTGTTGAGAGAAAACTTTGTCTAATTCCAGAAAGTTGCTGACATTGGAGAGAGTTCAGCTGAGAATATAAGAAATTAAAAGGCTAAAGGGTCTAATTTATTAAGAATGATTTTGTTAAATTTGCAAAGTTTGATGAAGTGATAACTAAGAGGGAACCGATAACTCTTTAACTATTAATTAGTGTATTATGCCATAAATGAGAGAGTAATTAGCTTGGAGGACCTGGAAGTAAAATACACCTACTAGAATAAAGAGAACAAATGGACAAGTCATACACTTCTCGTGTCCTAATTGCTTATGTTCTTCTCCCTGACTCAAAGCTCATGTTTTCTCTCTCAGGCTCTCAGAAAAGACAACTATCATTTTGCCATGTTAACCTTCCCTTCCAGTCCGTTCAGTTGTTACCCCTCAGATGAAACACTCCAGTCTTCCCACTTTTTCTTTCAGTGCCTGTGTTGTCCATCTCTAGCCTAGATCCTGACCAGTGGGACTTAGGTTTGTAAAGCCCTTTTAGTAGGGAGACGTGGGTACCAAAGTAACTTAGGAAATGGTACCTTTAGCTTTCGTGCCCCTTCTTGCTTGTCTTTTCTTCCACTTTATAAATATCAATGCTTCATTTGTTGCTTTTTCCTGCTTTTGCCTCTGTACCTCTTTCCATGCTGCTTTCTATGTACCCATATCAAATTAGAGCTTGCAAAAAAGGCTTGGAAGGCTGTATGAAACAAGAGGGAGTAGTATGTTCTCTGTTGTGTACCTGGCAGGATGACAAGGGACACAGTCAAAAACTGTCAGCAGATCAACAGTAATTTGTTAATTTGCTGTGATTCAAGTGTTACCTGCACTCAACATCTCTCCCCAAATGTTTACTCCAGCCTGCAGGGCTTTACAAATGAACTCAGAGGAATATGCAGCAGTGATAGGGCTAATGGAGGCAGAGAGTGTGAAATACACCAAAATATGAAAAATCATCAAAATAAGGATCAGTGTGGTCCCTTTGAAGCATTTGGTAATCTATTTTTTTTTTTTCACCACTCAAAGTATAAGATTCCAAGAACAGTTAACTTTTTCTGCATAGCAGTAAACTCCTCTCTGGAGCCAGGGAAATAATAACAGCAGAATCTGAGTTTCACAGCTGCTAAGCCCATCAGATTTCAGTTGCCTTACACAGCTCCCCATGTGGTCTCTTTCTCTGCCTTAAATTTTCTAAGCACATGAAGGGGGGCTTCAAATCTTTTGGCAACCTTGGCTCAGTTACTTTTGGAAAGTTCCAGTAAACTCTCATAATTACCTCATTCACTGTTTGTAGTCAATGCATTGATGTTATCACTTCATGTTTTCTAGCTAAAGAAATTAGGTCCCATGATGCAACCTAATGGAATTCATACATATATTAAATATATTTTAATACAACGGTACCTAAACCAGTAAATATAAAATATGCTCTAATTATAAATTATTCATGAGTGCACTTGAAAAATGTCAAACTGCTATGAAATAGTTTCTTTGAACTCTTTCCTCTTGTCAAGAGTAGGGCAAGATAGCAAAATATCAAATTTGTCTAATGGGCCCAAGGAAACCCTTTTATGAAGTACAGTATGTGCTTGAATTGATAAAGAAAACGGAAGAAAAAAATCCAATTTTTGGCACAGCCAAGTGACGGGTTCTGTTACAGAGTTCTGTTCCTTCTGTTATATGCAACCAGGGGATTTTAAGTAGGCCTTACTGGCAAAGAGAAACAGCAGGGTGAAGGAAAGCTACAAAAAACTCTGGAATCCTTTAGCTGAAAGATGATAAAGTTCGTAGAAAGCTGAGCTGTAATATTTGACCACCTAAACTATATCTGGAAAATGGGCATGGTTTCTATCTGTGTGTACAGGTGGTGTGTATTATAGGGGCAGGATTAGGCAGTCTTACTGCATAAACTCTTTTAGAGGAAAATTCAGCTTTAGAGCAAAATAAAACAGGTGCCTTTTTAGATTTTACGAGCTTCTTTTGGGTGCTGAACTTTCAAAATATGCCATTAAACTACATGAGAGAGAATGTCATGGAACTTCATTAACCAGTTCTGACTTTTGTCAGCTGAGGGTGAGGAGTTGGGCAGCAAGAGAGTGGGGCTGCACAGCACTGCAGGCTGCTCTGTGTCCTCCTCCCAGCTTTCCTGCCTGCTGGAAAGGAAAGCAGTAGTGAAACACTTCACTGTTTATAATGATGAAGTGCTTGCCCACGTCTCAGCAGGTTGCCAGAAAAAAAGCAGCAGCAGCAGCAGCAGAGCACAGGCCGGTTTGATAGGAGAGCTCATCCAAGCATTCTCAGCCAGAAATTCAGAAGTTATGATGTATGTGACATCTCTGAGGTGGTGCTGACAGATGGGTTTTAAAGGAAGAAGTACAACTGGTCATTAAGGTGCTAGGTAGTGGATCTAATGCAGCTTGAGCAGGAACAGAAGAGCTGCTTTTGTAAATAAATCACCATGTTTTGTTTAGACACCGTATTATCTATTATGAAGAATTGCTTACTCCTTGAGTAAGCAATTACTGCTAGGCAAGTGCAGTGGAAAGACCTGAAGATTTTAATTTCATAGTAGGAAACAAAGAATAATACCCACAACTCAGTTGTATATAAAATAATGCTTTCCCTTGATAGAAAATGTTACACATAGACAGAAGTCTGTGTTGAAGCAGACTTATTGTGAGGATATCAGCCAGCATGGAACCTGTTTTTCTCGAACAGAAGGTATGTAAAACACTGTCCCTGAAGAAGGCGTTTGTCTGTGACTGATGGTTTGACACTATTTCAAACTAGCTGTAATGTTCCTTCACAAGTAATACGTCCCATCATTTGCCCATCAAACAAGCAGGAAAGAAATAACACTTCTTCTGTTTGGATGATGATCCTATTTAGTGAGTTGGAAAACTTTTTAAGTTGAAAAAGTGACTAAAGTAGGATCAAAATACCTGAACTCTGCAGCTACTTATTACTGGACAAGAGCAGGTCTTCATTTCAGTCCTCTGGGAAGTACTTTTCCATTTAAATAACCATCTGCAATTTCTATGTATAGAGTTCAGTGGAATAATAGGAGGTTTCCTTAAATGCCACTGTGAATTTTATATGTGCTTGCTGACCAAAATGCTCACTGAGGTTCCAAAGAGAAGAATGTTGTGTTAAGGAAGCAACAATTATGTGTTTAAGCCACTTCTAAAGATAACGACAAAATAATCCTTTCTGAGTCAGGGAAGGACAACACTTTTGCCACGTGTATTATGTCTCTTTTGTGGACAAAGAATTTGACTTTTAAGCAGTATCAGGGTTCATATTCTTGTGATTATTACTATACTTAAAAAGACATTTATTACTAAGGTGATGGTATCATGGTATTACTACAGTTATTCATTAAATTATGAGAAGGAGCGTGTTTAACAAGTAATTTTATATTTTCAGATATATGCAAGTATAGGATAGATGTTGCTTCTGCTGAGATGCTTTTGGCACTTTGCATTATGGTAACAGTGTGAGATGGCCAGTTTTATTTGGGTACTAAAATGTACTGACATACCAACTGCTGCCTTGCCAAGTAAATTGCTGAGGCCAGGCATCGTGTACTGAGTCATCACAGAACTGCAAAAATGTTCATGTGAAGAAACTGCACAAGCTTTTACAGTGAAATGGTCACATGATAGGCAAGACTGCTGATTGAGTTTATTCCCTGGGGTGCATTCACTTTGTTGCCAGGGAATTTTTTAAGGGAATTTATTGAAATTTTATTGGACAACATGCAGATCTGAATCTACTTGCATGCTTATTTTACATATTGTATTTTGGAGCCCAGCATTGAAGATATGTTGGATACAGACATTTATATTTATGTCTTTTTTAAGGAGTTGAGGCATGAGTTTGTCTGCCACTGCCTGTCTGCTTTGTAACTACATCAGAACATAATTCTGATTTTAAGTCTGCATGTTTATCTGAGGTCTCTCCAGACATGTGAATCTGTCACAGGATATGGAGCATTTCATCTCACAACAGTCTTTAGGGTTATGACATTTTAAGCAGTAAGCTTTTGGGGATAGAAAACTGGGACAGAGAGAAGGGAAAAGCTGCTCTGTCTCTGTCTAAGCCATACCCTATGTTAAGATAAAATCATAGTTCCTTCGTCAGGCATTAAAATTCACTTGGAAATGTAAAGAATAGAAATGGAGTGGTTCTTTAAAATGATGTGTTTTACAAAATACATCTCTTCATCTGAGCAAAGGAGGCATTACAGATTACTTAGAGTAAAAAATCAGCAAGAAATTCTTAAAGGTCAATATATTGTATGTGGGATCATTTTCCAGAGGGCAAAATTTTCCAGGTCCTTAAAATTCCTTCAATATCTATTATAATATCAATATTATTATTAATAATAATATCAACAACAACAATATATGTTGTTTGGACAACACTCTCAGGCACCTGCTGTGATTTTTGGGGTGTGCTGCATAGGGCCAGGAGTTGGACTCAGTGATCCTGACAGGTCCTTTCCAACTCAGAATATTCTATAATTCCATAATACTATTAAACATAATAACAATTTATTTAATAAACCACGCCACTATCTTAGTGACTTTTCATGTGCACTTGATTCCAGTGTAGAAGTCCCAAAGGTATCTGCTTGTGTCCAAAGACTTGTCCTGATTGGAATTCAGGGCTTTTCTTGTGTGATGAAATTTTGTTTTCAGACAGCTGCAGTGACATTCTTGGAACTTTGTTGGCTCTGAGCTGTGGCAGTTTTTCAGAAGCCTCTCACTGGTAGGAGGGTCTGAATGGGGTAAACTAATTTTCTCAGGAGTGTGTTGCAATGATTTAATCTCAAAGTTGTGGACAAGCACACCAGGAAAACAAGTCTGAATTGCAGTTTTTGAGACAAAAAATATCATTCACTTGAAGTTCCTTCTATCCCAGGCATCTAGGATAACCATACCATCATCCCTGGATGAGACAAAGTCAGTTCAGGTCTTTCTGTCCACATTTGGTGGACTTTAGATCAGGTTTTCATAGCTGGAGATGTCCATCATCACAAAAAGTCATGCAGTTCCTGAAAGAAAAGAGAGAGGTCTCGGGCAAGATTCCTTTTCCATATTTACAGCCAAACCAAGTATGCCTGTATTAAGATTCAAGCATCATGTTCTGTTTTGATTGTGATGCTAAGTTCCATAACCTTTTGACAGTGGTCCTAAAATAGCTTTTCATTTTTTCTTAATCGAATCTCAAAAAGAAAGCACACCAGTTACCTGATACTTGTCATTTTTCCTCTTACAAGCAGGGAAAAAAAAAATAAAAATCTGTAAGTTTATGTTTCGGAGTCAGAAACGCTGAAATTTCTATTTTAAAAAGTCGTCTTAAATTACTGACTAGATAAAATATTATTGCAGGCAATAAAAATGTATGATTTCTGTTGCTATCTGCTGTGGTTTATTCTTTTTTTTTTTTTCAGTGCTACAGGGCATAGTATACTTCATTCAGCAAAAAAAAAAAACAACAACAAAAAAATATAGTGTAAAATAAAATTTAAAAGAAAGTAGAGCTAATCAAACCCCACAGTACTGAGAGCCTTTCTCCTTAACTACATGTGCATCTCTTAAGGATTCAGTGTGAGCTCCAACAAGCTACCACTGGGACCAATGATGTTGGACCTTTGTCATGCTGTATTGAGGGTTTATTAAGAGCTTTGCCTGGTTTATTTGGCTTTTTGATGTTTATATGTAGCTTGATTCAGGATTCCACCTTTCTCTGGTGCTCATTAGTTGTAGTGGCCTTTCTAAACCAGGTCTTTTGGGACTGGCAGTGACTGTGACAGATGGCAGAGGAACAGAATTGCTCTGGGACGCTGCTTCTCGCTCTGTCTCTGTCTTTCTCTTGCCTTCTTCCCTCTTATTTCAGTGCTGGTGTTGGATTCCCATGCACTCGCCCCTGGAGAAACACAAATTGCAGTAGTCACTTATGCAGCACTTGTAAAAATAAACTCTCGTGCTTCTCTTTGTCAAATAGAAAGCAATTACGTTTTTGTTTTTTGTAATTGGATTTCTCTTTTTCCTTCTTGTAAAAGGTAGTGCATTGAGAGTGTTGGAGCCTAAAGACACAGCTTTGTAGAAAAGCATGTTACAGTTGAGCCAAAGCATTCTTCAGCTGCTTTTCTGGAGTTATTTGTAATTAGACATGCTCTGATGGAGAAAAGTGGTGTTTTAATTCTGTCCTCTAAAGAGCCAAGATTACTTACAGCAATATTCTCCTAATTTGTACGATCAATACATCCTCCATATTTGTCCAGTACAAACAGGAAAGGCATGTCACTGCCATTTAAGCTGTGAAAAAATAGTGTTTTGCTTGAGGAAGCAAAGCAAAACTCAGAGAAATTTTCAGCTGGGGAGAAAGGAAGAAAACAAGGGGAATAAAATTGTTGACATAGTGGGAAGCAACGAAGAAATACAAGACACATTAAATTTTATTATTTTATTGTCACTTTTTCTTTCTTCTGATTAGTAAGGTCCAATTTCAGCTTTTTCAGTCACTCATGATGTGTGAGATTTTTCTAAAGACGTTGTAGAGAGCACAAAATCTTAAGACTTAGCATGAGAATGGCACCCACTGATATTCCTGTAAATTCCAATACGTGTTGGAAAAACCACTTTGACGTATCAAGACTGTAACGCAGAAACACAACACAATGTCACAAATGTTTGTGCCATTTATAGTTTTAAGCCTAATCCCATTTCTTTCTCTCTCTAGCTTGCCTAGTCTTTTCCTTTATTCAAAAAAAATGTAATACAGAGAGTACTGTATTGTCTCCAGTCTCGCTGAGGTGACAGGCGTCTTCCTCCTCTTCTCTGTGTCTTTGCAAAGATTAATTGCCTCTTCAAACCCCTGTGCATTTTGCCTTCAAAGCATTGTCCCTTTGATCCCTCTCCTCCTTAGCTGCCCATCATCCCTGGGCTCACGCATGGGGAAGCCTGAGCTGGGTTTGCCCGTGTATTTATGGAATTCATTGTTGGAGGGTGCAGTTTGCACCTTTTCTATTGCCCAAGGACCATTATTGGATTAACTCTAATAGTGAGCTCCAGTGTATCCTGGAGGGGACCTTGGAAAAATGGGAATAGTTCTGTCATTTCAGGGTCAGCGCTCTGCCTGTCTGGGTGTTTTTCTTTTCTTAATTGGGAAATAAAACCTGATTTTGTAATCTCTTTCCTTTTTAGGAGGTGATCTCCTAAACCCAAAAGTGCTATGGTAGATAATCATAAATTCATTATAGTGAATATTGCATGTAAACAAGCTATGTGAAAGAAAGTAAATTAATTACAAATATTCAATTGTACGTATCTATTAGAAAAGATGGTCCTCTCTATTTGTTGTCTTCTTGCTTTGTATAACCTTGGGACTTAATCTTGAAGTGTTACTAGCTGTATTTAAAATGAGATTGTAATACATATTTCCATATACTTAACTCTAGAGAAAATCCTGCCTTCTGCTGCAGATATAACCCTTTTTTCAAACTAAATAAAAAGAAACATATATTGTAATTCTTAGAATCTTAAAGTCGTGCTCCAGGTACTAAAATACAAAAATTTTTCTGAGTATGATTGAACTCAAATCTGCCTCCTTTTTCCTTTGTTAGAGTTCCTGATTTGTTTTGTGCTGAGAGATGTTTCAAAAGTTACTGAGGTGGAAGCAGGCATGTGCTGTGTACGCCACGGCATACAATTTTAATTTCATGGAAGGGCAATGGGTTTTTTGTTCTTTGAACATGCTTTTATGAACATGCTGCTAGATCCCCTGTCTAATAGCACCTGCTGTGCTAGTGATGGGGATATGTATAATGGTATGTCTACCTTGGGAGATTATGGGAATGGTGAGGGCAGGGGACCAACAGGGAGGCCAATGTGTGTGTATACTTTCCAAATTCCCAGCTACGCCCCTGGCTAGATTGCACCGATAAAAGTGCCACGCTGTTAACACTGGGATAGAGAAAGTGAGGATTGAAAACCAGCATATCTCTGCATGTTAATGGCTGTGTGTTCTCTGTGCTTCCTAGCAAGAGCAGCAGCAGAATAACAGCCTCTCCAAGGCAGAGCTGTAGAGCCCAGTTTCACAGACTGGAAACCATTCCTTGAACTTGGAAAGGCGTGTTATCTGTTACAGCCTCTGTCACCTTAGGTTTTAGGCAGTATGGGGGGTAGCCTCATGAATTTCACCTTATAGGGGACTAGTTATTAGGGCAGATGCAACCAGGGAGTTGACAACCTCCTACACACGTCGACTGGACTGACATTTGCTTAGCAGTAACAAGCTGCCATAGGATGGTGCCATGGGGGCCCTTGGGCTTGATTTAAGAGTGCTGACACCAACTGCTTGTTATTTCGTGTTTTAGAGCTGTCAGGGAGGCAACTGATGTCAGCATAAAATTATTTGATAGCTCCAAATCATGAGTAAAGTATGAATCTATTGACAGCAACAAGCAAGCAATCAAATTGTTGAAGCCCTCAACTGGGAGACAATTGACAACCGAATGGTGTGCACACACTCACAGAGCATGTGACTGCAGCCCATCTGTGCCTTCCTTCCGAAATCCATGTGCCTGATTCACTCTTTTAATATCCTGGTGGAACTGCTGCTGTCAGCACCCAGCAGGTTTTCTAGGAAAATACTGCGCTGCCATTTCCGCTGTGTTCCCACTAAACTTTTTTTTATGTAGTCAATTTGGCAATGGTAACGTTCCCTTGTTGTACCTGTAATCACAATTACATCTCTGTTTGCTAACAGCCTTCTTGAAAATTTTGTGTTGAGATGAGGCTCTCGAAGTAGGAAGATAATATTAGGCTGTTATGCTCACAGTGAATATGTATGAAGCATCCTGCATTCCAACCCTCAAAGCTGTATTAGTTGCTTTACCTATGTCCCACTTAATTTTCTTAGGTTTACTCTGGTGTAACTCCGTTACCATACAGTGAATCAAACATGTAAGCTTCAATTATGGAGTAACAAAAGAGATTTTATTTTTTCTTTTACCTCTACAGCGTTTCTTTCTTTTTCTTTTCTATCCCACTGCCCTAAGCCCATCACATGGATTTTGGGAGCTTCTGATTCTCTAATTCTGTCCCAGTATATACCAATTGAAAGCATTTAGTTGTGATTAAAGCAGATTGAATGAGATAATCCCTCTGAGTGAGCAGCTTCAAAAAGCTCAAACACAACTCTTTGGGGACATGAACTAACTCAACACAAGCTAATTCCTGTGGCATCTCCCATGTGATGGCACACCACTTACTGGTTTTGTTTACCAGATCCTATTAGAATTTTTTTGGCTTAGAACTGAATTTTTAAATGAATTTTAGCAGTCCCGCAACATGCAACTGTACAGAAATTAGAATTCTTTAAACTGTGCAATAAAATGAATATTTCTGTGTTAGAAATGAGAGCAAAGTTATTTCTAATGGACACAGTGGTGCACTGAGTGGTGACCTGCAGAGGAAGGGTAATGATATGCAAAGCATGGGAAATAGGATTGCCTCCCTTTCAGCACTATAATGCTTTGGTCAGACAGCACCACTCTCTCTCCAAGCCCCACTGCCTGGCCTCATGTTTAACACTTTGCACTTTTTCCAAGTAACAATAGAATGGTGGCCAAGATTTTGAATCTGAGGCCTTGTAAGTGCAGCTGGAGTTGAGAACGTTCTGATGTTGGCAGCTTTTTCCAGTAAAGTATTTTCAGTTGAGATAATAGGAGTTGTTATTTGTTTGTATTTAAATTCCTTTCCTCAAATATATTACAACCATTATTTAAGGGGACCAAAACATTAAGCTCTACAGCCTCTGTAGATATTAAACTATCTGATTTTTTTCATTTCACCTTTGAATTATTGGAAGGGGCTATATTTGCCAGGATCCACAGCTCATCTGATTATGTTGGTCATGTGCTAGCCATGAGGCTACAGTAGAAGGTGATATGATTGCTGTCCTCTACTGTTCACTGTGGAGGACAGGCTCAGAATTCAAATGTTTGTGAATATCACATGCTGTACTAAATATATGTGAACCAAAACACTCTTGGCTGAATGCTGTGGTCAATGGAGTTCACTCCTAAAAAGCAATGAGTTAGTTGCTTCCTTCTGGCCTTCTCGAAACTTCTTATAAGATCCTTATTGCTCTTTATTTTTAATGAGTAATTTCCCACTTCTTTTTTTTAGAAGACCCACGTGTACTTATTTCATCTGAATGCAGTCTTGCCATGTAAATGCTTGTAGAAATAAGAAAGTTTGTCTTCAGAAATCTTACCTGTGCAGTTTTATTCTGAGTCAGGTGCAGAAAGTCTGTCCGTCACCTGAGGCAAAAACTTAAGAGGAGTGAAAGGATGTCTCTGTTTCAGCATTTTAGTGCAGATCAGAGTGTGCTGTTCTTCAAAAGTGAATCCTGTCACTATCCTGTTACTGTCCTTTGGCTCCTGTTACAGAGGGATGTTGGGGCATGGGAGCTCTGCTCCTTTCAGAAGGAATTAAATCAAAATCTGTGTTTCAGGATGTCATGGTTTGGACCTTGTTTTCCCCCAGAGGCTAAGAGAAGTGGTAGACCCCAAGGGGTGGGAACCCTTAGAAGTTTTGAAGTTCTGCCCAATGGGCGCTCCTGCAGAAATGTAAACATATCACAACCAGACCGGAAGAGAAGAGTTGTAGTTTGGTTGTTGGAGGAGAGGTGGCCATGTTGTAGGGCCACGAGGAAGGGGCTCTGTGCCCCTTGGGGCCTCTGGCCCCCTCCCAGCCCCGGCTGGGGGGCTGCAGGGACCTGGAACAGCATAAAGCTGGGCTAGGTGCCTGTAGTTATGCCGGGAGAATGTTTTTTCTCCATGGGCACAGAGCAGCAGCCGGGACTGACCAGAGAAACGGTGGCAGAGAGCCAGAGATAAGGACCTGAACTGAAGGAGCAGCAGAAACAACATGCAGCACCGGAGAGAAGACTCCTGGAAAGGGAGGAGAAGAAGAGAGCAGCTGATTGACAGAGTTTGGGGTGAGACTGTACCAGATTCCCCAAAACTCCCTTGAGACCCCTCTTGGAGAAGAGGGACATGGACTCCTATTTTAGAGGAGCCTTGGAGTACAGCAGCACCGGAGAGAGAGAGGAGCTGAGAAGCTCAAAGGCGTCCTGAAGCTGGACCAGGACAGCCAAAGGAATGTGGAGGAGGGCTTTGCCCCCCCCCGCTGCCTGGAGACAGAGCACGGAGCTCTGCAAACGGGAATTTGAATCCCCTGAGGAAGGGACTTTCACGAAGATGCCCCGGCATTTCGTGATATGCCTGTGGTGATGCGAGTCTTGTCCCTGCTGGCAGTCCACAGGTGAGGCCTTCGCTTGGACCGAAGGAGAGCCGAGGGGCTTGGAGACCCCCTTGTGTATGTTGAACAGAGATCCAGCTACAACAACCCAGTTACTGCTGCATGGAGGACAGAAGAGGAGCTGCTGCTTAAGGACTAGAAGGGATCTATCCTTCTTTCCCTCCTGGACTTTTATTTGGAGGGGAGAGGAGACCTGATCCATTGTAAATACATATGTCATGGTAGAGATAGTTATGATCATGTGTATAATGTGATATGGTATTTATTTGTACAGTCATTGTAATATATTCCCTTTCCCCCACTTTGAGTCTGGTGTGTTTTGTCTGGAAAAGCCCATCTCACATTAGGTTGAGATGTGGGAGGGGGGATGGAACTAGGGAATTGGATTTGGGGACTATCTCAAACCATGACACAGGAGAAACTCTAATGTGTTCCAGCAACCTGTGGGCATTCAAAGTAAGGCAGCAGACTAGGTCTAGTTTAAAATGTCTCTTCCAAAATCACATATTGTGTGGATGTTGCATTCTTGGCACCAGGGATTTTATTCTACACATCTACTCCTGTAATACTGCAATTCTTACAAATGGGGACATGACATGGACTAAGGTGGCATGTAACTGTGAGAGGAGAAACAAGGTGACAGTGCAAGCTTTTTCAGCATATCTGTGTTTTTGGCTTCTGAATAAAACACATAGCCAATGTGGTAACTGTATATATATTTTTTAAATTACTCTGCTATGGCAAATATATTTGTTACTGAAATCTGAAATGTGATCTCCTCATAGTCTCTAACAAGAACTACTTTGCCTTGCTAAATTTGGATTGGGGAAAAAATTACAAGCTCAAATTTGAAGCAGTTGGAGAGATCCTTGGCACATGCCCAGTTGGCCATACGTTGTCTTAGCCCAGCTCAGTCCCCATCCTTAGGGCAGAGAGGTGGTTGCTGAGGCTGGGACAACTTGCACATGTGGGAGGTCATGAATATCTTGGCCAAGTGCCACCTACTTCAGTCTTTTTACAGAAGGAAAACTAACACATTACTGGTGTGACAAATTCTGCCATGTTTTGCTGTTGTTCACCAACAAAGGAAAAACAAGGGATTAATTTTAAAAGTTGTAACTGAACGTGAACAGGCTTTGATGTGCCTGGGTGCATTGCTTTTAGCAATCTTGTACAGTAATTGAGGGCTTCCAGTCATGTGTTAAGTGCACTGTTCGTCCAAATTGTAACTTGCCAATTATTACCATCTGCAGTTGTAACTAAATATATTAGAGACACTTGATTCTGAATCTTGGGCTGATCTACTGGACTTGTTTTCCTGCAGATCGTATCCTAGAACAAAGGTGGCTCCAGTCTGTCATACGTGGAAAATGAAAAAAAATCTCCAAGCAGGGAGGGAGATGCTGAGACTGTACTGACACTGAGCTCCCTTTGCAACAGGAAAGGGAAGGACCAGAACCAGGGCCAGACTTTCTTTCTTCCAGTGTTGAGGGAAGCTAGAAGTAGCAGAGCAGTTGTAGCCATTTGAGCAAACGTGTTTTTTCAAGATTCAGTCATAGGAAATGTTTGTTATTCCTGACAATTTTGTCTGAACTTGAAGTCAGCTCTGACTCAGTACAGATCTCTGTACTTCATGGTTTTGAAAAAAAAAACGTGGGAGGCAGAAAGAGCGAATAAGAGAAGGAAAAGGATACTTTGAAAGGGAGAAGTACCCTTGCTGTAACACTTGGGCAAACTTGATGATAATTCTCATTACATGGCTGAACTGGTTGTGAGAAAGGAAAGAGGGAATGGCTGTTTTAAACCATTTCCCTCCTTTTTACTTAAAAAGCAGTACCAGTTCCTGTCTTTGTCTTTGGTATATTGTAGAACCATTACAGCAGGGGATTACTCATCACTTGGAATTCCGCAGGACTATCCAAGTTTGACAGTGGTCACCATTTCAAAGACCTGAAACGAACACTTACACATTGGAAATTGTCACTGAGATTATCACAGGTCAGGTGAATAGTGCATGGAGCAGGAGATGAAATACTGGGGGGACTGAGGGGACTGGGCAGACAAAAGACAAGGACAGCACTCGTCTGGACATAAAACAGTTATCCATGTAGCTCCATGTGTGAGACTTTCAGGTTTATCCTTGGGCTTTGAAAAGGGTCATACTTGTTTTAATAGCAAAATACTGAAGTACTTACTTTTTTTTGGTAATGAGTTACAAGACTTCCTAAGAACTGTCTGTTCTTGGCCTGGGCATGCTGATTTTGGTGCTTGTGTAGGCCAGGGATTAATCCTATACACATGGACCATCCATCTGTAACAAGCAAGAACACCTTCAAAGTCTTAGGGCAACAAAGTTACCTTACAAAAGTTTCTTTTTCTTGTCAATATTTTATCTCTTTCGGTAGTCTAGCTACTCTAGAAAGGAGGAAAAACCAGGAATACTGATCGTGTTACTTTCTTGAGAGACAGAATCATTCTCATTTATCCCATTTATCTCAGCTCATTTATGTCGAAATAAACCAGCTTCAGGTCTTCAACCATCCCCTCCCAGCACTGCTCTTTTGAAAAAGAGCTGGTTGTAACTGGGCTTCTGGAAGATAATTACTTTGTTTAGGTGTCACTGCTGAGGGGTGGTTATATCATCTCTTTAGTTTTCCTAGCTGGCATTTTGTTTTGACAGTATGAAATAAGAAGGAAAAAGGATCTGTCTTCCATCAACACAATTTTTTTAATGTAATGTATGAAAAGAGAATTACAGTTGTGGGAGTTTAATTAGTTGAATCTATTGAATGCCACTAGGTAACTACTCATTGAATTGTTGTCAATAAGTGGACTGTAATATTACATGCATTTACCTGTAATGATATCTATCCTTGTAAAACTGAACTTCTTTATTATAATTTTTATTGTGTCAAGTTTTTTGTCTGACAGATCTTGATAAAGGCTCTACATGCATTGTTTGGGGAAAGGTTCTGTTTGGGGCTCCATTAATAATGGATATCATCCATCTGTCTCTCAAAAATGAATTTTCATGATCTCATTGTTTTGAATGTTATGGCTAAAGCTCACAGTTGTCATATGTAGGAAGAAGAATTTGCCTTAGTAGATTAGACCATTGGTCCATGAAATCAGAAATCCTGCCTTCAACTGGCAGCCAGTTCATTGCTCTACATATTAAGGACACTATTCTGATCACTCAGGATACAGAATTTTCTCTAATTTAAATGAAAAAGCAGGATGATAGGACTCTTTCATTTCCCTCCAGGATATTAGGGCACATTCATGGAAACTCAACAGGGACAATACCACATGCTGTGCATATCCTAAAGGAGGAAGGAGAAATCCGGAGAAGAGGAGTAGTGAGCAGTACAGACTGTCACGTTGTACTGATGTTTTTCTCCATATTTCTTTGAAATCCTTTAGTAGTTGCATAAGTATCGGAAGCCCTTGGGCAGCTTTAACTTTGGTGGCAGCAGTTCAGCAGTAGAACAGCCTGTGCCTTAGTGACCTTGGCAGGATTACATAAAACATATTTTCACCTGAATAAAATGTTCTTCAACAGTTTTTCTTTTTCCTTTAGGCGTAAGTAGTGTTTTCTCCAGTGTCACACTGGCATGCCCAATTTTGATTTCTGTGATGCTGATCATGAGAAAATGTCTCTGTTCTCTGTCAATCCTAGTTGTGCCATGCTCTGCTTTTTGTATTACTGAAGGGCTGACATAGGGTGCCTTGTGCTGCTATCTCCCTTCTCTCATTTCAGATGACATCACTTGGAAGATTTTGCAAAAGCCATTCCGTATTCTCAAACTTTGCCTCCTCTTTATCATTTGCTTTTGCAGGGTTAAGTTGGGAAACCAGGAATTTTATTCCCTAAAGCAGGTTATTTCTGATGGTTTTAAGTGAGAATCATCCTCTAGAAAAATAGGGCCTGACAGACCCCTCCAGAATTTCTAGAACTAATCTTTCTCTGGAAGCTGCAGGTCTCTTGCTGTTTCTGGATGGTAGCAGGGGCAATAGGTAGCTCTGTGGGTGGTTTGTGAGGTGAAAGTTTGACAGACACTTTGCCCCCTTCTTCTCTTAACTTGCATGTAACGATGAAAAAGGAATAGTCATGAAATATCAATGGAAAGAAAAAAAATAAGTTATACACATGGCATGTTCCCTAAAGGGAATGTTCATAATCCAAACTTTTTGGATTTGAAAACTCTTCAAGTAGAGACCCTAAAAGATACCGTGTGACTTGTGTAAATAAGTACATGACACAAGCAGTGAATTGTAAAGGTCAAAAAAAAAACTGCCAGAGAAACAGTCAGACAGAAAGGTCTGTGTAGCTTACACCTATTCATGTATGTGTGATCTAAATATGTAATTTCAAATAAAGGAGTGTCACTGGAGGAAGGATGTTCCAGCTTGAACTGTAAGCATGGGAGGAGTTTTTTGTATCTTTCCACCCTAGTAAAGTTACAATAATAATAATATTTTTTAGATTAGAGAAATATTTTGTAAATAAGGATTGTGACTGTGTCCAGCACTAGGGTCTCAGTGCCTATGTGTGCACTTCATTTAATAGATAGTTCATACAAATGAAATTACACTGAATTCATCAGAAATGCTCCTCTTTCTCAATGTTTTGTTTTGTGCTGTTGTTGGCTATCCCATTCCATTTATCTGTTTCATTTGAAGAACGTTTTTAAACACAACCAGAACTCTGTGATTACTTCTCCTTTTTGATGGATTTAGTACATCAGTGACATCATCCTAAACCTGTAGTTGTGAGCTTCTTAGGAAGAGATGTTAGAACGAAAAGAGAAAGATAATGCTCCTGTAAAGAATGATGTAAAGACAATCTTCCTTTTCCTCCCTTCACTGGGCTCAAAAAGTAGGTTTCTTGGATTAGAACATCAACTGATGTGTATCATCAGGTTTACTTGCACTGATGGCAGGAAAGAGAATTTACTCAAATCTCTGCAGAGATCACCTTCCACATGTCATCCCTGTGTATTGTGGTCTACACTGCATCTTTATTTTTTTGATTTTTGGCCAAGTTGTAGTGGGCTGCTTAAACATATACAAGAAGCAGACTAGTTAAGCTTATACATTAAAAAAAACCCAAACAAAAACCTACAAAAAACAACCCAATGAAAAAAGGCAATATATACTAAGATTAGTTGTCTTTGGAAGCGTAGAAATAATTTCCAACATTGGCATTCACAACATGATGATTTGGTCATTAGTACCCAAAGGCTTCAGAAAGATAAACAGCAATGCAATATAAATTCAAATAGAAAACACCAGTGCTTTATCAAATAACATCAAATCTCATGTTGATGGAGTTTTCAGTAGCAAGTACATCTTCCTATGGAACAATTGTGTGTGCACCTGAAGTATCAAAATGAAAGATATTCCTTGCTGTGGATCAGAGGCTACGCTGGGCCCTGAGACTGCACTGGCTTTTCTGCATGGGGTTGTGCCAGGAAACAACAGTGCAATGTGATATTCCCACACTTGGAACTCCAGCTTGTTGCCTTGGTGTGCAGCAAATTGGCTTAACCTTGAAAACTATGTCTAGTCCATAATCACCAGTCAGTTGACTAAGTAGAATCATGGAATCATAGAATCGATTGGGTTGGAAAAGACCTCCGAGATCATCGAGTCCAACCCTTGGTCCAAATCCAGTCCATTTACTAGATCATGGCACTCAGTGCCACGTCCAATCTGCGTTTAAAAATCTCCACGGATGGTGAATCCACCACCTCTCTGGGCAGCCCATTCCAATGCCCAGAACTTAAGTAACCTTAAGTTCCTCTTTTGCAGTTGGTTTTGAGATACAAACATAGCCTAAAACAATAAAAACGATGGAAATCATTCTAAAATTATGTATAAAAAAGGACTTGAAATGCTATTGTCTCCTTTCAAGTACTGTGGTGGGTTTTTTTCCTTCCCAACTTCATTTTCTCAGCCCTCTGCACCTCTGTTGTTTCCGATGGATCTCACTCTGGTTTACTCCAGATAAAGGAAGAACAGGTTTTAGGTCATTGTGCCGAAGCCGTCCTTTGTTTGTCCGGTGTTGTTTAGTCAGGTAGTGGCTGCGTTTCCCCGGCCAGTTTGCCCAGCCCGGAGTTAGCAGCGGATCTCCCGCGACGCCTGTGGAAGGGAGGCGGGCTGGCCGTGGCAGGTACGCTCCGAGGGGTCACTGTCGCTCAGCGTCAAACACGAGGCCTGGGCCATCACACCAGGCCCTGCTGGCAGAAGTGACAGGTGGGGGGCCCCGGGGGCCTCGTCAGGAGCAGCCGCCAGTCACTGTTCCGGGGTGATCGCTCAGCGCTGCGAAAACCAACCGAGGGATTAAATAAACATCGTTTTTCCCCTCGTTGTCCTCGACCGGCCGGTAATTAAATACGTTCTTCATGTGTGGAAATATATCTTTAATAAAGAGCCCGTGAAGTTTGCCGTGCCTACGTGGGCCAAACGTGTAAATGAGGGAGTGGGCAATTTCGGTTCGTGGTCTCTTGCCTTAGGGAGTGTCTTTTAATGACTTGATGTGATGCCTTTTACAGTTTATCGTTGGTGACATTTTGAGGACACACGCAGTTCGTAGAACAAAGAACAGTAAAACTAGGATATGTTCTTGAATGTGGTTTATATGCCCTCCAAGTTCTACCAAACAGAAGTAAAGGGCTACTGTATATTATTTTCCCTGAAGGTAAGAAAAAAAAAAAAAGGCTTTATTAAGGAGAAGAATGTCAGCTATGTGACAATAAACTGGTAGTAACCTAACACAAGAAATTCATTTTAATAACTAAAATATTATTTTTTACTGAAAATATTTATTTTCCTATTTCTATTTCTAGCCTATATTTTATATTTCTGATCGTTAAGATATCTTAGTGCTTCCAAATTACCAGTATATCATATATATATAAATATATATATATATATATTTACTCCTGTGTTAGAAAACTGCAGTGTCACTTATGCAGGGATCTTAACTTGGAGCTCCAATTAGTCCTAAATGCACTCAACCCTCAGGATAGTGAATGCCCAGAGAGTACAGACAAGGATCTTGAACTTGGCATATTTGCTTGTTCAGGGAACAAGGATCCCATGTGCTCTGGAGGGGTTCTGTGGCATTCTCATCTAGTCTCCATTTCCTCAGGACTTGTTTCTCAGTGTCACTTTCGTGTCTCAATCTTTGGAAAGGAAAGCTTTTTTATTGTCTCTGTGATGAAGAAATGGGAGTACAGCTGAAATATATGTACAAGCGTGTGTGTGTATATATATATATATATAAGTACATATAATTTTCTATACATGAATCTTCACAGGATAATATATTTATTTTAAATTATCTATAGATACAGTTTTAAGAGAAGTGCAGCAAACATTCTGACAGATACTAAGTAAATGAACTCTGTAATCACATTTGAGTCCTATCACACCTGCTGCATTGTGTGATATGACTATTTGGATAGTCCTGATCTTTTAAAACTCTTTTCTATTGTTTTACTTTACATACAAGCTCAGAGTTGCCTCTCCCTTGTGCTTCTGTTATAGCATACTTGCCAGTATCTTTTCCAAAGAATTTTCTCTTTGTGATGGGTAGAAAAGAAGAATGAAACCTAATTTGTCCTTCTGGTCTTGGTGTGATCAGGAACTGATGGTGGCAGCAGGCAATTATTGGAGAAGTATTTTCCAGCTTTGTCTGACTGTGTCACAGCAGTGATGCTTAATCACCAGAACTGAAATTAATGTAGAATCCGTTCAATACAGTCATTGACTACTTGGCCAAAATCTATTTGTGTTAATAAAGGTTACAAATAGATATCAAAATGTACCTCTAGTAACCTTCACAGTTACTAGGTATGTGTTGTTTTTCATTAGACAGTAGTAAATATCCTGCTGCCCTAAACATGAATGTCTGGTCTGAAAAGAAAATATAAAAAAATTTCTCCATTAAGTCATAAAGCAATTAAAAAAAAGTGTACTCATATTAGTAATACTGTTCTCTTTCAGATTTTCTAATCTACTTTAGCTAAAGCCAATGACTCACTGAATCAGTCACAGTAAGCTTTCTCCTTGGAATTATGTCCTCCATAATGGTTTCACAAATCCTGGTACTCGACTACCCTTGTTTTTCCAGCTTAATAGGTGATGAATTAGTTAGGACTGACACGGCAAAGTGAGTATTGCATTGCAAATTTTGTTTAATTATCCCTGCAGTAATTGCTAGTGGTTAATACTTTGTCTTGTGTAGTCTGTACACTTGGCTGCAGCCCCCGGTAACGTTCGGTGTCACGACAGGGTTTCAGTAGCTGACAGCTGCCACTGGGTTCGTGCTCTTCCTTAGGAGCTGCTCTTGGCTCAACTGTGCCCTGGCAGCTCTGGGAGAAAACTGGCAGCAGCCGGTGCAGAGGAGGCATCACTTCCTTCTTTAACCTTAGTGCAGTTGCTAAACAAGAAAACTTTGCCAAGGCCCTGGAGACTGTCAGTGGATATACTGACCACGTTTCTGTCCTGAGAGAGTCTGTCTTTCCTTAAGTCTGATATTTTGGAAATGGCTCTGTTGCAGAGCAGCAGCCTATGGCAGTGGGGTGGGGAGCTGGAATTTCAGTTAGATATGGAATGTAGAAACGTGTGATAAATGTGTGATATCTCAAATGCTTTATTGAGGAGCCGGTTGTGAAGTGTGTCTCCATAGTCCGTATCATAAATGGATGTAGAGTAACAGGTTTAAAAGAAATAGGCACATATTTTAATTTGCTTATGAAAGCCATAAACGTATGAGGAAGGAATGTGTTGCATCAGCTGAATTTCCAGGTCTCCAAGCTCTGTAAGAGAGTAGGAATTTTCTCATTGGAAGGTGGGGTCCGGCATCACACCCCTTTTCTGTAAGTGTCAATCAAAAGTGGTAGTTTGAAGGGGTTTATTACAGTTTATTGCTCCACATTTGGTGGATGGCAGGATTACAGGACCTCAAAATAATAATTGAAAAAAGTTTTGCTGGTTCCCTCCACAACCATATTTTCTGATCCTCGTGGTCTCAGCTCTAAGTTCCAGGGGATCCTGTGACTTTTGCGTTTCCCTACTTTTCTCCATTTTCTCCCTGCATGATAATTTTAATTTTGCCTTTAGTTTAGTTTCATTTTCTTTTCACTCAGGTCTCAGTTTTTTCTCTTAGTGTAATTCCTCTTGTTCCTGATAATCTTTTCAGTCATGGAAAATACATACCATGGACTGAGCTAGGAATTTCAGTGGAGTGAAATAGAAAAGCTGCCGAGTCATAGGCTAGCAGAAGGACTGTTACAAAAATTGAAGGCTTGAGTGTATAAGGTACCAAAAGCAATGTTATCACTTTGAGATTAATCTAGTGAATTGGAAACCTCAATTATGCTGTTTTTTACATGTATCCCTGTACCTGGCATAGTGCTTGGAGTCCCACAGCTATTAATTTTTGTATCACTGACATGCTCGATAATTTTGCCCCCACCAACAGCTCAGTTCCTGCACGTAATCCAACACCAGCAGGGAATTGTGATGCAGCTTTAAAGATTTTAAATTTGCTTCTCTTTAAAGATTTTAAATTTGCTTAACAGATAATATTCCTTCCTCTCCAAAGTTAAGGGAAGAAAGGGGTAAGAGGAATAATGTACAGCTGCCCATGCCCAAAACAAGGATTTTTCCTCTTTCACAGATCAAGTTTAGTTAGTCAAGTGGCTGTTTTCTAGCCAGCAAAGGGTGGCTGAGCCGTAGCCTTGGAGTGTACATCCCAACAAATGGAGTGCTTTGCATTGTGTAATAAATCTATAGGTATTTGCTGGAATCTAATTCCACTGTCCTTGAAATGCTCCACTGAACTTTTAAGATTTTAATAACCTCTCATTATTAGGAATATTAACGTCTCAGTTTAGAAGGTGGAATGTGGAGGGTTAATTTCTACCCAGGTCAAAGATCAAGGGTTCAGTCAACTGTCATGAGAATATGAAAGAGAACAGTAGAGACCTCTGAATGACCCCCTTTAAAGCAGATAAACTTGCAAAAATGTTTAAGACAGTAATTTTCTGTCTAAAATAAAAAATATAATGTAATTTCTGCGTGGGAAAAATTGACAGCACCATTGGTTTCTCTATGCATCTCTCCCTGCTACTTAATCCTCACTGAGTTATATACAGCTTATCAGGGAAATGGATGTACAAATGCAGTGTTCTTTGGCAATGAATGCCCTTTATTGTACTTTAAATGTGCACACAATAGCCAGCAAGCTGGTGATTCCATGTATCTTCTAGTCCTCAGGAAAGCAGCCACAGTTTTCTGAATATCTGGGCTGTGATAGGCAGAATAATTTCCATAATAAACAGTTCCAGTATCAGGTACATGACTCAAGGGAAGCTAAAGCTTCACCACTGACTTCAGCTGAGCGATGTCATTTTACACAGACCAAGGAGCTGGCCTGTGGCCGTGAAAAAAAATCAAAAATCCACAAAATATGGTGCTTTTTTAGGTATTTGTGACCGTTGTGGGAAGAGAGAGGGGAAAAATACTGCTAAGGGATTCTAGGGAAAAGGTAATTTATTTTATTTTTTGTTAGTGTGTCATAGGACTTAATAGAAAGAATAATTATACTTATCACTCAAATCCTGGAAGACACGTAACAGTAAATGTTAAGGCTTTTTATGGGAAATAAGTGTTTTCTTACTAAAGCATTGGGGTTTTCTGTTGTTATGTAACAACAGTGTTTTCTAATTTACATCATTGTTGTCTTTTTATTTTTCTGTTTTTCACAGAAGTGGGAGGTTATGAAAGCATGTTTTGCTTTTTTTGGCTTGTGTATTTTATTTTTAAGAAAAGGGAGTTTGTTAAAACTTTTTTTGAGCATCGATGTGTTATCATAGTGATTCTTCACTTTTTGTAAAACACTTGAATATATGCATTGATGAATTGTGGCATGCATGCATTAGAATAGGACAGAAAAGTGCACAATCAATGAAACAAATAGAATATAACATTTCTCCATCTCTACTTCAGTACTGTCCCTGAGTTGTGAGATTACTGAAGGAAATTCTCTTTTCCTGACAATTCCAGAGGAGGTTGACCTGTCAACTTCAAGGTTGTAGGCTCATATTTGGCACATTATTAGGCATGGAAAAGCAAAGTGCATTTCACTTAATAATGCCTTTTGTTTGTATTGTCCATGTTAGTAAAGAGTGAGCTGAGCACAAATGACACAACAATATGAATACAAGGACTCTGCCTTGATTTTCCTAACTGAATGAATTGGCTGCTGTATCTGTGTGACACATCTAAGGAGGTTACCACACATCTCAGCTTGGAGGCCTCTGGGTAGGCCGAGTGTCTGAGGTACAGAGGCTGGAAAGGAGCTAAAACCACTGTCACGGAAAAGGAATCTTCGAGAAGCGAAGTAGCTGTTTCTCACAGGTGCTGTTTTAAGGTTCATCTTCAATGCAGAATAAACTCAGATAGTTCATATCACTTTCCAGTATTGGAGTATTTGTTTCTCCGGTCTCGTGAACAAATTTTTACTTGTGTTAATCAATCATGACGGTTTATTTAATGCCAATTTTGATGTCTTTTAAAAAGCACTTAGTGCAGGCAGAATGGCAATGGAGCAGGTCCTTTCTCTTGCATGTATAGACCAGGAATGACTCTGGCAAAGTCAGCATTTTGGTAAATCCCAAAGCTCATTCAAAATTTAGGGTTTGTGTGACAATTGTCTCATATAAAATGGCTTTTTTAGCGTGTTGATTTATGAGAGGAAACCTAATTTGACAAATCTACAGAGCAGGCCGTATCTTGGAAGAGATCCAAGTATGGGAACTGGTGCAGTCACTGTGGCTTTCTAGCAGCCCAGCAAGTGACCTTAAAAAATTTTCTGAAGACTTGCTCTTTGCAACTCAGTGTCCTTTCCAGGTTCGATGTGGAACCATAATATTTATGGATGCATAGACAAGGATGACTTAGGAAGTTTCTTGCTTGGGCTCAATACACCATATCTAAGAAGTGGCATTAAAGGTGTGCCAGTACCGATGCTTGGTTTGATTCCAGCTGGAATCATGGTGATGCTGATGGTCTAGTGGTCATGGCCATGTTTTTATGGCAGTGTCACCCTTTATTTTCTCTGCTGAGGAACCATTTCTTTTAGCTCGTACTACTGTGGCTACACTTTATAGCAGAGAACAGCTTTCCTTTTTGTCGCTGCACATCATGAATAACAGCTTTATTTGGTGCCAAATGAGATGCCCTGATTTGTGAGCTTTCCATAAACATATCTGAATTGTTCAATTTCCTTCTCATTGCATAATTTCCATCTTGGCCTTCTGCCTGCTGATATTCAGATAAAGAGTGCATTCAAGTCATTTACAAAAATGCTGTGAAGCTGTTTGAATGTAGCCTGCTATCAAACATAACGGGATTGTTCGATTTTTGTTTCTGTTTAATGTAAGTACCATTCAACATTTTCTTTTAACAGCTACTTTAACAACCAACTTGCTATAATGAATGGTAACAGGAAAAAAACAGAGCATTAGCAGGTACCTGCTTAAATGAATATATTTTGTGTTCGTGGCAGAGTGTACCACTGATTGTTGTTTATAGGTTTGTTTTAATGCATTTTTTGTTTGAGAAAAGGAGCAAGATAGCTTACTGTTTTCTTTTTTTCTTCCTTTTCTTTCATGTCCTTTCAACGTGGTGATGGATTCCTAACATGGATATCTGAACTGCTGTGCAAATGGCTTGGCTTTGATATAACTTCAATAGGTAAGTGAATAATCCTAAATAGTTTCAGTACTTTGGCTGAGGAATATTTATTTAAAAATTTAGAATGTAAAAGAATTGAAATGAATTTCCAAAGCAGCAATGAAAACATGTTTTGTATTGAGTCCAGCAAACAGCAAACTGGGTTCATAAAGGCAAAATCAGCCTGATCTTTCCTTTTTGCCAAGGGAAAATGTATTACACTATATTTTGGCCTCAGTATTTGGATAAATTTAGCACCTGCTCAGCTAATTCCATTATAGAATTTATTTAATCTTCATTATTAAACCTCAAGAAAGAGTTCCAGTGGAAAAAGGAAGTTTTTGACTTTGAGCATGTATTCCATACTCAGGCAATTGGAGGAAGAATGTTAAGAAGAGGAATGCTGTTGTCAACCACTGAATTACTGGAGTTTTTCTATATCTGTGGTGTTTGCATATATTGAGATAGGAAGTTCTCGATGATGAAGATGATTGGGAAAAGGCAACAAAGCAAAATTTGAAAAGCTGTTTTCTGAAATCACTCTATCCTGTGGGGAAGTATCCGTTGGACACCACAGTTACAGCATCTACTGACTATTTATAGTAGGAAATATGGATAACAGCTGATTGGTCTTCCTCAGAATGTAGGCACTTTCTTGATGTGGAGTAATCTTAGTTCTTGAGATCGTCTTTCCAACATCTATAGCAGAATGATGAGAATATATATATTAAAAATATCAATGCTGAACTTCATGCCACAACCAACGAGGGGAAGGTTTTAAACCATGGTAATTAGTGTTGTATTGCCTACCAATCTGGCAAATATTTTTCGTAAATATGGACTTTCTATTTATTTCTGTAGTTTTATTTTGGCTTTTGTAGAGGCAGGGAAAGAGTGCTGGAGGTGTCTGTCCGTTCCAGTTGGCATTTGAACCTGAGTTTGTGCTGGCATCCTCACCCTCAAGTCCAGGCTCTATCCTAGCCTTGCCATCTCAGGGCATCTGGCACTGCCATGGCAAAAAGGATCGGGAGAGGACTCTTGCAAGCACTGGAAGGGTAACCTGTCAGAGAGCATGTGCATGCTTGGTAAAAACCAAGTTTAACTGATTGTTAAAAGTGTGTTTCTTTGACGTTTCTTTGCTCTTGGTGCCACTTCATAGCTGAGATCAAGGATTGCAATTCAAACACAGAAACAGCAGCTCTGGTGGTTCCCTTGTTCATATGTTCTCCACCCATGGAGCGTAGATGTCCCCCCACGATGCCAGACAGAGCACTGTGACTCTGGGCAACATCTCTGCAGCTGCACACAACCAGCTGCAATTCAGTGCTCTGCAATACAGATATTGTAACAACTAGAATTCTTTAGTCTATGGCAAGGAGGAAGGTTGGAAAACGGAGCCATCCTCCTGCTGAGACTGTGGTGTCAAAAGTACCAGTATTTGTTGTTGTTGCCAAGAGCAGATTTTGGCCTGTGATGTTGTAGGGTCTCTGAGTTAGCACACGTATTGCATAATATTTGCTTTGGCTCTTTCGGTGGGGGCCAGCGTTTGGCAGAACAGGAATGGCAGTTTGCATTATTGCAGTAGACACTTAGGAGAGATGTTAGGAAGGCAAGGATACACTGTATTATACTGTGATAGGAAGAGCCAAGAAACTATGTAAAACGTGCTAGCTGTTAAACAGGTGATTATTTTGCTGGCTTATACCAGCCTGCTGTACAGCTTCTGTGTATTTGATATATGTAGGTAGGAAGAAGAGTCAGGTGTATTGTACTTGCACAGGTACAGTGCAATTACTCCGTGTTTTTTTCCCCAAAAAACCTGTACTTCACACTGGAGTTGCAGGGTTCACCAGGGAAGGAACAGCTGGCTTCTTTATTAGATTTTATGTCATACATAAGGAGACCATGTTTCCCATTGTCAGAGTGTAAAAGAAAATGAAAGCTCTGGGCATCATTAAAATCTTGGAAGTGTAGTATATGTCAGTTCCATTCCCACAACACCTGGATCAAAAGCTTAGTGTGAGGCCACTTAGCAAACAAAACCAGACTGTTTTCCACACTTCAGATTTTTTTACATCAAGTTTCCAGTAACTTTCTGTTTAAAGAGTGCTCAGTAATATTGTCCTGGGTATTGTACTTCTGGAGGGTACTGAGAAAGGAAAGTATGCAGCTGTAGAAAACATCTTTTGGATGCATTTTGAACATCTTTTCTTCTACACAGTGTATGTTAATACTTGCAAGCAACTGAATTATAAGAATAGGTGTTTTGATCCCAAAAGCTCTTAGAGTGATGTCTCTGGGTTTGTTATTTTGCATTTTTGCATTTTCATGTTTTCTAGAGGGCAGTGCATGTTAGCGGGCCTTGAGTTGCACAGTTCCACCCTCAACACAAGGTTTGCTGAACTGTGTGGGGCAATAAAAAGAGAGAGAGAGAATTGATGTGGTCTTCTTTGAGTCTAGTAATTCTGAAAGACTACACATTACAGAGCAGAAAGGAGCTAGACTAAATTTTAGCGAGTTTTGTGCAAGATGATGACACAGGTTGTTATGACAAGATGTGGTAATGTGAATATTTCAGAAGAAACAATTACTTCCATCCGTGTTTAAAATGCTCAGTGAGTGTATTTTAAATAATGTAGTTTCCCAAATTGTCTATGGTTCCTATCAACACAACAAATTAGCTGTGTGAATAGAGAAACTATTGGCAAGTGTTGTTATCTTTCTGCATCTTGGAATCATATTTAAGATATGGGGTGTTTTTGCAGAAAAATGTATGATTGCAAAGAATGATTAGGCAAAGAAAAATTAGGTTATACTTTAGAAGTGTGCACAAAAGAGGACTGAAATATGTAATTCGTTCAATAGGTAAGTTGCAGTGCAACAGATACTTGCAAGAAGAACCATTATTTGTTCATTATGGAGATTGGAGACATCATTCTGAGAACATAATAAATAGAAGAGAGCAGGAAAATTTGCAAAAAAGTAGAATTCATATATTAGGCAGAGTACAAATAGATTATTCTTCCAAAGTTACAAGAGGACTGTTTCTCTTAGTCTTGAAAAACTGGTTAAACAGTCAGGGACAGGAAGTCAGAAGTGCTGTTAGGACTAATCACATTTAGAGAGAATTCGTGGAGCCAGTTGAAACCTACTGAAGTAAGCCTGGGAAGTGTTAAACTGTTTGATATTTATTGGCATGAATCTTTTCAAGCAAACATTTTTAACTTCTATGTTCCTCATATTTCCTGCCTTTCAGTATACAACACAAAAGATTGATTATTGTTATTATTACTACAACTACTACTTCAAGTAAGAGCAGTCTGACAATTTCCATCTTCCTCTTCATAGTACATTGTAGCTCATGTCATGACCCAGCAGTTCAATCCCATAACAACTCTGTAGCTGGAGCAGAGCTTATGAACTGATAGTATTCATGTGCTGCTTTTTGATCCCTGTGTTGTTCACCTTCAGATGAAATACTGTTTCTTTCTGGTTATTTCCCTTCTTTCCCATGGCTTGAAGTTCTACTGGATGTGGTCTTACACGCTGGAATTTCTGCAATTCACTGCTTTTATTTATAGATGTGTATATACATATAGATGTGTATGTGTGCACATGTATAAGTTTGCTTTAGTTGCAAAGTGTATTATACTTTACATCAGGAATGTGTTGCAAGGAGACACTGAAACATTAAAAATTGTGGAGCACTGAATACCAAGAGATCACCTGTTGTTTTTATCTTTCAGCTGAGTCCCCTCTTTCTTCCTTTCTGCACACATAATTTTATTTTTTCTTCCAAATAGCATTTTAGATTTAGGTTGCTCCCAAGCAGTCTGGGTGCTTGCTGCTTGCTACCTGCAGTCTTAATAAAAAATTCATGAGATGCCAAAATAGTTATGGGTAAATGCATTGATATCCATTGGCTTCCTGCAGCAGTCTTAAATGGTGTTTCTTTCCAGATGCACACATGATTGATACAATGAAAATTTAATTGGGAACATTTTAATTATGCCCTTGAATGATAAGAATCAGATTTTAAGAAGTTTGAGTAATGTCATAACTTGTGAAGACAGTGAAGAACATTTCCTGTCCTCAGTTGAGAAGTCATGATATTGAGACTGAGTGAAATGAGGGATTTCACCTGGATCAGCACTTTAAATACATCATCCTTACCTGGAAAGTTAGAGCAGTAGTAAAAGCAGTAAGAAGTGGATTAGTTTTCAGAGTTTGATACATGAGTGCATCTACATAAAGACAGTCTCCAACCATTTCCCTTCAACCTTTTCTGTGTGCACATCTGTGTTCATCGGAGGAAAGAGCTCCCACAAGTGCTGTGTAGACTTCAGTTTCTAATTGGGGAAATATTAGTTTGCAATAAGCTGAACTGGAATTTACAGCATCCCAACTAATCCACAAAATATCTGCCACTGACCCTCATGCCATTTCGTGCACGTGACGTGAGGAAGCTCACTCGGTGTCACCAGCCAGAGTGGAGCATGTGCAGCCATGGGGTCAGTGGGGAGTCACCAGTGTGTTGTAAATTCACAGCCAAGTCTTCTGGGCTGTAATGCCTTCATTTGGAAAAGCCCTCTCTCAGAAATGGGGAGGCTGTATGACTGATGTTGATCAATCTCTCCTATCAGAGTTTTCGCTGTCCCGTCCCTCATTAACGGTGTATTACAAGTTATATCAGCCCTGCAGATCTCTGCCAACCCCCCCCACCTGCCATTATTTGTGGTGCATTTTATTGATGTCTATGTTTAAACACTTAATGCTCTTCATTATGCTCTCAGGATCAGTAACAGCAGGCCATCAACGTAAAGCAGCTCAGTGCCATTAAAACTAAGCTACTAACTTCTGTCGATCTAAAATAGACTTGAAGATGCAGATGCTGCTGCTGTGGTCTTACCCTCTCTGTATGGCTTTTCCCTCTGTTTCTTTTGAGCAGTGCATGTTTTTAAAAGCAAATGAAGTAAAACTCAGAGACTTTATTAAACATGAGGTATTATAGTGGGATTAAGTGTCTGGTTAAAATCATCATATGGAATGGAAGCTGACTTTTCTGAAATATTTTCTTTAAAAAGAAATGAAATTATAGTCTTGGTAGTAGGTAAGACCAAATTTAGGAAAATATTGAAGCATCTACATAGTAAAACAATGCTAAATGACAAGTAACATTAGGGTGTCTCAAAATGTACAAACAATCTGAATTTCAGCCTATTCTATGTCTGCAACTTTCCTTCTGTTTAAAGAAAAAGAGGGAATGAAAAAAATCTGGAAAGTTTTGACTAACTCAGGATGTGAATTGGAAACAGAAATACCTTTGCATGTCACTTTTTTGAGAACAATTTTTGAGAACAAATATGTGTGTGTGTGTGTGTGTGTATATATATATATATTTAAGGGTACCAAGAGACTTAAAGGATAAAGCCTGTTTCAGGAAGCCAGAAAACAGTAATAGCAGGAAATGAGTCTGTGCCTGCCTCCTAATAAAAGATGTAGGTGTTCCAAACAAACCATGGGCAGTGCTGTTGACCATTGCAGCATGCACTGCAGACATACCTACTGCTGGGGATTTCTTTAGAAGATGACCTTTCCCTGAAATACTTTTTTCTGTGTATAAACTAGGCATGTAATTAGCAAATGAGTATGGGCACTTGCCTTAAAAACAAAGAGCAGCAATCTGTCCATATTGTTTTTATAGACACTGTAGCCACTGAAGAAATAATTTGATTTCATTGGTGAAAGTGAGGTTGGTTTTGAGGGGGAACCTCTGGGTAGATAAGGCATGCATAAGAACACCAAGATAATAGATTTAGACTTAGGAAACCTAAAAAAAACCCTAATCACCATCATCATCAGCTTTGGGATGTTCTTCTGTTTAAATATTAGGGAGAGAGGTGCTAATATGTCGAGGTATGTTCTTTGTGACATTTCTAGGCATAATGTAGCATGGCAGAACAAAACAGTTCTGCCTTGTTTGTGTCAGCTGAGTGTCCTCTTACAGATAGATTAGTTTTATTTTGTTTCATTTTGGTTTGTTGGGGGTTTTTTCCCTGACCTGCGCTCTTTAAAATGTGGGAAAATCTGGGCTTCTGAACTACCTGATGTGGATCTAGGGGTCTGGTAGCCTAGTTACTACCCTAGCACTACAGGGGACTTCTATGGAATATCTTATTCCATAAAATAATGTATTTTATAGTTATTATTTTTCTGTAAATAAAATCATTATCTTTTAGATTTTTTCCATTCAGTGAGAACTGAACACTTACATTGACATCATGCTTCCATTTATAGCTCAGTATTTTTCCCATTAAAAATTTCTAATATTTCTCCATCTATAGAAGTTACTAAGAATGTAAGCAGTGATTTAAATACATGTTTTTATCTCACTGATTTTTTAGAAGGGGAACTTGACATTTGCATTCAATTTGATCATACCAAATTGGGTGCATAGGCTCTTGGACTGATGTGATTCTGTGGCACAAATCTCTTTCACCTCCTTCTCTGAACCTTTTTTTTTTTGAAGAAAAGAGTGATAGGGCTGATATATATAACAGTCTGTAAAGCAAATAGTTGGAGAATGGGGAATGGAAGCACCATATTTTAAAAGAAGCAATAAACTGGGTATGGACTAATAAGTAATAACTGAGACTTTGGCACCTTTCTTAGATGAGCAATAAAAAGAACATCAAACATGAAAAATTAAAGGTGTTATGGAGATGTTGAAAGCGATTTTCTGTTTCTTACTGAGGGATTATGAGAGAGATGAAGGATTCCAGTCTTTGAGAGCCGGAGATAGCAATTTCTCCAGCTCTATGGGACATACGATGCTTAGGAATGAAACTGAGTCTAATAAAATCTGAGGCTGAAATATTACCTCTGCCTTCCAGAACTTTATTCCTTTTATCCTCTCAAAGGAATGCTACATTCCAGTTAACCCTCAGACTACCACATCACAGTTATTTATGATATATCATCTGTGTATTTCTGTGTATGTGTGTGTGTATCTCTGCAGATAAATGAGCAGGGATGGAGAGGGAGAAAAGTTTATCTGTGAAGTTGAACAATAATTTAATGAGCAACTTGCAGCATGGAAAAGCATTAACCATTGTATTTTCTCCCCAGCATTTTGTTAGTGAGACTATTAAATCATTAAAGAGTGGTAGAATAGTACCTACATGTACACATGTTAAAGGGGCCTGTGAGTGTCATAGAATGGTTTGGGTTGGAAGAGACTTTAAAAATCATCTGGTCTCAACTTTGCAGCCATGGACAGGGACATCTTCTACTAGATCAGGTTTCTAAAAGTCCTCTCCAACCTGGTCTTGAATACTTCCAGGGACAGGACATCCACAACTTCACTGGGCAACCTGTTCCATGGTCTCACCACCCTCACAGTTAAGGATTTCTTCCTAATATCCAATCAAAACTTACTATCCATCAGTTTAAAGCCATTCCTCCTTGCCCTATCACTACATGTCCTTGGACAAAAGTCCCTCTCCAGCTTTCTTGCAGGCTCCTTTCAGGTACTGGGAGCCTCCTCTTCTCCAGAATGAATAACCTCAACTCTCCCAACCTGTCTTCACAGGGGAGGTGCTCCAGCCCTCTGAGCATCTTTGGGCTTTCCCTGGACCTGCTTCAACCAGTCCACATTTTTGTTGTGCTGAGGACTCCAGAGCTGGATGCAGCACTCCAGTTGGGGTCTCACAAGAACAGAGCAGGGGGGCAGAATCCCCTCTGGGCTGCAAACACACATTCCTGGGTCGTGCTGAGCTTCTCATCCACTGACCCCCATGTCTTTCTCCCCAGGGCTCTCAATCCATTCTCCACCCAGCCTGTACTTGAGATTAAGATTGCCCAGACCCAGGTGCAGGACCTGACACTTGGCCTTGTTAAACTTCATCAAGTTTGCACAGACCCACTTCTGAAGCCTGTCCAGGTCCCTCTAGGTGTCATCCCTTCCCTCCAGCACCTCAACTGCACCACACAGCTTGTTTTTGGCAAACTTGCTGAGAGTGCATTCCATCCCACTGCCTGTGTCAGACAATAGTACTCAAGTTGTGATTTTTCTTTGTGTACCCAAACTATCTCCAGTAGGTACACACAGATTTCAACCTCCCGTGTCGACAGAAAAGCAAGAATCTTTCTCGGGTGACATCAATAACATAGAACATTAAGGCTTCAGTCTATTTGCTAGGCCTGTGTTCTGCCTGCTTTGTGTAAAATGTTTCACAGAGACATAATCCAGTACTGAGCTATCTAAAATGTGAAGATAATAGTTTAATTTTGAGAAAGGCCTTTGAGAAGTTGACCTTTATCGTCAACTCATGCTAAAATATCCTTTCTAGTTTTCTTTCTTTATTGAAATGTGCTTAGAAATAACTTCCATGACATTTTAGTGCCATGCATTTTTAAGGTGAGTATTTTTCAACTGGAGGTTCCTTTGCAAACATTTTTAGAGGTGTATTGGCTGTGGAATTACAGAAATGTATGACCGACATCTCTCAAGGATTACAAATTACCCTCCTTACTTTTGGAGCATCATCCAAATCTCATTAAACTCAACTAAAATGTATACTTGTAGGTCAGATTCCCCGAGGCCAGTTGCTTAAGGCAATCTTAGCTAAGGACACACTTGTGAGAATTGCAAAATCATGGTCTCCTCAGTTAAGTGCTTCTGATTCTGTCATTGCTTCAGTGACAGCTTTTAAGTTAAATTGGTTGTGAATAAGTTAACAATATAACCTGAAGCAGACAGAAACAAAAGTAGGGATGGAGTCTTTAAATCAAATACAAGGATCTGGTTTAATCATTCTTGTAAGGGCAGCAGCCATAATTTACTTTCCTTTAGGGTACTTGGTCCCGCTGCTGGAGACGCTGCTCTGCAGCAGTGACATTCTCTGATGGTTTGGATTCTCGACTTTGCTTCAGATGCACTTGTCTCTGAAGTGCATAAGAAAAAGGCAGTGGCACCCTGTAACCATTTTGCAGCCACCTTTCACTGTTGAAAATGCTCGTTAACATCACAATGGCAGGAAAGGAAGGGAAGGAATCAAGCTCTCCTTAGTGCCTGATTTTTCAGCCCTGGATAGTGTATGTGAACAACCTTTGTTTCTGAGCCTGTCCATTTTAGAGTTTAGAGAGGAGGAAGACCAGGTACAACACTGAGTCAATAATCCTAAATGTAGAATCCTGTTTTTCAGATATTAATTTTAAATTTTCAAATGGAAGGGAGCAGCTTATTATTTTATTATTTCCTTTCCTCCTGGACTTGTAGGCTTTGCTTTAAGGACTTTTCAGCTGCGTTTTTCTTTTCCTGTAGTCAACTAAGTGGACAGGTTTTTTTATCCCATGAAGGAAAGATCCTTTCTAAAAAAATAAATCTTGTGGGAGTTCCTAATCTGTGGTAGTGTTCTGAGAAAAGAAGGGAAAGAAATAGTGAGGAAAAAGGTCTGGCCTTACTTTTCTTCAAAGATTAGGAGTTAAGCAAGGTGTCTCACTGGGTTTTCCATAGTTCACTAGACAAAGAAATTTATTTTAAAAGGGGTGAAAGCTGTCCAAATTTTTGTTAGTGTCCTGGGTATATGCCACAATATTTAGAATCTAGAATTAAGAAAAACTGTTACACCTCCTTGCTGCTTAAATGCAATGGAGATTTTTTGGCAGTAATTCTGGATATTTGTTGTACAGTACCTAAATCATGAGTCAGATGTGGCATTTTACTGGAGTAAGTGCATAATTAAATTGCAATGTGTAATAAACCTAGAACTTTTTCAGTGGAAAAAAAATAATCCACAGATTCCTCTTAATTACAAGAAGAAAGAAATAAGCATGGCAAATTCTCTTAATTAGACCTTTCCAATGCTCTTTTAGTTAAAAAAAAATAAAAATGTATAAACTATTGATTTATTTATCTTCATTTTACACTTTCGTGTCGTAGAAATTCCTTCTTTTGCAACGGAAATAATATTCATATGGGACATCATCATTATGGAACTTTATAACTTTATAACCCTGTTATGGGATTCTTAATTAGAGCTATAGTTTAATAGGTATTAAACAGCGACTGTTACTTTCTTTACTGACAGTTTTAAGAGCAAAATTGCAAGGAATTATAAAATGTATTTTGCAAATGAATCATGACCCTACTGTTCAGCTACAGCTGGAGAAAGGGAATATGTGAGAGGTGTGTGTTTTGATGGAGTAAACTGCAGAAATTACAGCTTCGGGCAGTGCCAGTGCAGGGATAAATCTCCCTCTAGATCTGTTTGACTCTATTGACTGGGCCTCAGTTGACTGGGATGATGATCTCACATGCTGCCCTCAACTTTTAACTGTCTACATTCTGTGCTGAATCCCCTCAGTTGACTTTAACAGCAGGATTCAGTCACCTCAGCACAGGCTATTATTTATTGGTTGTATTCTGGTTTTGAAGCCATCACATATTCATTCACCTGTTCTTCAACATCCCAGGAGTGGGTTTCCCTGAAATTGTGTCTGCCAGCCCTATGCAGATGTCTTAGATAGTCCCAGGCATCTCAAATGGTACAAGGCGCCCATAGTTTAGGAAGCTGTGTGCCAGCCTCATTTTTTTACCAGAAGTTGTAGCAAAGAAAAACCTGTAGTCTCCTTTTTCCTAAGTTACAAATGCAGGTCTTGTTCTTTTACTGAAGTTACTTGGTCTTTATATAAGACAGATAATTGCAGGCATATGAATTTTAAGGATGGCGAATGTATCATTACATATTATCATAAGACAGTCGGTATCAATATAGAAAAAATAACATAGGAAATACTAATGCTTTTAATTAGAGGTGCTCCAAGACACAACTGTTCTTAATTTACCCAGCTGAGGAACAAGCAGCTGAGAAGCAAGAGCAGCATTGTCTACCTGGGTTGTCCTCCAGTGTCCTTAATCTGCAATGAAAAAGTTATTAGTCATAGTTTCTCCTGAAGAAAGACTAATGGCATCCTAGGTTAAACCATGCAATGTTATAATCAGGACAACAGGAAAACTTTAAATAAAAAACTTTATTTTGGGCACTTACATTGGTTTTGGTGGTGATGACTTTTGATATGCTTAGAGTTGGGTTTTTTTTTTATTCTAAGACATCCTTGTAGCACCTCTGACTTTTCACCTTTTTCTGGAGCACCAGGCAAGGATTGATTTTGTGTTGATGCCACTATTAGCCAAACTTTCTGTACATGCACAAGTTCTGGCATTTCTGTATACTTTTACGGTGTTTTTTTAATGCAGTACGACGTGTAAAGAACCTTCTGTTCTCCTGAAGATCTTTTCAAAACCCTTCTTTTCAGCTTTAGTATAACAGTTTCAGATATGGAGAGAGATTTAAATAGTCATTCTGATGCTGAATACTCATTTAACATGTTGCAGCTGATCCTGGTGGAGTGCTGTGTACAACTTAAGTATCAACAGTGGGGTTTCAACAGAGCTCAGAGTTGCTGCAAATTTCAGTTCTTGGCAAGAATGTCAATTTTGTGTGTGCCAAGTGTCTGTTATTTAACCAAGCAGAGGATATTGAGTTACTGTAGCAGAAGCAAGATGTATGATTCATGTTTGCATATCCTTCTTCAAAACAGAAACAAAGAGATTTCACTTTTAACACATCATGCTTCCCTCGCTAGCCTTTTACCATTCACATTGCCACAGTTTGGCAATAAAAATACAAGTACTAAGTATTAATTCAGTCAATTAGTGAGATGGGTAGCAGAGCATGCTGTCAGGTAATAAACCAGACTAGGTAGGACCAAAACCTGCAGCAGTATAGCATGCTTTTAGAAGTTGTAGAGTGACAATCTGTGTCATTAAATTTTTGCCATTATCAAATACAGTTTATTTTGAATAAGAGTTTAAAAAAAATATTTATAAAGCAATAGCAACTTTAAATAAAAATTTTGTTTTGGGCACTTAAACTGGTTTGGGCAGTGATGAGTTTTGATACACTTAGGGTTGGGTTTGGGGTTTTTTTGGTGCTGCTTCCCCTTTTCAAAAGATATATTTGGGGGAAATTTGGGTTTGATGCTGTTCCTTTAACACTTGGTCTCAAGACTGCGGTCACTGTCAGAACAGATCAGCTCAGGGCCCTGTTTAACCCAGTTTTGTCAGTGTGCCACTGACCACCGCCGACTGCGGCCGTGAACAGGGCAGCGTGTGCTCCCATCTGTGTCAGCCCCTCAGGTACCCAGCCCTTCACCTGGCCGCTGCTCCTGCCAGCTCTGCCCACTCCCAATGGTTGGTCCCGTGATGTTAACAAGCTTCTTTGGACTTGGGGAAGTTTTCTACAGAATGCTAACCAGATTTTCCTGGTTCAGCTTCCCTAGCTGAGGATGGTTGTGAAGGCCATTCAGCATATAATGAAGTGGATATACAGGTAATTCACTTTAGGATGGAGATTAGTTTTTTCCGTAAGAAAACTCAGCTGAAAAGACACTTCAGAGTGTGACTCATTTTCAGTTCCAGATTAATTTTCGTGGGGGGCAGCTGACATGGATAAAAGGATGGACTGTAACAGCATGACCTTGTGCTGTCTGCTCTGTGGCCTTTCCCCATTTGTGGGGGGTGAATGCAGAAGTAACTGTGACTCTTCCTTTGGATCCCTGGTAGCTTTGTGTGGCCAGAGGATCACGAAGGTTTCTGCACTGCCTCAGCAGGTGCCAGTACGTGTCACACGGGAGCAGGTCCTGGACAGGTCACCTGTGGATATGTGACACTGCCAAGGACCACAGAATCACATTAAAAAATAATGTTTACAGTCTCTTCATTCATTTGTAGCTACAAATGAAGCTACTACATTCATTTTTACTACTTTGTATTCAGGTCCCAAGATATTGGAAGGATTATTAGTGTTTCAAGGAGGTGAAAAGTGTGGTCATCTCAGGTCTGTGTGACAGCATTTCCAACACTTCATCTAGAACTCTTTTTTTTTTTTTTTTAAAAGAAAAAAATTCTGAATAATTTAAAATTCCTGGATAATTGTAAATGAAAATGTAAATAGCTTAGAATGGATATAACTGTTGTGACCAAATAACAGCATTTATTTGGCATTTTGTCAAAACTTTGCAGAATTTAACATAGGGCTTTATAGTTCACCTTGGCTTCCTGCTTAGTATTTCTGGTTCTAGAAATGTTTGTTGACAATCTTTGGGTCTAGATAAAAGGACAGGAAACATAATGAAAACCAGTTTGAGACAATTTTCATATTCTATTTCAGGTGAGATCACAAGGTGACAAACTAAGGGAGGGACATTGAAGTGGTCAGATTTTACCCACCAGCTCCTGGGAGTCAGGTGTCTGGTTTGGGTAAAACAGGCAACTTCTTGCTTTCTGTATAGAATTTCCAAACAAGGGTGTTATGGGTTTGCACAAAGGCTTTTTATTAATTCTTCCATACCCAAAGCTTTAGGTTAAACCAGTCTATTAGTTGCTGTTACCCTCATAGAGTGAAGCAATCTCAGTGATTAAATACTTTCTGAAGCAATTGTGTGTTTCAAAATCAGAAAAGGCATATCCATAGATAGAATGGTTGCAGACATTCATTAAGCTTCCCAGTGATTTTTTTCCCCCTAGTTTTAAGTTTTTCTGATATTTCTAGTTGACAATATATGCCCCCCCCAAAAAAAATCAACTTTTGTTTTTAACTTCTTGATATAGTCTGAAATAAAAATGAGATCTGTGTTTATCTTTGAGGATAGTGGACAGCAATTGTAAATTGATAAAGCAAAAAAAAAGAATTCCAGCTTATTATGTACCTGAATGTAAATTGAGTGAGTCATGGTAAGGCAGAAGTGATTGGGAAAGTTTGTATTTTGGCACTGCCAAAAGAAATTATAGTTGTTTTTTTTGTCTATCTATGATGGAATACATATGTTTGCTTTTTTG
Organism: Pseudopipra pipra; assembly: GCF_036250125.1. Lineage (NCBI taxonomy): Eukaryota > Metazoa > Chordata > Aves > Passeriformes > Pipridae > Pseudopipra > Pseudopipra pipra. The sequence goes on from NC_087550.1 coordinate 1,760,398, forward strand.
CATTCCCCTTGTGAGAAGTTTTTTTTACCAAACTTGACCTTTTTCTTCCTCCTCCCCCCCTCATTTTAGGACTCTACTTCAGGTTCTGTAGCATTTTATCATAATATCCAGTACAGTAAAATAATTTCTGAAATTAGATTTTCAGTGTTCATGAACAAAAGACCTGATCTGAATTTATGTCCTTGAATCTGTCATGAAACTGCAGCTATAAAACATAATAGTATTTTTCTTGAACATATCACTTTAGGGGAAAACAGCTAATTATATGTGTCAGCATTGAGAAGTTTGGGTTCCTTTAGAGGAGGAAGAGGTATCCTTTTGGTGATCAGAGCTGCAGAAGTAAAGAGAAAAGTGAGGGAAAATGGTTTCAATAATGTATAATATTGAGGAACTGAAAAATAAAGGAACACAAAGGAGACAAGAGTTGAAAGAAAAAAAAAATAATAAAGAAAAACAGCAGATGGGGATTTTGGGGAAACCAAAGAAGTAACAGAAATAACCGTTCTTTGTTTTCATGTACTGCTTGGCCTTAAAGCTTTGTTAGGCTAAAGTGTCCTTTTTATCAGAGCAGTGGGTGTTGCAGAGATTATTTCAGTGGCGAGTCTGTGCAAAGATGAATGTGCTTCTGTTTCCCTCTGCTGATTAGCACAGTCCCAAATGGCAAGTGTGATAAACCCTGCTCTTTTGATGCCCCTTTTTTCCCTCCGACTCAAAGACTTGGAGATCACAGGGTAATTTTTTTTCCCTAACTAGACACTGGTGTTTTCTCCTGAATTCTTCATAAATCAGACTTTTAAAATACTTAAGACACTGTCCTTACATTTCCTGTTTCCATGGAATCTCTAGGAGGTTTAAAGTATTCCAGGATGCCCTGCCAGCCCTTAAAGCCATTATCAGATTTTCAGTCTCTTGTGTCTCACTTAGATCTTCTGAGGATATTGCAGAGCTGTTTTCAGTTGAGCAACTCTGCATGAGGAGCTCTTAAATGATGCCTTCTAAACTTCCTGTATTCCTTTGATTTCACACTGGGTCTGTTTTTTGCATCTTACTGACATTTGTCGTTCCCTTGAGGCAAGTACTACAGCATATACAACACCCACAGCTAGATAATCACAAGCTTGGACCTGTGACTGCTTCAAGTGAAATCTTTTTAAAGAAAAAAAGTGAAGAAAGTGTTCATGTAGTAAGTGCACTGAGATAGCATCAGAGGGAAGGCAGCTGTGCAGCCACTCTACATAAGGAACAGCTTTCCAAAACTTCTGTTTCCCCATTTTTGTGGTTTTTTTTGGTTTTTTTTGTTTTTTTTTTTTAGGTAGCTTTTTTTGAACCCACCTGTCCTAACCTAACTTGTCCTGGATGCTGCAGTGCAGCATATAGGCTACCAAGACCACTGGGTAGGGCTCTGACACCTCTACTCTCTTGCCCTGTGTGAAGACAAAACATGATCAGATTTAAGACACGACTTATGCCACTTTTTATAGTGGAACCAGGCTTTGGACCTGAGTGCAGACAAGTCAGAAATTGTGGCTGACTGCTTGGGCATAACAAAGCAGCACAGCTCAATGGGATAAACCTCCTGGACAAGGAGAATATAGTGAACTTCAAATGCACACTGTAATGCTGATGTTTTTTTCTTTTTTTTTTCTTTTTTTTTTTAAATTATTTTTTAACATGCCACTTTTGAATGTAATTACTGAAAAGTTTTTGTTGTTAAGAACACTTTTCTGCAGCATGTATTTCAAGTGTTCCCTCGTGAGTTGTAAGTTGAGCTGCCATTAAGTTGCTTTATTGTTGTGAGTGCTAAAGCATGACATAGTCTCTGTGCATGAACGTAATAGTTCTGTTTATTTCATTTTAAGCATTCATTTAAAATTTAAAAGGAGGATAAAACACAGCAAATAAAAGAATGCTGGAGACCCAAGTGAAAGAAAGAGATGATTAGAGTCTCTAGCTGTAGGGCTAGGGAGTAGAGATTTGACTTCTACTGAAGAGCAGGCAAATTGCAGTTTGGGGTGGTGCTGCTAGAGGAAGAGCTATGACAACAGAGATTTGTCATGAAACATGGAAAAGCTATGCCAGACAGCCTGTAATTATGAGCCAGTTTCCATGTTTGGCAGCAGTACCCTCTGAAAATGCTGCCGTGTCCATCGCTTCTTGCCAGGCCGTGGCACACCAGCTCTCTCAGGTGTGCTGGCAGACGTGTTCGTGGCCCCACGCTGTGAACCACAGTTCAGTTCCACTGAGCAGTCACTCAGCATATTTTTTAGGAAGGAGACAAGAGGAGATTTGTTAGACTAGGTTTCCTGAGCTGCATGACGGTGTGGTCCCACAAACTCCTGCGCTGGCACAGCTGCAGTAGCAATGGGGGCAGGCGCTGGGGGAAGCAGCAGTTGCTGCACAAGCTCTGTAGCTGTTGAACTGAAGTGTAGATATTTGGTACTTTAGAGTCAGGATGGCCCAAAGTGACCAGAATTCCATATTACAAGCTATTTTCAGTATCCATTTAGCTCCATTCCTGGCAGATTTCCAGGCTTACTGTTTGGCCGTCTTGTGGCGTGAGGTGTTTGTGTGAGCAAGCACAGATTAACAAAGAGAAAAATTAACGTTTCCACCTCTTCCATCTTTGCTTCCACTCACTCGCCCCGTTCCTTCTGCCGTTCCAAGGCCTGTGTTTGGGGCTGGGCTGTGTGGGCAGCAGGGTCGGGGCTGCCACGGCCTCCCGGGGACTGGCACCCGCCGCGCTGGCCCGGCCGGGGGGCAGCGGGGAGGCTCAGCCTGGCCACCAGGCCCTGACAGCTTCCTCCTGATGTGTTTTGGATGCTTCTCCTGCTGCCTTTGTGTCATGCTGCGGCCATATGGTATATAGGGGATCTGAAACCTGCTTGTGGCCATAGATGATGTTCTTTTAGATTTTTCCCGTTCAGCTCCCTTTCTGAAAGCATTTTTGGGACAGTGTAGTTAAGTTGTTCCAATATTCCCTGAATTGATTCCCACCTTTTCTGAGAAAGGTTAGTTTCTTGTTCGTGTGAGACTTGTTGCTGACACTTGAGCAGGATAACACTGTACTTGCTGTTAAAATCAAGGCATAAATGCGTTGACTATGACCCAGCATTCAGCAGGAAACCTCTGAAGGGCAGGCACACCTGTCTGCTGGTGTGCTTTGGGAAATCTGCAGGCTAGTAGTCACAGATTTTGCCAGAAGAATGGTTTTGCTGCTAAGTTACGCTCTTGGGAAAAGGACAAGTATTTGTATATAAGGTCCTTTTGCACTAAATACTGTCTAAGCAGTAACTTACTTACCAAGTCTGAACAGAAGTTCTCCTGTTCTTCACTAGAATCAATTCAGATTTGCACTGAAGCAGACAAAAGCAAAGCTGAAACAAAATCAGAATCTGTTTGGGTAAATCCATACTTGTAAAGGACAATGAGAAATACACCAGAATAGAAAAAGGATAACTATAATAAAATAGTGTTAAAACATTGTAAATATTTATGTTCTCTTTGCCTTACTCTATGCTAGGCTTTACAGGTTGGTAGAGCCTTTTTAAACATGGAAACTTAGAGGAATGTTCACTTACAGTGTGTGAAATCCAACCCTGTTGGAGTCAGTGGAAGTTCAGTTATTTAATTCAGTTGGGTCGGGTTTCTGCTGTTTATAATGACCTACTGTATGTTTGGACATCCTCTCAGTACAGGAATTAGCCTCTACTACTTAAATGTTTTTAGTGCTTATGAAGATTAAATGTAATCATTCTTCAGCTCTTGGTATGTGCTGAATCTTCATTTTGTTTCCTAAATTATATTATTTTCTGGTAGCCAGCTAGTGAAGACAGCAATAGGATAAATCAATTCAAAGCAACAATGTAACTGTCTGCAGCACAGGTTTTCCTTATGTTTTGTATTTTATAAGGAAGAAATAAAACTGTTTTGCAAAACTCCAAGGGGAAAGCTGGGTTTCTTTCAGCTTTGTGGAAGATACTTTTCCATGGATAATCTTTCTTACCGTGTTGAGCATAAATGCCAAATTCCAGTTTGAGCTGGGATGTTATCACATGTCTTCAGTTTCTGTCCTTTTACAGCCAGCCTTTTACAGTAAATTGACTGTAAATCAGCAAAAACCTCTCTCAGTACACCAAATGGAAACTGTAAAACTCTTCATGGAAGAGTAAAATTCCTGAAAAGTAACTCTTAACTGGAAAGGGGATTTAGCAGTTTTAGGTCAGCATTAAAACCATGGAATTGCCTGTGGATTGGTAGTGCCACATTTAGAAAGCTGACAGAGTTAGCTTTTGGCAGAATTACGCCTTGCAGGGTTTAAAGTCCACTACCTGATGATCTCTCCTGCATTTGTCATTAGCTGGGGCTTCCTTGCCATGAAATCCCCCAGTGATGTGCTTCATTTCCTTCATACTAATTTTCCAATTTCCCTTTTTTTCTGTCAAGTGAGCAGTTTTACTGCATCTCAGATGTAATTTCTACACGTACTCTCTGAATTGCCAACTTTCATTTCACTTGACTGTCTCTTTGATAGAATTTTCCCTACACCACAATTGTTTTTTTAACTCCAGATGGGTAATTATGGGCTAGATGGTAATGCTTTGGGGGAGGCAGGAGAAGTATTGGTAGTGTGCACAGTGAGAAGGGATTTGAAAAAATGCTTATTGGGATTGGCAGTGAAATGGAGAAAAGCAGAATCTTGTGACAAGAAGTTTCTATGTCTTTAGTTTAGCTTTAATTTAAATACATGAATCTCTATATGTTCTTTTTTTAATGTGATATAGTACAGTTGAAAATACAGCAGTGATGTATACAAGAGAAAGAAAAAAAGGCCTAGCTTTTCCTGAGGGATATAAAGACTCCCCATTTTCCTAGGTTCTTGTCATCTGTGCGCTCCAAATTAAATTGGAATAATAAATAAAAAATCCACTGTATAGCGGGGCAAAGGTTTCTTCTGTAGATCTGTCTTGTTAGCAAGTGTTATACTTCTCTGTGGAGATGCTTACTGATTCCTGCTGATTCATTATGACAGGAGTGGCTCGTTAGCTCTTGCCAGAAAGACGAGTGACAAGTGTGGCTTTCTGGCGAAAAAGAGCAGAAGGGCTCAGCCTGACCCCAGTGCAGCGAGGACAGACTTTGTTCAGAGCAACGTGGGATGCTGACACGGGAAGTAGATTTGGATTTTATCAAGCCAAAATTGTGTTTCTAAAGTCTCTTCAAGCAGCTGCTCAAACATGCTGATCTAATGAGATGGGGGCAGACGAGCTGCCGGTTCAGCTGGCTCGGGGAGAGGGCTTGGGCGCAGAACTTGGAGCGGCGCTTCCTGCGCTGTGGAACGTTTGTCCTCCTCCTCCTGGCAGCTTGCTTGGTGGGGTCGTTGGGCTTCATATATCACAGTGATTTACATGGGCTAGGTCTGGGGCACAAAGCTTGGCTCTATGGAAACTTTGTGAGAGGATATGACGCGGTCTTGTAGAGCAGGAGTACAGTTTGCAGGGTAAATTGTGATAACAGCTCCAGCTTTTGTAGTTTGTTGACTTACATAAATGTGAGCATGTTTACATATATATATATATATAAACACTTTATATATATATATGTAGTGTATATGTGTCTATTATAGTGCACACATATATACAAATCCCACAGTTCTCACTCTTAGTCTGCTGTTCCTTCCACATGTTGTGTTACAGTTGTGTGCATGATGCACAGTGAAAATACATCCTGAAAGGGTGCAAAGGAACCTCTCAGTGCTGAGTTTGTCTTGTTGTCATGCTTGGAGTCTGAAAGGAATTTTTCCTACAACAAAAGGAAAGTTTCTGATTTCCTTGACAGTGAACATTGCCTTGCTTTCATGGGCTCAGCAAGGTGCTTTTCAACTAGTAAGTTTACTGGCTTTTCAAGTACCCACATACATTCAAGCCTTCTGCTGTCTGTCTGTAACACACACTGTGAATGCCTCAATGGCTGAAATATTTTAAGTAACATTTGTAGGTCTGGGAAGTATAGATTTTTTCTTATCCTACAGTATAACAAAGGCTAAACTAAACAGCGCAGCAGAAGTCCCTTTCATAGGTAGTCACTGGCAAAGTGTAAATTAAATAAAAATAAATCAAACCAGGATAGTTGAGCTTTCGAAGTTATCATTTCACAGCTTGTTTATTGAGACAGCAAGCAGGGCAGTTGTTTATTTCAGTGATAAAACTGAGTGACTTTCTTAAAGTTTCAGCACAGCTTTCAGATGTCATGGCACGTTCTGCTCTAATAGTGTCTGAATAGGCAAGACTCTTACAGTGCAAAAACATTGGCTGTTGCTATTCCTGTGCACAGGGGGAGAAGGAATAAAGGAGTTACTTCAACACATATCTGATGGCTATGCTGCTATTAAAAAATTTTCATTAGTGCAGCAAATTGTAACATTCCTCTCTTTCTTGGTCTGTTTAATGATAGAATAGGCCATCAGCAAGTAGGCTGTTGAGAGAAATGTGATTCAGCCTTTCAATTACCCTGCATGTTGTAACATTACCTAGGAATTAGTTAAGGTTTCAATTAAAGTTCGTGTAAAGTATTTGTTTAGCTACATGTAAATACCTAATTAGCACTGTACTAAATGGTTTATTTCTCTTCTAAATACTACAGTGTACCCTGAAAATTAATCTTTATTTTGTCGTTTGTTTCAGAGCACCTCTTGCACATGTGCATTTCCAGTTACAATAATTCATACATTTTGTACACAGTTTTAATCACTTGAAAGTCTTTTAATTATTAATAAGGTGAAATCCATTGATTTTCTCCAGTTGTTCAAACATGAGCCTGGCCTAATCCTGCCTCAGGCTTGTGGGGCACTGAGATGAACAGCAAATCCTTGAGCTAAACATTCATTTCATGGGATTTGAAATGCGTGTGTGTGGGGGGGGGAGTAGGCATCTCTTTTTCTTTCCATGACCTTTTCTTTTAGCTTTTTCAATTTTCTCATTTGCAAATATATATTCGAAAGATATAATTTTGTGATGACAAAACCAAGAGAAAACAGAGTAGTTTGAAAAAAAATTCAAGAGAAGGTTGTTGCTTGCTTAGGTCTTCCCAATTTACACGACTGCACAACTGATGAAAGTAGACCTGTGGTGCAGAAAGCTTTACTACTGAGATGAAGAAATGGTGCAGCTAATAAGTAAACCTGTAAGTGTTCTAACACATAGGAGTGCATAAGACAATGCAGGACTTGTGTGCTGTGTTAATGCACAAGTGTATGTGAGGTTTATCCTACGATTAGTGTCAGATTTTCCCTTTTGTGTGGAGAACTCTTTTCACTAAAGCCTCTGGCTCAGCTGCACATCGGTGGTTTGATGTCATTTTGTCTCAGTTTATTTCTTTAATTGATTTGATCCTCCTTGTTCTTTACGTGACCCTAATTACTAAAACCTGGCATCTGTCCATCCTACAGGAGTCAAATAATTTGTTTTACTTCTTTATGAGTTTACTTTTGTTTCACCTCAGACTCCCTCCTGTTGTATTACCATAAGAAATCTCTTCTGTAAGCTCTGAATTCAACCTAAAGCAGCTTTAAAAGGAGACAGGGTGGTGCTGTGTGTATAAAATTGAGCAAACACAGAATGTGGTTAAAAGCCCTCACGATTTATTAATTTAAAAATATGTAATTTGAAGTTGTCCTCAATGTTTTTCTGGGAATCAGTGCCAAACTTCTGAGCTTTAATCCATTGTTTTCAGAATTTTTAGCCCCTGAGCAGATCCTTTTAAACTGCTCGGAGTCCCTGATCTCAGGGACTTAATTCCTGAAGTGATATAAGCATTTGAGAAAGCATCCGTGAATATAACCAGTTCAAAGTGGCAAGTATCAGTCCCTCAGTTGTGCACAGGAAGACAGTATCCATCTTCTCTGAAGAGAAATGGTGTTTTTCACTGCTGCCACTAAAGGGAAGCCTCCTTGGGGACCTTGTTAGATGCTTTCATGTGAGGACCATTTGACCCACTTCTGACTAGCGAGCAGGCTTAGAAGGCAGGAGTTGTTGGGGGTATGCCTTTGGCTGATCTCCTCCCCCTCTTTGCAGCCAGAGAAAACTCTCAGTGGAATATATTAGGGATAATAACGGGGTAAAAATGTCAGTTAAAGAAGGGTGACGGATGGAGGTCCCAACCAAAAATAATAAAAATAATAAAAAACAAAGATCTTCAAAAGGTGTCTCTGTTTACCACAAAGGCGGCATCAAAATAATAGCAGATGTCCTCTTTAAAACACAATAAAAAAAATACTTGTAGAACTAATATTTGTTCTTGATAACAAATACCATTAGTTACAGAATATCACTTAATGTGGACTTTTAAATTAAGCCAAAATTTTGCTTAAACATGATGAAATTGATAACTATAATGTCTGGAAGAAAATTGATTGGTTTTTGTCTGCCTGTTACCAACAAAGAAAGGAGGAGGAGTGTTTATGAAGTGTGTATCTTTAAGTTATCTGAGAACAGTGTTATATAAAAAGCAGTTTTATGGTGGGGAAACCATCAGCAAAATGATTCACCATATATACCTGTAACAGATCCTTTTTATCTGATATCTGAGACAAAGGAAAAACAAAAAAATCAGCCATAATGCTCTTTCTTAGCCCAAACAAAATGCTTGTTATCTTTCCATCTTTCCTTTGCAAAATACAGTAATTTTGGTGGTTTTCAATAGGATAACTCCACTGTAAGGCAGCCAGTTTGAAACAGGTCAAATCTGTTTTCTTTTAAGATATCAATAATTTACAAAGCCTTTTGAGGCTTTTGCTTGCTGCAGCAGGCCTTTGTGCAGGTACCAATGTGTTCTGGATTATGAGATTATTATATTCATGTCCCTGGGAATGCTAGTTTTTTGATGTATGATTTTTCTCCCTGATCACCTCTAAATATGCAAGACCGGATCTACAGCAGTGCATGTGGAAGAGATCAGAAATAAGTTACTTTTGGAAAAATGATTTAATGTTGAGCTCTATAAAACTACCTGAAATATGAAATATTCTCCTTTCCTGCCACTGGGGTTCCTCATAAGTAATCTGTCTGACTCAGTACAGAAAAAAAGTAATAACTGTATCAGGAGAGAAGCCAGAGATAGCAATTAAATTGTTGTGACAACTAGGAAACAAACAAAAGTCAGCATTCTTCACAAAACAGAAAAAGTCTGCTGTTGCTTTGTATTTGGAAGTCCACTTAAACATTAGATCTTTGGGTCCAGGTTTCATTTGTATCTTCCAAGGTTTCATTTGTATCTTTGAAAAGACGCTGGAAACCAGCAGATGAAAGTCTGTAAGAAAAAAAATCTTCCCCGGCATCCTCTGAATGCTTGTCAGTACCTTTCAGATAAGGCAGTGACTGAGAAACCAAGCCAAAGGGGTAAAACCAGGGTACAAGAGGCAACGTTAGGCCTGAGGAATCCAACAGGATGTGAGATGAAGACATCTGTAGCTGAATAAAGACGCCGCCTTTAGGAGATTATCCCGAAAATGATTGCAGCTGCCACCAGAGAGCAGAAGTGCCAGATGCTGCCGCACCCCCGGGGGAACCGGCTCCCTGTGATGAGTTGTCGGAGACAGGAGGGTTGGAGGAACAGGCATCCTTCTCCAGATCTTACAATAAAAAAGGCAGGCTGTGACAGCTCTACCCTCAGCCTTTGTCACCAGGAAGGGAAAATTCGCTATGGGGCCTCTTGCCATCCGTTATCCCTTTTCTGACGTCTAGAATGTGAGTTGTGGGAAATAACTGTGATGCTACTTTGTGTGGATGGTAAAAACTCTTTGAACAGACCTTGAACTGAAAAGGTGTGTTGCTCCGTGAACTGTTAGGATTTTTAATTTGTTAATTATATATTTAATAACTTTGAAAGCAAAGCAGCAGCGTTTTTGTAATAGGGGTGGCGTATCATGGCAGGGAAAATTAATATTTTTGTTTCATTAATTAAGTATAGCGCTGTTCACTTTAAATACAGGAAGGAAGTATGAAGCTGTGTGTGCTCTGTGAAACACTAGTAGTAAGATCAGGCAAAGCTGAAGAAGCTCTTCAGCAGCTGGAGAAATGGAGAAGCCAAAGACAGCTTCTACATGCAGGAACAGTCTGCTGAGATCAAAGATAGGGCAGTTCCAGGTTTGGTCCACAAAAGTTTTGTCCAGGTTTTCAGTTGAGCTTTCCTTTGCCTCTGCAGATCTCTCACACTCATCCTTTCATTCTGAATGCAATAAATAGCATGGTAGGAAGTTAGCCAAACCAATGTATTAACGTTCTAGAAATACTCTGAAAACTATTGCTGCTATGAAGAAACATGATTTTTCTGGTTACTTCCTCAAATCTTTTAAACAAAAGGTATTTATGGTAGTCTCTGCCTTTATGTAAATGTCTTTTTTCATCTCTTTAATAACTGGCACTGAGAAACTTTAATATTTGCCTATTAGGACCAGTACTAGAGTATTGAATTTACTGCCTTTCACACACTTTGACTACCTTGTATTTTTTTATGCTAAGTCTTTAAAAATAAAGAAACAAACACCCATAGCTGTGAAGAAAGATTTGAAAATATGCACTCAGAGACATAGAAAAGACAATGTTTTATTAATTCTCATCTGTGTCATGAATGGAACTTTTATATTTAATGTCCGATTTCACAATTTTCAAACAAATTCTGTGATTTTGGCAGGAGTTTTATGATTTTTTGAATGCTCACCACATTGACAGTGAAGTGCTGGTTAGTGAAGAGGGCTTTCTTACCTAACTTGTGTAGCCAGAATGTTCAAAATTATTTTGATAATACTTCTTAAATCTGAATTTCCACCTCAGTAACTGTAAGTAATTCTTGGTCATGAGAGTGGCAGTGGTAAAAACCTAAGCATATTATTTTTAATTCAATTATTTGATTAATATAAGGAATCTGTCTCATAAACTGACAAAACATGTTTTGTTCCTGTACTTATATCTTTTTTTTTTCATCTCTGTGTGTTCCTGGGTAGTTACATATATTCCCTCAATGCTGTGTAGTTGTGTTCCCATGTGAGTGCCTTCTAAAATGATTCAACCTACTTTAAATATTTTTGACACCACAGCACCTTTTGTCTGCTGTACATTACTGGGGAGCTTAGAACCAACAAGTGTGAATTAGTGCTTTCAGATTTATCCAGCATTTTTTTTTAATTGTAGAGCAACTGAAAGGAGTTTTATGGAAATGTCATTTAGAAATTCCAAAGGATACCAAAATTATTAAGGTCCGTCTGTAGTCGAATCATAAAGTAGATTGTATTATAGGCAAAGTTTACATATACATGGAAAGTTCAATTTCTTCTTTTTTTTGTCTTTTGTCAGTTGCAAACCCTCTATTTTTATTGGTCTCAAACCTTGATCCTGGTGTTACTAATTGCCTTTCTATTACTGTGTTCTCATCAATTATTTTACCACACAGGCACTTAATTATGCTATAAGTAACTCTTTGCTGGCTTGTTCAACTCACTCAGCACGTTGAGCTCCTGATTTTGATATCTATCTCAGAGTTCACCACATGTCATGTGTCTTACAGACAGAGTGTATAGAAGATAACTCATATGTCAGATAATAACATCACCATCCTCTCCTGTTGACCTCACCCTTTGACCCCACCATGGATAGATTGCTGTCTTGCACAGTCACAGTTCCTAAAGTGTCCTGTCCACTGCCTATTAGGATGGATGTCCTGAATTTTCCAACATATACAAAATACTTTAGCCAATCAGCAGTGGGCTATTGTGCCATTTGTCTTCATCTTGCCAACTTCATTTTATGTTGTGAGGCAACCAAGGAAAATGGAAGTGCTTTTCTGGTCAAAGCCATGTTATAATGCTGTGGAAGCTGAAGGATGAGGATTTTCTTCTCTGTTTTATGAGTGGTAATTAATTCAACATAATGATGGTAGATCTCAACCATCAGGTTTTAAAGGGATAAAAAAAAGAGACAGATTTTTGTGTCAATAATATTCTCCTAAATGTAGTCTGGAACCTGCAAACAGGAAAAATCATAACTCGGTGTCATTTGCATAGTTTGAGAGAGGCTTCATGTTTTTTGTGTGTTATAGTTTTTTTCCTAACACTGATGTTAATTGCATAGGTTGTGTTCTGTTCAGTAACACACAGATCATATTCTGTTCAGTAACACACAGATCATATTCTGTTCAGGGATACACAAATTTGAACCCAGTAATTTCTGAGTTGATACACATAGTCATAGCTAAGAAGTACTTGTGTATATTTTCTGCAGGCTGATTTTATTAGACATTTTGGAAGAATAAAACAGTGTTTAACAATTCAGACAGAAGAGTTGTCCAACTCTCAAGTGAAAATACCTAAGGAAATATTCTGTAAATGATGCTAGCCTTAAATTATTTTATAATTATCCTGGCATTCATCCCAGAAGCAACCGGGATGCTAATGCAGTTCACCTGTAGGTGCATTAAGTCCTCACTAGTCTTCAGCAGTTTTTGTCCACAGCATTGTTCATGATAAGAGGCTTCTGAATGAACTTTAAGAGCAATTTTGACAAGAATGTACTGCAGCAGAGAGTATTTGAGCTGACAGAAGTCTGAATTTGCTTTGATTAGGCTCTGTCACCAAAGAAAACTTCTAGTTTTCTTTGCAAAGACCAGATGAAGGCAGCATTTTAAACTGCAGCAAGCCCAAGTTTCCTGCTGCCGTTCTCAAACAACATCTGTTCTCTGTTTTCTGGGCTTCAGATTTGTTCCATTCACGTGTGTTTCTTAGCTAATTACTGGCAAAGTCTGCCAGTACTCTCTCGAGGCAATTCTGGACTCTGCAGTTACACTTCTATGTAGCGTGAAGTCTTTGTCTTGCTACCTACTACAGCTTTATAGAACTGTCTGTGTTAGAGCTGCCAAGAGAGAACGTGGACTTGTCAGTTTAATGTGTTGCTAATCTAAACTCTTCTCAGCCTTTGCTGTGTCTCCTTTAAGCCTTGGAAGATCTGCTGGGCTGCTGTGTCAGGAGGCCCTGTGAGAGCCTGGGTGACTCTTCAGGGGCTGAACCCACCCGGTCTCTCTCGTGTGAGTCGGCGACAGCTTCTGAGTGTTTGCAGCAGGAACTGATAGCTCTCAGAAACACACGGGCATCTGACCTGTATTGATCTCTAGAAAGAGATTATTGACCAGAGATAGAAATGTTGTCTCCGTGGAGAGATGTGCGAGTAAAATCTTGCCAGGGATGCAAAACCCAGCTAATCCCTGTGTAGATAAGCACTTCTACACAACTGTGATCTTTTTGATATCTGTCCCCACCCCTCCCCAGCATTCCTAGCTAAGCAGATCGGTTTCTGGGGACAACACTAAGTGGTATGGAATCAATGGTAGGAAGTAAGGGCAGAACCAGAAAACCTCTGTTGGTTTGCTCCCCATCTCATTACCTGTGAAAGATTGTTCCCTATTGTATATTTTCTAGTGATTTGTCCATTCTGCTCTTAAAAGTTTCAGGGCCTGGGTTTCTACTACATCCCTTGAGAGACTGGTCTAATGTATCTTCCTGTCAGGAATTTTGATTGGTCTTCTTTTTTCTACTAAAGACTTTTTTTTTCTTTCCTTTTTTCCCCCCATTACCCTTAGTTACGTTATAATAAAGGTCATTACTGCTTGAACAGGTTTTATAATGAACAGGTGTGCTTTTCATTTATAGCATATATTTAGAGCTTTATTTGTATTTGCAGCTTATGAATCAGGTTTTTAAAAATATTTTTATAATTATTTTGCAGCTACCAAACAACATTGGAGACCTCATTTATCAAGTTTATCAAGTTTGACAGTATGTTTTTTTCCTAAAAATTGTTAAGAAAATAGCATAGGTTTGTCAGTGGTGCCTCAGAAAAGCAGTACAAGGAGGATTTATAACCTCTTGACACATCTTAGTGTAATAAAAACTTTGTTAGACTTTCTGTTGGCACTTCTTCCAATGTATATCTAACTTTTTGTGTATTCATGTGGTTTAGATGTTTTTTCATCCCGTTATACCTACTTATTTTAGATTATTTCCCCTGCAGTAAGTTACTCACTGTTAAAGCTGAATATTTTCTTTCCTTGCATTTATAGGAATCATTCATTGTTTGTGTTATTTCTTTAATCTTAAGTGACTAAGCAAAGTTTTCAAAGAATTTGTGATTTCTGTAGCTTCCCTTTGAATTTATTGTTAAAGAAATTAGAAAAAAAAATAAGGATCTTATTGTTGAATAGATAAAGTTTTTAATGGAGAGACATTTAAAATTCATTGTATAATAATGCAAAGTATTACAAAGTATTTCTAGCAATAGAAGTAGCAGCAAAGTGGGGATATTAATTCTTAGCCTAGTTAATTGAAGTCATCAGTAAGCAAGCCCTTCTGTTTATCAACAGCAAAGAGTTCCTGTTTTGGTCTTTAGAATGTGTGGGTTTAGTTGTTATTAAAGTTCTGCAGTTTAAAATTGATCAACAGAACTTAGATTTCCATGACTTCTCTTGCTTCATCCATTTGAATATATTTAGTGGTAGTAATATTACCCTATCAGTAATGTTAGGGGATTTTTACTCCAGAAACCAATTTGAAGTCATACATCTCCATAATATTGGCTGGATATTGCTTTGCTGCAAATCCTGCCCATTTTCCAAAAATCCATTACTGCCTGCACATTCAAATTGTTTATAATCTCAGCACGGCGGGTTTTTGCATCAGTTAACAGCCAGGAAACCATAATTCCAATAAACATGAAGTTGTTTGTGGGAATGAGACATACTTAAATATTACATCTCTTATCCACGGAGGGGCAAATGGGAGATCTGAATTTCCTAAACCCAATTTAATGTAAAGAAGGGAGAACTGGCTGAAATAATTGAGTTGGTTATATGCCTCTTTAGTTAGTATTTTCCTACCATCTAAATATTTCCGTGGACCTACTTACAGTTAAGCTCTAGCTATTGCTGTAGGAGAGGAGGGCCCTATGGGCATGCCTATGGCCAACAAGGTGATGAAAAATCCATGCTTGGATGCCTTGGACCACTCATTGGCACAGAGAAAATGTATTTTCAATGGTGTGTCGTGTAAATGTAATCTGATGGAGGAAGGAGCCTAACTGTGCATAGAGGACTAATTTGTGTTTTGAAAAGAGATACAAATTCTCCTTTCCTTAGTGGTGAAGATACTGGCTAAATAAGACCCATTTGTAAAGATTGAAGACAAAGTAACAAAATGCACAATATCTGTCCAATCTTGCCTGTGTTATTTTCATCCAAGTCCTCCAGACCATGTTAATTGTATAAAAATAGCTCCTTTTAGGAAAAAAATCCAATAGAGCATTTGGAGGGAAACCTGCATCTTACTGCTATTTTGACTCTCTTTTGTTTATTTTCTCCTAATTTTCTCTCGTTAAATAGCAAGTGTCATCACTCAAAGTGAGACCAGAATACCAAAAGCTGAAAGACACAATAAAGGTTCCTTGTAGAGCTCTGCCATTGAATTCAGTAGGAGTAAAAGAGGCCATAAAACTTTAATTTAAATTCACTAGAGGTTTATAAAAACCACTCAAATTTTAAATGGCTTGATTCAATTTGCTGGTGAAATTTGGTATTTTGGTTCTGACCATTTCTTCACGTTTGCATCCTGGTAAAAGTCAAGTGTTAATTTCTCAGGGTCTATTAATGCACCTATCCATGTCACAAACTGTACAGTGTAAAGAATCTAACTCATTGTGCCAAAGCCATTCCAAGTTTCATACTTAAAGGTGAATTTCTATCCTTTGGTTAATGAAAATCACTTTTTTTTCCTCAGTGAATTTCCTTATTTTGTTTTTTTAACTCTGAGATGATCCTTTCCAAATGTCACTGTGCTGTGTGAAGATCCTGGATTCATTAAAAATGTTCCATTGAGAACTGGCAGATATTTTACAAATGTTCCACTTGTTTCCAGGTGACCAAGAAACCTAGAGCAGGCAGCTTATCAGTCAGCTTTTCATAAAACAGTTAGGCAGGCAGTTTTTAGTAAAGCAGCAATTCAAATAGTTGAGGGTTTCAGGATTTTTTCTTCCCCTTTGTTAAAGTATTTTCGCTTTAAAAGGAAAGCAGTGCATGGGGCAAAAGAGGGAAAGTAATGATAGACAAACCATGTGGTCTGTCAGAAAATACAACTGAGTTTCTAAGATGTGCTGTTTGCATATGCTGAATTATCAAGTGTTTTATTTTCTTACAAACATCACATTTTGCAAATAGTAGTCGACCCTCAAGATACACAGCTCTGCTCGTCTTAGAAAAGATTAGAACTGCAAAGAGATTTCTGCCAAAGCAGTTATCTGCTCAGATCTCTGCAAAAAAAACATTAAAAAAAAAGATGGTTCAATTTAGGAAATATTAAATTTCTCCAAATCCACCTAGTGAGATCATTAGTTTGTCTTTCATTTCTCCAAATGACCCTCCAGTGGCATATGGGCATCATTGTGGGGCACTGGGTCAGTGTTCCTGCCAAAGGAAAATATTCAGCAGCTCGAGCAGCTCCTTAGCTGTGGTGCCCTCAGGGTGCTCGGAGAGATTTCACATTGAAGTATTTTCTTAGCCCCTCCCTGCTGTGTGTGTGAGAGCTGATGAGATCACAGCTTGATATCAGATAACTGCAGGCCAAATATTCTCTAAGAAGATAAATAACCCAGCTATATAGGTCGCTGGAAGAAAGCCTGACTCCTCTAAATCCAATGGAGGCAAGGTTTCACCTTATAGGTATGTAAGTAATCAATTCACTGTCAAGATCTATTACAAAAAAAAAAAATAAAATAAATGGTTGTTTTATTTGAAAACGTGCTTGCTTTTCTCTACTTGCTGGTGAAACTTTGCTGCAGCATTTTCAAACAGGTTTTTAATGTATTAAAAGTAGATTATAATTAAGCTCAATAATTAGTCGAGTAATAAATATTCAAAGAGCAGACCATCATAAAGGGCTGATTAGGCTGTGCATAAATATATATGCATAAACTAAGCCCTTCTGCCCTTTTATACAAAATAGGATACCTGCATTCAGATAATCAGAATGTTTTACATTTTTTGATACATGAACAAACAAACCACAGAGAAAAAATGCAGTGTTTTATAGAGATGTGTATGGTACTTTTAACATGTAGACTTGAAAGCACCTTGAGGTTGTAATTTAAGGAAAGCAAAATCTTCTACTGTGTTAATTTACAATAAAAATGTAGGACTTTATGTTCATTCATTGCCTGTCTCACAATATTAATGTTTTTAAGACTCATACTTCTTTATGATTATAAAATCAATTATACTGGGACAGCCTTTATGAATAGATTCAACTTTTTTTTCCTTCCACTGTTGCCTCAGACCAGCAAACACAAATGTGTCTGAAGCCCTGGAAGTCCCTCAGCGCAATTACAGCTTAAATGCATTTTTAAAACAAACAAGTAAAAGCAATGGTTTGCTTTTGAGCCTTTATCTCAATATTAGCCTTCTGCAAAGCGAAGGGGTTTGTCAAACAGCCTTTGACAAACTTCTGTGGCTTATTCAATTTTTTTTTATTTAAAAGTTTTGCAAAGCCTTATTGGTCAAGTAGGCAGTTATAGATTTCTGCTCAGAGCACAAGATGACACCTCAAGTGAGATGAGGCAGTGATCTGGAACAGGCACCAGTCACCAGTGAAATTACAGTGTCCTGCCCTCAGTGACAGCTCTTCAGCCATGCAAAGGAAGGGAGATCCCAGGGAAAGTTCTCGGTTCTTCAGCCACCTTCCAACAGTCAATGTGCATTTCCTTGCCACTGTAAGACTTAAATGAAGCAGCAAAAAAAAAAGTACAGTGAGGAATTAGGAAAACTCTCTGGGATATCTCTTAAGAATCTAAGACAACCTTGGATTTTAGTTAAGGATGCAGATATTGTAAAATGCTATGAAGAAAAAAGGCCATGACACAAGTAGTTCCACAGAAACTTGATTTTTTTACTATATACCCTTCTGTCCTTAAGGTTACAGTAAAACTCTTACATTAACAACTTTATTTCATAAATTTAGTTGACACTTGCAGTACAGATAAAATCTGAGGTCTTGAACTTTAAAGCTGAGTTAAGACCTCGGTGGATGCATTTGATTTAAGATTCCGGGGTTTTGACATAAATATTTCTAATCCTTTGTGCTGCACTATAATTTGTTGCCAAGTTTTGTTTTGATCAGTTTGGGTTTTTTTTTTGTTACATTAAATCAAGGTTACCTTCCTAAGGAAATGTATTCCTAACATTTTCAAATGTATTTCAGGTCAGAGGGGCTTTGGAAAGTCCTATTTTGTTTTGCTTTTAGTAATAAAGCACAGAACAACAGAGAAGTCATGTTTTGAATCAGTTTCTCTGCCAGCGGACAGAGTAATAGCACATGGCAGAGAACTTTATTCCTTGATTTGAATGTTATATTTTATGCAGATTCTGTAATCAGTTACTGCTTAGATTTGTACAAAATCTGGCTGGCCAGTAATCTTCAAGGCCTGCCAAGAGCAGATGAAAACTAATAAAACTGAAAAAGAAAGCAGAGTTTGAGTAATGAAGAGTGTATAGGGCAAGAAACAAGGCAACCTTGTGATCTATTTTTAAAATATATATTGTATTCTCTCTGCTTTATTGCTGCTTCCCCTCTGCTCCCAATTTGCTTGTGCTCCGAGCAGGGATACATGCAGGAGGGGATTACCTCTCACAATGGAGGAGCACAATGGTATCTCCAGAACAGAGCAAAGAGCCTTTTTTGTATTTTTCTCCCTCCATTCACGTTACCAAAGGCTGGTTTTTTTTTTTCTTCTTCTTCTTCATGATTGATGTTGTCATAACCAAAGTTAAACGTTGATCCTTTGACAATCGCCTGATAAAGAATGTGCCTCTAAAACTGCTAGGCTGCATTTGTGGAGCACACATGAAAATTATATAGTATCTAGTTAGCATTGCTAATCAATACATAATGCATATCCTTCAGCTAATCTTTTTGAGCAATTAAAGCAAATTCAAAAGAGAGATTATCGTGTGTAAACAATGACGGTTTAGATATCTTGCCTACTGGCCTAAGGTCTCGCCACAGATCCTGCAGAGTTTACCTTCTGTATCAGTAGTTAATTAAGGTGAAACATGAGGTAATTAGGGCTAATCCCACTGCTATCCTGCTGGACTATTGCCTCTCAGGCCATGCCCTAAACCAAAGCATTTTCACAGCCTGTGAAATGTTGCCATTTTTCAGAGCAGATTTCAAAAAGTGATGCCCATGTTTATTGCAGACAGTCTTCCTAATCCTTTAAGGGAGCTTCACTGAACACGGTCCAAGTGGAAAGAGGGAAAGGATGGCTTCATTTATTTTTCTATGGGTTTGGAAACTGCAGTGTTGATACAACTTTACACTAGGACATTCCTTGTAATCGACAAGGGATTAAGGGGGATTAAATTTGTACTCTCTGCTTGTTTCCAACTGCTTGTGCGAAGCTTCTTTCTTCCTTTTAATGCGTTACATTTGTCAGCACAGAAGAGGGCTGCACACCCGTAGAAGATGAGTTTGTGCACAGGCATGCCAGTGTGAGATAAATTAAAAGATGTATGGTGGTACCTGAAGAGCTGTGTCAGAACAACATGGCTTTGTTTGCCTCAGAAATACATGCCTTTCCTCAGAAACACTTTGGCCCTCATGAAGCAGCAGAGAGGCCCTGCTGAGTTATGTCTGATCTCTGTCCTTCAGGATATATATTCTGTTTGCATGAGGAATATTTCAGATGCTTGAGACTATTTTACTATTGAAAGAATGGGTTTAACTGCTCGTTAGATATATCCAACTACACAGAAAGGCTCACCTTTTCAATAGGGAATACAGCAGATTTATTTTAACCAATAATAAAGTAAGTATTCATCCCAGAAGACATTTTATTAGGCTTTTAAGTTTTTAACCTAACTGTATGATCTTGAGTCATGTGTCAGATAAAATGACTTAGTTTTTCTAATGAGCTGCAAGTTAGTGTGAATACACTGTCAACCAATGACCCTTGTTTCTTTTGTACCTCCCAAGTGTAGTGACCTGATCCAGTGCTTTTGACTGGTATCTTATACTAGGGAAGAATTTAGGTTCTTGTACTCCTCTACTGGAATCATGTTCAATAAGCTTGGTTCAATGGAACTACAAAAGCAAAAAAAAAAAAAAAGAAAAAAGAATGGGAAGAGGTAGTCAAAATATAACAATCAGAATTCATGGAAGGGTATTTTTGGTCTTTGCTGCCACGTATTTGTCTAATTGTAAAACTGACTTAGGTGTTGATGATTACATTTTAGACATTCATCCCTGCTTTTCCAAGAGTAATATTTTGCTCAACTCTGTCATAAAGTTTCAAGTGTCTGATAGAGTTTTAAATGAGTCAAAGAGCTGCCCCTCTTAGACTCTGTATTAACAACTTGGTTGGTTGGTTCTTAATACTGCCTTCCTCAGTTTTCAGAAGCCAGAGAAACTGAGACTGTCAGTCTCCAGTGTGGTGTCACTTCCCTGCCTACTGATTTTGTCACAGAGAGTGGATGGCTACATTTCTGTAATTCCTTGTCATCCATTTTGTTGTTCTGGTTGGAATCTTTATCTTTCTGAGTGTCATAATCCTTATGGTTTAGAAGAATAGGCATTGAAGTCACAGATCCAAGAATAAAAGGTTCTCTCTTAGATTTATTGTTTTTTAGACATTTAATACGCTTTTTACTAGATTTCAGCTTCTAAAACTGGAGGAGGGTCTTTTCCTTCTGCATAAATGCAAAGAGGATTTGCAGCATGACATTTAGAAGTATATTGTATGAGGTTTGCTATTGATCCCTCTGGTGGGGATGAGTGCTCAGAGGGAATAAATGGGCTGCTTTTATGAGGCTCCCTGTCATCATGGATTTAGCTGTTTCATTTGCAGATTCCTGTAAATGTTTGCCTGATTTATAGCCAGTAATTTTCGTTGGAGAAGGAATCGACGTATCGTCAGCAAATGACTGCGTGTCGTTAATACTTTCAAGTGGCGTCTGAAAATGTTCATGCACTTGCATTGATCCAGACTGCTTCCCACTTTTACAGCTCCCAATGTTTTAGTGTTTTGTTAATATTACATTCATGATGCTGGGGATGCGTTTCATTAGTGGGGTGTGGGAAAGTGTTAGAAGAGTAAATCATAATTCAGATTCATTGTGTCAAGTGAAGTTTAAGCAGACAAAAAAGGAACAGACTCAACTTCAGTACATAGCAGTTCCACCTGGTAGCCTGAAATGAGTCTTGTAGTATTTCACTGACACAGTGAGGAGGGACTGTCCTGTGCCTGTGATATCCAAGTGGATTTTTTTAATCTATGTTTTTGTTTGCTGGTAATGCCATAGTGGTTGTTGGGCAGGTGATTTTGTTGTTTATTCATTCTGTATATTCAATGCTAGTAAACTAGTGGTCATGGTAGTGATATGGTCACTAGAAACACAAGGAACAGTGTACATGATTTACTTTGGTACAGCCTAGGCTATGTCAGCTTGGTGTAGCTGTTCAGTCCCAAAAAATCCAAAATCCAGGGCAAATATACTTTACATTGTGTGTTTGTAGGTTCCAACTTTGCTAGCTGTCATGGTTTGAGATAGTCCCCAAATCCAATTCCCTAGTTCCATCCCCCCCCCTCCCACATCTCAACCTAATGTGAGATGGGCTTTTCCAGACAAAACACACCAGACTCAAAGTGGGGGAAAGGGAATATATTACAATGACTGTACAAATAAATACCATATCACATTATACACACGATCATAACTATCTCTACCATGACATATGTATTTACAATGGACCAGATCTCTTCTCTCCTCCAAATAAAAGTCCAGGAGGGAAAGAAGGACAGATCCCTTCCAGTCCTTAAGCAGCAGCTCCTCTTCTGTCCTCCATGCAGCAGTAACTGGGTTGTTGTAGCTGGATCTCTGTTCAACATACACAAGGGGGTCTCCAAGCCCCTCGGCTCTCCTTCGGTCCCAGCGAAGGCCTCACCTGTGGACTGCCAGCAGGGACCAGACTCGCATCACCACAGGCATATCACGAACTGCAGGGGCATCTTCGTGAAAGTCCCTTCCTCAGGGGATTCAAATTCCCCTTTGCAGAGCTCCGTGCTCTGTCTCCAGGCAGCGGGGGGGGCGAAGCCCTCCTCCACATTCCTTTGGCTGTCCTGGTCCAGCTTCAGGACGCCTTTGAGCTTCTCAGCTCCTCTCTGTAAGTGCTGTAGCACTCCAAGGCTCTTTTGAGTAAGAGTCCATCATCTTCCTCCTTCCAGGAGGTCTCAAAGGAATTTTGGGGGGTCTGGTACAATCTTACCCCCAAGAACTCTATCTCTCAGCTGCTGGTTCTCTCTCTCTCCCGGCTCTCCTTCCAGGAGTCTTCTCTGCGGTGCTGCATGTTGCTTCTGCTGCTCCTTCAGTTCAGGTCCTTATCTCTGGCTCTCTGCCACCTTCTCCGGTCAGTCCCGGCTGCTGTTCTGCGCCCATGGAGAAAAAACATCTCCCAGCATAACTACAGGCACCTAGCCCAGCTTTATGCTGTTCCAGGTCCCTGCAGCCCCCCAGCCGGGGCTGGGAGGGGGCCAGAGGCCCCAAGGGGCTTAGAGCCCCTTCCTCGTGGCTCACAACATGGCCACCTCTCCTACAACCACCAAAAACTACAACTCTTCTCTTCCGGTGAGTTTGTGAGATGTTGACATTTCTGCAGGAGCGCCCATTGGGCAGAACTTCAAAACTTCTAAGGGTTTCCACCCCTTGGGGTCTACCACTTCTCTTAGCCTCTGGGGGAAAACAAGATTCAAACCACTACACTAGCACAGAGCTCTTAACACTGTTTCCTGTTTTGTGTAATCTCCAGGGTCTCTGATACCAGTGCAGAGCTGTGTAGTACTTTAATATTAAACACTGAGATATCAAGTACAAAAAGGTTTTATGGAACGCTGTGTAAAATTGTGATTGGATATTACTGTAACAAATAAAAAAAAAGGCATTTGTTACTCTGGGAAGTCCTATACTGGCCCCATTGTGTGCATACATATTTAAATAGGAAGTTTTTGCAGTGTTTCCAGAATAAAAGATAGCATTTAAATTCACATTCTTTTTTGTCATTATCATTGAATATGCATGGAGTAAGACAGAAATTAATAGCCACAAGAGCAACTTGTTAGAGAGGGATACATCAGGTAAATCACAACTTTTTCTTTAAGCAGAGTTGCTCTCAAGCTTCCCTGTACTATTTGTGGTGAAAATTATTTTTAGTATCAAAATTATTTTTAGTATCAAAATTATTTTTTGTATCAAAATTATTTTTAGTATCAAAATAAGACAAGGAAAAAGCAGCTTAATCAAATTACTCAAGTAGTCTTCCACTTTTTCTCCTTAAATCCAGTTCAGCATCAAGGTCTTTACAAAACGAAGCCTTCAGCAAGTAGGATCTGTCTCCTTACTGGAACACAAGTATGCAGAAATTTTTGTGAACACTGATGTGGTCACCACTTTTGTGATGATCCCAGGAGGTGCCACAGTAAGAATAAGGAGACAGGGAGGTAGGCTGTCATTTTTAGAACTGGCCATCCAAGTCCGAGCTTACTGGTGATTCTTGGAGGATCACATTATCTGAGTGACTTGTAGGTGTTAATGTTATTGCTGGGAATGCTTTTTCATGAGCAGATAGTATGGTCCCTTATTGCAGCCAAGCCAGCCTTTTTTTCTGCTTCTTATGGCCAGTTTAGGTTGCCCTTTATTTAGTCTCAGAAACAGCAGTTTCATAGACAAATGAAATTATTTCTGGCAACTAAATGGTAGTAAAGAGGTATTTTTACTGTGAATTCGAACAAATTCTTGTTTGTTCTTCTGTGCAAGTATTCCTCTTGTATAGCTAATGCTCCTGTGGAGATATCACTTAATTAGCCAAAAATTTGCTGTGTGTTGCCTTTATTATTCCACACCGTGACTGCTCCACCTCTTTCTCACCACCAGCCTTCAGCAAAACAAACCCCCCAGAAAGATGAGCTGCGGGAAGCAAAGGAGAGGATTATTCATTATTAGCAATTGTTATACAGAAAAAAATGTGGCCTGTATCAAGCCAGCCAGCTGCCTTGTGCATTAGGAACTCTGTTTTAGGAAGCAAGAATGTTCAATTTTCAAAATAAAAGTACAGCTGGTTCCTATGCAGATGAAACTGTGATCAAAGTCTGCGTATTTCTTTAGCAAAGTATTCCTTCCACTTGTATTATCAAAGTGCTGCATGAGAGTATATTTGTTTGTAATGACTCTCCAAATACTTTTTCAAGAAATCTCTTTTCTATTTTAGTAGTAGGAATCCTGAAGCATTGGTAAATAAATCTTCCCAGTGTCTAATCAGCAAGTGAGCTGGCAGAAAGAACCTGACATCCACAGCTCCTCATTCACAGCCAACCCATGTCCTCTTATGTACAAAAAGATCAAATATATCAATATTTTATATCTACCAGATATAAGTTCTTTGATAATGTGAATGAAAAAATGCCTCTCAGCGCTCCTGAAAAAATGCCCACACCAGTCAGTGAATCTGGATCAACAGTGAAATTGTTTTTCCAGATCATTGAATCACAGAATCTTTTAGGTTGGAAAAGACCTTTAAGATCATTGAGTCCAACTGTTAACCCAGCACTGCCAAGTCCACCACTAAACCATGTCCCAAAATGCCACATCTACATGTCTTTTAAGTACCTACAGGCAAAGAGACTCCACCACTTCCCTGGACATCCTGTTCCAGTGCTTGTCAATCCTTTTGGTGAAGAAATTTTTCCTAATATCCAACCTAAACCTCCCCTGGTGCAACTTGAGGCCATTTCCTCTTATCCTGTTGCAGCTCACACCGTTGTCCTCAGCCCATTGATCCAGATTCCTCTGTAGAGCCTTCCTACCCTCACACATCAGTTATAGCACTGCCTTCATGTCTGCTAGTAAACCAAACAAAAGAACAGTAACAGCTGAAGCAGCTTATCTTCTTGTTTCTTTTTCAATATCTTTTGCAGTCGTGATTATTTGAAGATGCATCTTTAATTTTCAGGGCCATATATGTATCTGTACCACGACAGAGATTTTATTAGTGCCTGATGAAAGTGTAAAAAAGGAGCATAATTAAGCTAAGCTGAGTTATGGCTGATATCAGACTCTTATGTTTATATTCTCTCTAATTAAGGTTCTGGCTTTGCTCTCACTCATAATTTCTGCTAATGTATGAAATAAATCTTTTGCTACTTAACCTTAAAAATGCAAGACAAAAGAAAATGTAGTTTTGTTAAATTTATTTATGCTTTTTAATTGTTCAGTGAAGATGTGAATGTTCACTTGGTGGACCGGCTGTATCAGTGATGGTTTAAAAAATAATTGGTGTGAATCACTTTGAATACACCAGAATCACAAATTTGAGAGGAAAATTGATTGTATGAATGTAAGGTTTTTTAATGCGAGGTGTCTGAGAAAACTTTAGATTTGAGCAAGCCTGTTCTGTTTTATTCAAGTGAAAAAAAAGTATGTCCTAAAGAATTGGAAGCCTAAGTTGAGCTAGTGTAAACAGACAGCAGAAGTTTGTGAGCCATTAAAAAAAATGCAGTGCTATAGACTGTTGCTTTGCAGTGCTCAGGAATATTCCTTGGGCCTGGTTAATACAGTGGCACAGGCAAAAATTGTCAGTGTCACTGCGATAGAGAAGGGTTTATTTGGGGTTTTTGCAGCTGAAACAAGCCCAGAGTGTTCTTGAACACTGGAGCAAAGTTCCACTCGGACATAAACCCAACTAAAAATGTGGTGGGGGCGAAATGATTAAGTTGTCCTGCAAACACAACATAGATGAAGGTAACACAGCCTGTTCAAATGATCCTGGGCAATAACTGTCAGCATGGACAAGCACTAAAACAGATCAATATTTCAACCAATATGTCTCAACCATAGCACAGAAACTTATATTTCTCCAATGCCTGCAGTTATGTCCTTTTTAGTGACTAGGTAGCTAATCTTTTTGCCAGCAACCTGTGATGATTTCTTTTTTAATAATATGTTTGGAGTTTGTCTTTGAGGTTTCCTCTGCTCCTCAATAGTCTCTTCCAAACACTGTTTTAAGGGAGAGGAGGGGGGAGGAAGTAGTTTTTGGAAGCATGGCATGGTCCTGAGCAGAGTTGTTAAAAACTTCACTTGAAATCTAACGCTGGAAATAACACTGAGGTATTTGAGCTTTAACTGACGTGTTAAACCAAAACCACTGAGATTGCTCTCTGGGGAAAAGACCTTGGATTACTCTAAATCTTCAGGCTTCTGCTATCCTCTCATTTTGTGTCTGTCTGTGGCTGTTTCAGCACCTCCTAAAGGCTGATTAATGGACCCCCATTGCTGGCAGCCATGAAATATGGTGCATGTAGCATCCTCCCAGCAGGAGGAAATGTTGCATGTTGACGGTTGGCTGCACCTGAGGGAAAGCACCTACTCAAGGCTGAAAAAACCATGGACATTTCCTGCAGATAAAAGCTGGATGGTGGCTACTGGCAAAAAGAAGAATAGACAAAAAAAGCACAGCAGGTTTTTGGATCTGTAAAACATTTGCTCCCTAACTGTCACACTTGCAGTCTCTGCATCTGGTGCTGTGTTGACTCATTTCACCCAAATCAACCAGCCAGCTTATATCTAAGTTTTTTGTTTGAACACAGAACATGAAATTCTTTTCCCCAAGGAAAGAATTCTTTTCCCCTGCACAAATTCATCATTTTAATAGGCAAAAAGAAATTATTTTGCTTTCTCTGTTTACCAAACCTAAACACATGAATTTCGGATGTTATCAATTGGTTGGTGATCAGTGTTTACATTTGGGCAGAGAACAGAACTTTTTAATGCCTTTAACTCCTTTAGATAGTTTTTAGAATTGTAAAAAAAAAAATATGAGTTGCCTAAACTATTCTTTTTTTACTGTTTGTGCCTTATATTTCTCAAGAATTGTTGTTATGCAGGGTTACATGGACTGGTCTCCTAACACTGGAATATCTGTACAGTCTTTTATGAGAGAGGCTAACATATAAAGGAGGATGATTAAATATGTAAGGTTTAAGAAGGAAACATGTATTGGCTTTTTCTTTTGACTTAAAATTTCTTTTAAATTTGCTTTTAATGGGAGAGGTTCCAGTTTGATAATATTAGAGGTCAATCCAGTAGGAATAAACATAGAAGGAGGACTGGTGATGAAAAGGTTGCATGCATATATGTGTAAACCAAGCACAACAGCTATATACTCATCCCTGCAGATGAGTAGGACAGAGAAGATGCAGACTCTGCCCTCAAATACTCCACAGAGCAAATTAGATTATTGTGCTGCGCCCTCTTATTGCCTGTGGTTGGCCAGAACCACCTTTGTGATTTTTTAAAAAGCTCTGTACCACAGCTGTACCAAAGTATTCTGGACTAAATGGCATTAAACACAGGGGAGGAGATACAGAGGCAGTGCAAAGAGAGGAAGGAGGGTGAAAAGAGTTTGTCAGTGGCACAGGAGCCACCAAACACCTCTGTGAGGAAAAGGGTTGTGTGGAGCTGCCCTCGCCTCAGACTTCAGTCCTCCTGCTCCATGCAGAGCCACCCCACGGGCACGGGGTGGCAGATAAAGGTAGAGGAGGATGCACAAGGTATCAGAGAACAGCAGGCAGTGATGGGGTCTTGGCTTTGTGTTTTGCTAAAAACACATGATGCATTTGACTGGATTAGATTTAATGCTTCACAGGAGAACTGTGCTGTGGAAGAGCATATATGTAGTGCATGAAGTAGCATATGCAGTTCTGATTTTCCTTCTCTGTGGCTAGAAGCTTTGGAGCTTGTGTTTATAGCCCTGGATGTTGACAAGTGAGGCTGAATGTTGATTAGACACAGAGAGCGGATGAGAAAAGATGGGATTATACAGGAAATAAACATTCTTACCTTCACAGAGTCATACTTTTTGGATTTAGAATGAAATGGAAGAGTTATTGTACCGTGGTACCTGTCTGTCTTTAAATCTAGGACTTCTCACATGTGTGGGTATGTGCTCCTACATTCATTGTCGTTTTCACAGGAGAGAATTAAAAAAAATAACCACTTCTAAAGGCATCTAATTCAGTGTCTTTCAAGTTCTCTGGCAGTGTGAGAAGTAGTTCCCAGGAAAGATTAAATGAAATTTAATTATTTCGCATGTGGCATGTTAAAGGATCTTATCTCCTGTCTGTTATTTCCAAATCTAAATTGAAGTAAAAATCAAACCATAAAAATCATCTTTTGCAATTTCTAACAGCAAGAAATTAGAAGTAAAGGAAAATGTGTCTCAGAATATCATGCAAAGAGATGAGTGCTTCTAGATAGGGATACAAATAAAAAAATTCAGGTCTAGGTAATTATTTTTATTTTTTTTTAATGCACAGATGCATAAGGTTGTAATCCTGTCTCCCTTTGGTGTTTGGTTTGGTTTTTTCGTCCTCTCTCAATGAAAAGATTAGAGATAAAATCAATGGGATCTTTTCCACTGATGCATGGAACTTTCAAAGCATAACACTAAAAGGAGAAAGCAGGTTGTCTATATTTGATCTATTGTTGCAATAATTGACTGTCTGTAAACAAAAGAGTAACTAAAAAATGTGACTTTTTTTTTCTAATGGCGTGAAAAATAAGAATTTGTAAAGCCCATATGTTTTGATCACACTGTAGAGGAGATTTTTTTTTAATTAATAATTTTTAGACATAAAACCACATTGAAACATGTAAAGGTAACTTCAAATTTATATTTGGTAGGATACCTAAAGTTTTCAGATTGTTTGTTAAAATAATGTACTCATTAAAATGTACTTTCACTGGTTCTGCTGATCTTTTTCTTCCTCTCTCTAAGTATCATCTTTCACGATCTCCCCCTGGAGTTTGCACAGACAAGACCATTTAAAATTCCAGCGGGTCTGCATGCCCTTGTGCCCCACAAAATCTCACAGAAATGAACAGCCCCAACCCAAAATCCTACAGCTCCTCACACAGTAAGGGAGCTCAGGCATTCTTCCACCCCCGGGGGTGAGGGCTCCAAGAGCACTGGGAGCAAAAACCATCCTTGATGAAGCAGCACAGGTGGGTCAGAACAAGTTGTGATGGTGTGAGTGCTGCCCTGGCTCCTGGGGCTGACACCTGCCCCTCGGGAGCTGCTGCTGGTGAGGGAACAGTCTCCTGCCAGTGTCCAGGTGCCCAGCGGAGGGACGGTGCTTTGCAGCTCTGCTCTTCCCTCACCATCTGCACGAGAGCAGCAGATGCTGCTCAGAGCAGCTCGGGCACAGCGGGACCTGCGGCCGTGGCACTGCTGCCCGCTCACCTTCAGGCATCTGTTCCTTCCTACCCAGGAATGGGCATCCAGCCCTCTCCTGCTGGGCACAGCCCAGCACACGGCTCCTTCCTCACAGAGCTGGTAGGAATACTCATGAAATAACACATTGATCACTTTGTGTAGTCAAATCTAAATGAACAGTTACTGCTCAGCTCTCTCTCTCTGTTGTGTAAACCCATTAACTTATGGAAAGAGGAAACCTTTTCCCTTTTTTTTTTTTTTTTTTTTTGTTTTTTACTTGCTCTTCCCTTCAATTTTATTTAAAGGAAAATAAAAGAAGGTGGAGTCACTTCTCTACCCGTTAATATTTTTTTTTCTTTTTTCTCCAGGACATTTGTCCTCTTTATTCAGGTGGTCTTCAGACTCAAGCAGGCATTTCTTTTTAATAATGTGAAGCTTATGTTTTTCTTCCTTCCTCAACAGTTATTAAAGAGTTATGCTTTCCAATGTGAGTGGAGAGTCTGATGTAATTACAGGACTCACAGATTAGCATTTTACTATATTCCCTGTGCCTCTTATGCAGCCTTTCCTAGACTTGAGTAAACATTGTGGGCTTGGGACCTGAATTAATGTGATACTGGGAGATGAGTTCATAATGATGGGTGGTAGGAAAGGACAAAGACAATCTGTTTAAGACATCTCTTGTGTCAGCTGTGCACTCCCACTAAAGTAGAATATATAAATTTGCCTGTGAATTTCCACAGTGAGCAGTGCTGGGGTGCATTTTTTTTCTTCTGGGAGCTGAACCTGTTGTATTTGGGTGGGTCTGTTGCTGTGGAGCTGCTCAGCCTGACCTCTCTTCATGAAGTATCTCAGGCTGGGCCCCTAAACCAGTAGTTTCTGGAGAGAAAGCCCATGTGCTTGTTAAAGGCACCTGGGAAAGAATAGTGTGGAGGAATAATGTAGTCACTGGTAAGGAAGTGAAAGGTCTCAGGGGATGTTTAAAGGATGTTCCTGGGTAAGCATTGGAGCAGGACACCAGAGAAGCAGTCAGCAGAATAGCTTTGACCAGGTGAGAGGAGGAAACAATTCAGGAGAGAGGAAGAAGCAGAGAATAATACCAGTGCCCAGACAGAAGTCAGTCTCGTTGAACTCAGAGCAGGTTTTGCATGAAGAAAAGTTCTATAACAATAACCTCCATTAACCCAGAACAGGCCTGAAGGTTTTGGACACAATGCTCGTAACTGAGAGCTGTTGAGCATGGTGGGTGGGGAAGGGTTTGTGGTTGTGATGATTCTCTGCTTTTTCAATTAACTTGATCTGGATACTCCAGAAAGAAAACTTAGATTTTGGTGCTTTTTTGTTGTTCTTTTTCAAAAACACACAAGTACAACGTCTCAGCAGCTCCTCTGCCCCTGATGTAGTGATGTTTATAAATTTTAGCAAATCTGCTTTACTATAAATGTCTGTACTGGTAGATCAACTTACTTTTATTTTAGTTAGAATTAGTGTGTTGCAATTAAAATTTTGCACTGGAGAGTATCAAACACGTAATTTATAAGTTCTAAGTGCTGATGTCTTCAGAAACTTAAGAGTATTATGTGATCTTAACCATATACGAAACATTAGTGTAAAATTGTTACTCAAAATTATCTTAACCCAAATAGAAGGGAGAGTTTTAGCTGTATTCACTGGTGACATCCAGGTTTGATGATTTAATTTTGTTAAGTGTTGCATTTTAATAATTGTGTCTTTTCATTATCAATAGAAAGTGAAAACTTTCTATGTAACTATGGGAGCAAAATTTTTGTGGAGTCTATTGTGCTCTGCATTCCTTTAAAATAGCCACCTACTCGCAGTTGAAGAGAGTTTGAAATGTTCAGTTTAACTAAAAAAGTCTGCCTAATATTTTAGCAGCTTGTTAACAGGCCTGCAGACAGGTACTAATTACACCCCAATTTACAATACATCAGTTTAGCACTATTGATCTGTTAAAAAAAAAGAAAGTAAACTGAGCAAAAGCCAGCCTTGATGCTGAAGGAATGATGTATTGATTCCATCTGACAGTGCTTTGTCTACAGATCAATGTAGACGTGCAGTATAGACCAGAAGAAAGAGCCAGGGTCATCAAAGGTCAGTAAAAGAACAGGGTGTCCCAGATTATTGGAGACAATGAAATGAACATATCATAAAGTACACCCGATTGGTATTTGTGAAGGAATCCACCAGTAACAGGTTTTACCATGTCAGATAGGAATCACATATTCAGTTTCACAATTAGCTTTACTCCTGTCCGTTAAGAGATTTAAGGGGGATTCGGTGTCTCCTCAGGAACTTT
The DNA here is from genome assembly GCF_036250125.1 of Pseudopipra pipra. NCBI lineage: Eukaryota > Metazoa > Chordata > Aves > Passeriformes > Pipridae > Pseudopipra > Pseudopipra pipra. Next base: position 1,792,050 of record NC_087550.1, read on the forward strand.
GTGATTACAAAGTCTTACAAGGCTGAAATAATAAACTGCTTACATTTCTACAGTTTGTAAAAAGTGAGAGCCACACTTGTGAGAGATGTTAGTCTTTGTCCAACGTAATAGAACATTTAAAAATTGAAATATTCAGAAACTCTTAATCCCTTAAAAACTTCAGCTCCTTATTTTGATGGCTATAATTGCTGGTTTTGCAGTGCATAGGGATTCTAGTTCTATTACATTTCTGCTTTCCACATCGAAGAAGTAAGTAGGTATGTTCTGGTTTAATTCGACAACAGCCCTGAAGTGTACTTGTACCACAGTGTGTTATTCATTCATGTGTTTCTTGTGTCCTTGGTGTCCTCTGAGATGAAGGGCTTTATATTTTAAATAAGGAGAAACACTACTATAATATGATTAATCCCTTACAGCTTTCATGCCTTCTAAATCCTTCCTCGTTCTGCTTTAGAAATTTAACTTTTACAATGAGGGGGGATGTCTGTTCCACACAAGTATTATAATTTAGGGCTTAATCCCCAAAATTAATGTTTAATCTGCACTGCTGCCTTGTTTTAAGAGCTGATGAATAGGTGCCATTCAAAAAAATTGCTTCCAGAGCTTTCTAATCCACATTTTTGCATCAACGCTCTGATTTCCTTGGGTTTTACCATATTTTGTGGCTAATTGTCTAACACTGGGTGATGAAAGGTTGAGGGTACGTGTTCTTCTAACATAATCATAGAGGAACAATTCACCACAGTGCCACTTCAGCCTCCCCTCTAAGGAATCAGATTTAGCACAGTTTAGAGTTATAGATGCGTGGTCACTGTATCTCTTCAGAGCATATCATCTGGTTTGGTTCCGAGTGGCTTTGCAGCAAAGGAAGCAATATCTGCATCTTTTATCTCAATCCCCCTCTTTTGCCTTCTGGGACAAGATGCTTTTTATAGAATATGTGCTACACCAGCATTTAGTACAGCTGCTTTTAGGAATAAAATTGGTCATAATACGAATTATTCACAATAGAACACCTTGGGGACTTCAGGTCTTTAAGATGGTCAGATGTGATCAGTCAAGGCAATGTAAAGGGAACATTTAAGTTTTAATGGGAAATATTTTCTGGGACAGTGTTAGATACCAACAGTGAATTAAAAATTACTTAATACAATGCTTATAGTTCTGGAAAAAAAATCCTGTTCCTAGAATGTACCTTGTCTCTGCCTTCAAGAAATAGATATGGAACCAGTAGGTGAGTCCTTCAAAGAGACATTAGTTTTGTTTTGCAGTTTTCAGCCTATTCATGGTTGCAGAATCAGTTCTGATTCTTTCAAAATCCTGTCAAGTTTTCAGCAAAGGAGGCAAGGATACTGAAATCACTGCTTTTACTGTCGGTCAGTTTTGAAGTTCACTGCCTATGAAAAGTCAGGCATAGTGCCTATTCTTTGTTTTACTGATGTATTCTATTTGCCTTTGGAATAAACAGAGAATTTCAATTTTTTTGTGTGATTAATCCTTTGTCATTTGTATGCATGGTGTTCATCACAATTTGTCCAAGCATATAAGGTAGGCTAGAAATATCCATTCATTTGTCTCTTTTATGAACATTACCTTATTATCCATGTTGGAAATATCCCAAATAATGCATTCATTAGAGGTACACAGTGTCTGAAATGATAATTTCAAAATTTGTCTCCCCAGGGGTTTGGATTTATACATACTGAGTTAAATGATTAATGAAACTATGGCACATTAAGTGTTCAGTATTGCAACTTACTGGGAAGTTTTCATCAACATTAAGAAGATTTTGATTTAAAACATCACAGCTAAAATTTCTGTGTATTCATTTGTAATTTCCTTTTTCATTTTGTTGCAGTCATGAATGACAATATTAACTAAATTCCATTTTGCAAGGTGCTGACCTCCTAAAAATCACTGTCTTAGGAGTTCATGGTCTTACTCATTTCCCAGGAAGACTTCATTACTTTCAGGTTTTAATCCACTGAGATAAAAAGGAAGTTGACTAGATAGCACAAAAATAGGAATGCTGCTTTTTTGATATCATTTCTGATGGGGAACTCAAGAAATCTCATCTATCCTGCATAAAATAACAGACATTTACTTAAAATAATACTTGTATCTCTTCCTGTGAGGTGAAAGCAATTATTCTGGGGTTTTTGCCTCCATAGCCTACTTCTATGACTGTAAGGAAAAGAAAGAACAGGGGCTTGACTTCACTGTGAATATTCACTGGAGGTGCTGCCTGATAAATGTTGGATGAAGGTGTTCTGGTGGGGTACAAGGTCCCATACAGCTTTGAGCCTCGTGCTGCACTGATATTTCTGTAGGTCCTGACCTGCTGTGCACCAGAAGCTTTCTGAGAGTTTTTGAGAACTCAAATTCAAAATGCCAAATTCTCCTAAGCAGGTAACTACGTATGTAAAGTGTGAGTGGATTAAAAGCTAACCCGTGCTGGCTTCAGCAAACAGAACACCTTCCCAAATAATTCCATCGTTCTCACTGTTCTTATTGATAAATGTTAACATTACAGATACATTCAGCTTGATACTCTTCAGAATTACTAAATGTGTATCTGTGCATCTAAAATGAGATAATGCTCTTACTGAAGTCTGTGCCTCTTGTGTATTCAGTATCTTTTTGTGGCAGATCAGTGTATTAAAAAAAAAAAAAGTATTAGGTAAGTGTTTTGATCCTGTTTTCTTATGGAAATGAGGTTTGTGTATTCAGTGTTAGTGACTGTGTGTCTGCCTACTGACCTTTTTGCTCTCTGATTCTCATCATTTCAGTTAAATTCGACAGAGGTAGAAAAATGTTCATAGTATTAAGTTTACTTTTTGAGAGTAAATGCCAGATTGAGGAGGTGTCCTCTACACTAAAGAGGGAGAGGAGGAGTCCAGTCTCTGCACAGAAATCTGCAAAGTTCATTTTCTTTTTCGAGGATGAAAATTAGGCAGTGTGGGAACAGTTAATCACAAACAACGTCCTGCTAAAACTGTGGGGAAGATGCTGTTAAGCAAATTCTCAAGCCCTCATATTATCCTGATGAAATTTATCACCTAATAGGATGCATGTTACAAAAGAAGTCCAGGATTCTTGTGGCTTTACTCTGGCCAGTACTGTTAGTCCCTCAGGGAATGCTGTCAAGTGGTTTGTGTAGAAAAAGACGTTTAGGAATGGTACATCCGTTAAGTGTAGGTGAAGAAGAATACCTTACACTTTCTACAGCTGGCTGAGAACCATTTACTTTAATAATGACAAATTAGTCAAACCTTGTAAATCATTAACAAGCAATTAACTTTCTTTCTAGAGTTTCAGCAGGAGCTGTTCTTATCGCTGTGACTGCCTGGGAATGTTATCTGCCTCCCAAAGCAGCTGACTCTGTTAGATGGCAGTACCTGATAAAGGGCTGTGGTATATCACAGGTGTCTTGGGAAAGGAGACTGAAACACAAACTGGCCTTTTCACCTGCTGCTGAGATCCTCTAGAACTGTTGGTGCCCTCTCTCTCGAATGCAAGTCTGTTGGTACAAATTAATTTTTGCAACTTGAGTGGGAGCTGTACAGTCAATGTATTTGTCCAGTACAGTGTATTCCCAGACAGGGAGGACAGCTAGACTTTGTACTTCATTTAGTACCAGTCTAAAAAGCATGTGCAGCAGACAGACTACTAATATAATGTGGCATTTTTACATACAGACTTGGACTGTACTTTATGTTGCATAAGAGAAAATAACATTGTTTTTACAGCTTCTTAACTTCAAGTAAGCTCCTACCTCTCCTTTAGTTGTGGTGAGTTTAAAGTGCTTATCAACAGCGCAAATGATTTGAACATCTGTTTAGACATGTCATCAGTATGGGTTTAGTCAGTTACTTCTAGACTCCTCTAAACTCCTGATTTATATAATTTTATGTATTAAAAAACTAAGCATCCTTTTGCAAAAAGTTATCTTTAAAAAAAGATGCTATTGTATGATAATTACTTAGTCGTAAGTAAAATGAATGTGTGTGATGCAAGATGAGTTTGTTTAAAGAGTTTATATATATCCTTAGTTATTTAAAGAAGAAAATCTTTGAGAACCGCAGTAGGTATTGGTGAGGCTTTTCCAAATTATGATTTCCAAGATGAAGTTGAAATAGGTGTCTTGTGGAATCCAAGGGGCAGCTAAGCTTACTTCTGCATGGAGAATGCTGTGTCTTCTATTAAAATGTTTGTTTTGTTATAACTTTTTAATTAGGTTGCCCTTCCTACGAGAGACTCCCACTACAGCATTAAGAATACGTTATCAGTCTTGGCATAATTTCTAACTTCTGCAACAGTCTTGGGATTCAAAATCCCTACAATGCAAATTAAATTAGGAATGCCTTTCCCAGAGAAGATACATACCCTTTCCAAGGAGTGGGTGAGACAAACACACAAGGTTGTTTTCTCCTTTACCTTATTGGGGTGGTCTAATCCAGGTCTAAGGAGTCCAGCCTCTACTGTGCCTAACAACCACCTTGGAACAATTTCTCTGGAGAAAATAAATGGGCTTCTTGTCAAGGCCATTGTAACAGAGGAGCTGGGGGTATTGATACTGAAGGGGTCATTTTTTTCCTGTTGTGCACTAATTCGAGGGTGACATGTTGTAAATGTTGCAGTTTCATAAAGTTGCACAAGACATCGCTTTGTCTCTTCCCTCCCAGATATTTTCTAAATGTGTCATCATCAGTCATGTATAAAGCATATAATCTTTTATCATCACTATGCACATTCTGACACTCTGGTGATTTAGTCTTAATACCATCCCTATTACTCTGTAGGTGAAAATCTCTTATTGTATTAGAGCATCTTGTTTTCCTGCCTAATCATTTGTGCTGTTTCTCTTCTCCATCATCTGGTGTTGCCTGTTTCTGTGTGCTGAGGCCTGTTGGTCAGCTGTTCCAGAGAGTAATTCAGGATGTTAATTTTACTGAAACAAAACAATACATCAGAGAAAGTATTAGGGTCAAAACCCAGAGGTAGGTCAGTGGTTTTCCCGCAGAAGAGAGTTGTGACTGGTAACTGTTCTCTAGAGAAGTTATCGAGAACCAGATAAACAACTGGACAACGCTTACGGAGCCAAATCCTCAGGGTATTACTCCAACAGAGTAACTATTGAAATATCAGCCCCTGAGGCTGAAATCTCATGTGTGTCTGTAGTTTTATGCACTGTGAATATTCCTATTGACTTCAGTGGGATTACTGGTAATGAATATAGTTAAACATGTGCATAAATCTTCGGGGCATACAGGTCTGTAGAGTTTTCCCTGTTTATGACTGTGAGCTTCAAGGTTAATTTTGGAGAAACTTAGGAGAAGCTTATTTGTCCTCATTTTTTGAGGCTTCTGGACAAACCAGGAGCACAGTCATTAGTGTTTGCAATTTCAACAACGTTTTTCAAATAGTTAAAAGAATATTTATTTTGCAACTGTAGCTGTATTGATTAACGTGTGATTTTAGCCTTCATATGAAAAACAGGCAGCTCCTCATGGCTTAACTGGCATTTTGAGAAGAAAAAAATTAATGCTGTGTAATTACTGAATTTGGGTTTACAAATGCACAAGTACACCCAGGTGTACATTCACACACAGGCATGCATGCCCACATGTACGATATTTATATAATTTCCCTGGGGAGATGGGAGAGGTTTTTTTAGTGTATTGATTTTTACTTTTTCCCACATTTACTAAATGGGCTAAGTACATAGAAGTAAAATGTCACTTAATAATTCTTCTGTGTTCTTTTCAAACTTTGGAATGGAGCAAGGTCACTGCACAGCCATTTTAGGCAGAAGAGTTTTTTGAGAATGCGAGTGCGAATTACCATAAAAGTAGTTTTGCCTAAATACTAAAGGTGACTTTTAACTGAAAAACTATAAAGTACTTTGCTTCAATACTAAAGAGAGCTTTTAATTGAAAAGTGTAAGTGAACCTACAAAGCAAGGTTAACGCTTAGTGGTATAATTTTATACATGCACTTTGGCAGTCACAATGGCTTTGATTCAACCTTGACTTCCTACAAGATCATAAAAAGGCACAGAATAATTTGTTATAAAAGAAATGAGAAGTGGAGTACAAATATGAGTCGCATAACAAATTCTGAAGACGAAATGGTGGCGTTCAAAGGAAATGTAGCATTTTATGCCAGTGCCATTATTCTCAGACAACATTACAAAGAAAGAAGTATGGCCTGCAACTCGACCTTCCTCCTCCTCCTTCTCCTCCCCACTGCAGTTCTGTAATGATGTTTAGAACTTTATAGCTCAGTTAAAAAAGGTCTTAAGGAAACACAGTGTCCTGTGCCCTTCTACAGGATACTGAATTCCTAATCACCTTAAATTCTCTCAGTAGCTGGGCCTGCTTCCTGCAGAGGACACTGCCAAGCAATTAGTATTTTCCTCCCCACGTTCAGAGGAACTCCACATAATTTGCTTTTTGGGTAATCTTACATGCCAAGCAGCTAAAGATGATTGCCCATGCCCAGTCTTTCCCCTTTTCATTTCTGCATGCAGCCACTGAAACATTGGAAAGATTGCAAATAAGACCCAATGCTCCAGTGAACACAGCAGAAGATACTGCCCCAGTTAATGGTTTGTTGAAGGCCACAAGCTTTCATTCACCAGCTGAATTAACTGGGCACTACGGTTTTATTCCTTCTTGATGTTACATTACCAAGTAACAAAAAAAATCTGCAGTGTCAGGACAGTTTTTGAATAACAAAAAAAGAGAGGGTGTCATCTGAAGAGTGTAACATCTATGTAGTTATAGAATTACTGAGTATGACTTAGCAGAGTCAGGTCTGTAACTCAGCTACCCCAAGGTATTGTCTTTTTTGGAGGTGTGTCTTGATTCGTTGAGTTGGTAAGATAAGCTTTTTATTGAAGTAGATCTAAAAGATCTTTGCCTGAACTGAAAGACAGAATAGCCTTTCTTTCTGAAGACCAAAAAGAGATCACTGAATTATTTACTAACTGTGAGAAGAATCTATATTAATTTTGTGTGTGTAAGTGTCTGACAGTAGGCCACTGGCTGTTTCTCAGTAGCATTTAGTGCTGAGGAATTTCTTGGGAAGACACAAAAAAAAAAAAGAAGTGGGAGTAAAAGCCAAAAAAGGTAAAAAAACCCCATCCTGTGGTGACACACAACTGGTAGACTGCATGCTTTCATGCCTTATGCTTTCTCTTGTAAAGGGCTGTCAGAGAGGAAGTAATATGTACTAGCTCATGGTAATAGCCTAAACTGGAGACAAATTCATCTCTTACATGCACTCTATGGGCTTATAAAATTTATTGTGATTTTTTTATTCTTACATCTAAGGAAAATTTTATCTTATGTCCAGGAAATTTAAGCAATTTTCACATTTATTTGGGAAAAAAAATGCAGGTAACAGCCTGTTAAGAATATGTGATGTACACATATATAACGGGTATAACGGGTTTGTGGGATATGTTACTTATTAATGTATTTAAGAAAATGTCACACTAGTTTCACCCTAAAATGTCTCACTAGTTTCAACTTTTTAAAAGTTTTGACTTTTTGGTTATTATAGCAGTGACTTCCATTTGTAGCTGAGCTTTTCTTAACATTTCAGATGGAAAGTCATATATACGTGTATATGAGATTAGACTGTTTTACTTTGTAAACAGGAGTGGTTGCTGTTGACAAATGGCTTTGTCTGTCCGGAGTTGTGGTGGTTATAAAGTTGTGGCAGTTTCACTCCTCTAATCTGACTGGTATTGTTATTTCTGAAGTGCTTTCAGAAAATAATACATGACCAGCAGTGCTTTAGTAAACAACAGTGACTCGATAATTCTGCAAAAATTTAGGAGGATATAAACGTGGGAAAGAATGGAAACAGATATTGCTGGATGACTGCTGTGCACCTTTTATACAGGGAAAAAACCTATTCCCATATGTCCCCAAATAGGTATTAAAACCAATGTACCTCTTCTTTGACATCTGTTAGAACAGAATGAGTCCATTTGAAATCCCCCAAACACTCGCATAGTGACAAAGTCTAGTAAATGAAGCAAAATAGTTTGGGGAAATGAGGATGTGTAAACAAGCCAGTCACATGTCATTTACTTTCTTGGATCACACCAGTATTTTTTTTCAGGTCCGGCTGCCTAAGTCTCTGTGCACAAAGCTGTTTACTGCACTGAACGTAGATTTTCCACCTTAAAGGACAAGGCTGTTTAAATCATGTCTGTTTTGGAGCTGGTTCTCTCAGCTTCATTTGATTTGCAACAGGGAGTGCATCTGTTAGCAAAAACGAGCGTGTGAGGTTCTTCACTGTTGTCACTAGTGACCAGTCTATTAATAGAGAACTTTTTCTGTATGGTCTAAAATCTTTTGGTGTTCTCTGCTAGCACACACCAATGTTCTGCATTTATGTCAAGAGCTCATCATATTTTTCTGCTTTGGATGCTTAGTAATGGTGTTCGTATTGCTTTTTGTTCACATGCCATTTGTCTGCAGTGTAGCTGAAGGTGCCAGAAAAAAACCAACATAATATTGTTTAGTAAACTCTAGATGTTGACAGTAACTGAGGACCTTCCTTTATCTTTAGAGTATTGATTTCTTATGCACGATTTCTTCCTCTTTGTCTTGAAGGAAATGGTGGGGAAAGAGTTTTAATCGATGACAGATCTATTTTTATGTCTTTATGGTACATTCTTGCCCGTGTTGTAGTTTATATTTTGGGGGATGTTGGCGAGGAAACGAGTCAAATATTGGTGCATTTACAAGCTAGTTTGTCTTCAAAAGGAATTAAACTGTCACTCAGCAGACCCTGGGACTAGCCTGTCCTTGTCTGTCCATAGCTCACAGTGGAGCTGGAGGGTCAGTCAGTGTAACGTGATTTACCCCTGACTTAAGTGAAGAAAAGAGTGTCACCAAATTTTGTGAATGTTTTTTTCTAATCCCTTCTCTCTCACAGATTAAACACAATATAAATTAGAGCGCATTAGAGGAGAAAACAGGCGGTATTTATAAACATAACTCTTCCCCATACCTAATACTTCGTGGTTTTAAGGGAAGTGTCTTCATACTGGTGATTTCACCTATCTTTACAGTTGTCATCAATGTTTTCAGCGTGCTTTGAACTTTTCTGAGGGCATACCATTTTTTAAAATGCATAAACACTTCTGGGGAGCTCTAGATGTGCTTTTTCATTTCTTCTGGAGAGACATTGCTTTTTTAACAACAGAGGATGCAGGAAGCAGCATCCAAATCCAGTTCTGTCTGGTACCATTTTCCTCTGCACTGTCCCCTCTAAGCAACTGTTACTTTTATTTCCATTACATTCGTGGTACTTCTTGCAAGGAAAACATTTTTGAACATGACTAACAGCTGAGAATTCAGATTGCTTGGTACATTTAAGGGATATTGGAGGAAAACAGTAGAGATGGTAGAACAGGAAGGTGGGCTTCGGCTCTGGGGATGGCTCTTTCACTCAGGATGTGCAACCGTGGACAAGTAGTTTAATCTTTCAGTAAGTCTAATTTTCTTACACAGAAAAGCAGCAAGAGTGAACTCAGAGACATTAATCGCTTTAAGTTACTTGGACTTCACTGTGAAGAGGATACTGATATCAACATTAATGTAACTTGCTAATTTTATTAGCCAACAGTAACCAGTTTTACCAGTCCCTGTTCAAAAATGGACTGCATTTTGATTTAATCAGTTTACTTTGATATACTCCTTAAGGATAAATCTAACAATCCAAGAATTTTCATCATGAGTGATTTCCCTTGCCCAAACCTATGCTAATTTCCATAAGAGCTGTGTGAACAGATTACTGCTAAAATAGTCTTTTAAGGTTTCAGGATGAAATACAACAATACAATGTCCTTATTCGTATTAAATATACTAAGAGTTTGTAACTGTGGAGTTTAAAATATTTCAAAACTTAGTTTCTTTTTTTTTTAATGATACTTTAAAAGCACAATAACTTTGCCAAAAGGATGTTTGATTCTAAAGCATGGGACAGTGGGAAGCTGGGAGTTCCTTATAAAATCCAACCCTTAGGAGTGTTGTAATCAATGAGAACTGGAGGCAGTAACAAATGATGTCTGTAGGCCCTTACTGATATATATTATAGAGAGACATGTTTGATAAGGAATATGCAATAATTTTATAATTACTAGAATGTGTATAATAAGAAAAACAATATACTGACTAGGAAGTTTGTCTATGTAGGCTCAAGGTATGGTCAGCCAATGGATTTATACAGGGTATTTACCCCACCCCAGCTGCAAACTGACCTTTCTACGTTCGGGTTTGGAGTGGAAAATTGGGTATTTTATCCATCTGGCAAAGGGACATTGGAAATTGTAAAACATGCATGTTTGGGGTGGGGTAATTCTGTTTAAGGGTAGGTCTGTATCTTTCATTAAAATTGTGGTTTAATCACATGCCTATCACAGCTCAGTGAGAAGCCTCATAAAACCACTTTGCTGGTACCTTTTCACTCTAACAGCTTTGCAATTTTTTTTTGTTGCATTAAATTTCAAATGCTTATACTGTATGATTGCAAGTGTCTAATACAGCATTCATGTGCTTAGCTTGCAATATTTCAGTTTATTTATATCGAGTTAATGCTGGGGAAAAAAAGGGTGAATTTTTGCATTCCACTGACTAGCTAGACCCTCAGACAAGAAAAGTAAGACTGCTGGTAGTCTAGACATCTCTTTTAGTATTAAAAGAATGCAGTCAGGTTTTTTGAGACAGTGACGGTAGTAAGTTGAATTAAAGATGCTTTATTTTGCTTTCTCTGATGGTTTCACTCTTGTATTGACAATGGTTTTAGGAAAATAGGATTGAGACCCACATTCTGGATCAATAAATCTATTCTTCAGCTATTCTGGACACAACATTATAGCATCTCTTTCACAAAATTATTGAGCGAGCTCCATCTGAAAATATGTTTTATTCCTCCACTATGCTTGTTAGGAAAGTCATTTCAGGATCTAGTAGCTGTAGTAGTTTTGGGCTTTCTAGTCTTCAGCATAAACTTAATTATGGGCAACCTGTAGCTTACCCCCCCCCCCCCAGTTTAAGCAGCTTTTTTCCTCCCTATTTTTATTTTTACAGGCACAGTTACAGATTTTGTATTATAACAAACACAACATTCCAAATTACATCTGAAGGACCACCTCTAACAATAAAGCAAGAGCAAATTTCACGCCCTTATTAAATTTCTGAATAATTTTAAAAAGAAATGCAGGATATTCCTGTTCCATTTTGCTGGAAGGAAGTCCCGCTGCTAGAGCACAGCATTGCTGCAAGGGGTTGAGCTAAACTCAGCTTGAACCTGATTCTGCTCCTGGAAGACTTCCATTAGCTTCAGGAAGGCAGTGTCAAGGCTCATGTTATTAGACAAACCTACAATGATCAGAGAAGCCCATATTTTGGCTGGGTACTGCGGCTCATGCAGTGATAGGAGCAGAGGAGGCAACAAATATTTGCCTCGGGTGGTGGCCCTGCATTTAACACAGAAGGGACAAACTCACCCAAACAGGTGGTGATTATACTCTTCCTACATTTATAGCTGTTATGGAGGGTCAGAAAGCTGTTGGAGGAGAAAATGGAGAGAAGTACCATGAGATTGAGACATACAAAAGACTTAAGTGCCACTCAATTGCCTTAAGGCATTCCCATTAAACATAATTACCCTACTTACTAAGCACCAATCATAGCTATTAAGTATCATCGGGTTTAAATTAGTTCCCTGGGAGACATCCCGTTTAAGCAGATTTCCCAGTTAAGCACAGGAAACTTCTTTTTTAATCAGTCCTTCCTCTTCTCCTCCTCTTCATTTTACCTGCTGTAGAGTTGCCTGTTTCATAACTGTCCAAACAAAAGAATTCCCAATGTGTTTATCAGGTGCACATTATTAAAGGCAAGAGAAGTACAGTGCTTGGCTTACACTTCAGTGTAAAGAGTGGAAGGATCAATTCCTCCTGTCTTCAGAGAGGATAGTGCTGCAGGAATCACTGGAAGTGTTTGGACTGGCCTTGCTTCTCCACATCCATTTTTCCTATGGGTGTTCTCCTCTTGTCTTAAACGCCCTATGGGAAGCCAGTGTCTACCCAGAGTGCTTATTCCTTTGAAGTATCCATGGATTATTATCACATATATTCTCCTAGACATTCATCCAACGTGGCTATTCTGAGTTCTCTGTCCTTGTGTCAGTCAGTTCTTCCAACAGAGAGTCACAGCAGGACTGAGGCTTTAGGGGACCTTCAAAGCTCCCTAGTCCAGCCCCCTGCTCAAAGCAGTTCTAAATAGATCAAGTTGCTCAGGGACATGTCTAGCTGAATCTTGAAGTCCTCAAAATACACTGTAGCTGCTCTTTTTTCTTGTTTCTCTTCTGAACAATATTTTTTGAAACCATTGAGTTTATTTTTCATTGTTGTTTTTGCTGGTAGATTTGGGGGGGGGGGGTTATTTTCCAGTTGAAGAAAATCACTCCTTTTTCAATATTTTCAATATTTTTTGCTAAGCTTTCTTATGGTCTTCTGAGTTTATTCTTCTTTAACATCATGCTATAAAAGACTGCTACAGCGTCTGCTGAATCTGTTTGTGTCTTAGAGCAACACAAAACTTGGAGAGCCTGGTCTGTCAAAGTGCTCTTGTGGTTTGCTGCAATTCTAGGTTTTCCTCTTCAACTCCTCCTTGTGGATGTACAGTAGATAGTTTAAACAGCAATTCTCAAAGGAGTACTTTAATTTAAAGAGCTTTTTTTTTTCCGTGAAAACTATTTTATATGCCTATTTTCCCATCATATATAATGAAAAAGGAGGAAAACCAGTGGCTATTTTATGCCTGCCACGTTGGATACGTTTCTGATTCAGATATGGATTAAACCCTTATCTGTTTAGTAGCTATATTACTTAAATACTAGATGGAAGTTGACAAGTATGACTGTCATTAAAGTTATTAGAAGATAACTGCATTCTAATTATGATGTGATTATAGTTTCTGAATGACTCACCAGCTATATGTGTGCCAGCACTTCTAGTTTACATACAGGAACAGATTTCAGGTGCAAGAGGGATGTTAAGATGAGAGTTGAGGAAAAATGTTGTGAGTTTCAGAAGGTGGAAAGCAGACAATCCTTCTGAAATGCTGCCATGCCCTGGGATGTCTGAGGTGTGTTCTGTCCTGCCCCTGCAACATTTTAGGACAACTGCTGTTGTGTTTAGAAGAAAAATGTGAGGTACTGTGACTGTCGGTAATATTGTTATTAGAGCTGTGTTGGGTAGCAGTGGTCCTTAACTCAGTACTAATAAAGTAAATTAAATAGTAAGTAAAAGATAATGCCCAATCAAGCATCTGTAAATGACAGATAATCATAACTTTTCTTGAGGAGAGCCCTGCCTCTTTAATCTACTATTGAGTGGCAGGGGAAAATTTTTAATTTAAACTTTGTGGCAGGCTTTCAAAATATGCAAGTAGTCTTGGGGTGAAAAACAAAACACTGTCCTCGAGTACAAACTAGGAAAAAGAGCCAAAATTCGGAAATTAGATTAGAAATTAGGAATTATTTTTCATCACAGTGACGAGATAAAAAAATAAATTGTCTTGTGTTCCATATTAGTTCCAGCAATGTTTAACATATATATTAAAGAACTAGGGAAGAGGAAGAGGAGTGGGGTAAAATAATAATCTTGCAAAAGATTTAGATACTTAAAAGGTGAAAAAGTGCGATGAACTTTAAGAAAATATAACTTTATTGAGGGCACTATTGAAAGGATTTTAAAATAAGTGTTTCCATTTTTTTTTTTTTTTGAGTTACAAGTCTTTAGAATTTTCTGAAGTAAAGATTTACACATGGTAAATTTAGGACTACTTGTCTATAGTGAGTACACTCAAAAAGCATAAAGTTAAGATACTCTGAATGAATTTGCTGACATAATAGGAAATGTACTACTTAGAGGAAAAAAAGGAATGATGATTCAGCTCTCTTGTTAGCAAGATAATGTCTTTAGTTACATTTCATGGGTAAGAACGCTGGTCTCTGGACTAGCAGTTGTAGAGGCTGTGCTGTACATTTGCTATGCCTTTTATCCCACACAGGTAGTTTGCCCCTTCTCCAAGCACAGCCTTGCTATTTAAAAGGAGTAAATGGAACATACGGGACGTGCACTTGCTCAGCTGCTGAACCCGCCTGTTCTTCCTTCAGTTCTCACCTTCCTCACTCCCACTTTTGATCATTCTCAGGTCCTGCATTGTCTTGCTCTTCCGTTGTCTTAATCCCAGATATAATGCTGGTCAAAGTGGGCAGGTGAACATTCCCTAGTGGAGTGTTTCTTGCCCCTGTTATACACCTATGGATCCAGCCAGATATGTTCAAGTTAGAAGGTGAAGTGATAAAATGAAGGGAGCACAGTAGAGCTTTGCACAGTGCTTCCAGCCTGCCTAGGATCTGTAGGGAGAACTGACTGCTGAGGAAAAGGGAGAAAGAAGGTAGGGGGGAGAAGGGAGAGAGAAAGAAGGAGACTCCATATTTATTTAATAGGTAACTTTCTCAGGCTGCTGGCAGGTCTGATTTCAAGATGCACATTCACCTACAGGCTCAGTGTGTCAGGAGTTGTGACAGGGGCAGGGGAGCACCTTTTGTACAGATGGAGAAAACTCAAGCATCTCAAATCCCTCGGTGGGGTGGCAGTTGGCAAAGAATAAATTTTTAATTTTTCTCTGGATGTGTTCAGTCAACCATTAATTTGTTTGTCTTCGCATTTGTTCTGTGTCTCTAACGTTCACTTTTCGTGCACACCGATGACAGGTTTTCAAGTTTTCTTATGCAATGGAGAGTTCATGTTTTTTTCCATGAACAACAGAACTTCATGTCACATGTGGCCTAATATGCAGAACATTCCTGAGTATTGCTGCAGTACTGCATAACAGAACACAGCACACACACAAAGCTCCTGTGCCCTGCTCTCCTTTGCACTTTTGTCCATTTTATGAAGGGTTGCTCCTCTGATTTCAGTACAGTAGTATCATATTTAACTTTAGTAAGAGGAAAATTGTGTGCCTTTTCCTGTAAATAAAGTGTTGTTGGTTTACTATACATTATACATTCTTTAATTAGTTGGACAGTGCCTTCCAATGATAAGGATCAACGCATACATCAGGATATGTTTGATTGGTTTTAGCTCAATGCTGCCATTTAGCTCAACATCCTCTCAAAGTTAGCACAAGAGTGAATAAATCCAATATACTTCCTCATATCTGTACATGCTAAGAAAGCTTTTCTATACTTACAGCATCTATTTAACAATTTTCTAATTATTAGGAACAAAATAATAATTACACCGCGATTTCCTTGGCCATGGAAACACCCACAGTGAAAAAGAGTGCTTTGGAGGATAACAGATGTTTTATCTCTTGGCCTCTGACTTCAAAGGAAAACAGTTATCTGGGAGGCACAAAAAGAAAAAGAGGCAATAATCAATTGTACTGTCATATTTTGTGAGCATGGCAATTGCTGACTCAGCTGCTTAACACAAAGCATCTGAGACTGCTTGTTTGGGCAGGCTTAAAATCTTTCAAGTAATGGCAAGATGCTTGGAATGAAATGCTAAAATTAATGAGTTTGTAGTTTTTAATTATGTTTGGTTTGGGTTGTTTTTTGAGTTATTTTTTGCAACAAAATATTTTTTAATGTTTATGACTTCTCAAAAATAGAAACTGAATGCCTCTCACAGTGAAGTTCACAATACTGGCTTATCATACAGAAAGCTATTTGTTTACAGCAAAACGTTTAACTAAATGGGTCATAACATGTAGATAAAGAATCTAAATATTGATGTAAAGCAAAGCTGAGGGTATTTGGGTAAGTGTCAAAACAAGTCTTTCCTCCCCCACGAATCTACAACAGGTTTTTATCCTTTCCTTTACTGTTGTTCCTCTTTTTCCCTGGTGATTTCTTCAAGGGCCAAGTGGATATTATGATATTTGAATGATTATACTAAACATGGAGAAAGAATTTAATTTAAGTACAAGAGACAGTGTCTAGTCTAAGTCAAAGGTCCTTGTGAAATAAGTGTAAGATACAAAATGGACAAGGGCTTAATCTTGAACATTTGTCACTTTTCCATGGCAGAGACAGGTTATTGGTTTCTAAATACTGAGTTAAGATAAAGTGTGTTACTGTGGTTTTTTTTTCTTTTTCCCTCCTGAAAGAAAACAATTCCATTATATGTTTCTTTAAAGTGATCAGGAATAATACACAATTAACAAAAAAACACCCACAGACCCATTCATTCAATTGAAACAGTAAATAGCAGGAAGAAAAAAATACTAATTTCAAGCTCCGTTGGAAGAGAAGAGTATTTGCTAAATTATACAAGAAAAAATGGTATTAAAATATTTCAATAAACATTAAAACATTAGGAAAAAATACTGAGAAGGTGATGTGCTAAGCTAATTGAAAATATTCTGTACAAACATGCATGTTGATTCGTCAGTCTTGTATTAACGTATCACCCCAGTGCAGCAGGTACTGTTCACACTGAGTTTGGACAGGAACCTTGACAAAACCAGGATTGATTTTCTCTACTTTCACATTGTCACTTGCTCCTTAAATTAGCCTTTTCAAACAAGGTTGAACAACATACCCTGCTGAGGAGTCTCTTTGTCTCCTTTGCTTCTCTTCCCACTCTGTTCTCACTCTGTTCTCTTCTTACTCTGTTTTCCTTTCCCATTCTCACCTACTTCTTTGTGGGCATGGGCAATAAAAGCATCCACTCTGCACTTGGAGATGCAGTACAACAATCAGGGAAGCCTGAACTTGGATCCCTACCCTGAGGCTGCCTCTTCTTCAGCGTGTCCACCCTCCTGCTTAGGCAACAACGAGTGGAGATGTCACTGCACTGCCAGAGCACAGCCACAGATTTTGGAAAAAGCAGATGAGCTGCTACATGCAAGAGGGTGCAAGGTGATGTTAGGGTGAGGCTGGGACCCACTCTACTGGAATTTTGGATGCACATACTTAGTAGAGGGGAAGAAGGGTTAGAGGGATAGACTGCAATTCAGGTTGGAGCATGAAGTTATGTCATCAGGCGTGCATGAAAATGGGGCAGTGGGAAGGGAGAGTGTATGTGAGCACTGTGCTCCCAGAGGCAATTAGGGTAACCTAAATGGCTGGAGAATTCCAGAATTTTTATTGACACGTGTATAACTGGGTGTTTAATTTCTGGAGGGAAAGCTTTATTTGGAAAAGAATTAAAAAGAAATTATTTTTTTGCAGATGATTTAAATTGAGTCTTACTTCAGCCCTCCACGTGGAGAAGCATTGGCAGTCTTGTTTTAAGAGGAGCTCTGGTTTTTTTAGAGAACTTATTTGGGCCCTTTAGACAAGCAGTTTTCTTGCATATCTGATCAGTGCACCCAATTTAATTCCACCTCCTTGGTCTGTCCAAACGCTTAGATTACTGGATGGGTAGGTGCACTGTCAAGATTATTTGTATGACTATAAAGAGATACAGTGGAGAAATTATTCATATATTATGGTTTAAAGAATAGTAGTATCATTTTTTTCATGAGTAACTATCTAATATGGAGACAGTGAAGTATTTTGGGAGAAGGGTAGGTAAAAATCCACTCAGTTTAAGCTTTGGTCATCGCTCCAAGTGGCCATAAAACTGAAATGTTAATCAAACAAGTTAATGCTAGTTGGATGTGTTCTGTGCAATTGGTACTGTAACTTCATTTACTGTCTGCACTAAATTTTAAACAAGCAGCCTCCATCCAGCTGTCCTCTTTGGGTATGTCTGCATGACAGAGGCTTTAGCTGATGGTAGCAGTGTGATGTAAACTCTCCCAGGATTCCTGGCAAATACTCCAGGGTTGCTACTGAGTGCTAAAACTCATGCTATTCATCTTGCCTGTGGAGCTGACTGGGCCTGCTAGATTAGACTAATGTAAATACACTGGGATGTGTTACACTCAGTTCTTAATGTGTCTCTCTAGCTGTGCCCTGTAATTGCAGCTGGTATTTGATAGATTCTTTGTTTGTGCTGTGCTTTAGTCTTTTTATATTTGAATTCAAGGCAGGAGACAGAAGTACATGTTTTTGGAATCAAATTTGGAAAGCACTTATAACAGATGTTGATAATTGTATGGTGCTTTTGGCACTGCCAGAGAGAGGGATGAACACAGCTGGTTGAACTGTATTTACTGAAAATAAAATGCTGTGTAAAGTTCTACTCATTTTTGTATAGTGATTAGGCTGGTACAATGCACAAGTATTCGAACAAAAAAAAAACAATTGAAATTTTGGGTGTCAATTGTAAAGTACTATTTTGGAGTTCAGAAATAATCTAAATTGACTGTAAGTCATACTGCAGTAGTTCTGGAACTTCTTTGCTTTTATCTTTCCTGACTTTTTCACCCCTTTATCTCCAGTTAGATTGTTACACCAGAACTATTTGGAGCACAGGGATGACCTTCAGCAACCCTCCCAAATGTATATACCTTTCATCTTTATATAAAATTAAATGCTATCTGCTGTTTCAGTGTTGCCATCTCAATTCAAATGGACCCTTGTGGCATATCTCAGCCATGTTTATCCATTGGAAAATAGTTTTGTGTTGTTCACTGATTTTCCTTTACTTCCAGTGTATTTCCACTTTGAACCCATTAATATATGTATTGAACACCTGTCCTGTTTCAGATCCCTGAGGTACCCAGCTCTTAACTTCTCTCTAGTTGGAGAAGCAGCCATTAATTACCACTCTTTGTTTCCTATCACCTAGCTAATTTTTAATCCACAACAAGAATTTACCTCTTACCCTGTGGCTATTTATTTTCCTTAATAGTTTCTTGTCAAGTATCTTATCACAGGCTTTTGTCAAGCCAAGTAAGTTATATCAACCAAATCTCCCCCTGTTTCATTAACAACGTCCAACAATTCACATAAGTCAGGGGCAGTGTTTTCCATCAGGGAGGTCCAGCTTTATCAATGTGTATTTGTATGCTATCAGCTGCTCTACAGCTAAATGGAGACATCATGCCCACAGTATCTTTAGTTTCTTTTTCATAAAGGTTAATTCATTAATCACTACCTTCAGAGTGGGGCAATCAAGTTGAAATCACTGCTGATTTTCTGTCTTACCTAATCTTCCTTGAAAATACATTTTTAAAATATTTTAATTATTAAAAATATTTTAGGAATATCTATAGGCTAAAAATATGCCTGTTGCTTGCCTTAATTAATATAAGTTTCCTGAAAATTAATATAAAGACATTTCTCTGCAGTCAAGATACTCCTCCTGATCAGCACTGCTGCATTCTGCAGAGACCACAAGCACTGATCCTGCCCTCCCAATTCTGTTACCACTTATGCATTGTTGCTATAGGTACAGTATGGTAGGAAGAGTGGGATTTACCAGAGCAGCAAAGGATAGGGGACATGTATCCCAGCTGCTCTGCAGAGCTCCTCAGGGCTACCTGCAGCCTTTGTGTTGGCTTGTTTGTGAGGCTTGCTCAGAGTTTGTGAAGTGTTTCAAGGTCTTAAGTATGAAAACATTTTAGATTCCCAAAGTTCAGGTTATCATTACTAACGTCAGTAAAAGTTATGATGATGTTCAGGTGTCTTACTCAGACCTTACTCTCAGGTTATTGGAAAAATGCTGACAGAAAAAAAATCTTAAAAGCTACCTCTGTCTATAACACCTATTGTACATCTCTCTATGAAATATTCAGTGATAGAATTAGGAGCCCACATTTCTGGGTGAAACGGATTTATTCCTTTAGTTATTGAATGTCACACTCTTTGAAATAATACTCTGTTGTTTCAGAAGTTCCATGATAGCAAAGTTAGGAGATTCCGTGGTTGGGTACCGGCTTTATCTTCATCTTCCACCTCCCTTCCTTCTCGGGAAGATACTTTCTAATTATTTGTGTTTTCCAGATCACTCGTGGTCTTTGCTGCCATGCTGAGTGGAGATTACAGTCTCCTATTAGCCCTTTTAAGGTCCAAGGAATGCCAGCCATGCCATGTGTGAGCAATCTGCAGGCACCATTAGCACTGCTTCAGTAGCTCTTGATAACACTCGCTATGAAGTCAATTAAAGACGTCAGGGGGTGGGCTGGACTGCTTCTTTTTACTAACAACTCTCATTAGGGGGTGGAGAACTGAGACTTTGAACAGGTGATTTTTAGTATTTTAAATAAAAAATGGCAAAAATAGCCAGACTAGCTTTCTCCTTTGTTTGGCACTCCCTTCCTCTCTCTTTCCTTCCCTTTTTCTAATTTCCCCCCCCCCATTTCTAAAACAAATCTCTGCAAGATATGACATTTTACAAAGTCTGAAAGCAGCACTAACTATGAATTTAGCAGAAGAAATCTAGACAGATGGTAAAGACAGTAGAAATCAAACTAGTGTTTCAAAAGTGAAAGTCTTGGACAGTCATTTTTCAGAGCATCCTCTTATCTTGGATAACCTCACTCATGATTTGGGCTGAGTTGAGGACATTCTCCCTTTTGTAGAAATTTTTAGTACTGTGCAGCTTGGGAAACTTGAGAGTCTCTAAATATTCAAGAAAAATGAAGGTATTTGAAGAATTAAGTAGAATGTGATGTAATTGTCCCTGTGATTATGTATAAACTTCAAGCAGCTGGGAAACAATATATTGCTCTGGAGGACACCAGTGAGGCTGGTGTGTGGCCTTGAGCACCCATGTTTTCAGTGGTTATGCTGAATACCACTGGCATTTAACTCCTGAGGTGTAAGAATAGGTGTTTCATAAAAGAAACATAAAAGCTGTAGTAGTTATAAAGTTCAAAACACAATTCATACTCCAGTTTGTGATTCTTTCTGTGGTTTTTTTGTTTCTTGGGGTTTTGGGTTTTTTGAGGGGGAGAGCAGTTCTTTTCTTTCTTCTTTGTGTGATTTTTTTTTTCCAATATTATTTTACAGATTTTCTGAAGAGATATGGCAGTATACAATTCATCTTTCCTTTTCCAAGGTTTTGTTTTGAGTAAAGACAATGAAAGTCTGAGTCTTAAACTGAGTCAGGATATGTATTTCCACTCTAGGAGCCATCAATTATGATTGAGATGAATTCCAAGCAGGCAATGGAAGGGCTTCCTATGTTTTTGAACAAATGTTTTTCACTGGCATAGAGTTTGTATGACTGAGATGTCTTTAGTCTTGATATGGAGTAAAAGTGAAAACAAACCCACGGAATTCCTATTCAAGTTGTCTGTTTTCCTTATAGGACCCACAAGGTATTCAGTTGTCCTTTGGAGAAATAAGTTCATTAGCTGAAAGCCGTCAGCTGTTTGGAAACAGCAACATGTAGCATAACGTCAGCAGGGAGGCACTAAATAAGAATGCATTAGACAGTGTTTTAACAAGAAAATATCTGATGTGTTTAAACAGCCATCGTGTCACACTCCGAGATAGCACAAAACACTGCTTGTATCTTGGAGTTATTTTGGTACAAGTTAAAAAATAATCTGGAATGGTTCTTTGGGCTCACAGCAGCACGTTGCTTGTGTTAAAGGGGTTTTTTAGTTTCTTTTAACAGCCTTTGTTGCTGGTTGTTCAGTTTACACAGTGCTTATATTGGAGAAAAGTAGTAAATATAATAGGTAATTATTTTTTTTCCCCCCTCAGTGTACCATCTATCTTCTGCTTTATATTTATGGTATCTAATTTATTTTTACTTACTCAATACAAGGGAATACAATGGAGAGGGTTTTCAGCATTAATACTTATTATGCCAGTTATTTATTTTCAGAATTATTTATTTCCATCTTACTGAGTGTTTGATAGAAATGACTTATCTGCTAGTGTGTGCAATAAAGATAAAATGAGAGATTGTTTACTTGCCTACAAAGGCACATTATTTGTTTTCTTTTGAAATAGCTGAGAACATGAGATGTAAATTACTGTAGAAACAGTGATGTGCATCTCCATCAGAAGAGTTAGATTTATAAGGGAGTATCAAAAGCAAATTTGGAAATATGACCTGACTTATTGCATTAAACAACATTTTTCAGCCCACATGCTGATATCTCACTGAGTAACTGCCCTGGATTTATTTTTATAAATTGTCATTTGGACCAGTGTGCAAGGAACTACAGAAAATACATAAAGGGGATTGTAGAGACGGATGAGACTGATCTATTTAAATAATCAGAGAAGGGGTCAAAATAAGTCTGATATTCCATGTGCATCTGGGACTTGAGATCAGTTAGTTGTCCAAACTCACCCAGGAAAACCACGGTAAACCAGATAACTTGTTCTCATTTTGTACATTCCAGCCTCATACCACAGAAATGCTCTCCTATTACATCCAATAATTTCAGCTGCTGAAATTGTTAAATCTGGTTAGTACTTCATTTTTTGCCCTTTAGATTATTTTTGTGCTAGTCTGTTATTCCCCGCTAATGATATAGAGGTTGGAAGCTCACAGACCACTTTTCTCTCTTGTTCCCCTTACACTGACGTGTCTAACCTGCTGCATCCATTTTTTAATTGTGCCTTTGGCGTGCTGATCAACTGTCACAACAAGCTGGAAGAATCCCTACTGGGTGTGTTGTGATGCAGAGTATCTGCTTTATAGAAGTAGAAATAATATTTGAAATTTTTGAAATATTTGAAAGCCCCAGAAAAGAGCAGCGATTGGTATTAAATTAATACTTAGAGGGATCTTAAATGGTATTATATTAGACAGCTCCTCGAATGACTTAAGGCTTCAAAGTTGTATTTTTCCCATCTAAATGGGAATGTGTATGTCAGTTTTTCTGGCAAGGTATGTCAGCTTTTCTAGTAACCCTTCTTTGGCAGTTAAAGTTAGCAAAATATCCTCTACCTGAATGTTATATGGCAAATAATGGACACTCTTGGTGCTGAGTTTCCTGAGAAGATGTAACTTTTATCTCCAGCTTTGTCCTTGTTTTGTCTTTTTGCCTTTGAGCTGGGACGGTTTCTGTCAAGGAGAAAAGCAGGGGTGAAGCTACAACATTGCTCTATAAGCAGTACCCTGGCTTGGGTACTGCTCTAAACATGGGTTCAGGAGGATTCACAGTTACACTGACATGCTCTGAAGCCATGTCCAGGTCCCAGCCAATACTGGGATAGAATACTCTGTTGGAGTATTCTATCCTGGGCTAATGTACAGTAAGAACAAATGATGGAAATGATAGTAAGGCTTTGCACTTGAAAGGCCCCTTCATAATTCCTGGTTCTCCCTGGAGCTGAAAAAAAAGTGATTGGAGGGATATTGTACGACTTAGAAAGTCTGATTTGTAATATATATTGGTGGCAATTTTAATTTATTATTTTGAAAGGGAAATTTGCTGAGGTCTTTAAATGTTATCTTTTTGTAATGTCAATTCAGGTGTCACTGTTGCTCAGTTCTGTAAACTCTGTCAACATGAGCACTTCTCCCAATTGAAAAAAACAACAGGGAGTAAGCAAGAACATAAAATTATTTTTAGAAAATGCATTTTTAATTACTGAACTGCTTAATTATTGAGTACTACTGAAAATATCCTGTGAACCTCATCATTATGCAAATGTATTCCATTTTGGAAACAATTAAATGATAATAAAGCATTCTTTTTTCTTTTACAACATATTACTGTAATGAAGCTGTTACCTCTCAGTGTGCATTTTAATGAGTTTTAAGTAACATTTTAATGAGCTCAACATTACCATAAACCCAAGGATTAGATAAAATTGAATTTACTGGGAAAAGGGAAGGGTTCATTAAGAGTTAATTATATAGTTTAAGAAGAAATATAATTCATTTTATGATGTCACTTCAACCATGAATCCAGCAGCAGATCTATACTTTATTAATAGTCATAGAAATGCCATTATTATATTGACATAAAAACATGGGTTTGCACACTACTGCTCAGGTTTGCAATGAAAGTTTCTGCATTGAAATCCCTGGGTCAACTTTGTTCTTATCCAGCTCATTATTACATCTGAGGAGGAAAAATACCAAGCTTTGTATTACTGGTTTGTAATTCCACCTACTATTTTTATAAACATCATGAACAGTGAAAGCAAAGTTTAATGGATTTACCATTGCCAGTAGGATCGGAAGCAGGTTCTGAATAAATGTCTTGGATTTATCATTTTATAAAAGGACTGGCAGAGATTTGAATCCAATCTGCCAGCCCTCCTGACATGCCCACTGTAGCAGTGATGAATGTCTGCAGTCCAGGCTCCTGGATGCCCTGGAATCACAGGTAAATTCCCACACAAAGCTCTGAATTGTGAACTCAAATGTACATTTAGATGTTGTTCAGATCCTGCACGATGTGGATTTAAAGTTCTCAGTGCTTGGTAAGTTCAGCTACACACTGAATTTACTGCTGTGTGTCTGTTGGCGTTTCTGTTTAACCATTCAAAGAAGTATAGAGGGTTGTAGCTCAGAGCCATGAGATGTTTGATTAGAAAAGAACAAGAAAGCAAATTTTAAAGTTTTAAGCAAGTATTAGTTGGGCTGAATTAGTGTAGTGTTCCCTTGTTCATAGGATAGGTCTGTGACCTGCTATTTAAAAAACCAACCAACCAAAACAAAACAAAAAACCCCAGTATGCATTTTGTTCATGTCCCAGCCTGTCAGTGGGGTGAGGGAAACATTGAAAGGGGCTGAAAGCTTTCATGAGTTCCAGTAAAATGGACTTGACCTCCTAAACCCTGCTGTTGTGGGGAAAGGGCATTCTGGCAAATGTCTGCTTGAGAAAGAAAAGTCATGAACTGTGGCCAGCAGCTGGACCTGCTGGAGCTCTGTCACTCCTGCATGAGCCAGAACCAAAGGTGTGCCCTGGGAGTGGCAATTCTGATCTCTGAGCCTCAACGTGCTGAGGTGAACCTGCAGACTTGCATTAGAAGGGTGACTCCATACAGCAGAAGTCATTAGTGCCTTGGATTGGATATGTGCTCAAAAGAAAGGGCAAAGGAGAGCTTTGAAGCAGGTAATAAATTCTGGATATGACAGGAAGAAAGCAAAGTGCCACTGAATGTGTGATTATGAGCCACACGGTACTAAACTTCCATTTGTTCAGCAGCAGAAGTGTGTCCATGTCTTCTGAATTGTTTCCAGTGGATCTGTGTGTTGCTAAGTAAGGAAGGAAGCCCCAGTGAACAGAAGTAAGCTGTAAAATCAAATATGTGCCCACTCTTGGCTGAACATTGTTTAGTGCCCCATGTTTTCTCCCCCAGAGGCTCACCTCCTTGTGTGAATGTGGCAGCACAGCCAGGCATGTGGAATTCTTCAGAGAGAAACTGAAAATGTTCCACACCTACATCTGGAATTGTTCAGAAAAGGAGGAGCAGAGCTACAGAGGTCCTCCTCAAGGGAGAGTTTAATTCAATTTGCCTTAATTGAAGCTGCACAAGTGAACTACAGAATGTTTCCACTTCTCCTGGTCTCAGAGAAATCCCACTGGTTATATGAGCTATTGTATTTTATATATTCCTTATTCTAAATATAGGGAAGTACATTGCATAGCTTAACAACACATTTTCCTTGGTGGAAAATCTACTTTAAGTAGTACTATTCTCTCCTGGCCACTTATTTTCTCCACTTGTAATAGGTTGTCATTCTCTCTGTTGCTTATGAATCCTAACTGTGAACTGGGTCAGTAGAGTGAGCTGGGTTAAAAATCCTCCAAACAGGAGATTTTTTAAAATTTTTTTGTTATGTAATTGTGCTAGAAGAAAATATTTGTACTACTTGGCCTAAAATCTATCCCAGGTGAATACTGTGGCATGCTAAAAATTCCCTGCATCCAATCCTGTCGAGTCTAATAATCTAATCTGCCTCTTTCAATATTGTGCATTGTCTATCATATGGTGCTTGAATACTTTATCTTGTCAGTATAGGCTCTAGTTTTCCAGTGCAATCAAAGAATGGCAGTGTCTGTATAAATGTACACAAATTAACTCCTCTGTGGAAGCTGCAGGCACAGGTACTGTGTGTCTGGTTAAACTCTGTGCTAAGAAGGCAGAAAATGAATGACTTGATTGTGCTGGGAGGTTCCCGATTAAACCTGTTTCGATGTTTAGTTATTAAATGTACCTGAGCTGGAATAGGGTTTTTGTTACACTGGTGATTGGAAGAGAGGTAAGAGGGAGAAGAAAGATTGTAAAAGTGATTTTATACTCTAATTGTGTGGTTAACAGAGGTCTTTCAGACACTTCAGAGGAATGTGAGCCCTTCATCCGAAGGGTTGTTCCAGCTGTTGAGTAATGCAGATGTTAAAGGCTGTTTTACAGGCACATCTCAGATTGCTTCTTCACTGTAGTCTGGGGTAAACTGTTATTTGAGTTGTGCTCTTTGTCAGTTTTCTCTTATTTTAAATCCATCAGCAGATCTGTGGTTACCCTGATTTTCTCTTCTACTGAACTGCCAGAGGAACGTTCAGCACCAAGGGTTTAGAACGATGTGTGACACGTGGGAGATTTATTTTATCCTTCTAGTTTCATTGTACTGTTCGTTTGTCTGTTATGCAGAATTTGTTGTACATGGAATAGTGCTTTGGGAAAGTGGGTACTAGTTATAGAAAAAAAAAAAAGATTGTTTCACATTTACTGCAATTCAGAACATTCTGCTACTATATTTTCAACAGTGTGTCTGGGAGTTGGTGTAACCGCTCAGCTGAAGGTCATTTGGAGTCTCAGGCACAGTGTGACTGGAGGGTGGAGCTGGACACCCAGGTTCTGGTCTCCCCCTGAATGCTTAAGCTCCCCTTTCAAAATTGTTGCTTCAGGCTATCACGGTTGGTCTTTGCTCCTGCTTCTTTAATTTTTTTTCTTTTCTCTTGTACGATGCAGTGCATAATAATGAGAGCAGTGTGAACTCTTGTATTCTTTTTCTCTTTTGAAAATAAGTGGAAGAGTTATATTATAGAGAAGTCATTCCTTATGCTATTGGAATAGCTCAAAACTTCAAGAGATTTCTGGCAAATTACACTGATTTCTTTTTTGTTTTGCATAAAATCTCAAATCTGGGGCTTCCTTTCCATGTCTAGACCGTAGAAAACTACTGTTTTATTTAGTTATCTGTGGATTATTTCCTAGGTGGTAATATATTGACAGAACTCAAATTACTTTGTCCTAAGAGCATTTTTAATATAGGTTCCACATATCACATTGCTCCTTCTGTTCTCTAGAGCTCTGGAAACTTAAATTCATTACGCAAAATATTATGATGACAAGTGACAGACAAATTATTTTGCATTGTTCAAGGTAATCCAGAAAAATTATCTAACATTTTTGATCAGTTGTTAAATTTGAAAGATTTCGAAATTCCTTTTTTGAAGGAAGAATCTCATGATGGAACTTCAAAGAAAATACATGCCTTGCTATGTCTGCTCAAATATCTTGTTTTCAATCCTGACGTCTGAAGGGAGCAACAGAAAAGCCCTGACAAAAAAAAAACCCTGCTCACAAAACATTGAATAGATGAGTTTTAGCTCATAATTAACAAATAGAGACCATGGTTAGGCATGGAGATAGGGGGGATGGATGGAAGAGAATTCCTGTGTTGGGCAACAGCCTATTTTGTTTGATGCTTTGCCTAATGTGGCTAAAGTATAGCAGTAATGTGGCAGTGACCCCCTGCCAAGATGGGAAAGCATCCCAGCTGTTGTGTATGTGTTGTGCATGTGTACACAAGAAGTTTATTAGAGGCTATTCACACTTCACTGGAGCTCTGAGATTGCAGTCTGTATTATATGGGCTAAATGAAGCATATAACATTCTATATTTCTCATACAAGAAATATTCATTCATTTGTATTTGTTTTCATGATTCTCATCTGCTCTCATTCCTTTGTTTTACTGAGGGCACATGTATTTTTTAGGTGTCTTGGCTGGGCTTGAACTGGAAGCCCAGGAGACTGAAGCAGCTGAAGTGGTTTTAGGAGAACCACCTCCAGTTTGAAGCAGAAAAAACACATTTGCTCAATGCTGTGTCAAACTCTCTGTTGCACTCATTAGGTTGAGCATAGTGCTGCAATGCTACTTTTGTACTCACCACAGTAAACCTGCATGCTCATATGCTGTGGTTTCTGAACTTTACTAATTAAATCTGTGCTTTCTAGGGAATCTCTCTGCTGTGCACATAAACTCATAATGTACAGTGCAGTTTCTTGTGTGCTCTTCTGAAGCACATGATGAAAAGCTCCCACCAGAATTTTGTTCGTATATCAGGAACATCTGAGGTTTTTTGAATGTTGTTGCTTTACAAAATTGTTTATGTATTTCTAATTCCTGTAAGTTTCTGTTTGGTTGGTTGGTTGGCTGGTTGGTTGGTATGGGGTTTTTTTGTCTGTTTGTTTGTTTAGGTTTGTTTTTTTGTCTTTAGTTGTGTTGTTGTTTTTTTTTTTTCTAATTTTGCTTATTAGAACTTAAAAATGGCTGTACTGCAAGAGAGCAAAGGTTTATTCAGTCTGATCTGTCCCTTTTTTGACTGTAGCCTACAAGGGATTGTGAAAGATTGCCTTTTTTACTAAACAGGATCCTCCCTACTGCACTGCTGGGAGAAAAGCATAGTTGATGGGATTTGAAGAGTCCTCTGGTGCTTTTGGTGAAACTAGTCCCATATTCTTGCTGCAAAGAAGACATGCTGGCATAAAAGTGACAGTGTTTTGGTTGTGATGTGGTGTTTTTTAAGCTGTGCTTGCTTCCTCATCTCATATTCCCTTTAGCTGGGAAAAAATAAATTCCTTGCCCATGATTTTCAGAGTAGGTAGTCCATTAGATGGGAAGAGCTTGTAAAAGCTAACCTCAGACTTGAGTTAAACTGCTAAATGTCTGATCCTTGTTAAATGTGAAGACTTATAACAGACTGTGCACATTTTTCAAAGTTTGTTGTCTACAGTTATGGTATCAGTTCTTCTAGAAAGTCTCTGAACTTTTAAGCAAGTGGTCGGGTTTTTAGTTTCAATGAAATAAAACTCCTAGTAATGTGTCTCTTGCTAACATTAGCAAGCTGTGCAGTGTATTCATCAAGAGTGATTATGCTTTAAGAATAAGAGAAAAAAATAATCTTCCCTGAATCCTAGAGAAAATTCTTCAACATATTACGTTGTGTAGCTTTAGATTTCTGAAATTACTTAAATGTGGTCTTCAGGATATTTGCATCCATAAAGAACACTTGGTTATGCTTATTGCTTCCCTTTGCCTTTCTTGACTGTCAAAACACAGTGATGCTTTTGAAGATTTATAGCAGATGGGTAATGAGATTGCTGACTGTTAACTGCAGCATTCAGAATTTGTTGGTGGAAGGAGGTGGGAGTTTGAAAAAAAGAGAAGGTTATTGGAAATTCATCGCAATGAAGACAGGTGATAGAACTTTGTTTTCAATCAGGAAGCTTAAACATAAATATATTATGTTCTAAATTAGAAAAATCTCCACTCTTCCTGCTATCTAGTAGTCAAATAAAATCTTTCAGAAAAAAAAATATTACAGAGATGTCAGATTGCATTCAAGTGATCACAATGAATCACAAGAAAAACAAAGATGTTACACAATTTTTCAGTAAATGTTTTCAGGCTGTATTGCATATGCTTAATTCAGCACAAATAGCAGCCCTGAAAAAATCAGAAAGAAATCATAAGCTAATGTCTACAACAACTGTCACTTGTATACCTGTGTAATTGTGTAAAAGGGAAAATAGGTCGGCAGTGCCCTTAACTGGGTTAACTGCTGGAGAGAGATTTCAAAGTCTGACTCCTGCAGTGTGTGCTGGAAATAAGAAAGGAAAAAGTCTGCCTTCTTTGCTGACTCTTGTACAATCAGCTAGTTGGGGTACACCTCAGACTGAAATTAAGACATTAATGTTCATCATAAAGTCCAAATTCTTTCTGTGTCTATATCTGTATGTATGAGCAGTCAGACATTTTAGAGGATGTGTCAGAATGGAGCGTTTTTTCCACATTTTTGTGTTTGCTGAGGCCTGAGAATAAAAAGCAAGCTATCCTTAACTTAAGTACAAAGTTACTGAGTTCAGAAGCACGTGAAATACTGAGAAAAATGAATGAAGCCAAAGAAAGTTGCTGAATTGGCAAGGAAGAAGATTCTCCTTTTGTTTCTTGATGCAGGAATCTCTGTACTGCTCACTACATCACTTTGATTTCTAGGTACCCTACTAATCAAACATTGTTGAAGCTACTAGACTCTTTGAAAATATCTTAATGCCTCTGAAAATGGTTCTCTTGGGTATAGGGCCTCATTTTAAGGTAAAGTCTGAACATTCTGAGTCATAGTAATTTAGCTAGTCTTCGTGTCTGCTAGGCAATATCAGTGTCAAGAGATAGGTGAAGGATAGGAAAAAGAACAGAAGGAAAAAGTGTATAGTTCCTTATAATCCGTTTGTTTTTTTTTTAAAGGTAGCAGCTTTTTCCAGGCTGTGCCCATGCAGAGGGAGCTCAAGAGCTCCCTGACAGTCTTGCCTTAGACTATTGTCTAGGTTGTGATTATTTTCTTTTTTTAAATTTTCCTTACAAAATGTGGCAGAGGCAGCTGCTGAAACAAAGAGGTGGGGCAGCAGCATCTTCAAACAAAGTGTATTATTATCCTTCACAAAGAGAGTTGTCTGTGACCCCTTGATTTTTTTCTGTCACCCCATTTCAGCAGGTAGTGCTGGCTTGCTCAGGGACCATTTCAGTAGATCATACACATTAGTCAAGTTCCAAAATACCCCTTAGCACCATATGCTACCTAAAGTATAATAATCCTTTAATCTGTCCACTGCATGACATCTGGGCACTTACTTGACATAATAATTCATGTCAGTTTTTCCTATCAGTATGTATCAGAGGTGGGAAGTGCCAAGACAGTGGTGGAGAGATGAGGATTTAGGAAAATGCCTGTGGGGGAGTGCCTTGGATCAGGGGAGACCTACCTGTGTGTGGCGGGTGACCAGACTGTCACTGATGTGTCTGCACAAAGTCTTTGTATAAGAATAATATTATCCTGAGATAAGCACAAAATGGAACAGAAAGGGGAATACAAACTACCAGGACCCAAGTTACAACAGCCTATTAACATTTACTCGATATCTCTTTATACCCTCTAGTCAGCACAACAGATGTAGCTGTGTTTTAAGGCATTATCATTCATAGAAAAAGGCAAAAAAGATACTCTTTCCCTCCCTCCTGTTCCCGGTAATCTCAGATGTTCACCGTGCACGCCGAGGGGGAGGAGGTGGAGAGACGAGCGCTGGTGGGAGAAGAATGCAATTATCCCAAAGCCTCCTGACGGGCATCCACTTCTTCCTTCCAGCTTAGCTGCTCTGACCACAGGCTGGGGGCTCGTGGGACATGGACCAGATTGAAAAAGTGGAAGCAGACAGATGGTTATTTGTAATCATCATGTAAATGTAAATCCTATAAAAATGTTTTCTTTCTAAGGGCCTGGAAGCTGGAAAGCAGGATTAAGGCATGGATATCTAGCCTAGAATAATTTTGACCCGGCCACCTTCCCTCCTACCCCATAAACATCGTGGCTTTATCTCCACTTCCTTTAAACAAATTGCTGGAGCCTCGGCCGAGGAAATTAATTCGGTTTCCGTGTAATTCCCTGAGTTTATGAGCATCAGTTTGACCGAGGCCTGGATTTGGGCCTAAGCTGGCAGGTGCTGGTGAGCAGTTGCCTTGGTAGCAGGGGCTCCTTTTCACTCCTTTCCCCCTCCCTCTCTGGCCCCGGCAGGTGCGTGCCCTGCGCGTGTTTATCTCGTCACTGCCGCTGCTGGATGTTCTCCCTTTCCCTGGTTACGCTCCTGGCTACCTGGAAATGGCCGTGCAGGGCTTTGCATGCCTTACAGACCAACGTGGCTGCTCACAGACATCTATCTTGTTTGAGCAGCATCAGCTTTTCGAGCTACAAAGAGACCGATCAAACTTTAATTAAACTCTTGTCCGCAGCACCACTGTGGGCTGTGTGTACGCGTTAGCTGTCCTTTCCAGCGCTCCAGTCCCTTGGTGCCTTTCCAGACAGCGAGGCTTAGCCATCCAGAAGCTTTTACCCTTCCAAGGCTTTGCCTTTTTAAACATTTGAGCTGAAGCTGGGCTGGAGGAGAGGAGCATCTCCCCTCTCTGTCGCTGTTGCAGCCCCCTGGGATCCTGCCCTTCAAAGGGAACCGAACCGGCTGCAGTGCGGTGCCAGAGTTGGTAGGGAGGGGTGCCAGACATCTTTCTCTTTGTCACCCCTTGGTAAATCATAGAATAACAGAAAGGTTTGGGTTGGAAGTGACCTGAAAGATCATCTTGTCTCAATGCCCCTGCTGTGAACGGGGACACCTTCCAGTAGTTACTCAGACCTTCATCCAGCCTGGCCTTGAACACCTCCAGGGATTGGGCATCCACAGCCTCTCTGGGGAACTGTTCCAGTGCCTCAACACCCTCACAGTAAAGAATGCAGGGAAACACCCAAAATGTAGGGAAAACCCCAAAATGTAGGGAAACACCCACGCAGGCACAAAGGGAGATGTGTAACTTATGTTAAAATTGGAATAAAGCAAAATAAGAACACAGGATGAGGAAGAGGAGGCTGGCGGAACATTTTTTCCACCTGTGTTGAATTTTTAAAACATTAGTGTTTGTGCCCTGCCAAAAGGGCCCTGAAGAGGGCTGGCTCCTCAAGTGAACAAAAGCCTCTTGCCCATGTGTGGAAAGGGTGATCTGCTCAGGCACAATAATAGTTATCTGGAAGTACCCAGCAATTGTGGATAATTGGCTGAGGAATATTCTGCAGCTCTCAATCATTTTTCTGTTTTCACAGATGATTGTACCATTAGATATGGTGAATGCACTAAGCTGTGCTGCAACTTTTCCATTTACTCTGCTAATATGTGTGAACTCAACTTCCAGTCGACCCTCCTTTCTTCTGTGGCTTCCTGTGCTGCTGGAGGGGGACAGCCAAGCTCACCAGCTCACACTCTGGCCCCCTCTTCCCTGCTCCCCCTCTCTCGGGGTCATGTTTGGATGTTCTGGATTGGCTGGGCTGATCAGATTAATGTCTGTGCTTTTCCATTGTTAGATTGCTTTAAAAGCACTGAATCACAGGAATGGCAGCCTGTGCCCTCTGCTCTTTACCTTGTTTTTCTCTCTGCTTTTATTCTTTTTTTTTTCCTTTCTTTACCTGGCTTTTTCTTCTCGCGCTCCCTAAACTTAGTGTTCCCTCTCTTCCTCTTCGAGTTGCTTTCTTTTTTTAATTTATATTCCACACATTTTTCTCTTATCTTTATCTTTCTGTCACAGCTTTATTTTTTTTCCCCTCTTTCTTTTTCCTCCAACCATTTTTTGTTTTTCTCCAAAACACAGAATGCTTTAGATGGAAATGATGAGATATATCTATTCAACACTCGCATATGTGCTGAGGTACAGAGCAAGATTAAGCAAGGCCTGTAGCATCAATTTTGTCTTCCATTCAAGCCAGTTTTGCAGTAAGACTTTGGATAAAGGAACGTGATAAAATCAAATCACCTCTTAGCCTCATATTCTGAGGCTGATTGGAACCTTACACAGTTGCTGGGATGATTCAGAGAAAGTTAATGTAATTTGCTGTGTATCACTCGAGGAAACTGTATTTGTCAGGTTCATATAGCAGAGTGAAATGTTCAAGGAAAATGCTGTCCTTAATATTGCTGCCAGGAGTTAGGAGTCAGGAATATAAAGCCATTATGTGGTGGGATCTGCTGATTTTCTGGGGATTTTCCACTAGCAGATTTGCACTGAAGTTCTGTAATTGCGAATAGAATCAAGCCAATAAAAACAGTTATTTTGTGTGTAATGGAGGGAGCTGATTTTTTTCCATTTGCCAGTTGTGAAAGTGTGTATAGCATTGTCTAGAAGTATTTTTTCTTCTTGTGTATCATAGGGATCATGGAGATACATGAAGATGCTTCCTAAAAAAACGTGATTTTGTAAGACTTTTTCTCCGTTTCTTTCCCTGAAATTGCCATGGTATTGGCTTTCTTGGCTTTGCAAAATGTTGTACTGCCAAATAGTCAGCAGGCCATGATCCTCATCATGTTTCTGTGCAGTGCATTGCATAAGTTATTTCTTCCATTTGATCTTGAAGTTCTATAAATTCCATTTCTGTCAATTTGATTATTGCAAATCAGAAGCGTACAAGTGATTTGTATTAATCAGAAATATTTTGGGTTTGAGTTTTTTTGTTTTCTGTTGGAAAAAATATGTATCCATGGGGTATGTCACCTAAGAAGCCTTCAGGTCTTCGCCAGAGCTGCATTTGTTGCCAACTCTGTCCTGTCACTTCTGTTTTATACTTTGAGAGCGAAACCTAGATAGTCACTCTTTTTTTGTGTGTGTGTCTTAGAAAAGGAATTAACTTCCAATTAATTCCCTCCTTCCTCTGGGATCTACCTGTGTATCCCAAAATGAGGAACTATAAAAGTTACCTTGTATGTCGTTCTGAGTGCCACGTATATACAGCCCACTCCCATCAGCCTATTCAGAAACCAATTCTTGTATGTATTAATCATATTTTTCCTCTGGCTTATTACAGAACAGACAAATATTCTGTTCCCAATGTTAAAATGGGGCACATTTTATTAACATTGAAAGCAGTAAATTATCTCTGCTTATGAAATGAGACTGAGCAATTTCTGCTGAACTCTTCCTGACTTGCCCCTTCACTAGGATACAGTGTTTTCTAATTTCTCAGAGGGCCCTGGTTCCATTAAGGGCGAGAACTGTTTTAAAGCTCTAATGAAAGCCATACGTAGCTGAAATTCAAGGAGGGGCAATGCCCTAAATTCTATTTCAGTAGCTCATCTAGAGCTATTTTCAGTTTTATGTTTATAAGAATGTCAATTAACCTAGAGACTAGGACACACATGGAAGAATAACGATGAAGTGGATATCATTTTAACACACTGAAGCCAGCTAGTTGGACCTAATTCCTTATAGAAGCTTGATTTACATAACAAGTTGGCCTGTGATGCCTAATTTAGTTCTCAAACAGCTCAGTGATTTAAATGCCCTTTGTTTTCTATGTCATGGGACAGCACTGGTCGAAGTTGCGGAAATATTAGAACTAAATATATAGAAGGAAGAAATAAATGTGCTGGAAGAACAATAGTAACAGCTTGATTTCTCTGACACCTTTCAGAACTGGTGATCACTTTGGCATGTATTTGGTGATAACAGTAATAACAGGGATAACAACAACAGCCTTAATCAAGGTGTAACTCTGTAGTTCAGTGTCAGTTCTGTCCCTTTTTTACCTAGCTTGTGCTGAAGCTGGAGATCCAGGCAAGGCAGATATTCAGCACGTTGTTTTCTGTTGTGAAAAGAACTGAACATCCTACCTGCAATGCTACTTTTGCAACGATGGAAAGTGACCCTGTCAAGGTTAAAAAGAGTAAGGGGTGCTACAGGTCTTTCCAATTTAAATGCAGAGCAGTGTTCTTATCTGGAGAAAAAAGCAAGGGGAAAAAAAGCCATGTGTGTGAAATCTGCCTCCGTTGGACAAAAGGACCCACCCACCAGCTTCTTTTGTGAGATCATATATAGTCAATGTAAGATGCTAACTCATCACAGAATAAAGGTTGACTTGTTTGTTTAATATTATATGTTTCTACATGTATTTTTTTTCCCCCCACTTACAATGTCATCACTTCTAATAATTTTTTTTTCCTTCTTTCCCTCATTTATTGCATTAGTGCTACGGGATGACTTCCGCCAGAACCCTACAGATGTGGTGGTGGCAGCTGGAGAGCCTGCCATCCTGGAGTGCCAGCCGCCTCGAGGACACCCTGAGCCCACCATCTACTGGAAGAAGGATAAAATCCGCATTGATGACAGGGAGGAGCGGATCAGTGTGAGTACAACTGGCTGGTTGGTTGTCTGCAGACACAGGACACACAGCCAAGAGCACCAGAACTTTATGGGTTTATAGCTTTTCCCACAGAGTCTTTTGGCAGGTTGCCTCTCCAAGCTTTCCCAAATGAGGGCAGAAGGTTGTTTATCGCTTCTGGTTTGGCTCTCCACCCTGAACTTCTCTGAGGGCTGGTTTGTATGTCCAGTGCAATGGAGATCCATTCAGCTGTAGATTTGGTCATGTAAGGTGCTCAGTTAGATGGGGGACTTGGTGGATGTCTTTGAGCCATTTGGCCTTATCTTTTCTACATCTCAGTTCACAGAACTGACAAAATCAGACTTTATATCAGAGAGGTGTTTTATAGGTAAATTCAGTCGTATCTCTGAGGTAAAAAATACTCCATGGGAAAAAAACCCAACAGCTTAGGATGATATTGGTAAAGTTGTATTTAGTGTAGTAATTTGGACGTGCATTCTAAATGAAGGCTGAAGTCACACTGTAAAGAATTATGACTCCTGAATATGAATCAGTATTGACTGATTGAGTAACACTGGCTGAATTCTGTGACTGTTCATTTCTCGTACTGAGTGAAAAAGGATCCAGCAGAAATACCTAACTTATCAAGGGAGCAGAGATAAATCATGGTCTGTGCGAGCAACTGGGATAAATTAAAGGTGTGAGGACACCTCATTCCTAATTTTTAAATGCTTAGCTTTTCAGCAATGATAATCCTTCAATAAAGTTTTATGTTGTATGTAATGATTCAGTGCTGACCTTATGCAACATGGACATACTATCAGGAAGATTGTTTGTGGCTTTGGGTGCCTAAGGAATGATTTCAAGCCAAGCAACCTAAGTTGTTGCTGTTTGTGGACCAGGCTCTCTTTGCTAGGGTCCACACAAGAGTAGAGAAGGAAGAGTTGCAGGGAGCTGGCTATCATTCCCTGACTCTCAAGTTTCTATGGCTGTATTCCTAGATTATTCTGAAGCACCCCATTGTCTAACCTTTGACACTGTCTGTGACTTCACAAGCTGCAAATTTTTACTTAATTTCTTTCAACTCTCCTGCTCTTTTCCTCTACAAACACCCTTTGTAGCCAAAAAAATGTTAAGTCTTACGAGACTCAGGTGAATTCTCAGTTTGGGCCAGATTCAGTCTGTTTGCTGCAACAAAGAGAGAAACTCTGTCTTAATCAGTGATCAAGAAAACTGTTAAGAAACCAGTAAAATGAACTAAATAAAACTAAGTCCAACTGCCTTTTTCTTCTGAGAGATGTCGAGAGTGCTTTAAGTATTATCATGCAAGAAATACAAGCTCTTTGTGCTGCCAAGAGGCAGCAAGAAATGTAAACTTTGAAGTGTAAAGGATCTAATGAACACCGAAGGAAAAAAATTAAGTGCAGTTGGAATTATTCAGTAGTTGAAATTAGTTGCAAGCTGAAATTAGTCAGTATGATAAAAATATTCTCTGGAATAGCTTAAATATATTCAAATATATAACTTTATAATTTTAAAGCTGTACATATATTTACAAGCAAAACTTTAAAACACCTTGATTGTGGAACTTGTTGCCCGAGAAGGCAGCTCTTTTTTTTTTTCCCCTGATATACTTTGTTTATCTGAAGTTAAAAACATGTTCCTTGTTTTGAGACAGATCCGTGGCGGGAAGCTGATGATCTCCAACACCAGGAAGAGCGACGCGGGGATGTACACCTGTGTGGGGACCAACATGGTGGGGGAGCGGGACAGCGACCCCGCAGAGCTCACTGTCTTCGGTAAGGTGACTCTTGCCTTTATTTCCTCTTCACCACAAATGCCATAGACTGGCTTACCCTGGGTGGCTCGTCAAAATATGAGCCAAAACAAGGTTAACAAAACGCAGCAGTACTGCTTAGGGTGCATTTCACAGTTCCTGAAGAAGGCAGATTTCAAAACTTGTGGTTTGTACTGGTGGAGCTGTGATGGCTCAGGGTTTTCCTTCTAAGCACAGTGCTCTCCCCCACAAAATTGCCAAAAGTAATTAAGCTACTTCTAATACGGTTGACAATGCCTGCTTACCAGAGATTTGGACTAACATTGCCTATTTAAACAATTCCATATTCCTGTGGGGTTGTGAAATCAAACCTCCGTAGGAAAGCACGAAAGAGCTTGGTTGATCAGTAAAATGTCTTTGGAGAAAATTATGAAATCATTTTTCTGTATATAGAGAGATACTTTTTTCATTTGTTTTTTAGAGGGCATGAAACAGCTTTTCATCCTGTAAGCCAGGTGCTGCTGAATGAATCAAAAATTAGGTTTCCTGTGTGAAAGAGCTTCTAGACCTGATAGGTAAGGCAAGAAGTTGTCAGGTAACATTCCCTCCATGATTAGGGTCCTGAGCAAAAATAGAGTAATAACTGAACCTAGAGCTGGATCCATCCTGCTAACAACTGGACAAGAAGCAAAGCCACAAAATCCTGCTGTGATACATCCTGCAGGCATGGTTTTGTAGGAATTAGTCAAGAGGTTCTGAGCAAACAAAGGAAAATCAGTAAGGAAAGAACCCTCACTGCTCACTGCTAAAGAAAACACATACATGCCAACAAAAGAGAAATAGTGTTAATGTTCCCCTCCTGCTACAGCTCTTTGATATCCTTAATATACAATATTGAAATTCCAAACAAGACTATTTGTAATTCCAGTAAGACTTTTAACAGAAATCCTAAGGTCCTTTCTGAGGCAGATGCTCCTATTTTTTTTCACCTTCTGCCTAATATGGTGCACTGGAAAACCCAGTCATATTGCCATCTCTGTGTTTGCATGTATGTGCAATTCAACATTAGTTTGCCCACTTTAAAAAAACCCTCAAACATGTTATGGGATTCACAAAAGAAAAGTTTCTATTAGACAAGATCTGAGCAAATTCTACTGGACACATGACTGAATATTTCCTGCTTTCCAGCATTACAAGACTGTAAAGGCTTCCACTGCACTTCGTTTGTTGTGGATTCATGGAAACATACAACTTTTAAAGGCAGAACTATTATACATTGCAATAAAAGCAGAGAAAGGATCTCTATCAAATTATTATGTCCTTTGCAGCCAATCTGTTGCAGTTGTGCCTTTACACAAATGTGAAAAAGACATGACATATCTCCTTCATCAGTTTAAGTACTGTTAATCGCTGGTAATACTCCCTGTGGATAGCAAGCAAATTGCAGTCCTAAACTACAAAGCCCTAAGAAATCCTTAAGAAAATAATTTGTTAAAAAGCATTGAACTGTAGGGATGAAAACTGAAATGTGCATGTAATTTCATATCCTGCCAGGCTATGAAAAATATTAGGTTTATCTTGGTATGTACAAGAATACATAGCCAATTGCAATATTCTGAATTTTTTACAGCATATAGTCATAACAATCAACTTGCAAAAATACAGTCTAAAATTATTTGGTGAATACTGAACAAAATCAGCAATAAGTGAGATTAGATATTTTAATGCTACATCATTGTGTTAGACTACCAAAAGAAAATTGTATTTAAAGTACTCTATCTCAGTGTCTTTCTATCTAAAATTCCCCTTCTATCCGGGGATAGAAGGGGAATAAATCCGGAGACTGGGAAACATCAGGTCGGCTGTGCATGTTCAAATTGGCTTCAGTGAGCACAGGCAAGACCAGGGATCAGATGTTAAGTCCACAGCCACCTTCTAATATGACTCAGAGGTT
Source organism: Pseudopipra pipra (assembly GCF_036250125.1). Taxonomy (NCBI): domain Eukaryota; kingdom Metazoa; phylum Chordata; class Aves; order Passeriformes; family Pipridae; genus Pseudopipra; species Pseudopipra pipra. Next base: position 1,831,613 of record NC_087550.1, read on the forward strand.
TGAGGAACATGGGAATAGGGCAAATTTTGAGGAAAAATATGCTAAAAATAGCATAATACTTATATGCAATTGACGTGTCCAACTTTAACTCTTTCGCACATATTTGAAAATGGACTTTACAACAAAAATAAAGAGATCTTAGCTAAGAGATTTAGAGAATTTAATTAGATGACTGGCAAGCCTAGAGCTGGTGATGATTCTGGAGAGGAATGCATATTAATTAGCTGATTATTCATTCCTCCTTTCCCGAATAGCAACCCTCCAAACCCTTTTCCTAGAGTGAAGGTGGCCTTAGTAAACTACACTATGTAGGAAAAGGAACTGTTTCATACTAGTTCTCAAGCCTCTCAGGGAACCAGCCACTTGTTACTTTTGGCTTTGCAAGTTTTTGTGTAATACCTGAAGTTCACTTCTGCGTGTGGCTCGTGACAGCTCTCTGGCTCCCTGTACAGAAAATTTAGCTGGAGGCATTGCCTCTGGAAAAAGTGACTCAGTGTGGTGGGAACTGGTGGCCTGAGGGGAACAGCAGGGAAGCCTAACCTAAAATATTACACCTTTCCTGAGTTTAGAAACAATAAAATAAAATGGACAATAAGAACCTTGGAAAGAAGTAGGGGGAGAAAATAAAAGTTTCCCATGGGCAGAATATATCCACTTGGCTGGGTACCCATTCAATAACCCTTGCTGAGAGATAGTTGTGAATAATACATGTAGAACTTTCACAAAACAACTGATGTATTGGGTTTTTTTCCAAGCTTGTCTGCTTGAAACCTTGTTTTCAACATTCAGGCACTTCTAACTGTATGCTGGTAGTGTCGATGCAGATTGCATTTCTTTTGCTCCCAAGTCAGGATTCTTCTACTAGCAGAAAATTGTCAAACGTTCATAGCAAAATACCATAAAGCAAACTGAGCATATAAGCAGTGCCACCCAAAATTATTCCTGTGTTTTGAACAGTCACGATGATGCACTACCTTTTGTTAGTCTTTTCTTTCAAGCACTATTGCTGGTTTTTGCCTTTATGAGGCTCCAAGGTGCAATCCTGGGGGAAAGCAAGAAGACAGGGGCTGTGACGGAGTTGTCCTTTAAAGGAAGTTAATGACATCAATCCTAATGCTCACAAAAAGAGCCAGCGTGGGACTTTATTATTCTAAAGGCCAATTTCAGAAGCGTAAGTGATACAAATTAGGTTGCTTTGCTTGTGTTCAGTCTCATAACCTTTGGCTGAACAGAATTAAAGCAAGATGCAAAACAGAACCAGTTTAATTCCAATTTGTAAGAAAGCTTTGTTTGTAAATACATAGTATGGAGCCAGAAATTTAATAAAGTGGGAATTACTCTTTAAGATAACCTTTATCATTTTGTCATGCTATTGCCCTGTTCTGAGATAAGTTTTCAAGTTGTTTTAGCTGTTTCAGACTCTTCTTTTTTTTTTTTTTCCTTCGGACTTAAAATGATATATTTGAAGTGCATGTACAAAGGTATATCTTGTATATTGATTCTAAAGCTCAGTGAAATCAATGAAAGCCTTAGTATATCAGCTTCAAGAGACTGGCATCAAGCAGTGGAAAAAGATATATTTAGAAGAGCCTCAAAAGAATATAAAGCATAACTAAGAAGAGTACAAAAACGTCTTAAAAAGATATGTCAATTTGGACATAATAAAGATTGTTTTGGATTAATCTTTGATTTTAACTTTGGTACCTGACCCTTTTTTCAGCTAATAAGGTCCTGTGGGATGAAGAGGTACTTTTGTCTGATGCTTGAAGAAGTATTTGTGTTTGATGTTCTGTAGATATTGTCAGGCTGAAAGGGAAGCCGTAGTTTCAGGAAGAATATTCTGTGATGATATGGCATTAGAGGAAAGAAATCCAAAAATCCTTTAATGAAGGATTGGGGGCACATTGTGCCCCATTTTACTTTCTTGAGCTCTGCTTATGTGGAAGGCCTTAGCAGAGAGTCTTGTCCCCTTGTATCCTGGAAATTATTCCCAGAAGCTTTCCCAGTCACATGGAAAAATCTACCAAACCCAGGTATACATTCACACATCGAGACAGGGAAATCAGCAGTGTGTGTTTTGTACCCTTCAGATGAAAGCTTTTCCAGGTTTTCTTCCAATACTTGTATTTCCCACTTGCAGTTTACTTGTGGCAATTTGCAAAAAGCCACTTTGTCTTTACAATATTTGTTATTCACAGATACAGAGGAGCTGTAATAGGATAATGATACTGCTGTGAGAAAGAGTCTGATTTGGTCTCCAAGGTCTGCATAGAATGGTCAGTAAAGACTGAAATGAACATGGTTGTAGACACATATAAAAGGAGAAAACTGCTAGCAATGGATAAAAATAATTTTACTGCATATGCATGTGCCTCTTGTCGGTGCTCCATGCCTTTACTGGGCAAGTTTGTCTCACCTTGGGTGCTGCTTAGGGAGCAGAAGGTGCTTATTTCTAAATGAAAAATAGAAAAGTGCCTAAAAAGAGGCAGTAGAAGAACGTCTTTAAATATAAAGCCATCTGCTTTTGCAATTGTATTTTCATTTATTTGGCCAACATAGGTAAATTTAGTCACATGGTAATATCCTGTCTTATTCCATGTCTTCTTTTTTGGCAGAGAGCTTTACTTCATCCAGACTACATTGTATTTAATAAAATATCTATGCTATTGACAGCATTCTGAAGTGAGATTTGCTTCCAACCATCTAATGTTTCCTTTTTTTTTTCTTTTTGCATCAGAATGCTAAAGGGAGAAAAGCTTTTATTTTTAACATTTGCTATTAAATCCCTCCACAAAGCCTTTTAATTTTTACTTTAATACTCTTTCTAGAACACAAAAACATTTTAAAAAAATTATGTCTTCTCTCCAGCAAAGACAGAGAAAACAATTCCAAATCAAATTGAAGCTCTGCATTATGGGGACCATCAAATCCTTCACTCTAGCAGTTGCCTCAGCAGAGAAAATATATTAAGGTAGTTAGGATCATTTTAATTAGATTGAGGCCTCATGTATGGCTGTCTAACTTTTTGAGGAACAGAGAAAGGGCAATAATATATCTGAAGGTCATCTGAGCCACTCTAATAGACTGTGATACTCAGACCAATTGTTAAATATGGGAAAAATTGAGTTCTGAGGTTAACTTGTGTCAGCACCCAAAGCAAGGAAAGCATTTTCCTGTTTCTGGTTAGGGTCTGTAGGTTTCCTTGCAGTGCATATCTCGAGCTCTGCAACAGATTGTTAGATGTGTGTCCAGATTGCATTAACAACCCCCTTTTATAACTGCAAGCAAAGTTTATTCTGAAGTTATAAAGGTCACCCTAGTAATAGCATGACTGGTTGACATGACATATAACCATGACCTATTTTATAGTTCTCTTCAAAGATTTTTAATATTCATCAGAGAAAGTCTGGGAAGTAGGTACTTTATTTACTCAGTGAAAGCTTATAAAATAGCTATATTAAAATTTTTATATATGTCTGTGATTTTAATTTATCACCCTTTCTTGTTGTTTCTCAAATATATTGCGTTCTGGATGCTGTTGACAGAATAACAATGTTTAATTATACCACAAGGCTTTATTTATGGGCAAACCATTTCAGAAGGAAAAAAAAAATAAAAAAAGATTTTTTTGTCAAGATTATCTCTTAAACTAAATTTGACCTGGCTGTGTGAAGAAACCTTCTTTATTTAGCATGCTTGGGCAGGCAGCGCTCTGTCTCCTGAGAGATTAACATTGTAAGCAAGTTATGCAGGTGACTCAAATCCAGTTAATCTCATATAAAGAATGTTAATTGCATTGGCAATGGCATTCGCTCTGATCACTTTATAGCTGTATAATTAGCTATTGGACACATTCAAGGGGTTTTCTGAGTGATATAAATACAGGAAACAACATGAGAGGTAACTTGTTCTTTCCTGATTCACGCTGTGCAAAATGCAGAGATGATGGAAAAATGGAACCAGCAGTTAATGGTGTTTGCATGTCCTCGCTAACTGGGATCTGTCCTTTCATAGCTATTTATTTTATGGAAACTTCTTAAATGTTTTTGAAAATACACAGTTTAAGAAGCTGATCTGAAACAAAGGTGTGGGTGTATGCTCCTAAATTGCCCAGATATGGAATCCAGGGATTTAGCTAATGACCTTTGGGCCATTTACTTTCTGGGTTCTCTCCTCAACATGCGACAGGGATTTATTTCCTCATCTCCTGTGGAGAAGAATTTACAGCCACAAGTAGCAATTTCATCAATATGCACACACTAATTTCTTAGCTGTTTACATACAGCTTTTATAAACGTGGTCTAAAATAATCTTTGTGTGCAGACCAAGCCATTGCGCAGGTACACACAGAATTATTTAAATTCAATGGGGGTGTACCAAGGGCCTCCAAATCACCAATTAAAATGTCAATCTGGATCTAAATTTCTTAGTTTAGGATCATCTCTGAAAAACAAATACCAAAATGAAGAATGTATTATGTATGAGCTCAGAGCAGGGTTTGGTCTGAGATCTTCTTAGGAGAGCAGTTGTGAATAAGATGCGTTGCTAACCTGCAGAAATTTTCATAAAGAAATTCCCATCTAGATTCACATAGTTACAGGTGGGCCAAGTGCACTGCTTAGCACTAACATTAAGAAATAATTGGGTTTTTTACCTTGTCCAGTTTTAATAAGTTTGTCAAACTAAAAAAGGCTTTGTCCAAAATATTCCATGTCTGATTAGAAAACTGATTTTAATTTATTTATTTTTTAAATTGCCAAAATAATTCACTCCTCTCTGAAAATGTTGAAGTTCTTGCAATTTTGAGTAAAAGGAATAATTGCAGAGAAACGGGCAAAGGTTTGAAGGAGAGGAATGGAGGAAGCTTTCTGTCCTAAGTGCAGGTCCGATACGATATTTCTGGGCTAAGATGAGACAAATTGGCTAAGGAAGCTGCCAGCAGCTGGATATGGCTTGTACACAGACTTGAAATGTGGAATCATAAAGATTTCAATGTGTGGAAAGAGACTAGAACTGAATTTACTTGCCCAAACGTTGCTGAAACCTGCAGGTCCTGGGCAGGAACAGGAATAGGACAAAAGCAATGGCTTGGGGAGAAGAATCTCTGCCCGTTAGACATATTCTTATCTCTGTCATCTGGAAAAGTGCTATAGATTCTTGAGCATGTCTATTCTGCTGACAAAATACGTTTTCCCCTGCCAGTAGGTCCCCCTGCTACTATCATGGAATTCCTATCTGATGCTGTCACTCATTTGCATAATTACTAACAGGTGGTTTTGTGTTCCTTAATTTTCTGACTTGATATTCTGATTTATAAAAGGGGTGAACATTTTTTTTTGTCTGCAACTGAATGTGATGGAAGCTGAGCTTTGAACACACAAAATTAGTGTTTAATTCTCCCCGTCCCTTAAAAATTGCCAGTTTTGTGGCTCAGATTGGGCATAAAAATTTAGCAGATACTTTTTATCTTGCTTTCTAAGATCTCCATCACACCTTGGAGAGGAGTTACGAAAATAAGTGAGTTGCTCATGAAGCTTTAAGATATGTGTAATAGAGGTCATGAGGAAATTAATAATTCTGCCTTTGAAGTGAAGTTTGATTAGGATGACAGGAGGCCACCCACTAAACAGTACAACTAAAGCAAAATATTAAACACCTGCTCATTAAATGAACACCAACAATCTGGAGATGTTTGGGGGAAAAATGGTGTGTTGTCATATAATTGCAACCAGTCCCATAAGGCATGAACAGAAAGGAAATGATTAACAGGCACACAGGCAGCCTTAGTTCTGGCAGTGAGGGTGCTGCCTGCTTGATTTTGCGACCTTATTAACGCTCTTTAATGGTTTTTATTTTTATTATTATTTTCATACAATGAACATGTATAACTAACCTATAAACTCAGCTCTGTAGTTATCAAGACAAACTGCCCGAGTCAGAATCTGGTATTGCTTGCATCCGTGTGAATTTTGAGTAGTTTTTTTAAGTGACATCATACCCTTCAACTTGCTGAGAATGAAATGTGAAACATAGCGTGTAACCAGTTTTAAATGTCTTTACGATAAATCCCTGTCTTGAGTGGAAATACTGCTTCATATAAACCCAGTCTTATAATGGTTTGACTAGCATAAATAATTTATGACAATAAAAGTGTGGTATGGTTGAGAGGACAGAACAAAATTTATGCAATCCAAAGGCAACTTGGAAACTCACCCCAGTGACATCCTTTGAAATGAAATTACCGGTACTTGGAGTTTGTACCAGTGTCTGTGTACAGGGTACTGCACCAGGACCACTGAGAGCAGACTGTGGCTCTGCATCTGGATTTTAAGCAGGCCTGTGCAACATTAGGGTGATTAATAATATTTGTAGCCGTGCAGGCTAAAATAACAAGGGTAAACAGGAGTCGTTATTCAGACCTTAATTTGGTTTTCCATGGTGAAGTCGGCGAAGGGAAGCTCTGTCCTCTGCCCGACACTCCGCAGTTGCCTGAGACGCCTAACACCGAGTTTAAATTTTCCTCTGAAGCATCAAGGTATTGATTGTTGCCAAAGGCAGGCTGACTCCATTGGCAGCTCATATATTGCTAGAGCGGACAGGAGCTCTCAGATCAGGCTTTGTGTGTGCAGCAGTGCAGAGCCACAGCATTCCCAGGGAAGGGTACGGGCTCAGAGGCCTGTGTGCTGTCCAGCAGGGCAGGTGGGCAGTCAGTCCTGGCACAGGCTGCCTTCTGGTGGCACTCCACTCTTCCTTGAGGGCCAGATGTGACAGCCCCTGCCTCTCCAGCCTGGCAGCCCTCTTCCTGGCTCTTTATGCACATCATCAGTTCCACTTGTCTGAATTTGTGGAGCTCAGCCTCCTTTCTGTGTGGTGGATGGGTAAACAAAAAGATGCTGAAAAGTCAAAAAATGTTCATTTCAGCCCTCTGACTCACCAAGGAATTTTAATGTCTCTTTCAAGAGCGGCCCACGTTTCTCAGGCGACCGATAAACCAAGTGGTGCTGGAGGAGGAGGCCGTGGATTTCCGGTGCCAGGTGCAGGGGGATCCCACACCCACAGTCCGGTGGAAGAAAGATGATGCAGATTTACCGAGAGGAAGGTGAGAGCGACGTTCACGTTCCCCACACTTTCAAATTTCAGTCGTTGAATAATGCCGGAATCCATCCCTGCTACTTACAGCTTGTTGTCTGACATTATTTCCGAGATTTATTTCCCTTATGGCTGGTCTTTGGCACTACAGAACTTGTTCCAGAGCCAGCTGAGCAGGGACACCCAGTCTGGGTGAGTTGTCCGGGTAATGGATTCCTGCGGAAGGAAATAAAATGATTTGTAGGTGTTGTGAGCACATGGGTATTCACTGAATTTACTGGAGACAGTAAAGATGTTTTAGGAATGTATTAGTGAGAGTAGCCTTCAGAATAATGTGCTGATACCAAGAGGGAGACAACTTGGCAGGAGAGTTGCTCTGTTGCACTAGCAGAATGGATTAGAAGCACAACCCTGAGGTGGGCTTTGCTGGCTCCTTGGTTCACTTCTATTAAGTCTTGGAGAGAAACCTTCCTCTTGAGGAAACAAAAAGCCAGACTAGCACAAGCATAAAGCAAAGCTGAAATCTGGAACAGGCCCCTTGTGTTCGAGAAAGACTCGTGTATTCTGGAACAAAGACGGAGAATATTCCAGAGTGAGCAGGGGCAGAGAGACTGTCCTGCAAAAGAGTATTAAATTAGTTTGGCTCCTTTCAGCTAACAGAACAGCGTTTGGTCCTCATTTTCTGAAACTCTTCCTTGTTTTGATGCTGAATTATTGTTACATTAAAAAATATTAACACAGAAACAGGTCTGGGAACAGGAATTAAAACCCAGGTCTCCATAACCCAGCAAATCCTTCTTGGCCTTGTGGCTTTTAATTTCAACAGCAGATCTGAATAGCACCAGGTTTTTTTCCCCCACCATAGTTGATCTTTTCCATCAGTGGAATATACTAATGGAAATACATAATCTAGAAAAAACTTTTCTACATAAGTAAGATAGGTATGTGTATATATATATAAATACTTTAAAAAATTAATTTTCTTGCAACTTAAACAAATTAAATAGTGACTTAGCTGTTTTGCTAATTATACTGGCAGATGTGTATGCATGTAATACACAAAATATTATTTTGAAGAGAAGACTTTTGGATGTTAGGATGGATTTTTCTGTTTACTTGCTATTTAACCATGCACTGTAGAGTGGTGCACAGTAAATACATTGTGCTTCTGTGATTTATTCTTGCTGTTTTGCTACTTCTGTTGTTTTAAATCGTGTCTACTTCTTGGTCTCATAAGCAGTAGTAATAGATGAAGAGCCAACAGTGTCTTTGGTTAGGTTGCATTTTTAATAGTTTCTTTTTTAATATCTCTGTCACTTCTTTTTGGTTTTTATCTTACTGTGAAAAACATAGTACTGTGTACTTGGAGATGATTTTTCCTGTTCATTCATGATGTACTTCTAAGGAAGAAGAAATTTAGCAGGAAGCATAGGAAGAGTTTTCACTGGGCTTTTAACTAAAAGGAGAGAAGGTTCATGGGATACATTCTGATAATAATCAACTTCAGGTTCCAAAACTACTCTCAGTGTTTTGCAGTGTTTTCACACTGCTGTTTAACATTTCATTAATTGTGTTTTGGCATCTTAAAAGAGAAAGTGAGGATATGTTTCCATCTATATCTGTTTCCCAGAACATCAGAGGGGGGGTAAGGAAGGGGCAAGGTTGCAGAACCTCACTCTGGAGACTACCTTGGGGGACAGAGGACTGACACAGCCCCTGCCCACGTAGCAGGTGACCACCACCTGAGCCACATGGATTGGGGTCATCCAGTAGAATCTGACATCTTCCCTTCAGAAACAAACACCTCTGATGGACAGCACTGTATGTTTTCTTTTCTAAAATGTTTCATGTGTACAGCAGAATATGTGAGCAGAGTCTTCACTGTCCGAAGAGTGGGTATTTCCAAATAGGGAATATCCACTGCACGATGCTTCATCAAGGAAGATTAACTTGGAACGTCCAAAACAAAAGCTTTTGGTGGGGGTTTTTTTGATTTTTTTAAAACCAGCAAAGAAATTTGCTCAAGTGTAGTCAGAAGGAATAGATAGATGGATGAGAAAATTATAATATAGCAATTTTATAAATTAAGAAGAGAATGTCAATTTTTCCTCCTGGATGCAGTGGGAGGTGGGTTTTAGGGGGTTTTTTTGAGGTAAAAGAGAAATTAGCTTCCAGCTTTTGAGCCCCTGTATTTTAAGTATTTCAGCATCTACAGTGAAATATAAAGCCCTCAAGGAATTCCCTTTGTTATTCTTCCTACATGCATAAACACTTCTTCTGAGCAGATCTGTGCAGCTATTTGTCTTATAACTCTCAATATCAATTTCCTGTTTCTACAGCTAACAACGTTCTTTGCACATCTGCTGGTTTTCATTTTTTCAATAATTTCCTTTTGGCTTCATCCCTAGATTACAAGACAATTATAGTAGGTACCTGTTTCAACAATTACTGCAAATTTTTAAGTGTGTCTGTTGTTAGTTCGACTTCCAAAAGTGTCTAGTTCAGTGGCAGCAAAGTGGGACAGACTGAATTTTTGCATTTTGCTTCTTTAATTTGCTCCTGGTGAATGCCAGAATCAATAATAATGGATCCATAGTCTTTCAGAACTCCTTCTCTGTTTTTCCACCTTACTTACTTTTAGTTTTTTTTTTTAGTGACATGCGTGAAAGCAATCACAGTATTTTCTGGTGACAAGTATAAATAGTATTGCTGCACCGATTTGTGTGTTGAGTAATAATTGGAAAATAATTTCAGACTGTTGGAGTTTTAATTATAAAGGTCCCTGATGAACAACAAGCATCTCCAGTTGCAGTTGGATTAAACGAGAAAAAAAATCCCCGCTTCTAAAGAAATGATTATGTTTAAAAGCATCACTGTTTATAAAAAATTAATTTGGCCATTTGTTGAAAAGTCTGTGTAATTAACCAGAACTATATGAATAACTGTGCTTTAAAACTGAGAGCAGTTAGTTTATTCTGAAGGTCCAAAACTTCATTCCAAATTTTACCAACTATGGTAGTCTGTATTTTGAATTTAAAACCTCAATGTGGTTCTTTGAGTGGAATTTTTCAAAATGCCAAGGAAACATTGATCTCACTGGCAGTCACAGGAAGTTACTTGTCCAACATCCTGTAGACCTCACTTGAGATTTCAGACTGTAATATGTATCCTGGAGCTCTTCTGCATATGTCTGGACAGGAATTAAGAAAACAATAAATACTAGATGGAAACAGTGTTGTGACTTATGTATGATAACCATTTTCATAGTTCTTTTACATTGTGATAATGAATTAATTGTAATCTTCAGTCTTTAAAATCCTTGTTAGAGCCCAAACTGATCCCAGCAAATTAATAACTTGCTGGTTTAAATGTTGATACAGCACCAACAGGGAGAAACAAAATGCAAAGTGAAGTCAGGGGTATGTAAAGCCTTTTTCCAGAAGCTGCCCATTTCAAATCAGTGACCCAAGACTGAAATGCGTTGTAAATCAAAGGTAGGGGCGCATGGTGTATATTTTATTTTAATTGCTCTAAAAATTCAGCATCACACCATAGCCTCCACAGTACACAAAGGCTAGGGAATAGTTAATCAAGGATGACTCATGTCAAACCACTGGAGGTGAACAGGATATTGTGGGGTCACCAATCCCATGCCTTTGGCTGAAATATGAGGTTCACTATTTCATGAATAGGTTCTTTTCATTATAAATGACACAAGGAAATGGCACAAAGATTGTAGTGAAGTGACTTAGACAATTGTGGCCATGCATAATTATTAGGACCTATTGAAAATGAAATAAAAATTGTCTTTATGCATTGAAGTCTCTTTCCAGATACATGCTCAGGTATCTTTTCCTTTGATGTCTTCTTGGCAGAAACAGAGATTACACTTTCCTGCTAAAGACCTGATGGTCTCCTCTGTGGTGGGAAACTCAATATGACCTGGATCCACTTCTGATTCATCTACTTTTTAGTCCTGGTAACAGGAAGAAAGTGATATTATTTGAGAGCCTCCAGTAGGAGAGTGGCATATCTATGACTAGCAATTTAATAACATTTGAATAAGGTTTGCACAGTGTTTCATTTCTTCAAATTTTCTAGCAAAGCCGAAGAGAGCAGCTGCATGGTCTGTAATTACATAGCAAGTAATAAGGACTTCTTTTTTTTTTTTTGTAGGAAGTGAAGAGATTTTCAATTACAAGTCAAAATTTATGACACACTATAATAACTGTTTAAACCTTTTATACAGAAGAAGCCAGCAGTGCCAGCTCTTCGGGAGAGTGAGGTTAGCTCAGCAAATGTATTTTTCAGTTGCCTTAAAAATGACTGAGTAGCAATCACATAGGCCTTTTTTTTGCATTCCAGCCCAGAACAGCTGTTTTAGCTCAGTAAATACATCTTTAATGAAATTACAACCTGCTCTTTTAAGTTGCACTTACAGGCACTGTCTGATTAGGTGGATATTATACTAGAGATGAAAAGTGGCAACTGCACCAGCAGGAAGAGGTATTTGTTTTATGCATCACCCAGGCAGTGGGAGTGTAGGCAGAAAAACCAAGAGTGATGCTTCAGAATGACAATGGTGTGAAGTTTACACAAGGTATATTGCTAAGTGTTGAGAGATTGTAGGTTATTAAATGAAGCAGAGCGGTGTCACACAGCAGTGAAAACCACAAACAGCACAGTAAGCTTCCTTATTTGCTGAAGATTAGCAATATTCATTAAAAATTGTTTGGGAAAGAGCATTCTTAAAGCATGGAGTTAAATTATATATTCCAATATGTATGTTAGCTGCAACAACACAAGTCTGTGTAGGTGTTAGTTTTGCTATGTTTTTAGAACTGGATGCTTTGTACCTGAAAAGTGATTGCATCTGCAAAGTCTGGGCAGAAATGCTGTGTGATAGTACTTATTGAGAAAGTACACACCTATAATTTCTGTGCTTTCCTTCGTGGCATCTTGTGAGCCCAAAACTAAGAGTAAAACATGAAATTTTAAAAAATACGTTACTGTCCTTCCAGATGAGAATCTTTGAAATGGATTTAAATGCAACTGGCAGCAAACCTTATCCTAATGAACTCAGAAAAGCTGGATTCCTTAAGAGGACATCCAGAAAGGCCCTGATGGCCAGAGAAGTTCTGCATTTGTATTTCTCCACTGTGGTGGGTTGACCCTGACTGGATGCCAAGTGTCTGCCAAAGCCTTTCTATTATTTCCCTCCTCATCTGAACAGGGCAGAGAAAATATAACGAAAAGCTCATGGGTCAAGATATGAATGGGGAAGATCACTCACCAGTTACTGCCACGGGCAAAACAGACTTGATGTGGGCAAAAATTAGTTCAATTTATTATCAACCAAATCAGAATAAGATAAGGAGACATAGAACCAACCCTTAAAAACATCTCCCCCCTGCCTTCTTCCCGGGCTCTGCTTCCCCTCCGATTTTCTCTGCCTGCCCCCTCAGAGCAGTGCAGGGGGTGGGGAACGGGGGTTACAGTCAGTTCATCACATGTTGTCTCTACCACTTCTTCCTCAGGGGAAAGACTCCTCACACTCTTCCCTTGCTCCAGTGCAGGGATTCTCCCACAGGCTCACAACCTCCTCCAGGCATCCTCCTGCTCCACTGTGGGGTCCTCCACGGGCTGCAGGTGGATCTTGCTCTGCCATGGACCTCCATGTGCTGCAGAGGCACAGCTGTCTCATCACAGTCTGCACCCTGGTCTGCAGGGGAATCTCAGCTCAGGAACCTGGAACACCCCCCCCCCCTCCTTCTTCACTGCTCTGGGTGTCTGCAGAGTTGTTGCTCTCTCATGAGAGCTTTGGTGGGAACCTTGCATCTAATCAGGGTTCAACCCACCGCGTTCATAATCGCAGGATAAGGCCCTGTAAGCAAGAGAGACAGTAATTTTTGAGAGTAAACAACAGTGCTACATAATTCCATTTATATTCTGTGGATGGGATAGTGAGGTATTTAACTACAGCCCCCTCTAGATACAACGAAGGGGAGACTGACCTTTCAATGAAATATGAGTTAATAACACTACAGTGCTGTGTGCTTTGTTCGAGTTAGTATCTGTGCCCATTGTAACAAAATGCAGTCAAATGTGTATTGAAAATTAATTAAAGAGTGTGTTTTAGTAGTGTAATGGATATAATCTTTGGTTACGTCAGCAAATTTCTATTGCAATTAATGACAATTAATGGTTTTAAATAAAGGGTCGGGGGGAAAGGATGTTTTTCATATTAGCTGTATCACATGTACTATTTGTCACTTCTGGTTAGATCCTGTATGATTTGCATGTCCATCTTTTTTTTTTTTCCCTAAGCTAAAGCATTAAGGAGAGATTAAGTCCCTTTATGAGGAGCATAGGGGAGAAGATTGGATGTTCTTAACAGCTTGTCAAAAGGAGACAGTGAAAGAAAGAGATTTAATATGCTGTTTGTGTCCTTACATACATCTGGAGGGAGCAGAGATGGTTTGTAGAGGATGTTACCACGGGTGTAGTGCAGCACACAGCTGGCACAGAGTGAGCTGCTCTGCAGCTTGTAGAGTCTGTGGATCCTGAGTGAACACAGGCAGATCTCAGCAAAGTGCACTGTAAGCATCTTTTTGCTGTTGTGTTGAACCATTTGAGGAAACTTCTGTAAAGCCAGAGATATCATTTAGAGATAAGGAGGTGATGAGAGGTGAAATAGATGCAGGGATTGGTTAATTTTGTGTATATAGCATCAAGATGATGTACACCAGTGCTTGTGGGGTACCTCCTTCTCTTGTACTTTTGGTTGAGCATCCCTTTTCTCTGGTTGATATTTTGCCTGTCACTGATCGCTTCCTGCTCTCTAAGTGAAAAGCTACTTCTTATACTTTTATGAGAAATACAAGGCCAAGTGAATGTGTAAATGAGAGTATTTTTTATGTTATAAATCCCCCAAAGCTTGACATTGAATAAAGTCCTATAATTGCATCATCCCACAGTTACCCCAGAGGTCTAAAATTTAACCCAGTAGTTATCTGCCATTCCATTTGTCTGAAATATTAAATGCTGTGAGCAAAAGTGTTAGATGTGTGGCTCTGCTAGACTGATCAGTAGAGAAATGGTTAATAACACTGACATTTAAATTGGCTTCATGTTAAGTGTCAGTTCTCACCACAGAGCTGAAGAAGAGCTATTGTTTCAGGCAGTCTGTTTGCAGATTCATGAAAACAGTCTCCAGTTGCTTACATAAGGGTCAAGGTGGGAAAAATAGCTTTACAACTCCATGGACAGCATCCATAAAGGAATTGTGTCAACTAGCACTCCTGCCTGCGTGTTTTCTCTTTATGCTGTGTGAACCATTGGTGATCTATGAAGTGATCACTGACAGTGCACTTGAAATAGTATTGTTACAGGAAAATGTTTGTTTTGGGTTTGTTTTGAATTTTTTTTTTTTATTCTCTTATTTAACATCCTAAAGTAGTTAAATTTCAGGGAATTAATGAAGTCACTGGCAGAGCTCAGAAACAAATTATAATGCCAGTAGTAGTAGCCTCGAACTTGGATTTCTCTGAATTTTCCACTCACAGAAGGCTGAAGTAAAAAAAATAATCTTGCAGGAAGGAGACACAGTAAAATTTAATGTAGAATTTCACTCAAAATACTCATTCTAGTGCTTGAATCTTCTTTACTATCAGAAAAGCAAAGTATACTGAGCAAAAACTTAATGATCACGTAGTTTATGCACTGTATTTATAAATTTTAGAATATTTAGGTAGCCATCTTTCTTGAAAACTGTAAGGATACCAAACAGTTTAATCTCACTGTAATCAGTTTATTGACTATTAAAATATAGAATGAAAAAGCAAAGATAATTAACTATGCAATTTTACTGTCAAACCCTCAGGAGAGCAGGGAGAGGGAAGCTGGCAGTTATGTTCAAGTGGGAGTAAGATTCAAGAACTCTGACTGTTGATGCTACTGAGATGGGTGACCTGCAGGGATTTCTTTTGCATTTATACATTCCATCCCTGCATGGGATACTAAAGTTGTCATCTCTGTCAAAAACAAATAAACTTACACAGTCAGTGAAAACACCTCAGTGGTAAAGTTTTAACCCTGAGAATTATTTTAAGTTTCTGTTGGTAAGTCCTACATTGATAATTGCTTAACATTAGCAAAATGTACTTTTTAAGAATATGGCTTCTGGCTCAACTGCAACGTTGAAGGCAGTTTCATTAAAACATTAACATGACTTCATCTTTAATTACCACTTCAAGGTTGGTTACTGATTCGAAATACTGATTAGAAAATACTTCAGTTCTCTGACAAGTTTATAGTAATCGTTTATCATGCTTAAGGCAAATAATAATAGATAGGCAAACACAAACTCTGTTTATTTCAAACTACTTATGATCTATGTGCTCATGTTAAAAAAAATGCATCAAGCCAAGTTTAGTGAGTGCCAGATGCTGGTCTGGACTCAGATCTTCTTACTTTGTTCCAATCCTTGCAGTATCATTTCAATTTTTCAAACCCAGAAATGGATGAAACCAGACAACTCTGAGAATCAAAGGTACTTTTCTGACAGATGAGTTTATGACATAGGCATTAATAATACAAATCTCCCCAAGTGCCTGAGAAATGTGTCTCAGCTGTGAGGGAAAGGACTGCTCCTGGTGATGGGAGGATGGGTCTCCATGCCAAGCCATTACGTGGTCTCTTAGATCATACTTCCACTGACGCTCCAGTTTCTGAAATATGGAGCCATGTCTGGAACTAAAATCAAATCAGAGCCCATTTTGGGTAATTATCATGTGGTAATTCCCTGTGAGTACACTTCTCTGTGCAGAGATGTAGAGGTAAAAGATGGAGCTTGCATAAGTTTAGATAGGGTTTACTGAGTCATTGATTCCCAAACATATGTTTTGTTCTTAACTTCTGTTTGTTTCCAAATTATTTCCAAGAGAATCCAAAAGCAGTCTCATTTTAATTTCTTGGTTCTCTTTTGAGTGCTTGGCTCCTGATTTTGTGAGGCACTAGTTATGTGCAGTCACACCTGTCTGTTTGCACATAAGAGCAGTACTGCAGACTGTAATGCTTCCAGAGAGTTTGGAGAACACCATTTTCATGGACACAGGTATGGTTTCACAATGTTGGCCCAGTGACTTTACAGTTATATACATGTTTTATGAGATTTAGGCCATTTTGTTGAATGCCTTGGTTTAAAACACAGTGCAGTGTGGGTTTGTGTTTTGTATTATTGCAAGTGAGAGTGACTACCCTAACATTTACAAATAATATGCTGATCACAACCCATAAGAGGTTTTGGACTAAAGCAGAATGTGCTGTCAGCATACTTTAAGAAAAATCAGAATAGTGAATAGTAGCCTGTGCCATGTAGCTCTTTTTCTGGTTTGTTGTATGGGATAAGGCCAGTGAACCCTTTTATATGACTGCTTGCCTATGTGCCTCCCAGGAAGAAATTCAAGGTAATGTCACGTATTCTCCTACCTTTCTGTGGCAGGAATGGCACAGCCAAAAGATAAATGGGAATGCAGACATGTAGATGTTAGTGGTAGCCATCCTGTCAGCACCTTGGGGATCGCTCCGTGGTAGCTCAATTTATCACAGCTGTAAGCAGTGTCTTAGAGACACCCAGCAGCAACTAGCCTTGATTTCAGGGGCACAACAGAGTAATTTGAGACCAGTGCACACAAATGTACACATTCACGCTCTCTCTGTTGGCGATTCAGGTTTACTAGGGAAAGGAAACCAGAGACTCCCTTATCTTTCCCTCAGAAAGCTGTCACTCACAGAGGTCTGGGCTTCTTTCTTCTCCCACTTGTCAGTGCATGGGATGGAAGTGACCAAAACTCCATTTGTGTGAGGGAGCTGGGAGGAGGGCATTGCTGGTGGGAACGGAGGCGCTCCTGCCTGCTTCTGGATCACACAAGGCTGAAGCAGGTAACGAGCTCACGCTTCCTATCTCACTGCAGCTTCCCTCTGGCTCCCTCCATCTGGCACAGTCTTGGAGCCAGTGAAAAGCTGTGGCACTGTGCTGGGAGCTGAAGTGCCAGCACCACAAAAGAGAAGTGGAGACAGAAGCTTAAGCCTCCTTAACTACCTCCTGTTTACTCTGGTTTTGGCCAGTAGCATCTCTCTATTTGGGCTCCCTAATCATCCGTGTTGTGAGTAATCTTGAAGCTTTGTGCGTGTTTTGCAAAATAGTCTGGCAAACAGGCAAAAGGAAATAGAGCAAAGTCATTTTTGTGCCATCTCTAAAAAAAAAAAAAAGGAAAGAAAAGCCTACAATGCATACATACAAAGATTCTAATATTTTATTTATTTTATTTTATTTTATTTACAGTAATGTTTTAGAAGAAAATAGATGCCTGGTATAAACAGATTTAAATTTTTTAAATAATGCCAGCGGCATTATTTGCAACAGTTAAGATGTGACTTTTTCCTCTTGCAAGCTCCCTTTAGCAAGAAATAAGACATTTTGAGTTGGATGTTGTTGAATTTAGTGATGAATTTTAGTGAAGTTTAAAATACACTGCTAAAGCAAGTACATCCTTGTATTAACAGTTAGGCCTACTTGGACATTTAGGAATGTAATTACTCCAACTGAAGACATATTTTCACTACCTCTGCATGTTAAAGACAAAAGAAGTGCATATATTTTTATGAACAGCTGCTTGCACATTTTTGAAAATCTGGAACCTAGAGGTTCTCTGAAACACTCTGAAAATGTATTAAAAAAAAGCATGTTGCTAAATCTCTCTTTAAGTTCAGTAAATTTTTTTTCTCTTATTTTTTTATTTGATAACCATGGAAGATTGGTGGCTGAGTATGAACAGATACACTTTTGAATGAGGGGGGAAAGAATTATAACTGTGACAAAACCAGTTCAATTCAAGTTTATTCTTAGATACTTAAGTCAATACATTAATTCAACCTCAGTACATTAATTTGTGATAGTTAAAAACAGTCAATGTGTTTTGTTTTATTTGTTATTTAGTTGAGCAGATGGTAATGGTTTTGACACAATTCAGTTTTTTATTTTTCTTCTTTTCTTTTCTTGAAAAAGACAAGGCTCTTTTTCCCACTTTGTCACAGCTGGTTACCAATCAATCTCAATTCACGGTACAGTGATGATAGCACATGTTGTTCAGGGGCCAAATCTGATTGGGTTGCATTTTCAGCAGTGTTTCATATCAAAAAAAATTGTGTCTGTATGGCAGTGACTGTCAGCACACTATTGTACAACTGTCATTAATCAAAACTAGCAACAATGAATGCATTCATATGTGCCAGAGACTGCCAGATTTCACTCAAAATCACCCAATTTCTATTAGAATTTCCTCACCAGCAGTGTTTTCTCATCTGCCTCTTGTTTCTCTCTTTCTTTCTTCCTTGCCAGTCCCCTGCCAGCCCCTTCCTTCTCGGGTAATTAAAGGCAGATCTGCTCTATTACTTGTAGAACAGAAATTATTTAACGTGGTGCCCAAAAGTGGCTGGTTCATATCTGACACAGACTGACTGGCTGTTTAAAAGACCTTTGCCAGCTCAGTCTGATGGCTGAAGTCTAAGCTAAACTGAATGGTGAAGCACCTCTGAATGTTTAACAAAGAGAAGTACTTAAAATCAATTAGATGGCCATAAATATGTGAAGCTGATGTCTGACACCCCATGGTTTTAGCTGAATGTTAGCATTAATTGGCTAGGAGTCAGCAATATTTGGGCAATATGTCACAAGTTGTTTCTTGACACTGCACATATTTTGAAGGCATTGCCTTCTGAGTGCGCTGGCTACACTGAGGAACAATTTAACCACTACGCTCTGGTTTCCTGCCATTCCATGGTCAGTCCAGGAGCCTGGTAACCTCTCTCTGTGATTGGTAGTAGCAAAGAGAAAGGCCCTAATCCTGATTCCCAAGTGTTCAATAGCACTAATCCAGGTGAGAGTGAACTTCCACAAAAACTCGGGCGAAAACGCCTCGCTGTGGGAATAGGAGGCTGTGGAACAGAGAGGGGAGGACACGCTGTTCAAGGCTGCACAGGTGGATCCTGAACACATATTCAGTCTTCACTCTTTGTTACTTCATGTGGTCCCTTCTTGCACTAACTTCTTGTGCTGCTGTGGATCAGTCTAAAAGCCAGTTTTCTTCCTACCTGCTTCATCTGTCAGAGCTCTTCACTGAACCGTGGTGACTTCTGGGGACAGTGCGGGTGGAACAGATGACTGAGGGGCAGCGTATCAATACTTCAGGACAGCAGATGGTTATAATGTCCCATGGGCCCATCTATGTATGAATCTAATTGCTGGATGGCACATTCTGTCAGGATGGTCCAAAAACCCAGTTTGGCCTTGTAGGAGAAGCGGACTGGGAGAGCTGAATCTGTCCTTGAATTAATTGATAACTGGACCGTGAGAGCGACATGTTTACGCCGCCCTCCGTTTCACGGCCCGCGTGGGAGATGATGGCTGCACCCTTGCTCTGCGTCCTGGCATGCCATGCAGCTGGCTCCTTCCCCCAGCAGCCTTTGCACAATTTGCATGATTGGCAGGTGCAGGCATAAAGGCTGCCCGAGCCTCCAAGGCAGCTGGCTGGCATACCGTCACCGGCACATCGGAGAGAGGAGCGAGTCAGCTGCAGCCCACAGCAGACTGGAGGGCCCTGTCCCAGGCCTCCTGCATCCCAGTTCAAGCAGCCCCTCAGTCAGATGCAGTCCTGCTGCCTCTCTGTTTTTCTCTTGGCAGCACTAAGGGAACCACAGGGATGTTATTTGTCCTATGAAAAAAAAAATAATAATCAATGACTAATTGTTGCCCAGCTTTATAACTCTGATTCCTATATCCAGTTCATATTTATATTACAACTGATCTTAGTTTTCTCATCTTACACGAGCTGAATACAAATTTATGTTTTTAGACTCCTAGGGCTGGCCTCATGTCAAGAAAATAAGCATTTTCTCTTGTCTGCAACTCTGCGGTCACCAAGGACAAGTAACTGCTCCATCAGTGTGGGATACTGTTGTCACATCCTTGAGATTTTCAAGGGGGGAAAATTTGCATTTTCTCTCTTATGTAAACAGTGATTTCTGTTTGCCATTGACTAATGCAGCACAGCATGCAAAAATGACATAATTTGTGAGCAGTCAAGAAGAAATGTTCCTCAACTGCATGTGGCTGTTGAATGTAGTTGCAGTAGATCTGTAGTGCTCCAGAAACGGCATGTTAAGTATTTCTAGCATCATAACTTCCCCCCCCCCCCAAGGCATTATACTGACAAAAGACACATCCCTACAAGTTGCTGAAGTTTGCCATGGCACCTCCTTATTCTTCCCCTTGACACATCTCTTATTCCTTACTTAAACCTGAGGTGCTGCATGTACATACCATTAAGTGTAACTCCTAGGAAAACGGGTTTTGTATGTGGTTATGTTAACTCTGACAGAATGGTTAACCTCAATTTGGTCTTTTTAAAAAATTATTTCTTACTAATTAATAGAATGGACTTACTGAATACAGAATGAAGTTGTATTGTAGTGAGTGTGAAAAGATGTCTTGGCGATAATGTTGTAATTGATACCTAACTAGACCTAACAGAACCCTTAAATGCTTCAACATATAGGACCCCTCAAGTTAAGATGTTTGAAAGTCTGTTAGCATTCAGTGTCCTCTCTAGAAATCTATATTAAAGAAACCAATAGCAATCTATATTATGTACAAAAAAAATTATGTTTCATGTTCCCAAAGCATTTAAAAATGCTTACAGAGCCTGACAACCTTCCTCTGAGTAACTGCATTGCATTCTTATTCATCAAAACTTTTAAGGGTGCTCTTCCAAATGAACAAGTCTGTAAGTTCTTTACTGTATAGCAAAGAGAAGGTAAATCAGTCCTTCTGAAGTTATGTCATGATTGTGAATGCAGTGAGAAATAGTACTGGCATCTCCTGAAGTCTTGATCTTTCTTTAGTTTCATGCTCCTATTTCACTGTTTGGTAAATGAGAATCTGAAGCCAACTTCAGGTTCAAGATGACTTAATTTATCGTAGGCTTACTATGTGAAGAAGAAATGTTGTTGAAAATAATTTTACGAGAGAGTATTTCAAGATTAAAATATCCATACTGGAATTCAGTGTTTTCCTGATTTGGGGACCACCAAATGCACTTCATAAAAGATGAAGTCTCCCATTGACTTTAATGAGCTTTGGATGAGAGCCTAAAATAGTTTGTTAAGCATGACTTCTGCAGGATAATAACAATTTAACTGAAAATATTTTTCTGGATATAAGCACTTTAAATGCCTCAAGAATGAATGTTCGCTGCATATTGGAATACTTTGTATTAATTCACATTTTATACATCCTCATAGTTTTAGAATTATTTCAGCAGGAGAAACAAAGAAATGGAAAAAGCATAATTGAATTGTTTCTAATGTGTTTTAGGAAAGAGAAAATGTTATTGTCCACCCTTAATGAATCATTTTGGGGTATTTCTGTGAAATTGATAAATCTGCTTTAATGTGCCTCTTCAATAAATGTCACATTCCAGAGCTTGAATATATTTTTTATTGTCTGCAATCAGGTAGTGTGAGATCCTACCAACATGCTCATGGTTCCCTAAGGGATTGCTGCTGTAGGGAAAAACTGTACATAAAGGGAAATTTCCAAATCAGCAAAAGGTAAAATGTGTAGCTCACACAGTTTAAAGGCATGATAAACCTGAGCTGTCATGTATTGATAACTGATGTCTGATAGCCTAATTTTATCTTATTGCTCTAGATCAAGGACAAAGTGAATGATATTATTAATAAAGCCCTAATACTGAGTGAACATAGCAATACTAATTTTATGTAAAGTTTCTAACTAATGCAGAGCGCAATAAAAATGTCACGAAGATTAATGCTTGTCGGAATTATCTAATGCCAGATAATAATTTATCTTCCAAAGTTGGCTCCAAGATAGATTCAGAGTGGCGTAATCCAGGTGGTAGATTTTGTTCCTCTCTGTTGTCCACAGAAGGAGTTTTCATCCTTTTCCTGTCACACAGGTATGACATCAAAGACGACTACACTCTGCGCATCAAGAAAGCCATGAGCACGGACGAGGGAACCTACACTTGCATTGCTGAGAACAGAGTTGGAAAAGTGGAAGCCTCTGCTACCCTCACTGTGCGAGGTGAGTGTGTCCTGTATGGATAAATTGCTTTCTGATGGAATGGGCCACATCCTCCCCTGGCATTGTTTGGGTTTCACGTACCCTTGGGCAGTTGTGGGTGCCCGGCAGTGATTTACATCACTGGTGAAATCCTGGTCCTGGTGATATTTCAGGTAAAATTTTAGTTGACTTCAATACGATAGGATCTCCCTGCAGTTAAAGAACTGTGTTTTTATTGAAGAACATATACATATATATGCTTAAGCATATACATAACCGTGGGCATATGTGAGCCATCATTTTAGGCCATTATTCACATTTCTTTCTCTAAGAGGTACAAGGAGTATTGTAACTATATCAATGACAAACATAATGCAGATAATATTATTATGTGATTAGCTCTGCTATAATTAAACTCTCTACCATTACCCTTTATCTGCAAGATAAACCATAGCTAAAGGAAAGAGAAAATCCTAATTAAATTTTGTAAGTATTGCAAGGTAAAGACTAACATATTCTCTCCTAAAATATTTGTGGTCTATAGTACCCAGTCTGTTTATGTGCTGCTGTTTGATTTGGTAAGGAGGCTTTAAGGCTGGTAGAATAATGAGTTGACAAAATATCTTTTGTGACAGTAGATATAGACATGCTAAAGATTAAGGGGAGAGAAAAAGTTTGTAGGCTAATATTTCCATATGAGTAAACAGAATATAATAGTCATTACTACATTCCAAAAGATAAGCAGCAATTTGGCACAATGGATATCATGCAGACACTATTTCACAGTTTAGTGGTGCATGCTGACGGTTTTCAGTAGAGCTGTGAAAGGTTAATAAAAACATTTTTAGCTTTATCTGTCCTCCTCTTTTCATACACATTAAATCAAATGTTCAAAGTCTCAATGGATTGCTTTATTAGAACTAGGGTCAACTGACCCAAGAGGCCAGCTTCCATTTCCATCCATTTAATGCATGGACACAGTTCAGTTTAATTTGCTGAATTCAAAGGGACAAAAAAAAAAAAAACACCGAGTGGCTTTGAAGGGGAGAGATCTTAGTATGTAACAAAGAAAAGAGAGCATTGTGATAATCCATCTGCTGAAATACTACCTCAGTGTTCACTTTAGACCATGGTGACAATGCAGCTCTTCCCGTTTTAAGCTGAAGAAATAGGTTTACCTGCTACATGCTTATGTAAGAGGTTGTTCTTCTGTATTGTGACATGAGAAAAACAGTCACCACAGCAAACTCCCAGAAATAGTCTCACCCTGTTCCTTTGTCACAGGCAGGATCACAGTATCCCATAAATCTGGTAACCAATTCACTAGCCTTTAAACACTCCTGGAACTGTGTCCACTGTGTACATTACTGGAGCAAGCCTTTCAGATTTGCTACCCAGACTTGTGATATAAACAATAGTTAGAACCAAGACACCCAAGCTTGAACACGATGAAAAGTGAAACTACAGAAAAAAACTCGAGGAAATACATAATTTAATTGATTTTCCCACAAAAAAGCAGATTGTTATTGTCTTGTGTATTTTTTCCTCCTGGGTTTGTCATTTATGGTCAAATACATAATGTTTATCCAACTCTAAGGAAGCCATGATATTAGAAGCTTACTAAATGTTCAGGATATGTCAGAAAATGAGAAAAGTGAAGAAATTCACCAGAGAAGTCTGTTACTCCGAATTTTCTGAAAACAAAGGACTAGGAAAACTCCCATTGACTTTAAGGGGACCATGAGCAATGGTCTTTTTAATTAAAAAAAGTCTTAATTCTGAATTCTTCAACTTTAACAGTTTTATCTGACACTACTTTTACTGTAACCACTTGTCACGCAGAGGAGCAAAAACACTTAGCTTTTCAAAATTTACCTTAAGGGTGCCTTGGTCCTTGCAGGTACCAAATGGTTGCATATGGCAACCTGACAGCAGTGCAATCCTCAGCTCCCAGTCAGGAAGGTTGAATTACACTGTCACAAACACCAGAATCTGAGGTCTGTGACTCAGACTTCAGGCCCTCCCTTGGAAAGATGCAAATCACTTACACCTTGTCTTTCTGCAGAAGAAGGAATATATTCATAATTCTAAAAGCCAAAAAGTGTTCCAATAGATGATGGGTGAGAAAGGGCAGCAGGCTTGAAACAGTTAAATGAAGTGGGTATCCCAAAGTAGGGATAGAGCCATGGAGAGATTGAGAACTAAGAAGGTCCTTGCATCCTCTGTTACTTCTGAATCTGCATGTCTTATGTTTGACCCTAGCCTGCACATAAGCACACAGACTTGGTAATCTTCTTAAAGAGAGAAAAAAAAATAAAAAAATTGTGCTGTTGCTCAGCAATGTGTAACTATTTCTGCTGCTGAAACAAGGGAAGCTTTGCCTACACAGATGCAACCTGGGGTCAATTTTATATACAACTTTTCAGCTCTTCTGAAAGGGATATCTATATTTTATTAACAGGGGGACTGGCAGCCCTCTTCCCCAGCACAAGTATAATGAAGGGCTGTCGCTATAATCAAGAAATCACTTGTTGCAGCAGCAATTTTCAATCTTGATATCAACCTGAAACAGTATTAACCTGTCGATCATTCAGCAGCAATTTTTTTAGGAAATAGAAGTTACCTAAGGAGTGATTTGGGAGGTTCTGGGTTGAAGTCCCTGTGGCCATTTCAGCCTATTTGTTATATTTTCATCAGCAGTGTCAGTGAGGAAAAAAAGAACCTGTGCTGTAAGCTTTCATGTCCTTATTGAATGAGAAAAACTGTCCTGGGCTTTCTGTAGCCCTTACTGCTGTACTGACTGGTCATGCTTAAAATTCAATTGGTGTTTGACTCAGAAAGCAAAGGCCTTGCATCTACTGGCATGACATTCGGCAGCGTGCGGCTTAAATTGATGTGTTCATCGGGATCTAAAAGTTTGTGCTAATGCAATGCAATTTTTCTTTTATCAGGCATTAACAATGATACTTGATGATGGCATGCGAAGATAATAAAAATGTTTCTCAGAGAATGGTTCCAGTCAGCTTGTTCAGATGCTGTGCTCAAGTAAATGGGATAATAGTGGCACGTGACTGAGCGATAACAACAGTAAACATTTTACTCAGGCTGTCATTTGAGGGGTTAGCAATCATGGTAGTGTCCATAGTGGAAGGTAACATTACACGTCATGCATTCTGACAGATATTCTTTTCTTTTTTTAATTTCTTTTTTATGTTCTCACTACACCATTGTAATGTCAACAGCTCGCCCCGTTGGTAAGTAACCATCCTTCTATCCATTTTAGCATGGCTTCATGCAATGCTTCATCTTTCATTTGCAGCAGCATTTAACTGGCTGAAAGGAGCAGCCAGCGCTTAATAGTCGTAACTGTCTAACACCAGGCAAGTGATTTTGACTGACAAAGTGCTGTTTCTGAACTTTGTATTTTCTGCTGTGTCGTGTATAAACTCATTTTGCCAAATCACCAGCAAGTGCCAATCAGAGAAACGGGGGTGGGTGTGGTGATACAGAGCAAAAATCACTCATTTAGATGTTTTTAATGGTCTGTTTATGGGCCTGGTATAAAAGCCATTGAAATCAAGAGAAAGGATTGTATTGACTTTGCTGAGCTCCTACCAGGCCCTAAACGATCAGCTCATCCTGCTTTTATTGCACAGCAGTAATAGCACAGGCTTTGCATGTCCCGTCTTCCTTGTGTCTTTCAAAGAGCTCTGAAATGAAGTGATCCTGAAATCAGAGAGGGGATGGAGTAGATTTTCCTACTTCTTAAGAAAGTTCATCACTGATTTTTGCCTTTGGGTCATCTTGGAGTGCAGTTTGAAATGCACTGTGTAGGATGCAGACTGTTTTGAAAAACAAGTCCTGAGGAAGACAACCTCTGAATTTTTTATTCCCACACTGAAAATTTTCCTATGCCTTTGAAATTCTGAAAATGTACAAAAAATACAGCTAAGCATAATGGAAATTTTGCAACTGTCAGTAGCTGAAATTCACTTTTGGTGTTCAGAAATATCCTGAACATACTATTTCATTTTCTTTCATGGACAGTTACTCTGTGCCTGTATGGATTTAGTTTAATGAGTTGCACTGCTCCTCTGATTTTTGTAGTTTGTGTTTATATGTGTCTTGTCAAATAATATGGTTACTCCGATTTTTTTGGATTAGTGTAAAAAGTTGGTACTGCTGTTTATGGGGATTGCTGAGCGGGTTGGTCTTTATTTATTTAGTCAAAACTTTTGCTAGATATGTGTTTGACTGAAGTCTGTGAGTTTGAAGTCATCTTAGCTCTTCACTGTTCCGAGTTTGGAGGAAGAAAGGTTAGAATAATTAAAAGATAAAATCCAAGTTAGGCCTCTTTTTTCCAGAACTAAGGTGATCCCATCTTATTAGCTTCCTTGGACTAGCAAACATAGAGCCAAGCCAAATACCTCCACAGTCATGGCATGGCTTATCCAAGCCTGGAGAATTCCCTGTACAGAATAGAAATTCACTCTTCTCCATTTGGGGTTTTGATAGCAAGCTTTAAATCCAAATCACTTCTGTATTACTTTGGCATTATGCTGGTTCTTAAGAAATTAATTCCCGAGAGTTGTAATAGTGTAAAAATGGAGTAAACTTGCAAGAAATTTTTCCATTTCTTAGAAAGTGCAGCATGAATTTAGTGTGCTTTTAAGATAAATCTTTCATGTCAGGGGATGCTGCTTCTTCATGTACTAAGAAATGCCACAGGATTAAAACTATTTTACTTCTAGGTATTTTTCTCACTTTGCTGACTCTTAAAAAAAAAGGCAAGAAAAAAAATCACAAAGTAGAGACCGTTTCAGGCTGTGTGAAAGCCATATAAAACAGATGACTGGAGATTCACAAGAAAATGATAGGTTTCAGCAGTGTTGATGGTGTCTCATTTCAGAGCACTGATTCTTTTTTAAGGCTTTTCAGGCCATTGAGTCATCCCTGATTCCATCTCCAAAGCTTATTCAGCAGCTCTTGGTCCCCATTTACTTTATGTCCAGGTATATGATCCCTTAATGTGATCATGCTGAGCTCAATTTCACATATTCCCTGCTTAGGCTATTTTATTTTGTTGCAAGAGAACATTCTTCTTTTACATCATTTATTCAGGAAACTAAAATTAGAGTGGTTGATCTGAAAATAATTATCGCATGGGCACATGGTCTTTATCAAATTATTTAATTTCCAAATTATCTTTGTGACTTGGGAAAAGATTGTTGAGTAACTAAGTCCAACCCCAAAGATATTTGATGTATATATGACTCCCATACAGGTGTGTATGTCGTGACTGCTGTGTAGAAGCAGATCATTGTATGTCAATCACTTTTATGAGATCCTGTACCTCCAGACAATGATAGTGTCTACCTTTATTGACATTTGGGCTTAAGGACCTGAAATCAAGCTGATTTCTGCAGTTCATAGCTCTGTTCCACTCTAGAACAGGCAAAGCAGGCAGCTACCTAACCTGGGGTTTTTTTCAAATTTAAAGCCTGGTAAGGCAAACCAAAGTAGCTTCCCTCTCCACCAAGAAACCCAAGTGATCCTCTGTTAAAATTGTCATTTGACAAGAATGGTGAGTCGAATAGCATTTGTAGCATTGTTTTATTCAGGAAGTTAACTGGAAGGCAGAGCAAAAATACCTCTCCTTGCCAAAAGGAAGCTAAAGCAAACACTACTTAATGTTATTAAGCTCACAGCTCTCTAGGAGATTGACATTTTAACAGAAGTATATTTATATATTTATGTATATGTTAAAGTGTAGGGGAGCCATTTAAAAGTTTATATTCTTTTGTGACACCAGAGAATTATCTAGGTACTTCTACCTTTCATCACTGTCTCTAATTCAAAGCAGACATGTTTTGTCTTTATTGTGCTTCAAACAAGACCAAACAATTCTTTTTTTTTCAATGTCTTGTCACTGAAGAACAGAGAAACACATTTTTAATGTTGCAGGATTGTAATCCTTGTTGCAAATGGAATAATTTTTGTTTTCTGGTGAGTTTTTGTCTGTTTCAAATATTTCTATTCTGATATTTTTATTTAAATTTCAGCTTGAGTGAAAATTCAGGAGTGGGGTTGCCAGTGACCATCTTTGGTTCAAGCAGCTATTAACAAATGGTATATACTACATAGATAAAATGAGGTATGGTTCTGCTCGAGGTGGATGGCAGCTGGTGAATTTAACAGCTCTATGCCAGATTATTCATCATGGTTGAATTCGCTGCTAGGAATAAATGCGTTGCCCGTTTCTAAAATAGATGTTCTCTTATTTATAACCTTTTGAAAAGATTTCTGACAGGATTCGCAACAGATGGGTTTAGGAAACAAGATATTATCTCTATTTAGACCTTTCTCTGGAGTTGCTTCACTCATTAGATGGATTTTTCCAGATGAATTTTCTCACTTTTGCATTCTGCTGTATTTCTTATGGCAGCTGGGCAGGAGAGTAACTGCTAAAAGAAGAACAATAGTTGGGAAGAGCCCAAAAGTTTCATATGTTCCCATTGACAATGGCACTCATTTTAGAAGCAGTTACATACTGCTTTGAGACAGAAGACCTTCAAATAGAAGATCTATGAAGATCTGTCTGATGTCCCAGTTACTTTTTTAATAATCATTCAAAAAATCATTCAGATGACAGAGTGCTACTCAGTTTGCAAATTGATTTCAACTAAGTCTGAGTGAAAAGTCAGTTCTTTGCATTTCAGTTGCTTTGCAGTAAGTCAGGATTACTCAGTTTGTTGTCATATGCTATAACTCATCTTCCCAGAAAGAAGTGACTTGCAGCAAAAAGCTGGACAGTTTTGCCACCTGGATAAAAAACAAGTATTTGGAATTAACTAAGGAAGTAAAGGGAGACCAAGTTACAAAATCTTAACTTCCCTACCATGTTGGAGAAGAGACAAACAGATAAGACACCTGCTAGGAATTTTCCAAGTTTCTCATTAATTAAATATAGTCTATTCATATTTAAGTACAATGTGACTCTGATGCATTTCATTCCGAACTGAGAAGTTTTCCCAACATAAATCAGCCTGGCCTGACTTAGTGGTCTGTTAGGGATGGTACAGCATGAAACATAATAGAAAGGGCTGTATATTAAACAAGGGTGTATTAGGTGTTGTGGCTAGAAATTACATTGCTCAGACGGTTCAGATTGGTAAGTGAGAGAGAATTCTCTTTGCTCTCCTTCATCCCAACTCTTTCAGGGAAAATCTATATAGGATGAATGCTCTTTATTTTTATTACGTTCATGAACATATCACCTTCACTTGAGACACTGAGGATATATAAAATATCAGTAATTTCGATTGGTGTGTGACAGAAGAGATGAGATCATGCTTGGCACTCCGGTGCCATCTTTCAGTGGCACAAATCTCCGGTCTATATCAAAACGTGCTGTGTTGCCTCTCAGCTACCTCATACAGAAATTTTCAGAAGAGGGTAAGGACACCAAGGGACACTAGGCTTTTTGGATCTGTTTCTTCCTTAAATGAAAGAATAAGACATCATAATTGTTTAAAAAATAGGCAAATTCTTCAGATTAAAGAAAAAAGGTTGCCATAAATTGGAATTCAGATTTCTTCGTATACTGGTAAGAGATTAAAGTATGGAGCTAACTTGTTCTGGTATTTCATAGGCTTTTAAAGAGCAATCTAAAAATCTTGAAGTCCTTAGCATGTCTACTTTGACAAAAGTTTACTAGCTGAACTTAAGTTGAATCATAAATTTCGGATGTCATAGAAATAGACTTTGCAATGTGTGGGCCAGAATGGCTCTGCAAGTGGACACTGAGCACATTAACCACCAAGCATTTAAGTGCTGGTCCACAAAACTCAGCTTCATTTCCAGCTCCTCCAAATCTTTTTGGGGTTGCCAGATAGAGGTCAAAACAGAAAAACAGAAGATCTGATGGAGGATTCTTCTTTGAAGATAAGCATGAAAAATGACAGTGTATGTTCTTGAATTATTAGCATGTCATACTGTGGCATCCTGCTCGTTCCACTGTGGCTCCAGGTGCCAGTTCTCATGCTGTTTCTCTTAGAGAAAACCCACTTACAGCAAATGCAGGAAGTAAGTGATCAAGCACCCTATTTTTATTTATTTTCTTTTTTTTTTAATTGCTGAACTCTAGCTCGGGAAAATTTTAAGAAGTTTAATGCATACATTTTTTTAATTTTGCCAAAACATGCTCAAATCATGGGAATTATTTTCTTACTTCAGTGGCTTCTGAGTATCTCCCTAAGTCTTTGAAAATTAGTGTATAAAAAAGGTCTTTAGATGTGTTGCTCTCCCCAAACTTTTCCCTTCCTTTCTTGTAAAGGGAGAAATCGCTTACTTTACTTCTAGGGGAACGTGAAAATCAATACATTAATCCATTCACTTTTCATTTTACTTTCTTTTCTGAATTGCTGCCAGCCATAATGCAGTTTGGATATTATCTCGGTGTTATTCAACAACAAAATAGTATGCCCTATTCCTTGAATGCTGGCATTGTCAGTCAGAATAAATAGTCATTTCTCTTTCTCCTTTTCCTCTCTTCATTTAACAGTTGCCCAAATTGAGCAGAGTATCTCCTCTCAACCTTATTTATTCTCAAGTGTAAACAAACC
Organism: Pseudopipra pipra; assembly: GCF_036250125.1. Classification (NCBI taxonomy): domain Eukaryota; kingdom Metazoa; phylum Chordata; class Aves; order Passeriformes; family Pipridae; genus Pseudopipra; species Pseudopipra pipra. Next base: position 1,862,471 of record NC_087550.1, read on the forward strand.
AGGAATTTGTCATCTTTCTCACTATAGAGGGAGCCTATTATCCTATCCAGGCTCTTTACTCTTTTCATCATCTCCTTAGCTCTTCTCTTCAGCATGTGAATTCATGGTTTTTTGAAGATTACACTCGTTATTTTGACGAAATCTTACTGTATCAGCAAGGGGTATGCTTTTCCTTTCTAAACATATTACCAGCAAACCCTCCTGCTCTCTCCTGCAAAAAAAAGGAATAAAGGCAGATTACATGTCTTTTTGTTGGCATAATTTGTTTTGTTTAGTAAACTCACAGAAGGTAGAGTAGCACAAGCCATCCTCTTATGGTACAGTTTACGTAGGCAAGCAGACTAAAGTATTAAGATTTTTGGAGAGCACATCTTTTCTATCTGATCTGAGCAAAAGGTACCTCCCGAATCTCAGACACTTGAGGAAAAAGAAAAAAATTTAAAAAGCATTATCTAAAGTCAAGTCGTTGTTATGGAATAATGGAAGTTATTGGGCAGAAGAATCAGTGCTCCCTCTCTTTAAATGCATCAGAACTAAGTGAAGGACTTTGTAGATGGGATTTTCCAGCAGAATCTGTAAGGTGAAGGGGCTGCTTAAAAGACATGACTGGACAAGATAGAATAAAATAGAGATGTATGACTGAATGAGAACAGGCTACAGTCTAATGCTGAGATGAAATTATGACCAGGTATTTAAACTGAATATTTAAATGCACTGTAAAACAAAGAGAAGGAGAGGGTCAGGAAAAGTGCTAGTGATGAACTGAGAGCACTGGAAATGGGGATGTGGGATCAGAAAGTAGATGTCCTTCTGTTCAGCTATGTAAGAGACAGAGTTGGATTCTTTAAAATTATTCTCAAAGTTTTGTTTTATTAACATTATTCCTAGGGAAGAATGAGGAACAAATCTGTTTTTTCTGCCATGAAGGTTTATCCCACTTCATTCTTTTAGGTCATTCAGGGATAAAAGAGAGATTCTACATGTCAAAATATATAGGACAGTTAGTGTTTTTTATTTATTGATTCTCTAGACTTCTTTCACCTCTTTCAAAGAAAGAAAAAAGTGTTTATGCTTCCATGCTTTAAGAGATTATCTGCTTCAGTGTTTCAGAGCAACTGAAGGATAAAAATGTTGTTATATGTGAAATTCAGAACCTGAATTTAAATTGAAAATTAGAACAATTAGTATGAAGGAAGGTTTAGCATTCTCAGATGATTGAAGTGTGGTCTTTTCACACCGTCGTGTTTTTACACGGTTCATCTGAAAACAGCAAACAAACAAAAAAAAAAAAAAAAGGAATTTCTCACTTTCCATGAGACAAGAGCAGAATGAAGGACACTTGCAGGAGAACTGGTCCTGGCAATAAACTTGCTGAGACCCCACTTCCCCCTCTCCACTTCTTGCTCTGATATCTGAACTATGGATTACTGGAATTTACCCAGGTTATGGGAAGCTGCTTTTCAGAAGACTCCAAACCAGGCAGCTGCTTTGCCACCTCCACCCATGTCATTTTAAAATAATATCATGGGTCTAGTGAAGGACTTCATGAATCACTTGTTAACCCCATAACCTACCCATTCCTCTGGTTTTTGGCAGAACCATTCACCTGAAGAAGAAATCATGAAACAAAGGAAACACTATAAATGAACAAGCAAGAGGACATGGTTTTAAAAAAGAATTCCCACAAAATGAGATCTATGTATTTGTTTCAAAGACCACTGCACTCATGCAGCCTAGGGTATAGTTATAGATTCCTATGTTAACGTGATGCTCATGACAGATTAAAAAAGGAAACTCATTTTCCAGGCAACTCAGTTCTAACTCGTGTGCTAAAAAGTTCCTGCCTTCCCCGTGTGTTAACACACCTAATCATTGGAGCACACCATGAGATTATGCCTTTTCCCTTTAAAGAGAATTATCATCCTCAACTTCCATTAATTTATCCCTGATAAGAAAGATCTGAATTAGTAATAGGCCTAAGTTGTCTCAGTCTTCTGTAATGGCTCCTGTGTCAGAGGCTACACCCTTGATTTATCATTAGTCATAGCTAATAGTGCACTAATAACTTTGTGTCCTAACAACCACACATCACTTTCAGTACCCATTAAGAAGATCTAAATTTACGAGGGAAGAACTGCTGAATCAGCCCAGGTTTCTAGTGTTTGAGACTGCACATATTTTCTGGTTTTCTCTATTTACTCCATCATCAATAAGAGCCTTGCAGAGCATCTTTCAAAACTTTTAGACCTTTGCATTTGTACTTTTTGGCAGCTTGTGCCATGCTCAGGGCAAACATTGTTACAAGGTGTGTAAGTAGGACCTTACAGGGTTTTTTTCATTTGTTTCACAAAAGTACTTGAAATTCCAATATCTGCCAGACCTTCTAGACAAATTTAACCAATGACACACAAAGTCAGAGGATCATTATTCTCTTTAAAGAGTTCCTGTACTGTCCTTCAATTATCTGAGCTGGTATCAGGAACTAGCAAAGCAATCCTACAAGTAAGTAGTCCTACTCCATAGATGATGTGAAGGGTTACCTCCCTTTCCAAAATACATATTACTTTACCTGGAGCTCTGGGGGCTTCTCCTGTCCTCTGTGTGAGTGTTTTAGAAGCAAGTCTTGATCTGTATTTGGTAAGAGTGGAACCGAGTTCAATCTCTTAAAATATCCCTGTGTATCAAAACCAGCTGAAGTGGCCACATGAATGTTTTCACTGTGGTAAGGATTTGAAAGGAGCGTTGAGATACCAGCTTCAAGTCTTTGTGGGCTATGCAAAAGAACATTGGGATGTTAGTGGGGTTTCAGAAGTCAAAAAGCAATTTGGGGAAGGTGACGTTATCACTCTCTTGCCTCCAGACTGAACTACTGAGTCTAACTTTGTACCAAGCCTAACTTTGATTGCCCAAATGAAATTAGTTTATCACTGCAAATGTACAATGCTGAAAAGGAATGAGAGTTGGGAATCTTAGGTTGCTCTGCTGTCTCTTCCCTGCTGGAAGAAGAACTGAGATTACAGAATCTTGGTGCTTTAACAGCCAGTGTCTTTCTTCTTATTCCTCAAGGCTTTTCCCCCCTACCATTATCTGAGTTTTGCTTAGGATATTTACAAGTCAGCATATTTCCCTTTACCCCCTTTGAACCAGTCATAGAAATGTATTTATGGATAATAAACAATTCCAGTTTAAAATGAAGCACTCATCTTTATCACTTTAGCTTGCCTATGTGATCTTCATGTGCAGTTGACTATCAACTGAATTTAGTCATAATTAAAGGTTGTCAAATCTGTAATTTAAGCCCTTGGAATTTGTTGCTGTCACTCTTTTCCTGTAATATATTATATTTTCAATGGTTTTGATCCAAGGACTACACAAGCCAATAGGAGAATTTCTACCAGCTTCAATGAAGTTTGAATAAGGCCTCATATTCTATGGTAGAATCATAGAATCGTTTAGGTTTGAAAATCACCTACATATCCTTTAAACACCTCTAGGGATGGTGACCCACCACTTCTCTGGGCAGCCTGTTCGGGTGCTTGATTATCCTTTCAGTGGAGAAATTTTTCCTAAAATCCGATCTAAACCTCCTCTGGCACAACCTGAGGCCATTTCCTCTTGTATATCATCTGTTACCTGGGAGAAGAGACTGACCCACACCCAGCTACAGCCTCCTTTCAGACTGTTGGACAGAACAATAAAGTCTCCCCTGTGACTCCTTTTCTCCAGGCTAAACGACCCCAGCTCCCTCAGTCTCTCTTCATAGGACTTGTGTTCCAGACCCTTCCTCATCTCAATTGCCCTTCTCTGGACATGCTCCAGCCCCTCAGTTTCTTGTAGTGAGGGGCCCAAAACTGAACCCAGGATTTGAGGTGTGACCTCACCAGTGCTGAGTACAGGGGGACAGCACTGCCCTGGTCCTGCTGGTCACACTATTTTTGATATAAACCAGGTGCTTCTTGCCCACCTGGGCACACTCTGGCTCATGTTCAGCCACTGTTGACCAGCAACCCCAGGTCCTTTCCCACCAGGCATCTTTCCAGCCTCTCTTGCCCCAGCAGGGGGTTATTGTGACCCAAGGGCAGGACCTGCCACTTGGCCTTGTTGAACCTCACACTACTGGCCTTGGCCCATTGATCCAGCCTGCTGCAGTAACGATACTGGAGTAAAACTTGCTGCTATATCTACTTTTACCTAAAATCAGCAATATAATGCATGAACCCCAGGGCCCCTGGGCTGGGGAAGGTACTGTGATCAAGCTATCATAATAAAATTCCCTTGGGATCATTGAATTCAGCGTGAAGCACAAATCACAGGGTCTGCTGAGAAAACCGCGTCACTGGAAGAAAATGTTGCTAGTGCTTGATATGGGATCAATGTACTTTTTGCTATAAATTCACATTTTTATCTGGTAATTTTCCCCTCTCCTTCTGAGTTGTCTGCCACATTTCTTATCAGATGACCAGAGTTCACACCTAAGAGGGATGAACTCACTGTCTCAGTCAAGCTTCTCTACATCAACAGCTTTATCAGCTCTTATTGGCTCAGTGTAACCTTTAGTATTCAGTAACAGTACTGGGAAAGAAATGCATGCAATCCATCCCATCAGATTAGAGGTTCTGCTAATTATTAAGATTGAAGAAGAGTTGAGAAATCCCTTTGAAACAATTTGAAGTGTCTGGTTTTGGGTTTTTTTTCACAAAGCTCTTTAACACTGGAGCAGAGTCTACCTTCACATACATTTATTAATAGAATAACAGATCCATTCAGTCATGCATAAACCAACAATCCCAGAAAGAGTGCAGCAGAATGCACTCTTCCCATTTCGAACAACATGACTAAAGCTCACTCACTACCGCTCGTGCTTTTCTATCTCCATTTTAATTCTTGCAGCCAAATACTGTTCTGTGCTGTAAAAACAGTTCTGAACATGATGTGATTAACCTTAGGTTCCCCCCATCCCCTCATCTCACAGCCCCCTCGTACGTGGCCTGTGCTTTCTATTCATGTTCAGCCATCTGATTTCCATATCGTCCCGCTCAGCCTCCCGAGCGGCTATTAGCATAACAGAGCTTTGCTGTGACATTGATTGAAGCCAGCGCTTGCTGAATGCGGTATCAAAGCATAATTTGCCAGAAATCACATCTAATTTACTGTGTACCATTTAAATTTCTTAAAAAAAAAAAAAAAAAAAAAAAAAGGCAGCAATTTCAATATAAGTATACTAGGTTTGTAATCTTAATTCTTTTTTTCCCCCCCACCATAGTTTTGGCTAGTCTGCTGGAATCTGAGTGATATATTTCATTTTGGAGGCACTGTCTTTGACTTTCAGATGTTAATTAAGCAGGAGTTTTTCCACTCTGTTTCTTCCTATGCACTTAATGCTACATCTGAAACAGTAAAGAGTAATAGTCTGGTAGGCACAACACTCGGTTTGCTGCTTCATAACAGTTTTTTCAACAGATTCTTCTAATGACCTTAATGTTTAGCTTGAATGAAGCATTTAAGTACCACATAACTTTAACAGCTGAAGCTGATCAAGCCTGCTGTTATTTCTCTAACTGTACCTTTTCAGAATGTTTTTAAAATTCACCTAATTTGAGAGCAGCAATAATGGCTTGAATAAGTTTTGTCCAACGTTCCCCTGAAGCTACGCTTTGAGCAAGTCATGATATCAGTTGGCCTTTCTGCAAAGTGGAAGTAATAATATTTATCCACCTTTATAAACAGCATCTATATATGAACATAATAAGCTCTGCTTTTAGGAAAATTGAAGAGCCCAAGTGCTTATTCTGTCAAAGAAGCCTTGCTGTCTCTGAGTAGGGTCACACTGAAGTCTGGAGATAATGTCTTAGTGTTTGGGTAGTTATACTTGACCAAGAATTTATCCTGCAATTATTAAGTGTTACTTTCACTTTTCAAATTGCACTGTTTGACTAGAAATTGACAAATAAAGCTGATATGGTGAAAACGTTGTTTAAATGCTATATACAATATTATTTTAATCAGAGTCTGTCTATAAACAGAGCTATAGCTGAATATGACAACAAACTATAACAAAAGGAGGGTTTCTTTCATTATAGAACCCTGTCTTTGAATAAGTTAAAAAAAACCCAAACAACTCACACAATGTTTTATTTTTCCAAAATTATGTTTGTCATGTTATTTAAGATTATGTTGTTAAATAGTTTAGCTGAAGAAACTCTGATGTGAATAAAAGCTCCAATTCATTTATTTTTTTTATAGTAAATTTCCAGTAATTATGGCTGCAGAGGAAACTAGAAAATATGTGATTGCACAACTAGATATTGTTGTTTGCTGGGGTCTTTAGAAAGGTTAACTTAGTAACTATGAGGCCACAGACCTTCTATTCATCTAGTATGGCAAAAGCTGGAAAGGACTTGGTGTGTGGAAGGCAGTGAACGGAACAACAGGATCCATCCTTGTCTGAGCTACAGGCTTATTTTCCTTTTCTGTTTTTGGAAAATAGGAAAAAAAAAGAAAGAAAAAAAAGATCGTTTTTCTGCTCTTAGGAAAGTGAGAAATATTCAAAGTTAGGGATAGGTCAAAGCTAGGGATAGGAAACTAGGTAGGAATTAGGATGTATATCTCTCATTGTGCCTTGACTACCAATTATCTTAATTTGATCCTTGAAAAGCAACGAATTTGGTTCTGTTGTATCTGCTCAGAGCTTGGAGTTATTGATTTACAACACAGCCTTGTGCGTGTGAGAGTGTTTCAGATGAACCCTTAAACTTGCCTGCCTTGCATTTATGCAGTTACATGACTTGAAAGATGGGCTCGTGGAAATGCCGAACCCTTCTTGCTGCTGTTCAGCTGCCTCAGAGCACTGCCTGTAGAACATACCCCCAGTGCACCAAGCATGCCTGCAAAGTCATCTTGGGCATCCATCATGCTTAGGTTTTATCTATGGGATGGTCTCCTGGTGCCAGGTTTTGAGCATCACAACAGAAAGATTGTGGTCTCAAGGCCACCCATAAGGCAGCAAAGACATAGGACTCATGCGTTGTTCCTGCCAAATCAAGGTATAACACCTGGAGAGGTTTTCTTCTCTCTGCTGTGCCTGAGGTTGCTGTTGATTCTATATTGATATCCTGGGCAATGAACTTCTGTGGCTGAGCAGCAAACACTGGGCTAGCCCAGTGACCTTTATTAAGCAGGTGGTCAGAACCGTAGAGATACCTAAGATATGCCTAAGGAAGGGGAGGTTTCTACTTCACAGCTTAAAGGTCTCTCTCTCTTTCTCCTCCTGTGTGACTGACTGAGCTAACACATGCACTGATTATCACACTGCTGCTTCCTGACACCTGTAGGTGTTTGTTGCATACAGATTGCTTGGTAGAACCAGGTGAGGGAAAAACAAGTAACTCGCTGCAGCTCAGCACTTTAAGAGTAGAATAGCATGAGTTCACTTCCTACAGTATGTATAGACACACCTTATAGAAACCTCAAAACATATAGCTATAAACAGGCAGCAGCAGGGCACTAAGGCCTTTGTCCCTGCCTGTTTAGATGATTTAACAGCTGCTGAGGTGGAGGAAGAGGTGGACACTTCTTTCCAGAAGGCCAAAACCTGAGTTTAGGAGTGTGAGGCAGAAGAAATACTCTCTACCTTTTAAATTTATGGTGGTTCATGTTTATAAAGTGCTTTGCAGTTCTTGTTTTAAAGAGTGCATTATACCAGCATTATTCAACTGATGCTCTTTAGACTCCTGCTGATCTGTAAAGCCTCGGGAAGTACCTCAGGAGATCACTGCAAAGTGTGTTTCAAAAAAAAATCAGGTCTGCCTGCATTTCTATGCAGTTAGCAGATTTGTGTCTGTGCTGTCAGCAGGTGTAATCGGAAGCTGGGTCTTGATTGCTCTTCGTGCCTAATTAAATAGTTTGTAATTATAATGGTGAAAATACGGTTTTCTAAAACACTTAAATTCTGTTTACCTAAAAGCTTAGTGTTCCTAAGCCATCCCTCTGCACAACCACAAAACCAATAATGTAATAGAAAAAAATGGGTTTTGTTTGGTTTTTTTCTTTTTTTTTTACTGTTTTGTCCCCTTCCTCAGCCTGCCCCAAAAGTTAGCTAGTCTTTTGATAAGAATATCTGGAGACACTGCTTGCATTTTTAAGATATGCAAAATAGTACAGATCCAGTTTCAGGGATGAACCAAGACTGGAGGGTTTTCATATCACTCATAGAAAAGCCATTTGCTTTACTACTACATCATGCTCAACATAGTCACTGATGTCAAGTTTTCTCTCTCAAATGCTCTGATACTGCTTCTTCCTCACTTTCTTTCTACACATTAACACCTTTTCTCTACCTTCTCATTCCCACCAAGTACTGACTCTCTATTCTCTGTCAGTACCTTCCAGTACAAGTCAAACTACTCCCCTCTCTTAGAAATTGTTCACTTCTGACTGTGCCTCCTGGTCCCATATGTCTGAACACTGTTAATGCCAGCTACTTGAAAACATAACCAGTCCTGGTTCTTCTTTCTCGCTTTGAACCCAGTCTCCTTTTTTCTTTTCCTTGTTTCTACCTGATCTCTTGGAATACTTATTCTTTCTCACTCACCACTCACTTCTGCCCACTAACTCTTCAACTTTTGCTTCCTTCTAATCTTTAAACAAGCCGAAATCTGGATTTCCCAAGTTTGTGTTGTTTTATCAACCATTCTTTTTACTGCACTTCCCACTCCATTCTTGACCACACTGCCTCTAAGAGAACTGAGAGAACTCTTGAACTTCTGTTCTTCTGCTGTCATCCAGACCTTCCTTTCCTTTCTCAATCATTTTAAAAAGTCTAGAGGGCTAGACTGAGAAAGGCAGTCTGTTCATCCTGATTCATACTTGAAATACATGATAGCTCTGTGAAGCCTAAGAGGCTATGAGAGTGCAGGTACCTTTCCAGACCAAAGGTAGAATACATTCAGAGCCAGAAATATAAACCTCTGACTGTGCTCCTTAGCATTTATTGTCATCAGAATTGACTCTAGCATGTATGGTTGTAATGTTTATTTCCCTTTTCATTTTTTTTTAATAACTGGGGATGTCATGTACATATATTGCTGCTCTTTCTGTCGCTGTTGTTGTTTGTTTATATATTAATTCTGTCTATACTAATTGATGTTTCTGGTGTCATGTCCTCTGACATAAAACAAATCTCCATAATGTTGTCTCTTTCCTTCAGTATTCCCTGTCTCTCCCTTGCAAAATATGCTAAACTTACACTATGTTTTTTCTTACATTGTAGCTCCTCCACAGTTTGTGGTGAGACCACGAGACCAGATTGTAGCCCAAGGTCGAACAGTGACTTTTCCTTGTGAAACTAAAGGAAATCCCCAGCCAGCTGTTTTCTGGCAAAAAGAGGGAAGTCAGGTAAGCTGTAAGCACCCTATAAGTCTTTCAAGCCTTTCTAAATAGTTATACTGTGAAATTTTAAGGAAAATTTTTTATATTACCTTTTACAGATTCTCTTAATCTTTCACAGGAATTTGTCTTTTTAAACTATCACTATTCTGTACTGAAATTTCTGCTGCCTTTTTTTTTTAAATATTGATATTATGAAGAATACAAAGGCCATTCAAGTCGTTGAAACTTGGGCTAGGTGCTGTGCAGATGTACAGAAAGCAGCAGTAAAGGCTTTTCATTCTGAAGCCCCCAACAAACAGGTGGGGGAGACAGGCACAGTAGATAAAAAAAGGTATGACTCAATTTTTTACTAATCAGAGTCAGTAATTACAGTTCACAACCTGTCTAGACGTGATCAGGCAGATGTGTATCTCGCAAGCTGATTTGCATTGGCTTATTCTCCTAGAGCATACAGATACAGGTTTTGAACACGCAGGTGCTTTCTTGAGTAAAATTGTCCCAGGAAATTTCCAGATCTGGTTTTGGAAATATTTCCCCGATCTTTTTTGCAGGCAGAATTTGTGATGTGGCGATGGGCGTTGCCGTCAGCCAGCACCATCTTCTACAGCTTAGGGTTTGAATGTCACATCATAACATTTCTTTACTGCTGTTGCTGCACTGGCATGTTGTTACAGCAGAAGTCAGGCCTCCTCACTTTGAGTGTGCAGTTCATGTTAGTATGTTAGATTTGAACACTGCAAAAACTACGTGCTGTATTCTCTTTTGCACCTGAGAAAAGATTAAAAGGGCCAAATGAATGCCCAAGGACAGTGCCTTCTGCAACTCCCTGATGAGCCCTGTCACGGCTACACCATGTGTATGTATGTATTGCATGTATCTATGCAATATACCCTTCTCTTTTGGCAGGTTGGTCTCTTCAGACCCTTGTGCTACTTTCCCCCATGTGAGTTAACTCACGTATCCACACTGTGCTTGTGCAGTGCAGACGTGCCTTTTGTGAGATCTGGAGGCACTGTGTGCACAAGCTCATTTAAAATGTGAGATAAGAGCTGAACCACAGATCTCCTGCTCTGCCCCACCTGCTTCTCCTTCACCTTCTCACGAGATCAGAAAGCTATTCCAGAATGACAGGACCAGGCTGACAGCATTTTGTGCTCTGCTGTCTTTGTGGCTTACAAAGATACAACACTATTGCTTTATGAAAATAAGCTTGTCTAAACGTAAGCTTAACCTTCAATGTGTATCTCTCAGTGTAATATTTGGAGAAACTTAGATTTAGCCTCCATGGATCACACACCCTAGAAAAGCAAAGTATTGTGAGTTTGACTAAGGTGGCAATTTTTCCAAAGGGAAAGTAGAATAGTATGTTGAAATTAAAGTAGGAAGTAGTGATGTGCTAGCAGACATTTCAAAACCCTTCCTTGTAGAGCATTTTAATAACATGGTAATGTTTATGTAAAGTGAGCTTATAGTGTCACACTTGAATCTAATAAAGTGGACATCCATCATGCTGTAATAAAGAGAAGAGCTTCTAATTAAAGTAGGACATCATTTGCAGGATTAAAGTCATTTAGTGTAATTGAAAAGTGTTAATACTCTATTTTATCCTCTTCCATTTCTATCACTTCAAGGGTAAAAACATTTTAAGGTGAAAATGCATCTTGTGTCTTTAATTGAATGTTATTACCTACTGATTGTACCATGTTGAAGCTGCTTAATTACAAACCTGGAAAATTAATTACCATATTGAGAAACAGATCCCCGAGGGTTAGAATAGTCTTTTTTGGCAAATAAATGCAACATAAAAATTGATACCTACATGGTTTATAATCAAACCTTCAAACACAGCTCAGTGTGATTTACAACAGCCTCCTGCTAATCTCGATTGATCATGGGTGAAATAACACAGGTTAGGGTTACCCTCTCACTATATAACTTGCCAGATTTTGCAGTGAGATGCCATAAGGGAGGTGAGTTTCCACACACTGTATATCATCATACAAATGGAGGGTGGTGTTTTTGCCAAATTACGTGACTTTTCACCTTTGCATGCCCAGCTATAAATTGTTTCTTGTCTCTACAGTGCTTGCTTCTGCTTTTACTTGGGGAACTGTTTGCAGCTCCACTTTTAGGGTTTGAAATAGTGTTATGTAGTCGTGTTATCCCACTCCAGTAATTGTAGGGCATTTTTCATTGAGACTCCATTTCTCGATGCTGTGGTTTTGAGCACAACCAGCTGGAAGGGAGGGGAGCTGTTCCCTCCTGAGTAATTTTTTGTGCCAGGCTGTGCATAAACAGCTGGCCCTTTGTACTTGGTGGCCTTTTCCCAGAGCCCAACAGCCACCCATCAATGAAATGCATGAGGGAAGGGTGTGTGTTATCTTTAGACTCTGTGGATTAAATTCTTCCTTGAGATAAATTCAGTGGTACTTTATCGGGGATGTCTTCGGTCCCACTTTTCACAACCCAGCATCTGTGTCCAGATGAGCAACCCAACAGCTAACTAAAATAGTGAAATTATAAAAAGCATTTAAAAAAGAGGTTTTACTGTAATTTAGGACAAGTTATAGTTCATAGTTATCTGGTCTTTGAAGAGAGGAGTCGTGAGACTGGTGAACTCCTCCTGATGTGTGGAATATTTACTGGAACATGTTACCTTCCAGAACAGAGAGGCCCATGCTGAAGACAAAAAGAAGAGTAGTCTCCCCTGCCTAATGCAGTGATAAAGAGGATTCTGGATTATTTTTCTCTTAAGAATTAGGAGCTTGATCCTTGCACTGTCTTTTACATTGTGTTTATTTATACACTTTACATAATGAGTGATAATCAGAGTCAAGATCAGCCATGCCTAAATTCTTCACTTTCTCATAAAATTTAGTGAAGTTTTCATAATACCTTCATTCAGTAGGTATCTGTGCCAAGCAGAAGTTATTCTGAAAGTTTCAAGGCTGTTCAGAAAACAAGGCAATTATTTGAGATCCACTCAGTCCCATAGCCTGAAATTGCTTCAGAATTTTAACACTTTTTTCCTATTGGATCTGACATGTTTACTGAGTGCATATTGATTTTTGAGGAAAAAATCTGCTGTTATAAATTTCTTGAACATTGCCATTGAAACAAGGCAAGGGAAAAGCCTAAGGGTGACAAGTATCCTTGTAGGTTAATACAATTATAAGGATACTTAGAGCATCGGATCTTATTTAAAGCATATCACTTTCCTTTTACTGCCAAAACCATAGAGATAAATGCATGAGTTTCACTTAAAAGCAGAATTTGTTTCTTATTTGAATTCTTATTTGTTTCTTAAGCAATTTGTTGCTTATCAGTTCCAAATCCTTTTTTGTAAACCATTAAGGTCTGCAGAAAATTCACTTAATACCCTGTTCTACACTTTTAGATTCCATTTTTAGCCCATACAGACAAGCTTACAAGTTAGTAGGGAATCATCATTAGAAAACACAGCAGAGCTATATTGAGCTGCAGTAATGACTGAAAGCTTATCACAGCATGTTAAGTGTTTTGGGGTATTCCTGCTGCAAACAACTGTATTTTTCATAGAGGCTTGTTGAGCTGACATAAAAGCCAGATCCTATTTTACTGGAATTACTTTTGTTTAATTATTGTTTAAGCTGTTCTCCTTTCTGCCTCATTGGGCAATGCTGCTGACCTTTCCCTTTGCATTGCTTTCCTTTTCCTGTTCTTATATAGTCACAAGAGCTGTGCCAGATGGTATAACTTTTTCCTTGAAAACACAGCCCTCACTACTAAAACCTTTTCAGTATTGATTCATTCAGTCCTTCATCATATGCAATGACTCCTACAGCCATTCCAGCTATTATTATTGACATCTCTCTTTTCTCCAATCCAGCCCAAAGGCAAAAGCTAATCTTCCTGTTTTTTGCTAACTGATGTCTTATCCTACATGAAATTATTCTTTCTCTCTGATGATTTCTGCATCAGATTAATACCCTTTCTCTTCACCCTCAAGGCTCCATGATGCATTTCTCCTTTGGTATATCTCAGTTTTAATTTCTTTTTACTTCTCCTTTGAGCTCTCATGCTTTGCCAGCTTCTCCTACTTTATGACCTGGTCATATCTTCCTCCCAGCTTTACTTCAGTGCCCTACTCTTACTTTCTCCTTTGCCCAGGACATATTAACAGCCAGACAATAGTGCTATGCTCCCTCAAGTCTCCAGGAGTCAATTTTTTCTGCTAGTTTTCCAATGTTTACTGTAGTATTATGTCCTCCTGGTTTGATAGCCAAACTAAGTATATTATTACAATTACATTCAGAAAGAAGATGAATGTGTCACGAGTATAAATCACTCCAGTGTGATTGTTGGAAAATGTCTCCCCGCCTACACCCCCAGAACACAGCACTGTGTGCTGTCAAAGGGCTGTTTCTAATTTAAACTGCAAGTTGCCCAAGGCAGGGAAAGCCAGCTCTATGTGTTCATAAAGCCTCACTTTTCCTTCTGGTTTATTTATAGTACTTTTAAGGGAAAAATCGTCGCCTCTCTAGCTGAGGGAAAAGTGGTGCTTTAGTGTTTTGGACTGATGTTTGATGAATTGTCTTTGCAGAACCTACTCTTCCCAAACCAGCCTCTCCAGCCCAACAGCAGATACTCGGTGTCACCGACCGGAGACCTCACCATTACCAACATCCAGCGCTCGGATGCAGGATACTACATTTGTCAAGCACTGACGGTTGCTGGAAGCATTTTAGCAAAGGCTCAGCTGGAGGTTACAGATGGTGAGCTATTAGAAATTCCCATTGGCTTTTTTTTTTTCCTGTCAGAAGTCTTTTAAAAGCAGTGTAAATAAAGGCATGTGAGACCACGTAATTCATACAAGGAAACGGACAGTTTTATATAGGAAATAAAATGGAAAAGGATCTCCGTGCGCTTGTCTGTGGAGTCAAAAAGGCATCAAGGCCTATTTTGCCTTTTGCTTGCTTTCTGAAGGTTCCTTAACAATGAAAAGAAGGGAAAAACAAGCTTAAAATAAGGTTGGTGAGAAAGGAAGCTGCTTGGTTTGCTAGAGCTAAGACACGACTGCAAGAAAACATTGTGGAGAATGAATAGGTTTATGATTAAAGCAGTGAATTGGGGTGCAAAACAAAATTAGTCCTGATTCCCAACAGTCTTCACTACCATCTTACACAGCTAGTTTGGGAATGTGTCCTCAGCTCAATTAAACCAAGGCAGTTGTTTCAATGTAGTGGAGTACTGTTGGTTTGGAATAGCCACATGTAGCCCTTTAGTCGCTCTGTGAATAAGGCACCTACCTCAGAGCTGTGTTCTAAGAATTTCCTTGTATGGTTAAGTGTGAAAAAAGCCATGAAAATGAGAAGTTAGAGAAGAGTTTTCAGGAAAGGAAAAGCATCTGTCTTGATGCTTTCCATTTCAAATTTTTTGGGTTTGAAGTTTATCCTGCCTTGAAGTTTACCTTACTCCGTCTCCAAACATGAATCCTTTTCATATGTCAGGAATCCTGTTGATATCCCTCTTCATCCTCTTGTGGATAGAAGGCAGTTTGCATCCTTTAATGTTAGTGAGGAAAACAGTAGAATTCCTCTTATACCAGGAGATTGTGGCATTCCCCGGCATCATTATTCCTTATCTTAACTGACACATTAAATATCTCCTGACAGACTTTGATGAATTTTTGCCATTAAAACTGTTGTTATATGCAGAGGTCTACTTTTACTGTTCCCTTAGAGACCTGCCTGCACCACGAAAGTTTGAAAAGATGTCTAATTTTGAATAATCTGCCTTTTCACAAGAGCATATTCATCACAAGTGACAGGTAGAGAGGTTCAGGCTCATGTTATAGAGGTTTGAGCATTAATTTGATGCCTTTTCTTTGTTTTCCAAAAGCTGCCTATATTTTTATGACAAGGGAAGATAATTTCTGCCTTATCCTCACATCTCTTCAAGCACATTGCTTTTCTGTAGTTTCTGGACACTAAAGGCTTGGCTTTTCTCTGCGATCCCTTTAAGTCCTTTCTCTCATGGTCTGAGAGAAAATGATGCATTTTCATTCAATTCAAATTTAAATGTAGATTAAAAGGTCGTTTAAAATTAATGGAAAGGCAGTATTTTGTAATATCTGTCCATAGTGCTGCCTGACTCAGGGCCATGACTGTGATTGGAATAAATAGAACACACAAACATTGGCTGGGAGGACATTGAGCTGTTAATGGTTGCACCTGCTGATGCTGCACAGATTTACAGCAACAGGCGCTGAGTGGATCAAATCAGGTTCAAGGACACGAGTGGTGAGAAATTCTTCCTTTTGACAGGCAAGGCCTGTGGTCCATTTCTTGTGCAGGGGAAAAAAAAATAAATCCCAATTGATCTCTTCGGAATTTTCGTTAGTTTATTAGAGGAAAGTGTCCCTGCTAAAATGCAAACTCACCTCCAGCTAATTCTGATTAAAGGCAGTGTGCATTTCACATTGCTGGAGAAAGCATTAGCTGGAGGCTGTGCTGCTCAGAGAGTGCAAGGCCTGCGTTCTTCAAATGCTTTCCAGAACCCACTGTCAGCAGCATGATCATTATGAAAAAAATACAAAATTGCTTTATAGAAATACCATTTCATCCCCGAGTCAAAGGGCAGGTGAGGTCAGAAGAAAAGTGCCAGAACAACATTGTGGAACTGAGATTATATAAATAAATCTACCATTAGATCACAGATATTTTTTTTAATTGCTTTTGATTAGGAAGTTACCCATAAATGTCGAAATAATCTATTTTGGTTGATGCTGAGCAGAAGTTAAGGAAGCTAATGATTTTTATCAGTAGGGAAATCTCACTTAATGGTTTTAAAAATATAATAAAAGATAAACACTGTGCATGTTAGCTATATACTTAAGCATTAGTGTTCTAGTTTTTGGCTGGTGATTTCAGTTTTACTTCATAGCCCGGAATTTTTCTGTTTGGTTAATGATTTAATAATAGTGGCGAGCCATCTTTTTCATTTTGAACACATTTTTGTTTGATCCAGAGTAATTTAGATCCAATTGAAGTTCCAATACAGAATGAAAACATGTCATGTGCAGAAAAACAAGTGCTTAATTATACCATATATAGCAGTGTTTCAGTTGTTAACATTTTTGCACTTACAAGTCTTTACTGGAAATATTTTTAACTCAAGTGTTCACATGAGAAGAGATTACTAGCTGTGATGAAATGTGCTGAGTTGAGTGATAATTTTGCTGATTATGGACTGTGCTAAGAGCCTTCGGTGTATTTGAAATTCAAATCTTGTATTTTCTTGAAAGGCTATCATGTAATTCTCTGTCTAATGCACATCTGGAAAAGCAAAATCATTTTAAAAATTGAACAATCTTAGCAATCCTTTCAAACTCAAGAAGTGAATATACAGCTCACAGTCTTAAAATGACAGATCCTGGAAATAAACCAAATGCTTCCATCTATGTCTGTGCTCAGCATAAAATGAATAGTTTACAATTAGTATTTAGTTACATAAATTTATCCATCATGCACAGAATATTTTGGAAAAGATCTGAATTTCTCCTTAGTTAGTAATCATTAAAATAAAAATTGTGGCCAATGCATGTGCAGCTGTAAGATCATGCTTTGTCCAGTTTACCCAGCAGTTGCTGTTTAGGGTGAGTATTGGGGTGGAAGGAAAAGATTAACCTCACATCGTGCATTTTTCTGACAGCATAAGAATGAACCGGTTTAGGATATTAAATTAATTTAAAACATTGTGTTTCTGGGATTTTCAGTAAAGCAAAAGGCTGGATCTATAAGGATAATTCAGAATAGATTAAAAAAAGTAAGAGGAGGAGTTGGCAGAATACCTCAACAGCCCACTCTCCACTGATTTGGGACAGACACTTGAGGCATTTTGCCCAAACTCCTTTGCATTTTTTTTTTATTATAGGTCTGTTGAATACTCTGGGATATCTCTCTCTTAAATCCTCTACTCACAGTTTACTTGCCTGCAAATCTGGCCACCATGATTCTTAGCCCTCATCAAATGTATATTAAATATTTTGTAGCAAGTGTGGCAGTCTCAAACAGGATAGATTCAGAACAATGTCACAGCCTCCTGTGAAGCTCTTCTGCAAAAAAAGACAGAAGGATTGGTCTCTGCTTTTCCAACCTAACCCTAGCCCTACCCTATCACACTAGTGTTCATCATGACTTATGTCTGATTTTCCCCATTAATTCACCAGGAAAGTTTTTTAAATTTTGATTTCGGAAGTGAAAAAGTAAAGACTTCATTTTGTCATTCTCTTATTTTAATTTCCTGTTGTAATTTGACCACATTCCACTCGAAGTTAAACATGATTTCAGTTGATCCAAATTGCATTTTTAGTGAATAAACTGTTAATTAACAAGTATAATTTGTTCTTTTCCTATAATCTGTTCCAATTTTATGATGCACTTTATCACAAAAGAAATATTTTAATTTTTCAGTTACCAGAATATAAGAATATATGGATACTGGCAAATAGTTTCAAATCCATTTTTTAAATTAAATTAATTTTGAAATCAACCTCTGATTTACCATCCAAACATATTTCTAACCACAGACAATGTTTCTATGGAATGGATGTAAAAGTTTCCTGCAAGGGGGAAACTCTGTAAGTGAAAAAAAAAAGTAAATTATAATATTTTGAAAGCAACTAACAAACACCACACCACTTTATGGATATTTTTCATTATCTCTCTGTTCTTCAGAATGTTTATGATATATGTTTTTAAACCCCTAAGCAAGTTTTGGATCCTTACTAATGAGGTAGGAACACAAGCACCCACAGAGGTTTTATGGAAGATTTACAAGTCCTAGTTGTGAAGACAATACAGTCATTTACAGATCAGTGGAAACCCTAAGTGTTCATTTAACCTTTAGCCTTAGTGTCATGGAAACCTGTAGTGGTCTTTCACCCATGACACCCTTGAAAATGAAGATTCCTTCTGGCCAGGAGACTTTCAATTACACTATTGATCAGAGCTATTTAAAGGATTATGAGCTCCTCATTTGTGCTGTAAAAAAACTAATTACGTGCCAAAGAACAATATCTGTAATGCTGTAGGTTTTGAAAATACCTACATTGCTACACATATGAAAAACAATTAGGTGAAGCAAATAACTGGGATAGAATAGTTAGCAACTTAAATAGTAAGTCTTCCTTAAATTTTGGCTGCCTAGAATACTTGGATGTCCTGTTTTACATTAAATCTAAAGGATAACTCGCAGTTAAATTTTCATTTGAATATACTTGTGCTGCAGGTATCCTTATAGTACACAGGAGATGAGATCAGTTTGTATCTCACCAAATGGCTGCACTGTGTAGTTATAAGGAACCTTAATGAGATAAAAAATTTCATATTAAGGTGAAAATGCATTACATTTTCTCTGTTCTTGTAACATAGTGTTTGCTGTCCTATCTCTGAGTTCAGTGGGTGATATTTCAGAATTTCCAAAATAACTTTCACATTCTGGTGTTAATAAATAGTCTTTATTGGCTTCTATTTTCAGTTTCAATTTCAATAAATGTGATGAACTCACACTGCAAGGTGTGATTCTGATAATACTAATGATTCTGTCCTTTGTGAATCTCGGTAACAAAACAGGGTAGTTGTATTTTTGCAGCATTCAAATTTCAGAAACAATTATTTTAGGTATAAAATGTACCACCAACATGTCCCTAATATTTTTATTTATTAAATAGCGTAATGAAAGCACTTTGGATCTGTTGAATGTTCCAGAGGGACCTTTGCATCTCAAACAGCTCAAATACAACAGAAACCTTATTGCTTTGTAATAATTTCTTTTCACTTCTTTGTCAGAGTCAAATGTTGTCTATGGACTGTGATAAACAGATTTTCAGCTAGAATAAATGGTTCAAACTCAATTGACATCAGCAGAGGGAGACTAACTTACACTGCTTTAGAAGATAATCCTACCTGTTACAATATTTAATACCAATCACATAATTGTTCAGTTGTTCAAAGATTTAAAACAGTAGCAATGTGGCAGGTAAATATATAAAAATGAATACTCAGTTCTGTTATACTGCAACAGTCAAAGCCTTGTTTATATTCAAGTATTTCACATTCGTTTTGTATAAACACATTCTTTAGAGACAAAAAGTTATATTTTGCTGCTTAACAGATGGCTCAGAGGATAAGTTCAACAAGCAGAATAATTTATAAAAAATGATCTTTCAAGAAAAGGGAACACGAGCATTTTACCTCATCTTCAGGGTGTCCCACTGGTCATGGAATGAGGTTTATACAGAGCCACACACTCAGTGGTTGCAGAGTCCCTTAAGCAGTGTTTCAAGCATGCAAATGTAAATTATCAGGGGAAAAAATTAAGAGGCTTCATGGCTTTAAAAGGTGATGAAATGATTTGATAAGTAAGCTTTTAAATGGTGTGATTGAGTTTGAGCTTTTCTCCACCAGAAAGAGTGGTACAGTCATTTAGATCACTCAGATTGTGAAGATGTTTTGTGTTACTGTGAGGTATTTTTGCAGATGAAAACTTGCAGATTGAGCAGGACTGGGGATGTGGTTGGTACCTAGCTGTAATAGTGTTAGTTTTTCACTTTGAACTCTTAACAGATTTTCTCTTCTAGGCCATAAATTAGGTAAGCAATTAAACACATTTTGATGTGACATCAAATGTGTGCTTTAAGTGCTTTCCTAAATTGGAAGAAATAAGCGATGCACTTCAATTCTTTTCCAAATCAAGGTCTTAATTTTCATCCTGTGTTAACCAAATGAGTCTGATGATCTTTGCTGACAGAAATTTACATGTCTAGGTGTTGTCTCGCAATGGTGAAATAAAATCCTTACAAAAATACTTTTCAAATATGCCAGCTAATTGTTAACATGTACGAGTCTTCCAAAAACAATGTCTTTAACCTCTTGGATGCTGCCTTAAACCAGTCTCTTAGAATCGGTGCTGTGTGAAGGAACAGGGCTCACTGGAGCGGAGGATCTTTAAAGGTGTGGGTGTCGCTGTTTAGTCTTGACAGATAGGCCTCCACCCATCATCCTCCAGGGACCCATCAACCAGACACTGGCAGTGGATGGCACAGCTCTGCTGAAGTGCAAGGCCACTGGCGACCCCCTCCCCGTCATCAGCTGGTTGAAAGAAGGATTCACCTTCCTGGGCCGAGACCCTCGGACGTCCATACAGGACCAGGGGACGCTCCAGATCAAAGCGCTGCGGGTGAGTGACGGTGACCAAGCAGGCGTGACAGGTTCTACACCGCTGGTTCCGACCTGTTGGCCTGTGCCTGGAGCAGCTCTGCTGCCTCCCCCTTGTCTTCAAGGTTAACTCGTCTTTTTTGCCATGCAATTCTCTCCAAGTCCATGTCCTGTTTCGTTCTTTGACACTCTGAAGGGAAGGGGGGGAAAAAGAGAAGAGTGAAACTAGTATCAGATATTTCAATGAGAATTCCCTAAAAAATAGAACTGATGTTTAAAATCTTATGTATGTTTCAGGAAAACACATGAGTTGGATATGGATAGAGATGTAAAAGGACAGTCCTTCCTGTCTTTTCAGTTAGTCTTACCATGAAGCCATTGGCCTCTCTGTTTAAACTTAGAGCAGTTCCTTGGCAACACCTGATCATAATTTTCCAAGGACTTGTATTGGTAGCACGTGATCTAGAGTTCATCAGAGTTTAACCACACACTTTCTCCATCAATAAGTCTTGTCAGTCCTGAACTGGATGATTTATTCCAATGTTATGCTCGCTGGAAGTATTCCACCAGGCTGCAAATGGCAAAAGACAACTAGTACATGAAGTCATATGCAGCAGGATTTCTGTTCAAAATAAATACCTATTGTAACGTTTACATTTTAACAAATGATATTATAATATTCCAAATAGCATAACGTCCCATGTGGTTGATAAATATTGCATCACTAATCTATTTTTTTGGCTTTTAATTTTTCCCTGTTCAAAGATAAACACATGTTAGTTGTTTGTGTGTATTTGGACAAGCGTGCACATGGAAAAATAGTAAGTTAAATGTCCTTATTTGTCAAGAACTTAAAGACAACTTAAGAAATGACTTAATTTCATCAGCAGAAATTTCTGCACTTGGCTTTTCCATCCAAAAAAAGTCAATAAACGTAGCTACTGATGACAAGACATAAAGAGCAGTTTTGTTTTCTGATACCTTCTCATCAGTGATCATAGATGAATTGTGAACTTTCTTGGAACAAAATGGAATTTATTAAAAAATTTATGCTAGCTTTCCTTGAGTAAACAATTTATCCTTCCTCCCTAGGCTGAAGGCAGGTTTAGGCCATGAAGGTTAATGCATTTTTCCTGTAGAGCTGGATTAAAGAGTGCGCTTGAATAGTCAAGATTCCCCAGTAGTGTTAGAAAGCAGCAATTAAAGGTGGAGGCTTAGTGATTTCAAACAAACTTCCAGGCACTGATGATGGGCTTCTGTGGAGTGTCCATGAGGCAGAAGCTCCTGGGATACCTGTCTGCATGCAGCTATGCAAACAATGAAATTGGTTCTGAATCGTGCCGGCGCATTAATCTCGCTGTCAGAGGCCCAAAGTCTGTAAACTAAAGGGAAAAAAATTTGCTTGCAAGGGGAGAAGAAAACAGTATTAGTAGTGAGTGTGGTTTTGAAAGACATGAGGCTTTTATTGATCCTTAAGTGGCTCATTCACTACTAACTAATTTTCCTTAGAGGTTCAGAAAGGCATTTTTTATAAACCCTTCTATAGCAGTGCATTCAGATTCAAGAACAAAAACTACACAGGACCACAAACCGCAGATCTCTCCTGTCCCTTGCTATTTTTGTGAATTAAATATGAATTTAAGAGTGGAACGTTTAACTTTTCTCTCAGGCCTACCTGAGCAAGGACTAGCACCACTTCCTAAGCAAAAAATGGCCATGAAAACCTCCGAGTACACTTAAAATATCCAAGTTCAAATAAGTTAGTATTTGTCACCCACATGTCCTCAGGCTTCTGGATGAGGGTAGATTTAGATTAGATATCAGGAAGTTATTCTTTACTGTGAGGGTGGAGCAGGTTTCCCAGAGAAGTCATGGATTCCCCATCCCTGAAAGTGTTCAAGGCCAGGTTGGATGGGACTTTGATCAGCTTTGGTTTAGTGGATGATGTCCCTGCCCATGGCAGAGGGGTTGGAAGGAGATGATCTTTAAGGTCCCTTTTTAGCTGGTCATTTTCTGCTATGTAGCTCTTTCTGTTACATCACAATTAAATTATTCATGAGCCTGCAGCAGTCACATGGGCCACAGTGATAAGTATGAACATAGAGATTTTTCTGATGAGCCAATCTTTCCAGTTGCTCTGAGGAAAATAACTGAAAACTCACCAACGTGGCTCACTCAGTACCTGTTCAGACAGCTCAACACTTATGGAAATCTCCCTTCTGCTCCACAGAATCTACCACAGCAGGCTTGGGCACCTGCATTAATTAAGGAACAAAACTGTTTATTTTACTGAATAGCAAACATTTTTCCATTCGCTTTCCCCATTGTTTTTTCCATGGCACAAAAAAAGAAGTATAAATAATTGAATTATCAACACATTATGTCTGTATCTAATCCATCCACAGTCTGGAAGTCAGATAATTTGCCATAACTTGCAAGAAGCAGTGTATCTCCAGCTTGCTTTATATGTTGAGTTTGTCTTCTGCAAGTTACTCTGTCTTGTACACCACATACTTCACTGAGTATGCCATACACCATCTGTCACAGTAGCACACAAATGAAGTTGAGAGCCATAGCCTTGAGAAATATTCCCCATTATCATGTAATGAAGAATAATATATTTAATAAAAGCTCAGAGGAAGCAAAATAAAACACTGCTTCAGAATGCTATAAGACCCTCTCCTCTGGAAAATCTCTCCTTTCAAGAGTCTTTCTCATTTCATCAGCAGCACCACTATATTTTGAGTGTCTGAGGCGTTGTCAGAGGGGTTTCACTGTTGCATGTGTTTCACAGAGAAAAATAATCTCCTGAAATGCAAGTTAGGCTCCTTCAGGCAGTTGAGCCTCCTTCCTCCCCTAAGAATTCCTCCTCTTAAGTTGCTTCCTCCCCTAAGAATGGTACACTGCAGTCTCAGTGTATCTGAAGAAAATACCAACAAAATTCAATCATGACCAAGGTAAAAATCAATTAAATTATATATCAACAAGTAATCTAAAGAATATCTTGCTTATTTACCTTCACATTCTTGAAGAGTGAAGTATAAGCACATATGCTATAGTGCCATCTGCATTTAACAGAAAACCCATTACAATTCCTTAAAGTCCAATAAAGCTTTTTGGATGCATTTCTGTTTCCATCAAGTCATCTGAGGGTGAATATAATTCTTCTTCTTTATCACTAGAGCCAGCACTCTCCCTCTTCTGCTTCCACCTCCAGATTACCATGCTTTATGCATAGTGGTAGGAGAGCTTCTCTGTATATTTTGTGCTTTGTAAAGTTACTGTTTCCCATCCATCTCTGTGGTCTTCACTAGTTCCTGACTCAGAAATCTTTATTTTAAATTTAAATAGGAATAGGAAAACACCTGGCAAATTTTCTAGTAGAAAAATTTACACAGTGATGAGATTAATATTGACAATCAAATTCAAAACAGTTTCCCCAAATAAATTTAAAATATTTGAATTGACAAGGGAAACACAATAGTTTTATACCACTTTTTTTTTTGCTACCAAAGGGCCTTGCAAACCTGAAATAAAATCTCATGTGAAACAGAAGAAAGGTAAGTATGGTGTAGGATCTAATTTAATCTTGCTATTTGAAAATTGCTTGGTGGACTGTCTGTGTAGAGAGAACCACTGTTAAGCATCAACAGTATTTGCTTGTGGGGTGGCCTGCATAGAAATGACTTCATCTGTCATAAAAGTCTAAGGTGATGTAACATCCTTCCTTGGCACTGGAAGCTGTACCTCTTGCTCATCATGGGATAATGAATGGTGAGATTTTGCCCTCTAAGAGGTTAATTGTCGTTATGTTGTTACCTGATTTCACCTGCGACTGTTGTAACCAATACAAGCACTGGCACTGTCAAAAACATCCATTCTGTAGAATTTACGGTACTGGTACCATTAACAATATGAAAATTAGAATTAGCAAAGTATTAGAAGCAAGTAATCTTATTATAGTTCTCTAAAAGTAAGCCACCATTAAATGATTGTTGGAAAATATCCGGTGCCCTCTAGTCTGATGTAAAATGTAGGCTAAGTCCTTCTTACCAAGAAACATTTAGAAAAAGAAAATTAGAGTAAACTCAGCTGATTCTAAAAGGTTGTTAAAACTGCCCTTATGCCCCTTTTATGTCCAGCTGTCCGATACTGGGACTTACACTTGCGTGGCTACAAGTTCCAGTGGGGAGACCTCTTGGAGTGCTGTGCTGGAGGTGACAGGTAAGTGATGTCCAGGGCTGTTGCAGCTGGCACAAAATGAAAGTGTAGACCATACCACAGCAATCTGAGTCAAATAATCCATTCTAGAACTTCTGGAATTGACATGGAGGAGTTTTGGATGAGCAGGTTCTGTTCTTTCACACGCCTTGCATATAATTCCTATTATCTTTAAATGCCCGTTGACATAGAAACAGTTTTTATGTTTGTCTCCAGTGACAGAGGGAAGCTATAACTCTTCTAAACAGGGGTATTAATAAACTGTGGATTTATCCAATAATTTACTTGGCCAAGAAAACTATTATGCCTACACAGAGGCATTTCAAAGTCCAAAGTGCTCTCTGTGAGTACTGGAGTTGATTTGGATACAGGAACTTTCTCAGCTTTCTAGAAACTGAGTTTCTGGTATTTTATGCAAACTTCAGTAAAGCTGGTGGGTTTTGTTTTGTTTGTTTTTGTTGTTCTTTATTTTTTCTTTTAAAAAAAAATATTTTCATATAACCTTTTGAATTTTGCATTTTTTTTCTTTCAGTATGTACTTAAAGAATGATAGCTCTTCATCCAAACACATGTGCAACTTTTGATTTAGTTCTTTACAGATTAAGAATATTCATTATGATGATTTTTGGAGACGTTTGCCATGTTTTTTCCTTTTAATCTTCTACTTTGATCAAATTATATAACCAAGGATAAAAAAATAACTGTTTTGCATTTGCCCTTCACAGAATCCGGTGGAGCAACAGTCAGTAAAAATTATGATATAAATGACCTCCCTGGGCCACCATCCAAACCTCAGGTCACTGATGTTACTAAGAACAGTGTCACCCTGTCCTGGCAGCCAGGGACCCCTGGAAGCCTACCAGCCAGTGCATATATCATTGAGGCTTTTAGGTATGTGAGTTATTCCACTTTTAAGCTCCTTTCTTTCTAATTTTGCTTAAACCCTGGTAACAGCTGTTCTCCTGGTATTGTGGTGTTCTTTTGGACTCCACACGTATCATTAGAGGTTCATTAAATGACAACTCCTATAGCAGGCATTGATTCATATTTTTTAAACTGATTTTTTTTTTAATTGATTTTTTTTTTTAAGTGATTAATTGGAGAAGCATCTAACAATTTCTGCTGGAATATAACAGAACAATGAAGTCATTATTTGTTACTTAACGTGGATGTTCAGTGAGAGTCTTCTGTGGGAATGCTGCAGGTTCTTGAATATCATAGGACAAATGATATGAAAATAAGTGGGTGCTTCTGAAACTTCTCTGCCCACTTTAATTCCTGCTCTTGTTAAAGCAGTACCTATTAAAGAGTCAAATCACTTTAAATTTCTATTTCTTACTGTTTTAGATAGATGAAAACTTTTAAGTGAAAAGGCTAGTGTGGATAATTTAGGATTTTATCCTGCAGCCTGAGGCTGAAGAGAATCCAGCTGCTCCCTCCCACACAGCAGCAATTACTATATGGTACAAAAGAATTCCTGGGCTCCAATTCAGCAAGTTTGTTAAGCATGGGCCATATCTCTGCAACAGATCTGTAGTACACATTTCAGATTAAAAATCCACACATTCTTAAATGCTTTCCTTAATCAAGATATTCAACAAATGACAAATATTTCAGTTCATCTTTTAATTAAAATTCATGCAAGTCAAAATCGTAGGCATGCAAATTTTAGCTAAAATGCTTCATTCTGCTCTGTAAGGAACATTATTGCATGTGCAGTTTGTTTATTTTGTTCTAGAACTTATTCTTTATGCGTTGCATGAATGAAGAAATTGAAACAACACAGAACTCGTAGCTTTCCATTTTCTTTTTCCTCTTAATATGTTTAAAGATTTTTTTTATCAATACTTTATACAACAAAGCACAATAAAATAAATTTTCCTCTTTAAACTTTTGTGATGTTTCTCCCTAGATAAGCTTTAATGGCATCCCATCAATAATTTTAACAAAAGCCAGACATTTTCATTAAAAGCTGTTTTTACAATCACATTTGAAATCTTTTCATATGGTGGATTTTAATCTAATTATAATAATGTTGAATTGAAAATGTAGTGACAAAAAAAATAGTCATATACTTACCTTCCTTTAAAAGCAAGTTTTCTGAATTTTTTTTAACTTTTATGATTTTAATTCAAGGAGACTACTTTTCTTCCAATGACAACTTACTGACATAATTTATTAGCAGTATAAAACCTCATTATTTTAACAGAATTTTCCTTTTAAAATCTTATGTTCAGAAGTAGCCTATCATTCAAATTTACTTTACAGCTCTCCACACTTTCCTTTTGCAGGCATTTATTTTAAAGCAAAAGGTTTTGCTTCTGTTGCAATGAGAAACACTTTTGAGAGCTGTGTTGCTTTTTTATCCCATCTCAGTGAGTTAGCCGAAACAAGTATTTTTAATTTTACCTTGCTTTTACTAATTTTTCCTGTACTTAGACTTGATCTCGGGTTACAAAAATAGGTCCTTTCACTCCTTAATTTTTCTCTTGCGTTAGTGTATAACTTTCCACCCTCTTCTCATTGCAGTCAGTCTGTGAGCAACAGTTGGCAGACAGTGGCAAACCACGTGAAGAGCACCCTCTACACTGTGAGGGGCCTGCGCCCCAACACCATCTACCTGTTCATGGTGAGAGCCATCAATTCCCAGGGCCTGAGTGACCCCAGCCCCATGTCAGACCCTGTCAGAACACAAGGTAAGGGTGGCTGTTAAGGCTCCTGTGCTTGAGCTAAAATAAAAAGAACGCTCTGAGAGTTGGCCAGTAGGTCAGCCTGGACTTGAGCAGCCTGACTGAAGGAATCATGAATCGGGCTTAACCAATGAAGGTAAAAATAGTCCAGTGTTTGCTGTATCAATCTGGAGCTTAGGAGAGATGGTTTCTCTTTTTAATCCTTCCTGCAGCATAGACCTTTTGATTTGCAATTCACTTAGACTCATTGTGCTCCTGCTTTCTGTTAAAAGTAATGTGAGTTAACCAAGCTTGTCTGAAAACTTCTCTGAACACCATGCTCTCCTCAGTATCTCTTCTCTCCATGTCCTTACTTCCTCTCCATCATTATACTGTAACAACAGGTGCTTATGACAGGCAGACACTGTGTTTAGTGTTAGTTTTAATCAAAAGAATAGCACAAAATATCTCTAGTGTGTTGATTAATCCAACATTTAGGCAGAGAATTCATGTAAATTAAGGCATCTTCATGCTAAGAATATATTGAAGTTTTTCAGAGAAAAGTGCATTCTATTTATATACCTACATTTCTGAATTCTTTATATTAATCCACTGCATAAACCAGGAGGGAAGGTTTATGAAGTGAAATCGCTCATTTATGGGGTGGTGATATGATTGATAGCTGTGATCCTCCATTGCTATTGAATTGACTATTGAATTCTGTTCACATTGCATCAAGTTCTAACTGCATATAACTGCCACAAACAAATTTCCCTGCACAGCATGGATTTTTTTTTGGCTTTGAGAAGACGTTGCTGGACTAGTTAATTCAAGAGTGTAGTTTTGTCCTATGCAGGCTGTAATACAAGAATTAATCATTCTTTGGAATTATAATTTTTTGAGTCCAAAGCAATAGCTCGTCTCACAGTTAATTTAAAATGAGGTCCTCTGTTTGTATTTGTGTATCCAGCTTGTGTAAGTGATTTGTGTACTTCACTGGTCCTAGATGGAAGGAGATAAACAAGAGTAGGGTAGTATTTCTTTATCATATAAGCACCAGATCCAGCCCCTCTCATCCCAGCCTAGTCCAGAATAAATCTGTCCTTAATAGTTAGACACTCAAAATAGTAATTCTGGCTGGAAAAAGAGAAACAGAGCTGCTTTCTGAAAAGCTGGAGGAATGAGCTGTGCAGGGATTTTGTGGCTTGACTATTCACGAAAAGCATCACAAGTTTTCTCCTTTATTACTCTCCCATTATTATAGGGTGACTCATGCTTTTCATTGCAACAGCCTTTTAGTCTGCATAACTTATCACCTAGCTAAAAAAAACAACTTTGTTTGGCATTTGAGTGTCAAGTATAGACTTTTTACCTGACATACTGACAAGCAATTTGATTTCAGTAAAAACATGTCTTTTAATTAGCTACAGCATGTGTTGCAGCTTCCATTTCCAGAAGCTGTTTAGCAGTCAAGCACACTCAGACATGTACAGGATTTATAGCTTCTTTGCAAGCCTGTAGTTTAATAGAATTAAATCATAAAATCAATTGAAAATTAACATAATGTTTTGATGTGATTTCTAATTATGCCTGAATTCAATTCAGGCTCACAGAAGAAGCTGACACACAGTAGAAAGCCTATTCACAGTGGCCATGGGGAAACAACAAAGCAGCTATAACAGTGCTGTATAATAATTTGCAACAGGTGTCTCTGGTAGCTTTAATAGCTGAGCATTTAATGTCCTGGTTTTAAGCATGGCAAATACAAGTAACAAGATTTTATGTATATTTTCACCAATGGACTACAAGTAGACAATCAGGTACTTTCAATAGGTTTACCTTATATGACTTACAACAAAAAAGGACAGAGAAATCATAATTACTCTAAGAAAGGAGCTGATTTCTTGTTGGATTATTAATAGACCAAGGAGTTGATTTCTTGTTGGATTATTAATAGACTAAACCATATATTAAAAAAACACTTTCAAGAAACTATAAATAATCCTATCCCTGAAATTTAAATTAATAGCAACTAATAGTACATCCACTGGAAGCAGATGAAAGAGAGGTTATAGAAAATATCTAATCAATTTTATTTTAGAACCCTCTTAATGGTGACCAGAACAGAGCTTCTTGAACCAGTTTTCTTGAGTCATGATTTTATTATTCCAATGCTTGGTGATATCCTTAGAGATAGATCCAGTGCTTTTCCACCAGAAGCCTCCTAGAAACATGAAAATGTCAAGACATTACTCTGAGAGTGTCACACATGTATAAGTTTTCAAGTGTGCACATCAGAAAACAGAATTCCACATCTTAATACTCATTTTTCACTGTTAGGAGTTCATGTTATTCCCTCCTGGACATATGTCCCAATAAAGCAATGAAATGCCATTCATACAAAGATATTATGTAGAAATGTCCTTTCCTCTGAGGGAATACAGGTTCTTTGCTGGTTGTATACCACAGAGTAACTTAACCTAAAAAGTAGCCATGCAGGTATTTTGTAGCAGGGATCACAGCTTTTTGTGGATAGCAGCATAAATTATCACCCTGTGGACCAATCTGAGTTGCTGTCACTTACAGATTCATTTTATAATCTCTCTCTATTTCTTGATTGCTTTGAATAGATATAATTTGCTAGACAAGCTCCTTGACTGACATCCATATTTGGATTCTATTCCCTTTGGAGATCCTTGGAGCCCTTGTAAATTGAATATCAATAAAAGCCTGTGGCAATATTGTTTATTGGTGACTCAGAACTCATAACAATCAAGAATTAAGAGCCTGAAATATTGATCATCAAGAATTCCTTTCTTTCAAAATCTGGAGTCATGTGATTCAAACTCAGTTGTTATATTTAAATGTTTCATTTTTAAGACCTCTATTACTTCTTTTTAATAATATTTAGAAGATAAAATGAAGTCACGTGATGCCTGCTCCCACATCTAAGTCCATCAGAGGGGCAAAAAGTTTTATGTATGTATTCTCTTCACAAGGACACGATGTTGATCCAGAAAGTGGGCAACTGTCTTTGACTAGTGAACCCCAAGGCAAAACCAAGCAGAATTCACAGATGTCTAGACAGGCATGACCATAATTTGTCAAGCCCTTTTGAATATAATCTGTGCTTGTGTTCCAGATCCCCCCCCAATTTCTGTCTAAGTTGGAGGGAAGGGAGATGCTACAGTGATAGATTAGTTGGGTGATAGCTGTAGCCCAGCATTCTCCTTTTGGTGAAGTGTAAAAAAGACACATTGCCTACCTCCTTCCCCATTTTCTGACACAGTTTGCAGTTTAGCAGAGGTGATATAAACCTTCATTCATTTTAACACAACAACCCAAATGTGATCCCTAAGGACTTGGTACTGGGACCACGTGTGGTGCTGGAGTTGGAATCACAAATCTCCATATGTGTATATTGAGCTACCAAATAGCTTCAGATTTTGACTAGAAGAAACAATTTCCCCACACACTTTGAAGGGCACATAATCTTGAAAAGAAAATTTTTTTTGGTAGATTGGGTTTTTTGGCCTTTTATTAGATCAAAATCAGTTTGGCTTCCTAAATTAATTCTTTTGTTTTTTTTCATATTTGCGCTAGATTTCATTATCTGTGTCTGTAAAGGGAAAATTTGCTTTGCAGAGGAAAATGTTATTTTTAGTGTTTGGTTTCTTGTGTGCATGGCGTGTGGGGAGGGCAAGCTTAGTGACAGATTAGAAACATATAATGACTTAATGTCATGTATGGTCTAAGAAAATTTACAAAAAAAAAAAACAACCAAAATGAAACCTGTTCATTTTCTTAAATTATACTAACCAATTTGGTTCCAGGCATCTAGGCAGCATTATTATTATCTGAGTGTTTTGGAACTGGTGAACATTGCATCTCTCTCATCACTTACTAGAGCAGAGAAAACTTTGCCATCTAGTCTCAATACTCATTTAAAGATATTTATGTTTCTTTATTTCCTAAGTGGCTAAAGGTGAGTGGTTTGCTTGCATTACTTGATATTCTTTGGAGTTCGTATTTAAACCTTAGTGCTGTATTGTTTTAAAAACCAGAACTATGAAGGATGTTTAAATCAGTACTTTTTATTGATGCCATATATAGCTCTTTTCATTAAAATAATGCTTTCGTGTGTGTGCCTGGCAGATATCAGCCCACCAGCACAAGGTGTGGATCACAGGCAAGTCCAGAAAGAGCTGGGAGATGTCATTGTACGGCTGCACAATCCTGTTGTGCTGACACCCACGACAGTTCAAGTCACCTGGACGGTGAGACCTCTGTTATTACCTTAACAGTATTTGCAGTTTGCCTATTTTGCCTACTTATCCCTTCAATTTTTTACCACCCAAAGCTCCATTCTTCACCCCAGTGTGAGTGCTCTGACAAAGTGACATTCCACAGGTGTGTATATACATACACACACACACATGCATATATATATAAGTTAATGAAATAGTCTTTTTATTTTCTCTTTCAAGACAGGCAGGTTCAATGTCTTCAGTCTTCTGCTCAATGTGAGTTGTCTGTCTGGCTAGAAAAATATGATAAAAATGAATATGCTTAACACCATAATCTAGAGGATAATTGATCTGTGAATTCATTACTCTGCATGTCAAAAAATAATCAAAGTTAAATATCAACGCGAAATTGCTGTATGAAAAAGCACTTTGCACTTCAAGGCATATGGACCTCTGACAATACCCTATTATTTAGTGACCCAAAAATGAAAAAAATAGCTTTCCTATAGGGCACTTTTAGTGAAGTCAGAAGCACATGGTGCTAATGCCTGATCCACTGTGTAGCATCTGGTTTTCTAGCATAATCTTTACCCACAATCTGAACATCCTTTCATTATAGAAGACTTTTTGGCAATACTTAACAACGTTTCTATTTGAGGGGTCAAACTACTGGTTAGAATTTCTGATATAGTGTTTTGGCTTTCAAAATGCTATGTTTCCCTTCCTGAGGCTTGAAGCAAAGGATTTGTAACAGTAGAAGGAGAGAGTTCCCAGGGCACTGCACACCAGAAAGAGTGCTTTGCTCTTGGGGCATCTGCCCCAGAGGATGGAGAGCCACGGGTGGAAGAATGAGAGAAATAGTACTGCTCTGCACATCACTGAAACTGTTGTTTTATAGAGGATGAATTCTGCTAAGGGGGTATTCACAATACTCAGGGGTTTTCTTCTGCATGTCATGTTGCTAAGAGGTTAATGTGCACAGAGGATTACACAACAGGAGATAAGAAGCGTGGTGATAGATGGTGTATTATAAGGATTACTGTTGTTTTTGCACAACTCAGCCATATTTATGGGGGCTTATGCACCATCCTTGTTCTGACAGATTTCAGTGGTCAGGGTACAGATTAGAATAGAGAAACCCACAAATGTATCTTTCTTAGAAGATTATTTAGAGTATGTGTCACTGCAATTTTCCTTCGATGATGTCAATTTGCAGCTTGCCTTTCTAAAAATGCTCTCTGTTTCAGCTACATACCTCCAGAACAGGCTGACTAACCTTTGTAGCAAACCCTTTCGCCCAAACAGATGGATCAGTAGTTTAGAAGCTCTGGATGTTAGCAGCCAGTTACATCCATGTGGTGCTCCTTCAAGCCCTTTCTTGGATGTGACAGCTATCAGAAATACAGTTTCATAGGCTGGCCCTTGCTCTAGCATATGTTACAAAAGGAACCTTCAGTATAAACAGAATTCAGTTTTATACCATGTAAGCAATGTCATTATATTATAAAGAAATATAGATGTATATGTATTTATGTGTGTGTGTACATGGGGAGATACATATATACATATATCTATATATATTCCTCTAAAAGAGTCTCTTGGTGCCCCTACTGAACAAGTAATGAGTGAAGAAAACATGGTAAGGTAAAGGTAAATTGTTGGGAATGCTCTGGATATCAGCTTATTGGGAAGATCCTCAAAGCAGTGACCCAATGCCACCCGACAAGCTCGCAGGCCTCTGTAGAGACATTTTGGAATTGCCCATGGGAAGACACACACAAAGAAAGATCTCTGAAGCAGCTAATTAGAAACTACCCAGCAACCAGAACAAAACCAATTAATTAACCATAGTCTCTAGGAAAAAATCCCACTCTGTCCAGAGAATAAAGACCACACTATTAATATAAAATGGTTAGATAGTGTAGCTATCATACAAAGGAACAGAAGTGCCATGAGAGTCATAAGACTCTTTGTGTTGACTTTCTGCAATTCAGAGAATGAGTGCCAAGGAATGTCCTGGATTAGTGAATTTCTGGCATCCTGACACAGCAAATTAACACCACTTTCTTCCTCCTTTGTGGGATGGTTTTGGTTTTTCTTTCTCTGTTTTCAAATTTGAGTTTAGAATTTCCGAAATAGTTTCCTGCTACTCTGTTGCAATTTTAAAATATGCACAGGCATATACACACATATTTTATCTGTTTTGAAGGAAGGTCAGGCTTACAAAGTGAGTGTTAAAGAAAAAAAGAAAAGGAAGAGGAATGTCAGAAGTTAGGTTTTCACTGTCACTTAAATTTATTCCTCTTGTGCATAGATATTAAAATACAGCTGTAATTATCTGGTCACATACAGGATCTTCTTCATGGAGCTATTCAACATTTCTTTTTATCTTCTTTATTCACTGTGTGGTGCCAGGTCTTATTAAATTCATACTGTTGAAACCTTTCATTGAATAAAAAATTATTAGTTTGTCTCACATGCTTGCTTATCTGTCATGCTCTCAACTGTAACATTTGGGTGCTTCACAAGTAGCGCTGAATTTAACATCACAATGGTAAAAATGTGTCATTATCCTAACTTTACACATAGAGAGGTGAGGTGCAGAGGTAGTTGTTGCTGAAGAGACTTGTGGAGTCAGATATGCCCACTGTTATCAAATGGCTGATTGCAAGCCCTGGACATGACTTATTTTTACTTTTATCAAAACATTTTGCATTGCAAGAGCATATGGTGTACTCCAAGCACTTTTTTAGCTGACCTCAGCTGTGGTTCAGCACTTGTAACCTCGGTGGGCATTGAACTGAAAGTTTCATTAGTGACCAGATATGAGATGTTTTCTGCATTAGAAAGAAGCCCTGTGGCACAAGCAGGAACAAAAATAAGTTCTTCGATATGACAAAAGAATTGTTGCTTTGAAATCCTGACTGCCTTCTCGGAGGCTACCAGGCAGAAGGATAATTTATTTTCATCTGTCTTTTAATTTGATGTAGATCTTAAATGAATGTACTTCACTGGAAGCTTCAAGAGTCAAGTCCATTAGACTGTCTTCCAGTGTATCATCTCTTTGTGCCTTGTTCCTGTAGGACAGATAAATACTAGTGCAGTTTGAATTTCCAGAGAGTAGTGTGAGTCCATGGTAGTGAATTCAGCACAGCATGAAAGCTTTTTCTGCCCAGATGGAGAATTGCTGTGGGTATTGCTGTGGGAGCAGAGTATTTCTTAGGGTATTTTGGGGCAGAAATATGCTACAGAGCATATTACAAAATGTCTTTAGGGTGCAGATTAGCATGTTTGCCTGGGAGGAGCTTATGTTTGCAGCATAATCTGCATTGTGAATTTCTTGCCATCTTTTTAACAGTCTAATAGCCATTGAACCTGTCTTGTGTTCTGCTGGGGCATGTGCAGATTTGAACATGCAGGGAAAACAAGTTTCCTGTTCTGCAGAAATGGCTTTGTAGATACCTCCTGCACTATGTACTCATCATAAAAGGGGGTGAGAAAGAGCACAGAGGACCAATTATACTTGTAGATCGCCTTAAAGCATTAAGTCAGTGCTGAGTAGCAACTACTCATAAACTTCTTTCTTCTGCCTTTTAAGGAGCATCTGCATTTTCTGCCTCCTGTCCTTTGAGGGAGAAAGTGTGTCTTTAGATCAGCAACTCTTGCAGATCTTTTGAGTTGATATCACTGCTGCTTGTACAAATTCAAGAGTGTTTAAGTGTCACGGGAATTCTAGAAATGTTGTCGGATCCCAGTATTTCAGTGCAGAGGGTTCCTGCAAACACTGAAGTAATGCTGAGCACTTTGTACAAGTGGCAACCACTTACCAAAAAAAAAAAAAGAGAGAGAGAGAGAAATGAGAATAGCTAGAAAGTATTAAATTCTTTCATCAAGTCACAGCGCGTGTTTCTGCAACTCTGCCTGCGTGTGAACATGTACCAAACTTACAGAGATATTTAATGCTCAGCATAGTTGAATTAATTTCTTAATTGCTAAGCATATAGGGATTTCTTTTTAGTGGCCTGCTGTAGGCGTGACACATAATTACCACAAAAATGCAGCAAACTGTTAAGTCATAGGCTTTGTGTGTGCAAGTATATAAACATATATATGTGCATATAAACATAACATATGCATATATGTATATATATGTTTACTTGTACAAAAGTATGAGTGTATGTATATGTGAAATATACCTGTCATACACCTCACAAATGTCTCTGGTCAGTCCAGGTAATTATTCAAGAGGGATTTTTCACTATTTTGACAACTCCAAACCAAACAAAAAAAAAAATCCACCTTTCCAAATAAATGAACTAAGTGCCCTCAGAGCAGTTTCCCAATATTTTGACCTTGCAGGAGGCCCTGTTCATTCAGACTAACTGGGCATGAGATAGAGCTTAGTATCCTCTCCTTGATTTTGAATGCAACTGGATGTTTATAGAATACATTAAAAATGCATAGTATTTTCTTATGTCAGTGCCTTCCCTAAGCATAAACAGTGGAGTGAACTTACTGTCAATAATCTTAAATTCAGGCAGATCACTCAGCCCAGTTGTAATCTAACTTCTAATTGAAAGCTCTGTGAAAACTGTGTGAGCCCCAAATCAAGCTAGATTGTAGCACCCATAAACACGTCAGCCTTGTTGTGCCTATTTTCATAACCCTTGTATTGTTTAGTCTTTCAGGTTAGGAACTTAAAAGTCTAGGAGGAAAATACATGTATGGGCAATTTGTATATTACCTATAAACAAATAGATACAGAAGTGTAATGCAATCAAAATTGTTACACTGTATTGTTAACTATAGGGGTCCAGTTCTTCTCAGTGAGTTGGTGGGGGCACTTGTGTTTGTGCTTTACAAAACACTTTCCGTTCCGTTTTGTAGCAGCACACAGTGTTCAGCCTCGTCAATTCTGAATTTCCAGTTGTTCTCCACTAGGCAGCAGTCAGCAGAGCTGGAGCACACAGCAAAGAAAAAGCGGAATGTTCTAAGTTATGCCACTTTTCAGTGTAGCTTCTAACTCAGAAGTTAGGCAAGAATCAAACTTGATGTTTGATTATTAAACACCATAACGCTATATTGTAATTTAGGTTAAGGATCTGTATTGCAAAGTGCACGAAAGTGTTATTTTTGCTGAATTTTGCAGTAAACGCGGGGTTCATAGAAGTCTTTCTGTCCGTAAAACATTTAGTTAATCAAAGTCAAACATGGATAAAAACAATTTACTCTGATTTACAGACTCCCTTCATCTGGAAACAGCTGCTTAATGTTCTTCTTAAAAACACAGCTTGATTCTTTCGGTATTAACAAGCTATTATTGTGAGTTATATCCCTCTTTCAGTGCATAAATTCACTTAAAGTGAACGTAGAGAAGTTTATAAAATGCAAGCTTAATGTTGTTGTAACATATGTTGCAAGGTTTTTAACAGTGACAGTTTTGATGAAAGACATTTCTGCCTTGCTTTCATAAATAAAGCTTTCTTCTTGCTTGCCCTGCTTT
The DNA here is from genome assembly GCF_036250125.1 of Pseudopipra pipra. Lineage (NCBI taxonomy): Eukaryota > Metazoa > Chordata > Aves > Passeriformes > Pipridae > Pseudopipra > Pseudopipra pipra. Next base: position 1,899,696 of record NC_087550.1, read on the forward strand.
TTTAATGTCTAAGAGTCTGTGTCCCCTCTGAATGCCTCAATAAACTGTAACAGGATTATAGGAGAAGCATAATAGACTGTGGTTTGTGTTTTCAACCTTAAATTCATTTATTCTTAAGAGAAGTCAAACAAATGTATCTCTAATTTTGGAATATCTTTGAGCTAGCAAATTGACAGGAAAACAAGAGATATCCTACTTGTTGAATCTTGGTTATAACCCAGAGGTTTACCAAACACCCAGCTGTATAGTCTTGTTGTTTGTGCTGCACTTTCTTTGCTCTTTATTTGATGGCTACAGAAGCAGCTGGATTTGGTTTAGTTTTATACATCAAATTGTTTTGACTGTTTTTTACAGGCAGAATTAATCCAAGCATCATAATAGCTAAAATCACTGGGGTTTGCTTTCTTTGTTTTTCCTGCAAGATAAAAAATGCATGCAACCTCTCCAAGATAAAACACGTGTAAAATTTTTCTTCAAATAAAAATCCTGTTTATATTTATGATAGATTAAAATTGTTAAACTTCTGTGCGTGGTCCAATCTTGAATTCTGCTTGCCTAGCAACGAATAAAATATAAACCAAAACCAACATTCCATCTCCATCTGATGGCCTGAAAGCATCACAACCTCAGGATGCAAAGAGACTGCTCAGACTGTGAATGCAAGAAACAGGACATGTCTTTGGAATTTGTTTTCTCTGCATCTGTCTTATGTTTATTTTATTTTCCTGTGCATCCCATGAGCTGTGAGCCAAGTAGTGGACTAACTGTAAGCATGCAGCGTATCTTCAAAGACTTGTCCTTTTCTGAGAAGAATTTGTTTTTCTTTTCTTCTCATATTTCAGCACATCAGTAGCCAAGACATGCTCAGTAAGTTTACATGCAGCAAGCCTTATGCCAAAGTTTCCTTTTCATGATTTGTTGCAGGGGTGGGGCCTTGTTTTATGATTTTAGGTGGTATTTGCCATGATATACAGAGCTGGAGAAAGCAAAGCAGAAAGAAATGTTCTGTAACAAGTAATGTGAGACAAATGTAGTTTGCAGACAATTAATCAAGAGTGACTTACAAGAAAGCAGTTTGATTATTAAATTCAGCACCAAATGTTAATTTTCTCTTTTTGATGAGGGCAAAAGTATCCTAGGCAAACGTTTTGTTTTCTTTTTATGCAGGTTGTTTGTTTTTTAACTTCAATATGTTTATTGCTATATTGTTTAATGTCATTCCCAGGTTGACCGCCAGTCCCAGTTTATTCAGGGCTACAGGGTGATGTACCGCCAGACGTCTGGCCTGCCTTCTCCAGCTGTGTGGCAGAATTTGGAGGTCAAAGTCCCCACTGAGCGCAGTGCTGTCCTCGTCAGCTTGAAGAAAGGGGTCACTTATGAAATAAAGGTTCGCCCTTATTTCAATGAATTCCAAGGAATGGACAGTGAATCCAAATCTGCTCGTACCACAGAGGAAGGTTGGTAAAACGGCCAGAAAAGCAACAGGTTTCCATACCTAGCACTGGGGGGGAAAGGAACAGTGACCATTTTGGTTATGGTGTGTATGCATTTGTTCAGCTCTGTTTCCTCCATGTGATTTCTGTTTTTTAGATACACAGGCGAGGTAAGAATTTGACATAATGTTCAGTTTTGTGCTTTAAGTGTTCCACGAGAAAGCACCGGGTCAGTCTTTTATTGTTTTAGTTGATACATCCTTCTAATGCAGCGATGGCTTTGGGTCTTCCAAAAAGTGTGTGCTGCAGCCATTCTTTTATAACCACTGCTGCTGCAATAAAAGGGTTTGGTCTGCACTTTGAAAAAAAAAAAAACAAATGAAAGCTTTTGCAGATGAGCGTTTGATATTAAGCACATCTTTCTCAGTGGATAATAATGCAGATGAACAGTTGGTTGGGAAATGAGGAGTAGAGAAGGACACATGTTTAACTGGTCTGAAGGAACTCCAGTCTCAAGGGGATGCCACTTCAGTGTTTCTGTTAGCACACTGTTCATGAAACTGCACAGTTCAGCCCTTTGGAGGATTTCCTCAAGCACCTTTCAAGCCTCTCTGAAACAGGCAGAATTCAGACATAGTAAACAGTTTACACTACTGAGTTGTTCAGGCTTTTGTATCTGTAGCATACAGCCTGTATATAGTTTTGCTAAAGCATATGAACTCCAAGGCTTCTGGTTTTGATTTGAAAAGTAGAGGGAGTGAGGTGAGATATAAGTAATTTTAATAATTTTCTCTTAGAAACCTGTCTTTCTACTTATCTAATGCAGCCTTTGCCTGGAGAATCTCTCCTGTAAATGCAAGATGGTCATAACAATGAGAATTATTTTCTCTGTTTCACTGATTTTTTTCTATATTTTTTTTCAAAACAAGAGAAATATTGGTGAAGCTTCAAAATGTTCATATGGTTTCAAAGGGTTCTAAGTGCACTCTTTCCTTCCTATTGAAGGTGCATCTTAATAATTTACAGTGGTCTCCTGAGGTTTAATTTAGTGTTGATTGCCAAGTACTTTTTAATTCTAGAACAGACTTGCTTATTACTCACTTTTCTCTTTGATTTGTTATGATTATTGCCCAACATGTAAGTAATCCTGAAGATGACTTGGTTGGAGTTGGCACGTTATGGATGAAGAAATTCACTGCACTGCAACATGTAGAAGAGTGTGTAGGAAGGCATTGCTCAAGTCTCATTTGGAATTTGAGACTTTGTGGCTCCCAGTTCTTTGTTCAAACAGTAAAGCCTAAATCAGTTGGTAAAGAATATCTTTGCAGCAGTCTGAACAAAGCTTTTTTTTTTAATTAAAAAAAAAAAAAGAAAATTGTAAAAAGCTTTCTACAGGTGCAACTGCTTTCCTAGAGTTAAAATGTAGGATTTTGTCCTCTCACTAGCAGATTTTCTTCTTGTCCAATTTCAGTTGATTTTTGATGTTTATTTAGCTTCATCTAACTGTCTCTTGCTAAAGGTAAATTAAGAACTACTGAAAAAAAGGAGAAGATTTTATACCTCCTGTCTATTTCTATAAAATACTTGAGGAATGACATTCTCTTTTATAAACCTCAGCTACCAGCAGAGCCTGTCAGGTAATTTCTTACCTTAAAGGACACTTTTTTTCATGTGGAATAGCTTTCCACATAGTGAGGATTTAAAAAAATTTCATGCCCACAGATATGTATAACTCACAGCCAAGGATCTGCTTTGTAGATTAATATAACCTTCAAGGAGTCTGTTTACAACTATCTCTTCTCAAAAAAACATCAGCCTAGAACATGTAGTATTATCACCTGACAAATGTCAGCCCCTGTAAAAAATTTTTCCTCTTCTCTGGGTGATAAAATTATGTACTTCCATGAGAAAATTAAGGCATTGGGTAGATGCAGTTCTACAGATATTTCCTTTAATTCCTCACGTTATCCTTGTAATTATATGGGTGTTCGTGTATTTCAAAAATAGCACCGACTAAATGTTTAATGAAAGTGGTTTGCTTCTCATCCACTGAAGAAAGATGGCAGTCTATTTAAAGGTATCCCACTTGCTGGGTCACCTGTGATTCCATTTCGAAAATGAGCTTTTTTAGGCTTGACTTTTAAAAAATGTCAGCTATGCTATTTTTAGAAAATAATTTGGAAGAGTGATACGCGTGTTGGAAGTTTTTTGTGACATCAAAACAAATAGCCCTGATAAAGGCAGAGTACGACCAGAAGGTAGTGGCAGCTTTCTGCTGGATTGAATTTTACATGCGATGTTACGTCTGAGGCCTACCCCCAAAAATCAATTTTGCTGCAGTTAGACTTTTCCTCTAGATCAGGCATTTGTCACAGTTCAGTATCCATCCATCTCCTGCCTCTTTGGCCTTGTGAAGGTAACAAATGGAATTCTGTTTGGCTGCGTCTGGAAAAGATGAGCAGCGATTTGGGTTCTTTCATATCTGTAAGAAGAAGCTGAGCACTGGAATAATTGACCTGTCAAGAAGCAGGCAAGGTGTTCTCCACAAGCCAGCAGCAAGGGAAATGAGAAAATGGTTTTAAAAATGTTATTTTTCAATGTGATCTATTTAATAACTGCAGCAGTGTCAGACGAGAGGCTTAATTTATATCATGGTGCCAGCTTACAGAGTGATATTATCAGAGAGAGGAAGCAGAACTATTATATACATACATGTGTACACACATACAAAGAGGAGCTAAATCAAATATTTTATTGTATCACTTTCACTGTTTCCTTCATACTTGCTCTAGAGACAGATGACTTTTTTTTTCAGTTGCATCCACTGTTTTAAATCTCTCTTGGAATAACTTTTTGGAGTAGTCTTTTGTTTGTCATCATAAAAATAGGACAGTTGGTAATGGAAGTCTCCTTAGCTTTTATCAGCTGCTGTCTGTCAGTTCCTCCTCACCTTAGTCTGGCTCTTAAAATGATACTTTCAGCTGTATTCATCAGCTACAGTTTTAGTTTTGCTTGCAAGTTATCATATATCCTCCAAAAAAACCCCACCATGTGCTGGTAGAATATTAACTACAATACTCATAGCATTTAAATGCAAAGACAAATAAATGAATACAGTATGTTTTTCTTTAAATGTTAGGGTATGGTATTCATTTTACATTTCTTTGCATTCACACTCCCCATTCTCCCAGGTATGTCTATATAAGAAATTATATTTCTGAATACCCTTTTTGTTTGAGAAATGAAAGTGCATACATTTGAGCACTGTACTTAAGTTCCATTGTACTTAAAAACAAAAATGAGTTGTACAGTGTTAAGCTTTACCATTTTTATGATTTTTATTTTCTTTTAAAATATGCTAATTAATATCACACACATATATTTATTCACGGTTTTGTTGTTGAATACCTTGAAGACTTGTAAAATGCTGATTGTTTTACTGTGTGGCAAATTATTTCCCTTGCCATAAAACACACAATGCAACTATTAACTTCCCCAATTTTATGCTTTGCACAGTTGCAAGGAGTAGCCCAAGGCCACCTTTCTGTGCTTCGCTTGAGCTGGCTAAGAGTCAAATTGTCCACAATACAGCTCCATTTCTCCCCTCCAGTGCACTGTTTCTCTGCATCAGGCAAGGTCACAAGGACTATACCAAGCTCTGCAAGCTTTGCAGCTGAACCAGCTTCTGAAAATGTAGCTGTCGAAATGTGCAGCCCCCAGGGACTGTAGTATGGGTTTCATGTTTTGTCTAAAATATTTTCTTTTTCTGATATAATCTTGTATGGTCCCTTGTCCCCACCTCTGATACCCTGGTTTGAAGTTATGTCCTTCCTGCAACAGAGTACTCCAACTCTTCAGGGTTATCAGGGTAAAGATTTGAGCTCAGCTCCCCGAGCCTGTGCCAGGTCAAGTACTGAGAAGCTTCCAAAGTGGGAACACAGCCAGTCTCAAAGAGGTCATGGGGAACAATAAGAAAATCTGAATTGGCTCAGTAGACCGGAATACCTCTGATATCTGTGGCTGTGCTTGGTTGTGTTAAACCTGCCAGACTTTAATACAGAGATGCCAGAGGTCTTGGCTTTTCTGAGAAGCGTGGTCCAAGCATGGTCATGCACTCAGGATATCTGTTAAAGATAAGAGTAGAGCCCTGTTACCATAGAGCTCAGTCACTCTAGACCAGGGAAATGGAGTCAGGGAGCTGTAACACAGGATGTGAGATGCCCAAAACCAGAGGGCTATCTAGATTTGAAGCTGGGGTGGGGGACTGATAAATATTTTAGGTTCTGGTACAAGGTCTACTATAAGTCTTCAAAATCGGCATCCATATTTCATATTAAATGTTTTAAGATCATATTAAAGGCCATGACAAATACACGGAAGACAAACTCCATAAATAGTTATTGAACACAAAGACATCACCCTGGAACAGAAGGTGTCTAAGCGACAGTCTTCTGTGAATTGGAAAATTGTCCTGGAGAGGTATCAATATACACTCACTTTATTAGTTCACTCTTTCCTAGCCTCTTTCTGTTAGTTTTGTTGAGGACTAGGTAGAGGGACTGGGATAAATGGAATAGTTGGATTTTTGGTCCATTTCAGAGCAGTTACTATCAATAACTTTCCCCCCCCAAGGACCATACCTTAATATAACACACTCGACCTCAGTGCCTTATCTTGCCACTGTGGTGGTGTTTCAACACTTACTTGGAAGAAAGGGAAGGGCAAGGGGGGGCTGCAAGAGGTTTTAAGTGGCTGGGGAGGGCCATATTCCCAGCCCTCTGCACTGGCAGCTGTAGCTATGGTGGGAGAGCTCCACGTGGAGATGCAGCAGATGCTCACAGAAGGGACTTTTCCATAGCTGAGCTTCTGCTCCACTTCCCAATCCACATGTCCTTAGCCAACAAAACCACCCTGCTGCTGGTGTAACTGCAACAGGGGCTTGCCAGCATAGCCTTGATCACTAACAACTATGTTTTTTTTTTTTCACACTTCTAGACAACTAGGAGAGCTGGCAAGCAATTGTCTTGTAGAATTGGCCTTGATATGCAGTGACCAGCCAAACAGCTGTGAATGGTTGAACTGAACAGGCCTCTGAAGAGAAAGCAATTTGCCTAGGGGAAAAAAAAGGACATAAGTATATATCTGACCTAACTTAGCACCTGCCCTATTCACTGGTATTTGATGTAAAACCATGAACAATTTAACCCTTTTCCACTTCAGAGATGCAAGGTTTTATGTTTAAACCTTTTAATGTCTTCCTGAAGAATGAATAGAAACAAAAAAGGATCCTATTATTATTATTATGTGGAGAAAGAAGAACCAAAACACTTTTCAGGCCAGATGAAGCAGCTTCACACGTGACTTGGTTGATATATATGTAACTATCCATGTTTATTATGGGAAACAAAGGGTGGAGTGAGACCAGTTCCAATGCAAAATTAAGAAATGCTAAATATAAATAAATGAGGAGTGATTTGTATTGATTCTCCATTGCCACAAATTCCACATTGTCATTCAGCTCTATGCTTCTCTCCAGAAAGGCATTTTTCAAAATTGACAGTGCCTAACAAAATGTGCATACCTAGGCCTGCAGGGAGTGTGAACTTTCTATACTGCCTGCTTGCTCTTGCAGGGTTTCAGCAGACTTCGTGCTCTAACAAATGGATTAATGTCTTGTTTCTGTTTGTTCTCTCTCCTTGGTGTAGCTCCAAGTGCCCCTCCTCAGTCTGTTACTGTCCTGACAGTTGGAAACCACAACAGCACGAGCATCAGCATCTCCTGGGATCCTCCCCCTCCAGATCACCAAAATGGAGTCATCCAGGAGTATAAGGTAGGAATGATGTCTAATGGAAGGGTTGTGAATTTAAGGAAACAGCCTGCTTGAACAGTAGCCACGTTTATGGATTTAGATTCTGACATCTTTTACAGCTGCCCTTGTAATTATATGGAGAAAGAGGACTGACTGCTTATGGATTTTTTTTTTTTTTAAAGCAGTACTACTGTTATATTAAAAATAAAAAATACCATGGAAGAGAGATGTAATTTCCAGCTAGTTTACAGTACTTCTCTTTCTTACTTTTCCCTGCTGTGGAAGGAAAGAAGAGGAGTTTTTTGTTAAGGGCTTCTGTACTCTAAAGACAAGCAGTGAAGTCCCTGTCTTAGGATGCCTTTAATCTGGCAGAAAAGCTAGCAGGAAAGATACCTTTTCTTTCCCCTGCAAAAATGCTACTCTTAACACTTCAAGGGCAAAGTCAAGGACTGTGGCTCTGGGAGAATACAAGGCTTCTTCTAAGTACTATTTCTGTCAAGCTTCACAACTTAAAATGCTGGCTTGTTTGCTCTGAGGAACAGGTTGAACAGAACTACTCTATCCAGAGTTTGTTACATGAGAGTTGTTTCCATTGGGCTGTACATTCTTTTTCTTTGTTGCTATGATAGCTCAAAGTATCCACTCCTTTTATATTATCTTTAAATTTTGTTGTAGTCTATAATTCCACACTGAGATCACTTTGGCACAAGTATATTTTGCCAACATGAAAGAAATGCGGTGTTATTGGGTTGGAGAACTATGGAGAAGATGACTGGGCAAGGTTCAGCATTATGGCAGGCTTGTGACCATGGAGCACACTGCTTGGTAAATCAGCCTTGCTGTGGCTGACCTATACAGCAAGTGTGAAATTTTTAATTGAAATAGTGCAGGGCAGCTTTCTTGCTGCTTTCCACAAAGGTTGGAAGTGGTGGGTGCAGCTTATTTCACACAGAAAGGTGTAATTTTTTTGGCCATGGGGTACCTTGAGGGAACACAGCATGAAGAAGGGAGAAGGTGCTTGACTTTTAAATCAACTAATTGGTTCAACTTCTTCCACCTTTTTGCCTGGTCAGAGGGATGCAGTAAATACAATATTTATGTTTAGCACAGGGCTTCCTTTGTTTTGCTTTCAGTCAATATCAAGATTTATTAATCCCAGTATTTTATTGATCTAATTTTCATATCAATTAATAATTATCTCTTGGCTTAATTAATCTTGGTCCTGACTCTAATATAAAGTCAATATAAATCGTCAAGGGCTTACAAGCAAATAAGTAAAGTACATTCCTAAACCACAGAATATGTAGATATGAAACAAAGAGGGCTGATGGTTAATAAAAGCCATGTTCCAGGTGAGTGCTCAGACCTCTGGGCTGTGTATAAAAACAGCTGGAGTCACTACCTATTACATCCCTTCTGTGTTAGATTAGGTGGCTGCCTGATTAGTGAGCTGGCTGCTGGGACTGTGCTGCAGTTTAATATTTCCCTGAGCAAAAAATGTCTGATGAGGTTTCACAGTGCAGTATCTGACAAATTGAAAGTAGATCTGTTGATTCTACTTCAAGCATAGGAGCACCTGTAAATTAATTTATTAATTAAATGCCTTTAATTAATGGCATCTCATAGCTGCTGTAAACTAAGACCAGGACAGATAAGGAGAAAAGGAATGAATGCAACAGTTTCTCACCCTAATTCATTCTTGCCTGCGAATCAGATCTCATTGAGCTTAGGAAAACAGAGGAGTTTTTTTTCCCTTCAAATCTTTCTCAGTGTTTCACAGGAAAAAAAGAGGAAAAAAAAAAGAGAAGATGTGATAAAACACTAAGCAGGGTCAAAAATAAGGGTAAAGATAGCATTGATGTTGCTTAGATGCATCAGTTGGTTGCTGACAGTGGTTCCAGCAGTAGTGCTTTCTTCTGCTATTATTGTTATGTGAGTGTACATGTGATGTATTTGTGCATTGATTTTCTTGAGAGGTTGTAAATGCATTTTTAAATAGTACAGAAGCAGTATATGCAGATAACATTAACTGAAGAAGTATCCCTAGAAGGTCTTGGTTTTGAAACCTCTTTGGAGAAGCCTATGAAAAAATAGCAGAGATAGCAGATGTAGCACTTTGAAATCATAGAGAGTTCTCATCACAAAATGCCAGTCGAGATTATAGGGTGGTGTTCCTGCTTATTAATTAGATAGTAATTGAATCAGGAAGTGATATCTGGATTCCTAAACAATGTAAGTAATCACAAAGGCAGCAGTAAAAAGTGAGTCTGTACTTCCATTTCATAAATTCCAAAGGAAGTTGGAAAGAATTTTGAAAATTGTTTGTTCTTTAGTTCTTTAAGAAGTGTTTTAACCTGTTCTCATGTTATTTGCTGTCTTTTTGCTATTCAGTGGAAAATCTGAAAGGAAAAAATGTGGGTTTTTTAAAGGACAGGTTTGGTGGTAATCATGTTACTGAACAAGATTTTAGTTAATGTAAAACATCTTTTTCACTTGGATGATCTGGTCTGGGCTTCTAAGAAGTGTAACCACAGAATTTGCATTCCATGGAGAGCCAGAGTCCAGAGAGTTATTTGCATGCAGTTTTTGCAGCTGGCTTGGTCCTGTGCTGATCTGGCAGAGTTTGCTGAGCTAAATCCATTCTAATTTCAGCTATTCCCGGACAGTGCCACTGTTAAGAAGCCTGAAATAAGTGATTGTCATGAAATGCTTTGATATGTCATATCTATGCACGATTGTGTGAGTGTGAAGAATTTCACCTATTTTAACACATCGACTTTTGTCCCAGATCTGGTGCCTAGGTAATGAGACTCGATTTCATATCAACAAAACAGTAGATGCAGCCATTCGGTCTGTAGTAATAGGTGGCCTGTATCCAGGTATTCAGTACCGCGTGGAAGTTGCTGCAAGCACCAGTGCAGGTGTGGGAGTAAAAAGTGAGCCACAGCCCATAATAATTGGTAAGTGATTGTCTGTTCTGTTGTTTTGTTTTGCCTGTTTTGTTGTTTTTTTTTTTCTTTCAGAAATGCTTTCATAAATCACTTCTGGAAGCGTAAAAATCCACGGAGCAAAAGATAAGATTTGAATAGAGCTGGTTAGTTACCTTTTAATGTCCCACTGCCTGCTGATGTTGTGTCTTCCCTTCATGCAGAGTTCTTGTAGCCAATGGAGGGAAGTATGTTCCCAAGACATAAAAGAAAATGCAGATTGTCTAGTGGAACTGGCTTAATGTGGTTTTTTTAATGAATTTACCACTTCTGCAACTTGACGGATTTATGGAACTAACAGCCTGAGCTCCCTTTTCCCTCTGCTAAGATGACTGTAATATTGCCTTATTCATCCCTTTGGTGCCTAAGGCACTGTTTATGGTTGTTTTCTGAACATTTGAAGTCAGTGTTTCTCAGGTATCCCAAGCAGACAAGTGTCCTCTGACAAAGAGTAAGTGGCCTTTAGACAAAATAGAGAGCAAAGGTAGCATTATAATCCCTGCCTTTGAAATGGTCATTTCTTAGTAGTGATTTCCATGCAGAATTGATTTCCTGACCTGAGGGAAACACAGATTCTGTTTCTTCTGAAATTTTTCCTAAGTATAAAACATAAAGGCAGGAACAATATGGAAGAATAGGAGAAGTAACCATAATTAGCAAACCTGAACTGAGCTATGCAAAGCAGTACCTCCTTTGAGTGCTTAATACAGGAATTCTGTTGCTTTTATCTGTATGACCTAATTTAGTTATTACTTGAATATACTTTTGTTTGTTTGTGGGACTTCTGTTGTTACTAAATATTTTCTTTCTAGAAAATGTTGTCAACACACCATCCCAAAGATGGACTATTCTGTGTAGACCTTTAGAAAAGTCCATCCCCTAAGCATTGCTTAAATGTTTAATGATATTCGGGTTTCCCACTCATCAAAACAGAAACTAGAGTACTTCAACTTTGAATATATTGTCACTGGAGACAGAAATACAAGAGTAGAGGTGAAGGTAGCACTGGTTTTAGAAAAAGGCAACCAAAGATACGCCAAAGAAAAGAGGGGAAAAAAGATTTCTAGCACTGAAAGTAAGAAATCACCTAATAGGATTGGATATTGGACCTCTGTGTCAATAATTGATATTGTAAGACTAGTCTGTCACTGCATCCACTTTGAGCAGGACCTCCTTTTATTATTTCACTAAGGAAATAATTTAACTAGGCACTACACTTATTCCAGCAAAGCACATAAGTGTGTTGCATTTTAAGTACATGAGTAGCCTTGTGTCATTTAATATGAGGTAAACTTGCACCAAAGGTCTTCATTGGATGATTCCCAGAATATTCAGCCTCACATCTGGGTACAGCCCTTCATCCTGAATTTTTCCTTACAAAAAAAAAATGACTGGTATAATCAAGAGTTAAATGTGCAGAGGTCTGTATTGCTGCCAGAAGAGGGAAAGGGATGTTAGGGTGTAAATAAAGTAAGAAAAGACAAAAATTGGTTGGCATTTAGAGACTTAATTTTATCTCATTAATCTTAGTGATATTTATTTGTTCCTAAAATGATCCCAGAATATCTGCTTCAACAAGTCTGTCTGGTGGCATCTTTGCACATTTAAGAGTCTTTTGCATTAAAAGTAAAGGAGAGTACTTTCTGTTTGGGTTATATTTCTGTCCTCATTTCCCTTTTGGTGTCCCAAAGCTGGATGTGGTTACTATATATATGGTCTGTCTCCCTTTTCTTTAGACCCCCTTTTTTATTATTAATTGCTGAGAGCTATTTCTCAGACTATAAATTTGCTTGATAAAGGCAGCAGGGTTTAAGTGATACCATTTCTGGAAAACTTGAGTTGGTACCATTCAGTGTTTGACTGGGAATCAAAAACATAAAACAGGTATTTTTTTTTTTAAGTAAATGAAAAAAACTAATTGGATGGATTAAAAATGAGCTAATGAATAAACCTCAAAACATCTTAATGCATGTGAAAACATTAATGAATGATTGTATTATAATGGAGTCCTATATGGCCTGGTGATTAGCTATACTATTGAACAGCTTGCAAACAGAATGGACAACTCCAGAAAATCTGAATTATGGACAGAGAAGGTCAGTGATGCAGAAGAATTAAGCTATGTTTCTAAGCATTGCAACTTTCATTGTCATGAAATACAGAGTCCAGTGTATAAAAAAGGAAAATATTATTCTTAAATACAGGATTTATTCTTTTAAGAAGGTATTTTCTTAAAATAACTGTTTTTCCTGGTGGATAATCAATTACTGGCTTCCCAGAGCAGTTCTAGATAACAGACCTGTGACAATCCAGAAAATAAAACCTGGAGAATATGGAGCAGTAGGAGGTATATTATTTCTTTAGTTAGAAATTGTCTCACTGTTACAGGAATGCTGTGCCCATACTTCAAGCAGGATGTTGAAAAATTTTATGGAACACTAAAAGAGAATCAAGAATAAAATTTTTATGATCATTAATGATATGCTAAAAATTTTTCTGCTGGAGAAACAGAAACAAAAATGGAGATAACAGCAATGTTGGTTAATGCCATAGCTATTATTTCTCCTCATCAGTTGGCCTGTTCACTCTTACATTCCATCATTGGTATAATAATATGAGGAACAGCTGCAAACTTTCACAGTAATAGGTACAATCGAATCTGATGTGTCTAATTAATTTTTGGTCCAACAAATTAGTTTTGTTCTTCATTACTCTCCAATGGGAGGAAGACATTATATTTCATTATGTTTTTGTCTTCGGGAACAATGGAGCGTTACAGGTCGCACACTTCCCTTGTCTATGTTCTAATTAGTTGAACTGACAGCATTGTTACAGAAACACCTGCAGTATATGAAATAGTACTACACTGGTACCTTGGATGACATATTTATTACTTCTGCTTAAATATTATATAAAGAAGTATAAAAGTAATGCCTTTTGTTTCCCCAACCCCCAACGCTTATATTAATTTCATCAAACGTCAGCGGGTAACATTCATCTGTATCCATTTATTTTTCCGTCATCAAATTCACAAAGCATATGTTATTTTGACATTTAAATGAATTATTACTTTTGCAGTTGTAATTGCGAGGCACAGAAGGGTAAGAGCAAGCAGCCAGACTGCAAACTTGAGAAGCTAATTTGGAGACAGATTGCATCTTCCCCTAGAAGAGAGGGAGAGAGTAAAGCCCACTGAAAGCTCTCCACAGGCTCTCTGTGGTTTGCTCTCACATTCTCCATTTTAGAAAGACTGGTTTCTGACTTTACAGAAGAAGATGGGATCCTCAGATGTTTTGGAGGCTTTTCTGGACAGAGCTTGTACTTTTCTTGAGTCCAGGAGCATCACCTCCCAAAGTCAGTCTCTCGAAGCACATCCCTGCCTGCTCTTCTTCATGGCAGCACAGCTGCCTCTGAAGCAGTGCCAAAATTACCTGTTTCCCCACCATCCCACTGCTTTGGTCTCTCCTCCAAAGGGCACAGAAATTAGCTCCAAGTTAATGGCAATTAAAGCAACACCGATTCCAATGCTGATTTCTACTAGAAAACCAATTGTGGTCCTGGAAGAGCATGCCATAGAGTGCCTCCTTCTATTAGTTTTACTCACAGCCCTTCCTCTTTCAGCACTGGGGTGCACCTAAAGCTGGTTCCATGGGCATTAAAAACAGGGGAAAATCAGATAAAAGGAGCCACCGCTGTCTCCCTTCTTTTCTTTGTCACAAGTGCTCACTCAGTTCCATTCTCCCTTACTGCATCAGAACTGGAAACCACTGGGCCTTTGGCAGAGGTAAGACAAGAGAGGAGAGCACGGGAAAGGACAGCTGCAGCTCCCAGGCCCTAGTATTAGTAGAGCTCACCAGCGTGGCCACTGTAGACTGATACATGACACCAGTACTGGTGTACTGCCTTTTTATCCAGACAGGCCTAGTCTGTCAGCATCCTTCCACGGGACCTATTTTGCTTGCGGGAAGCCCGTTTTGTTTCTTGCCCAGAACGACTGAAAGCAAGCCAAGCTCCAGCACAGTTTTAACAGTCTGTTTGCAGAAGCAGACGGTCATCAGTACTAAATATTGACATGGTGCTGAAAGAGAGAAAGCTTAATAAACCCCCCGAGATCATCAGCAGTGTGACAGCAATGTGGTGCAGCGCATCACGGTCCTTCCCGAGTAACTCAGCTCTGAACACCATCGAGGGCCTGAAGCTGCATCTTGACTGGGCAGAGCCAGTCCCCGAGGGAGTGGGGCAGGGAGGGCATGCTCAGCCCAACAGGCTCTCCATGAGGGATCCCCATTGGCAACTTGGCTCTGGGTCACCTGCAGAGAGTTGTCTGTGGAACAAAACTGGAAGTGTCAGAATTCTCACATCTGTTTTAGCCAGTGACCCTCTTTGGTGGCTTTAGGCTGAAGCCAGCAAGCTGGTCTGTTGAAAGAAGTGAGTGGTAAATCTAACCATTGCTGAACTATAGAAGAGAAATACGTCCTGTTTTCACAGCAAGGCATAATGATACAATACTTTTAATAATTTCCTCTGAATGACCATTTCAGTGTTTTATTGAAATATTCGACTACCTTTATATGTGTGTGATAGACTTTCAAAATTGAGAATCATAGTGTTTCTATCTTTTTTGCTTCAGTAGAATAGCTACTCTTGCAGCTCCTCAGCATGCATAGAGGCATCTGGTGATATTACATAAACATTTCAAGGATTGAGCTATATAAATGATTTTACTGGAAAAGATGGATAATATTTCACGAATTTCAGAACTGCAGATGTGGGCAGTTTATATCAAATGTACATGGAATCAATATTCATAGGGGGGTTTTTTGCAGAAAAATATGTTCTGCATTTCCTAATTTTAAAACTAACTATTTTTGACAAGGGGAGATTTGAAGTAGAGAAGTGCTGGTCCTAGAACTATATACTTTAGCATTTCCTGAATTTCCATTCAGATTTTTATGATCATTTGTTTTCCAGCCAGACATCAAACTTTTTCTTTTGAAAAAATTCCCTTTTTAGAGAAAGGGGGGGGGGGGGGGGGGAAAGGAAGCATCTACTGGAATTTACAGTTTTCTAATGTAATGTAGAATTTAAGATCCTATATAGTAATTTTTGATGCATGTCACTTTCATTGGGGTTCCACGTAATAATTATTTCTTACAGGTTAATGTTAAGAATTTGTCATGCATATTGTATGTCAAAAAAAATAGCATCTGTTGCTGTGATTGCTTAGAGTTTGCAGTTAACTGTGTGTTTTTCTGCTTTGTTTCAAAGCTGGTGCGCTTAGAATTTGTACGGATTGTTTTCCCCATGAAATAATTTCTGGAAAATACACTTTATATTTGATTTCAAATTTGGAAACTCTAGCATTCAGGGAAAATAAATGAGTTAAGTAAGAATTTTTGGCATGCTGACGGCAATGAGAGAAGAAACTGTCTTCTGATGTTGTAGCATATTTTGTATTTGGATTTCTCATTTGGAAAAAGCTATTTATTGACTACTTGATTTATTTTTTATTTGTTTCCTATAATCCATTTTCTCGTTATTGCATCCTGTCTGTAATTATGTGAAAACAAACCAACAAGTATGTATATTGTATATAAAAAAAAAAAAGCTCTGGATTTACATCTGTTAGATTACTTGAGAGTGGACTGTAGATCTATCTTTTCAAATATATGTTTGCAAAATGGCTATGGATTTACTCTCTAGAAACACTGGGTTTCTGGTGTGCATTGCTACTCCTTAAAGTTCTTCTACTGTGGATAATTCTTTTGAGGTCCATTCCTTTTTTTTTTCCCCCCTAATTTTCATTTGCAGTCCTTGCTTCCTGTCTGTGTTACAGAATCCATAATAACCACATTCCTGTGAATTTCTTTGGTGCAGGAGGCCGTAATGAAGTTGTCATCACCGAAAATAACAACAGCATAACTGAGCAAATCACTGATGTTGTCAAACAGCCTGCCTTTATAGCTGGCATCGGTGGGGCATGTTGGGTGATTCTGATGGGTTTCAGCATCTGGCTCTACTGGCGAAGAAAGAAGAGGAAGGGGCTCAGCAATTATGCTGGTAAGAACAGGAGCTTTATTACCATCTCATCAGGTGAAGAGAACAGGGACTGTTAAACCTACTTAAAAAACACGTTGAACTTCCAGCAAAAGTGTCCTGGGTGAACTTTGTGTGCTTGTTTTTAATGTATGCTGTGAAACTGCTGTTGTATGAGAAGCTTTAAATGCACTGCTCGGTACCACATTTCATCATTATCATAAGACAGTATTTTTACATCTCCAGCACATCTAGCATTAAAGAAAAAAGAAAAGCACAAGGAGGATTAGCTATACCTCTTGTTCCTTGCTCAGAAGGCACTCTGTTAACAGTGCAGATCTACTCGTATGTTCAAATACGAACTAGACTAGACCCTCATAAGGAAGGTTAGAGAGTATTTGGTCTTCTCCTTAATTCCCATGCATTTCCATGTCCCTGAAGCCATGTGCATGGGAAATAAATGGAGGTGCTTAATCAGTGACTTCATACCTATAGCTGGAAGAGTGATGTGTTAGACAGAGAAGTGTGGTCAAAATTTACTTACGGCAGAAACCATAAAAAGTTTTGTCTTTGAGGTAGAACATGTTGGAATGTCCTCTTGTACCAAATGTTTCTTCCAGTTTCAACTTAATTTTTGAAAACTATGTTTGGAAAAATAAATACACTTACCAAATGAAAATATTTCATCTTTCTCCAACCTCCTTGTTTTGTGTATTCAGCTTTTCAGGATTCTTATGAATTTTTAGGAAGTCAAGTGAATGCCCATAAATCTGAAGGTCACTCTGAAGCCTAATTTAACACACAAACCCCCCCTGTTCTTCAGGTATCAGGACAGGTTCTCTAGAAGTGCTTATTAACATTTAAAAAGAGAAAACATTTTCTTTTTGAGAAAGATTTGCCCAGTTGAGGACACAGCATATTTAATGTTGACATTTTATCACACAAGCGCTCTTCTATGACAAGTTATCACATATGAACCTGAGGACACAGGTTCCCTAAGTGGCTGAGCATCTCTAACTCCTTGCCAAAACCCCACATTTATTCACAGCCAAAATGTCCTCCTCAGCTTAGCATTAGCCATCATGAGACTCCTCAGTGTCCTGACTGGGCTCACTAAACCAGAAGGAAACTATCTCATGCTGTTTTCAATCCTTCCTGCTTAGTGAAACAGGGCAGGTCAAGAAAACATGAGATGAGCAGTGGAGGACAAGAGGAAGGAGAGCAGTGGCTTTTGGACCTTCTTGGTTTCTGGGGAACCTCATCTTGTGTCACCATGTGACTTCTGACATTCATGGGTTGCGCATTTTCGATTTTTTTTTTTTCTTTCCTTTAACTTCCTTTAACTCAGTGACTTTTACTCTCTGAGAGGTAGGGTGTTGTTAACTGAGAAACTAGTATCTCTCACACACACCTATAGATGTGTTTCTATGAAATATCATTCTAGATCCCAAGATTTTTCATACTAAAGGACAGCTGGGCTGTTATTCCTCTTAGGAAAGAGTCCTACATAGAGTTTTGGACACAAGCTGAAATTAGTCTTTTCTTAAAAAGGAGAATTATTAGCCCTGTATGTGAGTTGACATATTGGGGGGGAGCAGGGGAGAATTGAGAGCAAGTCTTTTATACATTTAAATGCATAGCTGTGAGTAATTATAATAGTCGTAATAAACTGTGTCTCCTGCAACTCATTCCTTCTCATGATGTTTGCTGCATCTAAGTGTGATGTGACCATTGCATCATGAAATTGTGTATGCTTTCAGCAAGGAATGTAGATAACAGATCATGCTTCAAAATTCATCCTAATGTTTTCAACTCGGAGAACAGCATGTCCACACAGAGAGTCTTCAAATGTGACTGTTGAAATTCACTGCTCATCTTTCCGGCCATCGTCTCTCATTGGCTGCTGGCTGGTTAGTGCTTTAAGCTCAGCTGCAATGTCCTGCTCATGATATTCAACTACAGCTTGAGTAAACTCCAGAGGAAACTGGTGCCCTGCAGTTAGCGCTTTTTCTCAGGGTGTGTAACTCACAATGTGTTTGCTTTCTTGTTTTGCAGTTCAGTCCTTCACCTTCACCCCTGCAGGTACTGTCCATTAGTCTGTCTCTTACTTCACCAACACATCGCTGCAAACATTAGCTATCTAAGTGTTTATGAACATGTGAGATATGCAGAATCAAAACCAAATACAAGGAGAAATACTTTGGCTGCCTATCTGTGATAAAAATGTAGTATTTATTTCCCTAGTGATCCAAGGGGAACATAATAAAATCTGCCACCATTAATGACTCTGTCATTGTAATTCTGCATACTTACTCATCTAATTCCTTGAGATAATGCAGCTTTGAAAGTAATTTGCAGGACAAGATGCTTGAACTAGCTTACCATAAACAAGCATTAGTCATATATAACTGAATTTTGATTTTAAAGCTAAAGTATCCTGAACATTTTTGCAGTGGAGTAATGGAACTTTCTTCCACTTTAGCTCTTAGCTATGCATATGTTTGCTTTACTGTGAGGTGTTCAGATCTTCAGGCAACCTAGTGATTAACTGATGCACTGATTTCCTTTACAGGGATTTTGGAATTGAAGTATTTTGTTTTTTTCTGACTACCCAGTTCAAAGCTGGTATCCTATTTTTTGTATCTTAAAAAAGATAGCATACGGTAGACCATTATCATAAACAGGATTAAAGATATGTGAAGGATAAACGAAGTGTGGCTGAAAATGCAGGTTGCAAACAGCTTGTTCAACATATGGATAGCCAGGAAAAATAGAGTATAGAATTAATAGTAATAATGGATACAAATAAATAGCTTCTGCTCTCATACCTAATTGCAGCATTTAAAAACTTAAAAATAATTGTACCTCAGTGTTACAGTATAAAAGACTGATAAATCTGATCATTTTCCAGCAGAAGTCTGTAAAGTATTCTGTGTGTAGTTTGGCCCCTCAGTTTCATTTACCAAAGCTGTCTCCTCTTCTGTCCTCTCTGCCATCCATGTGATAGAGTCCAGTCTTCCCACTGCACTGCTGAACCAGTCCTCCTGCTCAGGTAGCTGCTTTCTCACTCTTGCTTGTCTTCAGCCAT
The DNA here is from genome assembly GCF_036250125.1 of Pseudopipra pipra. Taxonomy (NCBI): domain Eukaryota; kingdom Metazoa; phylum Chordata; class Aves; order Passeriformes; family Pipridae; genus Pseudopipra; species Pseudopipra pipra. The sequence continues at coordinate 1,919,049 of NC_087550.1, forward strand.
AGCTTGTGTGTTTACCTTAGCAGGAAAGGGCAAATGACTGTCAGGACAGAGGAGAGAAGGTGATGGAGTCTGCCCCAAGGGCCTGTGACATTGTGAGAGAGAAGTGTCCTTGTGGAAAAGCCCTGGGGGCTCAGGATTGCTCCTCTAGCTCCCAGGCAGGTATGGCCAAGTTAGTGCAAGTAGTGGCACAACACTTCCTAACCTAAATGCTTTACTGGCTTTTCTTTGAGAGACAACGTAGGGGTTTTTTCCAAAATTAAATAATTCATCTTTGTGTTTGGTTCCTATAACTATGCCACTGTCAGTTGTCTTTAAACACAACTTTCCATGGTGTTTGTAGCATACATTGGCATGTGCTGGAGCCACAGTGACTGTGCATGATTTAATGCTCTTGATCCACATGTGCTGGATAACTAGGATATGTCAGAGGCACTGCCAAAAATGTGCTTTTTTAAAGGTAGTTCTGACATCTTGTGGACTTCCTAGAACTAAAACAGCCCATAGTTTTGTTTCCTGGCCTATCATCATTTCTGGAGGCACTGAGAACTAAGTCATCCAGTAGTCATGTCCAAAAAAACAATCATTAATTTAAAAAAAAATCTTCTTTCAGACAGAACATAGTCCATATTTTTTATCTTTATATCTAGAGTTCCATAAGAAACTTTGTTAATTCTCTAGTATTTGAATTTGCCATTGGTAATATATAATTTAGACAAATGTATCTGTGCTTCTGGGAGTTAGTCACTCACAACTGTGTGTTGTTCCCTTCAAAGTTATGATTCATAAATGGTTTGGTTTTAGATATAATTATTTAGAGAGAGGTATGTAGCTTTCAGAATCCCATCAGAGACAGCTGTCAATGAAGTTTTACTAAAGATGAATTTATCCTAATATACTCAGATTTTAGAAGGTGCACAACTTTTGTTCAGACGTCTGCTTTAAATCCTTCAGAGAGTTGCAGAACATGCACATTTGATTGTATGATAAAGAGAAATGAATCTTTTAATGGAACATCCATATACTTACTTTGTTTCGCACACAAAACAAAGCCTCCATTATTTCTGATGTGAATACTTTTTGGTTTGTTTTTCTTCAGCTGTATTTGCCTGTATGTAGAACTTAGAACACCAAAAGTAGTTGTTCAAAAGTCTGGATCCTGCAGTTTTATAATTACTTGCTAAAAATATTCTTTCAGGTAATTTTCAGATTATGGGTCATTCACTAGGATCATTTGTTATTTGCATTCTGTTATTAGGAGCCTAAGATGTATAATTTCTGCAGTGAGACTAAGCTACTGTAACACTCCATGTAGGAGAAGAGCAAATAGCAAATGTCAGGCAATTGGTGACGATTTGTGTCAGAGAAGAATAACTGAGTTCAATTCATTAAGCTTTCTGTCTTTGTGAACATATTCATAAGCACTGAGAGATTGCTCAGATGGTCACAAGTAAAGTGACATTGAAAATCGCAGCTAAATCTTTTTGGTTCCTTTCAGTTGAACTGACTCCAGTGGTTACTGAGCCACAATTCCGTACATCACTTCCCTTTCCCCCATCATGGCTCATCAGGCATTGATTCTCAGTAGTATCAATACTGCAAGACATATGATAAGCTAATATGTTTGTTAGACTACTATTGATAAGTAGCAGTGTCATCAGCTGCAGCTGTACCAGAACTATACATTGTTGTGGCCATGACATACTATCAACAACCCCAAGTCTGGCACAGAAACAGTAAATACAAGTGTTACTACTTTTCAGCCATCACTTCTGTAATGAAAAGATAGATACTTTTGTGAGTTTCTGTGAAAGCTAAGGTACTGGGGTTTTTATGGTATTTTTCTGGTTAGACTTTACTTGGACAATTGCCTTGATATAAACATGCATGATGGGCTTGCACAAGATACAAAGATAGATGGCACAAAAGAGATATCTGAACACTTCTTGTATAACAGATGAATTATTTCAATGCTGTATTAGAGTGACAAAACAGAATTTGTTTATTTATCTCTTTATCTTTCCTGTGCCCTCAAACTTGTGCCAATACCCACTCACTTGAATACTCAGGTGTTTTCAAGTGTCTAGGCCATCAGCCATGCAAAAAAAGAGTAAATATGTATTTTCACTTATGAGTAGATAAGCTTATTTAGTGACTAGTGCTCCTTGGGATTAAAGATTTCACAGAACTGAATAAACAAAAACCAAATTAAAAATAGATAGAGAATCATGAAATGCTGTGCATTTTATGTGCAACTCCTGAAACTGTTAAATGTGGATAAACTGTATGACAGAATCATCCAAAGGTAGACAGAAGATTTGATGGAATTTTTATGTGCTGATTATCTGTTCTGAGTTAATGCTTATTAAAAGAGGATTAATCTACATTCATATTTGAGAAACAGCTTATCAGAAAAAGGAATGAGACTTGGCTGGCAACATTAAAGTTTTCATTTGCAGTAGGAAAATGTGGCCTACTAGAGATAGGCATACAGAAAGCTTTCTAAAGCTTTTTAAGGCTTTCTTGCCTCAGAATGTCGACTTACTATACATTCATATTTTTCCAGTTCTAGCAGGCATGAAGATTAAGTTTAACCTTGTCAGATAATATTAGTAAATGGTTTTGGTACCTCCTTATATATTTAATAAAAAGCGTCTGAAAAGCTCCTTAACATATGCTGGTTTTCATACAAATATATGCAATATAATTTCCCGAAATATTTATGCATTTAAAATGCACTTTGGATTATATTTCTGCATTTTTACAGTCCTTGAAGTATAAGCTGGTGGGGATTCCTTCAAAATCTTTCTATGCAGGGGTTATTTTTTCATCTTCTTCTGAAAACCAATCTCATCCCTGCAGGTCTTCAGCCTTTCTAAGAACATATATCAGATGCAAAGAGCTGTTTTGCTTCCTTGGTGATAAAAAGCAAGGGAGATGGGTGGGTCAGTGATAGGGACATCCTTCCCTTCCTCCTCTTGCATTGCCCCTTGAAATTGCTCTGCTGCTTTTTGAAGTGGAGGCAGGATAAATAAAGCCAGCTGTCTGTGTGTTTTATTTTCACAGTGACATCTACAAGCCTGCATTGCATTAAGTCTGCTTCTATTCAGGCGTTTAGACTTGTTTTGTAATTGCAGAAATCAAACTGCAGGCAAAAATGCTGACAAAATGTATGGCAGGGATGATAAACACAGTGCTTGTGTTGGCAGCCTGACCGTATCTTCTGTTGTTAGCTGTCTTTCCTTTCACAACACTGATGCTAAAAGAAAGGCACCTTCTCTATCCAGCCTTAGGTAGCCCATTCATGGATGGCATCAGGAATAGGTTTTGTTGGGTTTTTTTCTGTAGCATCCTGGTGACATGTCCACGCTTCAAGAGGAATTTTGGCACGCTTAATTAATATTCCAGAACCTCTTCCACCAAGCATAGTAAATAACTATAATATTTCCTTGTTTGTTTTCTCACTGCACACATTGGTATACGGGGTGGAGGGTAAAGGAAAGAACCTGTATTCCCTCCCAGTTCCATACACATCACATAAGCACAGTCTTCCCCAGGAAAAACAGTGTCACTGCAAGATAGGTTCTTTTTTTTTTTAATAAACTAAGCTGAACCTTTATTCTAAAAACAGTGCTTTTATTGGGAGGGTGTGAGATTAATGTAGGCAAAAAAAAAACCAAACCAAAACAAGAAGTAGTTCCTACCACAAGGATACACAGGTAGAAGAAAAAGGAGCAAATGCTGTGATACTTGTCTCTTCTCAACAATCTCATATGCCACAGCCAACCTGCAGCAACTGTGGCTCTAGCAGTGAGATTTTGGTGCCATGTCTTCCCAATATGTTTCTCACAGCTTGCCTTGGAGTTTTCCCATCCCTGACTACCCAGAAAATAAAATGTGTCAGGCAAACATTGCTGCAATCTCCTACTAGCTCCTCCATTTTAGCTTTGCTCTATAAAGGTACACAAGGGATATAAATATTTTGAAGACCACAAATACTGTTGGATTTTTTTTTTCCATATGATATGCGAAGTTAAAATCTCACGCACCTGTATGTGCTACACGATTGGTGACAAAATAACTTCAAAATTATTTCTGGTGGATGATAATCTGAAAAAGAGCATTAATCCCAAGCATTTTTTAGAAAATATGTTTTACTGGAATTCCCTTAAATCTGTAAACTTTATTATTATGGGTTGTTACCAAATTAGCCTTTGCTTCTCATTCTCCTTATTTCTTGTCACTTTGCAAAATGCAGAAAGTTGAAGAAATCAAGTACTAAATTTGAAGGGGAAGAGGAGAAAGGAAACAACATCTAATGTACTTTTGACTGAGATACTTTGAAACAGCCAGGCAGTGCCCACATTTTTGCATATTCATGATAGTTACACCACTTCAGATTATTTACTTTTAAGCAATGAGTGATACAGTCATTTGACAGCCTGTTAGAGAAAGTAGCGTTGGCTCTAAAATTAATTACCTGCAGTGTATTACCATGTCTTGTTTTTTGATAGCAGACTTTTATTTAATACTTTTCATACTTGCATTTTGATTTTCTTTTCATTAATTGGTTTGATTACATCCTTTCAAAATTCAGCTGTTAACCATTTTGATGTGACATATGACTGCAGTGATTTTCTGATATTGATATTAGTCTGCTCTGCAGTGAAGGATAATTAATCACCCTACCCAAGCACTCTTCCAGCAGAGCTTCCAGAGGGCCAGTTTTGTCCCCTTTGCTGAATGTAGACTGTGAAATTGTCCTAGGAGTTAATAAAGTGACAAGGATTCTATAAGGTATCAGAAGTATTTTCGCAGTGGATTTATGCCATTGCTAATTCTTTCAATGATCACAGAATTCCTATTGGGTGTAGTAATTTTGTCTGATTAGAATAGTGTATAATACCCTAATTCTGAATTAGTGTAGTTTGGACCAATACTTGGAAAATCTTGCAAATATTCTCGGAGCTATAATTTAACTATGGAAATGTATGTCTTACAAAGGTAAATAGTATTTCCAAACCAAGACCTATTTTAAAATAATCTGGCCACAGACTTTTCCATTCCTCTTTGAAATTCAAACCCTCATCTTGTCAGAGGCCTGTAAGGATGCAGGTGTCCAGGACATTGATATAATTTAATAGTCTGCCTTATCTATGCTTGACAATAAATAATGGGATATTGCCACTGAGGACCAGAGTAGTCTGTTGGCCTTGACTCAAAATATTTGCCAGTGCTTCAAAAAGGAGCATCAAATGTTGTCAATTAGCACCTCACCAGTAATGTGGGTTTACCTGTATTGCCCTGAAATGTAATCCTGTTAATAAGATAGATAAGGAAGAGGCTGGTTTTTGTCAAACACCCATGAATGGAGACACAAAATGTGTATGGAAGACTGGAAACACTTTTCTTCCCAGTGACACTGGCATGTATGCATTTATGTGTGGCTGCTGGTTCTTAAAACTCTTCTTCTGATGGAAATGGTGCAGCTGTATGATTTTTTTCCATCCCTTCATCTGTAATAGAGCTGCCACCTCTTTCCCAGGACTGTTTGTCCTGGGAAATGGCATATTTGTTTGGTGACATTATATTACTGCATTATGACATGATGTTATTAACTCACTGGTGCAATGTCATTATGTACTGAAGCAAAAGCATGCCAAGAAACAATTTCATCACATGGCTCGGTCTTGCAAGGCAAAGCCATATGAAGGGACCTGTGGTAAATTCAGGCCTTTTGCCCAGATGGCTGGTTTGCCTTCCAAGCTACAGAGCAAGTTGGTGTCAGTCAGTAACGTGCAGTGAAATCCTGAACAAACTGTAACCCTGATGTGCTTGATCCTGTTCTTATAATTTCTGTACTTTATTGAGTGATGATGCCAAGAAGCCTCCTATCTTGGACACTGAGCAGTTTGAATTGTTACTTTTAATTATTACTAATTGATTTTTTCCCTGTCTTATATGTGTGTGCTTGTGTGTGTGTGTATGTTTGTTTGTTTTGTTTTCTCCCAACCAAAACACAGTCACTTTCCAAAGAGGAGATGGAGGACTAATGAGCAATGGAAGGTATGTTTCTTTGTATAAAGGTCTTTCCATTGTATTTATTTTTAAAATTAGGGATCTGAAACATGCACTTGGGTCATAACAGATCACTGGGAAAACTGACAACACTAGGAGGAGTTAAGTAGCTTACCACAGGGTTTAATGACCTATCTGTTGTGCACTTTGTAGGAATCAAGCCCAGATGTTTCATATCTCCCAGATGCCCTGGAAGAAATGAGTAGTAAATATCACAAAGAATGTGTTCATTTGTTATCAGGATGTTTATTGCATTAATTAGACATTAGCAAATGAAGTTGCTGTTGTTTAAGACTCCTTATTGGCTCCCCCTAAATTGCTGTGAGTGAACAATTACAGTTAATCGATCATGAAATAAATGATTCATGGATGATGAATAGGCTGTAGATTGATAGGACTGGATTCCACAACTTTGGCTACTCAATTGAAATTGATAAAAGCTGATAACGGGCCCATATATCCTCATCTATTTTCCCTTTGCCAATATGGAGATTGTAATTAGGCCCTGGTAATAACTTCCAATCTCCTGTTTAATCAATATTTTAGCAAAAAGAGATTAGGCCTAATGAGAGCAAGTAGATGTGGCGAGAACATGGCCGGGCCTTATTGTCGTTTCCATGGAAACTGATGTTTCTCTTAGGGATTGTGCCAGGCAGGGGTCTATAAAGTACAATGATCGGAGATGTTGCTCCAACTTCATGAGTGCTTTAATAACCTAGAAAAGCTGCAGAACTGCGGATGGCTTTTTGTTTTCATTTGGGGAAAGGGGGGGGCGCCTGCAGGAAATTATTTGTTTTCCCTGTTAAATACAAATACAAACAATCCACCTGCCTTGCTAAATTTCCCTGTTTATCCTGGGGTGAGAGAGATATGGCACCTTATGGCCCGAGTGTGCCTTCTCTTTCACGTGCTCGCTGTTTGGTGCTGCTCTCAAAGCTGGAAATTAGAGGGATATAAAAGCCATACCTTAGTGGCAGATAGAGATAGCTGTGGACTTTCCATTAATCCTACTCAAACCTGTTTGCCTCTAAACCATCCAAGAGTGCTCAAAGAAAGAGTTACCAGCCTGTAGATGACAGGCATGCATTTGGGATGCAAGGGAAGGAAGAAATAGTAGCCCAAAGTCCTGGAAATGGCTGATATGGAGCAATCAGTTTGAGTGATGGCTCCCTTGAGGTGGTAATTTATCATGCAGCCCTGTTGTAGGATCCCGTGATGGTGCTGCCTAACTCCTGTTTCACACAGACAACGGAGTTCATTTGGATTCTGGCAGAGTCACGACGGCTGCCTAGTCCCACTTCTACTGACAAAGTTGATTTGTATATAACCTTAATTAACTGCTCAAGGTCTTTAAATCATCCAAGGCTACACAATTTTAAATTGAAATAAATTAAAGTCTTCTAAATTGTTAGTTACCTGTGGTGTTAGGAGAACAGTGATATGGCTCGTTTGATCACTGGTTGTCTCACAGATGTTGTAATTTTAAATATACATGTATATATTTGTATGTATATCTCTTTTTCTTATTCTGCTTCAGTCGACCAGGTCTCTTGAATGCAAGTGACCCCAGTTATCCTTGGCTTGCAGACTCCTGGCCTGCCACAAGTCTGCCAGTAAACAACAGCACTAGTGGACCCAATGATCTTGGCAATTTTGGTCGTGGAGGTAGGTTTCCTTTTATTATTTCACCATATAGTATACAATAGGCTCCCATTAGTTAACATTTATGATAAATACTGTGTGATGTTTTTATCCTTGTAGTTCTATGTGTGATTCTAGATTTGACTGAAAATTTACTTTAAAATGTTAGTTTTGCTCTGTTGCTTTTTACTTATTTAAAAGGTAGGTCTAGTTTTTAATTTACCCCACAGTGGTGAGCCAGGGTCTGCTTATGATCTAAAGAGAAATGTATCTGTTGCTCAACCTTATTCCCTTTTGTGTGGAGATAAGCAATCTGCTGGGCAGGGGAATATAGCCAGGGAAAAAAGATGTCCATAAGAGCAGAGGAAAACTGGGGGGACGCAGGAAGGATGTTCCTTCAGCAGAACAGGAGAACACTGTTGCTGTCACCTTACCCATCCTCTTCCTACTGAGGGCCTGCTCTCAGTTTCAAGCATAATCCATGAAGAATTATGGATTCTTCAAGAATTAAGGAAAGTCACCAACTTTCTTTCACTTTGGAGAAAAGAATATACAAAGGGGACCTATTTAGATTTTTTCATGGGTTTGCTTCCATTTTGAATTGAGGGAGGACCTTTGGGGAGATGAGGTAATGATTTATTATTACGATGATGAATCTTTAGAGGGGTTATTTTCTGTCAAATATTTTACTCAAATGGGAATTTCAAGAATGGGAATTTGAAAAGTCTTAGTAATATTCACATCTCTCTGTTAGTCCCTTGGTTTCTGTGATAGCACAGCTAGTTCTGCATAGTGGTGTTCAGAACAAGACTTCCTAATGTAAATGAGCATATAAATATTTTTAAGACATGAATAGGTAAACAAAAATCAAGAAAACCTTATATATCAAAAATGCATTAAAATGAAGAGAAAAATCTATAAAACCATCAAAGTGATAAATGTGAAAAGAATTCAGTTTTGAACTGTACCAGAACCTGCTTCTGAAAATCATCCCTCATATCAGTTATACATTCCCATGCAAAGTCTCTTGCCTGTGGTTTGACTACTGTGACTTCAAATTACAACAAAACACACTAGATTTATATTCTATATAAAAATGTTGTAAAGCTCTTGTCATACAAAACTATTTAAAAGTAAGCAAAACTTTTGATAATATTTAGAAGGCAACTGAATATCTGCCAGGTTCTTTGTTGTGAATATCTTGAAAATAAAACCCTTCAGTACTTTTCCATCTTTTCTTAAGCTCACATAATACAGAAAAATTACCGTTTTCTTTTAGCATTTGGCTCTACATGACAGAAATTGGAAGCATGTTTTGAAGTTTTTGGCCTCAGTGTGGATGAGGCATAGGTCCAAATTTGTGCAAGAGATAAAACAGTTACATTTTGAAATTCAGCAGCTTAATTCCACCCATGATCTTTACAGTTGAGCTCACAATTTTATTCTGGCTGATTTGGGACCACTTGTCCCTATCTGTTTCAGTAGCTGAGATTGGATGTTTCTGCATTAAAGATGGACTGAAAGTCAGATGTCTTTCAACAGATATATATAGAGAATATTAACATTACAGAGAGAACTCTTACTGGTTAAAAGATCTATGATAATATAAAAGGTCTGTAAGCATTTTAAAAACAGTAAAGTGCCAATCAATCACTGGAAAGTCAGAAGCTGAGGCAAGCAGTTCTGACATTGCCCTTAAAAGTGAGATCCATGTTATGTCCCAGATAGGCATGTGAGAGCAAGGCTGTGAGTGGGAAGCACAGGTTGGAGCTGGAGTCATGTAAGGCCACAAAATGGTACTGCATCTCCTGAGGCAGCAAGAAAGAGCTTCCCTCTGGAAGTACTTCGGCGCTATTTCATTTATCTCAAGAATTACAAAATAAGTTGGATTTTGGAGAGTTCTGGGGAAAGCATCCAGTGGGAAATGCGTGTTCAACTTTGGTCTGAAATGTACACTGTGGGTTTTTTTGCTATGACAGCTTGGTGGGAAAATCACACTTGACTTTTACTAGGTGATTATGGCACTTTGTAAAACGGCAGTTTAATAGCTCTTTGAGTGCTTAATGCATACATCTCACTGAGGTCAAAAAAGTAATCCATGGTTGTACTGAAAATTCCCAGAATGTCTGGAGAACCTCAGCTTATTGGTAAGAAAGACTGAAAGTTCTTGGCTGGTGGAGAGCTATGCAACTTTCCTTTCAAGTGTGTGCAGTGTATCATTCTCCATTTTAAAATGACTGTATAGAGATGATACCTCTTCATTCTTGCCAGAAATGTGCTCTAAAAGACAGATGTATGTCTGAGTACTTGAGAGATGAGCATTTAGATAGTTTTTACTTCCCTAAGTCTGCAAATCCAACACAGACAGGTTGAGCTGAATTTGCTTCACTTTATACATCAACAACAGAATTTATTTACTAAACTTCAAGCCATTATACTTTGACGAAACCAATTGTGGAAAGGAAAAATCTTCGTACTGTGGATGAAAGAAAGATGGACTGCATTTGTCTCTCACATCTCATTCTGTATTTGGACATAGATGTCTTTCTGTTTGTGTACAGCCCCTAGAAAGCACATTGCATGTGTGCAGATAGATGGTAATAAACCTGATTTTGAAATATGAGCTGTAGTTTGCATTAATTGTAATTTTTTTGCACTTACAACTTATCTGCAGTTCTAAGTTAATACAATTAAGATCTTTTAAATACTTGATTGTGTCCATTTCCCTATTGTCTGCAAAACCAGATCATGCTGATAGACCCAAATTTAATCTCTGTTTCTGCAGTGTCTCTGCTGAGCACTTGTTATTGCTGTATTTATTGTTAGTATTATGTTGCTGCCCTGAGACTGCAGATGTTATTAGGGTCCATATTAAAATATTCACTGTTGCACACATGAATGTAACAGAAAATAGTTCTGTGATCTAAATGTTCATCCCAGGGAAAAAAAAAACAACACACAACCAAACCACACCAAAACAAACAAACCAACCAAAACAATGGGAGGAGACAATGGTGTCACAGCTCATTGCTGGATAAGTCTTTGAGACAGTGAGAGAACAGCTGTATTCCTTGAGGTTTCACAAAACCCCCATCTGAGTCTGAAACTGAGCCTAAGCCCTTGTCTAGGTGCAAGAATCATCTTTTCTTTTTGGGGCTCAAGGTATATCCAAATTGGCTGTGATCCCTAGAATGGGATGTGAACATCCTCACTGTGGGAGTGTGCATTATCTCAAGTGTGATCTAACAGTTGGAATCCATATCTGCCATCTGCCTGTAGAAAGAAAATGGAATATAAATGATGCTTTTAAAATTTTTTTTAACAAGTACATCCCAGAATTGATTCAACTTTTCAGAGTCTAAATAAATTGTAAAAATAGTACCATTTGATATATTGACCTCTGAGATAGAGAAGGAAAAGGATTATCTGCTGAGCTGTGGTTCTTCTTGGAACATCATGCCAGTCATCATTAGATTCTTCACACATCAGTAATCTCAGTTTCTAGATCTAGTATTCCACCAACAAAGGTCACTTCAGTGTTTAGTAAGGAGAGAGATTGCCAATCTATCTGATTAAATATATAAACTACACCGTGTGTTATGATTCAAAAGATGTAGCAAAGTCAACAGATATTTAGTTAAATATGTTGTACTGTTCTTCAGGTAAATGTACTGGAATATTTGAACAAGTTGTTCTCTGTTATTAACACTGCTTTACCATTTTTACCACTTTTAAATCCTTCAGAATAACAGATTTTCTTTCACATACCAGGAACAACTTGGTCTTGTCATGTTTTTCTTTGTGGAAAAGGAGAAATGTACTAGCTAATGTCAAAAAGAAAATTTTGTTTTGTGCTGATGCACAAAACTTCAAGGAAATCAAGGTGATGCCCTTAAAAAATTACTTTGAGGGCTTTGGCATCCATACAAGAGTTTTTCTACATATTTTCTCAGAAAGTTCCCTCTATGATTTGTAAATTCTCTCCTTTCATCATTTCCCTGAAGCCCAGACAGCTTCATTGGTTCTGACATAGAATGAACAATTGAAAACATTCTTTAGGAGAGAAATATTCCAAACTTCACTTTCAAGCTGAAGGTATGGAGAAAAAAAAAAAAAAAAAAAAGATGGTTTTAGGCAGTGAGACGTGAAGGACAAGTGGTAGGCCTGTCACAGATGCTGATAGCTTGGCGATGGTTGTACATCATCTTCCCTTCGTTGGCTCATGGACCTGTCTCGGCTGAAATGCAAACGTGCAAAATGACACATTTATTTCTCATCTTAAACCTTGATACTTTCAGGCTTCGTGTACATCAATGATTTGTTTCATTCCCCTGTGTTCACCACAGATGTGCTGCCACCAGTGCCAGGGCAAGGAGATAAAACTGCTACTATGCTTTCTGATGGAGCCATTTACAGCAGCATCGACTTCACCACGAAAACCAGTTACAACAGTTCCAGCCAAATAACGCAAGCTACACCATATGCCACCACCCAGATACTGCATTCCAACAGCATCCATGAGCTGGCTGTCGATTTACCTGATCCTCAGTGGAAAAGCTCAATTCAGCAAAAAAATGACCTGATGGGATTTGGTTACTCTCTCCCAGACCAAGGCAAAGGCAACAATGGTAATTACAGCTCTTATTTTCCAGAGACCTTGGTTTTGTACTGTATCATCCGTGCATGAATTAGAACATTCTTTTTAGTTGTGTGAGATACTGTTCATATTTACCCTAACTAATGCTAACATTCCTTGCATGCACGCTGAATGTCATACAATCACAAAACACGTCGTCCTGTGCTTTTATTCCTCTTTGTCCTGTGCTAATCACCAAGCCATCTGCCCTCCATCAGGCTAGGCTAGGTGTGCCTTTAAAAATAAGTAAGTTAAAAACTGCCACCCCACCGCATCTGCTGTTGACTTGCTAACTGCATGTGTTGCATGTGCTTGTGCTGTCGACTAATCCCACGATGCCACTGTGACCTTTGCCGTTTAACCCTTAGCCTTGCTTTACATCCCTGACTACCGGGTGGCTGAGGGACTGGCTAATAGATTGCCACACAACCAGTCACAGGATTTCAGCACCACCAGCTCCCACAACAGCTCTGAAAGGAGTGGCAGCCTCTCAGGTTGGTTCCACCGCCGTGGGCAGGGGAGTGAGGGACGGAGGGGTGTTGGCGAGCGGCTCGCCGCGGAGGCGGAAAGACCTCCCAGGCACAGCTTGAGAATTCCCATGAGAGTGCCTGCCCGCTAGTAAACACTGGAAAATATGAAGTTTCATTGGAACAGCAGAGAACACTGTCACATGGGCCTCTACTTAAAAAAAAAAAAAGGAAGTTTTTTGGCAAAACCTATTTGGAGGTAACTGGAGATTCCTCCCAGGTGGTGCTTGTCGGTGCAATTGCCAGCCTTGCCTTGTCACATCCCTTCCCTGACAGCACAGTTTGTGGGGCAAATGTATTTCTGCACCCATCCTCAGTTTATAGGCCTCCCCACACTGAACGTCATGAGGAGAGTAATATTTTTGTTGAGTGCTTAACAGATCCCCCACTCCCATGAGCTATTTCTAGATGCTGTTCTTCAGTGAAGCAGCTCAGAAATAATTGTAGGGCCCTGAACGATGACTGGGGTTTCAACAAATTGTGCCAAGCCTGCATACAAACAGGATGTAAATTTGATGTGTGTGCTGCATGTTCTATTGGAAACATGATGCATTTTCATCAGATGAAAATGACTGTAGTACATGTGGTTGTGTATTATATTTAAACACACCTTTTTCCTGATTTCTTTAATTTTGCTTACTTGTTGCTCATGTTATGTATAACTGTCTTTTTTTTTATTTCAAAACAAAAACTGAAAAGGCAGCAATTAAAAACCTCTGAATTCCCTTAACTGAAATATGAGAGAGCTGAAGGGACTTAACCTTGATATTCATTCTATATCTGTAGCCTTTTGAATTTCCTTTTTAAGCTGGAACAATTGTAACAGTAACAGACCAAATCTAGAAATTACTTCTTTATGTCAATTTAAATTACTATTCAAATTGAATCTTGAGATTAGAAGCCTATAATCATTGGCCCATAGCTCAAATAGCCAAATGTGTTTGCAAGTCTTGTGTTCTCAAGGGGGAGTATTAGCTGATTTGAGTGAGACTGAAAAACAGGCTCATGGCATTGACAGAGAGGGATCTGGGAGCGAGGTTCATACAATACTGCAAGAAAAGTTCTTGTTCCTTGTATGTGAGATGTATTGGCAAGTAGCTTAGGAAATCAGCTTGCTCTCCAGGCTGCATGCAAATGCAGAAATTGATGTGCTGAGGTACATATGTGGCAGTTATCAGAGGGCAATATCACACTTTAGATATGTTGACAGCTATAGATGCCTAAGAATTTTCTCAGAAAATATGAAGTTTCCTTGGAAAATGCCAGTTAATCAAAAGCTGGATTTTGATCAAATATTTCAAGTGAAACATATTTTGCATAGTGTTTGTCAGTTTGAAATAAATCTTCTGAGGACATGGGGAAACTTCAGCTCAGTCTTTCTATGGCCAGGGCATTCCTGTTTTGGTCAAGGCAGCTCACACCTGCGTGCCCCAATGCTCAGAGTGTCAGATTATCGGAGTGCAGAGTCAGTATTTTGCTCTCCCTTGCCCAGTAATTATGCCTTTGATACAGGATAATTATGTCTGTAATACACAAGGAACTGGGAGAGACCTTCAAATAGTCTGATAATTAAAGCATCACCGGAGTCAGAGACCAGCTTTGGTTACGTAGTCCCCATCAGGGTGAGCAGGGACTTGTTCTCTCACTTCCTTGGTTGGTACTTTTAAGTACTACTTATTATTCTGACTAAGTTTCTGTCTCTCTTAAATGAATATCATGAGAAATCCTATCCCACTGTGGAATGAAAAATAGCTAAAAACTCAACTGCTTTATGAGGCAGGGAAATTTTGTAGCTGTACTTTGCACAGCTCCCAGATTATATCAAAGCTATGATCATCAGCCCAACTGGCAAATTCTTTTTCCAGGGCCTGATTCATCTAGAGATTTAAACAATATAATTGAATTTCAGTGTGAGGAGACATTGAAACATCAAGCATCATTGCTATGGGGAAACAAGGCTTTGCTGCATCAGTTTTCAAACACACACCAATCACTATGTATTAGGTGTCTGTTCCACTAGTGTGACAGTGGAGTAACTCTGCCTGTGGGGACAGAAGAGAAATCTCCTGCCCAACTATACAGTGTAGGCTGCTTTCCCTACTAGTAATGACCTTGGAGTTCTCATCTTTGATTTCTTAATCTAAATAGTTCCTTGTCTCCCTGCTTCACTCTTTCTAATAACTCCATTATCTTTAACCTTTCACTCTGAAACCCCCCGATTTCGAGTGACTCCATATTAGCACCCCACATATCCAACTTCTATTGTACTAGTCTCCTAAAGTTATCAAGATGCTACACTTCCAAAATCTTCCTCACTGCCTCAATTAATCTCTAAGCGGAAGTTGTTCTCTGCATTTCCCTTCTCTGGGTATTCCTAGTTTAAATCCTCCTGCAACACACACACTCTTATGCATGTGCTTTTCTCCTAAAGCAGCCCCTCCTGCCTTAGCTCTACTTATGCTGACTTTTCAAAAATTTCCCCGCATCCCACGAATTTAAGTTAACCTACTTCCTTTACACTGTTCTATGCCTCTGTTTCTTTATCCACTTTTTGCCTTACCTGTGCTTTGAAAGCTTCATTTTCCCTCCAGAAGGTTCATGTATTTGTTCCTTTATCTCCACCATCACTGGGGTTTCTTTTCATCATTTGAAATGTTCCTTCCCTTTTCAAGAAAGCTTCCCTCTCTTACCACACTACAAAAGGAGTCTTGCGTCCTAATAGAGGGAACATCGGCTCAGTTCACACGTAGTGAATAACAGGATCTTGGCTGGAAATTACTATGTGTCCCTCCAAGAAAAAGAAGGAAGAGCTCTGATCTGGAATTGAGTACTGAAAAGGAAAGTCTTGTTTGCAATGTGCAGTCAGGCCAATTAGAAACCTTGCTGAACTTGTTGCCTGTCTCTAGCAGGCACAACCGGAGGTGAAAGGAGACGGCTACTTCTGAGTCACAGAATCACCTTTTTTCTTCCCTCTCTATCCTTTCCTGTTTTCATCCAGCTGACATTTGGAGGTAACAGAAGAAAGCCACTGTCTCCCAAAAAATCCCATGACATGTGCTTGTCTCTGTTGCTAGAATCACACCTCCTTCTGGATTCCTCTGTGCTTAAATCTAGAGCCATGGCAAAGAAGGTGGTGCCTGCTAGTGCACACTTGACAAGTCAGTTGTGACTTTTTTGAGTCGTTGATTCATTTTTACTTTTTTTTTTTTCATAACTGATCCTTATAAATCAACAAGAGATGTCAGTGAGTAGGATGGATTAGACTGCGCTCTCTCAAACAGGAAAGGAATGAGTTATGGCCAGCTGGGTACCCCACTGAAAAGGCATGTGACAAACCATTCCTCCACACAACAGTCCAAAGAGTCTGAAAGCTGCAACAAAACAGCAAAAAATAGATGGGTCTCCAACCAGTCAAGGGATTCAAAATGTTGTGCCATTCTTCCTCTTAATGAATTCCTAACAAGAAAAAGAAGTCACAGCAAAATAAAAGAAGCAAAGCAAGTGGGATGAGAGGTTTCTCTGTAAGATCAGTTTCTCACAAATGGAAGTGTCTCAGCTGGAGAAGCGGATATAAGGACAATAAGAGAAGAGCAGAGGGCCTAAACAAAATACATTGCTCTCTTCGTTTTTGCCAGCCTTATCCATTAGAGTTGCATATCAGAAAGAGAACCTCTTCTTCATAGTGGCACGAGATATTTGAATGCTGTGAAACAGTCCTAAAACATTGTACATGACTTCCTGATCTTTTAAAAAAAACTACTGTTTCTTTTGTTTTGACAAGTTAGTCTTGTCACTTTGGCTGAAAGATATTGAATCTAACAACAGCTTTTTTAGATGGTGTCCTCAACCTCTATGTTTTCCACAGAAAGTGATTATGGAAAACTGTTATAGTCACACTGGATTCTGACATTTGAAATAATTTGCTATGTTTTATTATATTTTTATCTAGGAGTGAATTCAAGAAGTCATAAAGAACAGATGAATAATATCAGGAAATATATTTCTGATACAGAAAGACATATCTTTCCTTGTTTGTGCACTACTGTGGTGCAAATGTACAGAGTTTTAAAAAGAAGTGATTTTCAGCAAATATTCAGGATATTTTTCCATTCCATTCTATTATTACTTATAACCTTGTGACAACATTAGCACGTTGATGCTGATTCTGCTGAGATATAAATACGTCTTCTTTTTCGGGGCATGCCATCTGGAATCAGAATTTTTTCAAAGAAATGTAAATGTAGCTAGCTTTTTTTTCCACATTACATCTCTAACATTTTATTTTTCTTCTTGGATTTGCAGGTGGCAAAGGAGGGAAAAAGAAGAAAAACAAAAATACTGCCAAGCCCCAGAAAAGTAATGGTTCAAACTGGGCCAGTGTTCCCCTCCCACCCCCTCCTGTGCAGCCACTTCCAGGCACAGAGCTGGAACACTATGGGGTGGATCAGCAAGAAGCAGGGTAATTTTTTTTTTCTTTGTCTTTTGAAGAAAAATCTGTGGTTTGCAGAGATGAGGCCTGTTTTGTTATTATTTTTTAATTTTGCTAAGCGACAATATTATTCTGTTTCATTTAAAAAAAAAAAAAAACAAAAGTAAAAGAGCACCTTATCCTGTAGACTTATTCAAGGCTGGGAAGGAGAAATGTTTGAATAGCTTCTCTGGAGAGTGACTGAAGGTGGAAACAAAAGTGACCTTGCTTTATCATCATGTAGAGCTTCACTGCTTTCCCATGCTGAGAAGCATCTCACTTCACAGGTAGCTTAATTGAATTCTGTTGGGACTGCATGCAGCTGATGGGACTCAGAGTGAGTAAGGATGACATAATCTGGCTCTTTGTATTTTTTCACTGCTTTGATGTTTAAAAATATTAGAGCCAACAGAACAAAAAAAACCAAAAACACCAAATTGGATTATTTTTTGAAGATCAACCAATGGATAATAATGTTCTCATCAGCTTTTAGAAGAAATTTCACAGTTGAGGAAGGCATGCTAATTATAGGCTTTTTGTTGTTGTCATTTAAACAACTCTTAAGTTTCCACAACCTTCCACTTATTTTTGTATAGCTTAAAGTTGTTCTCAAGGACACATAATCACACAAGAAGTGCTAAGTGAGAGGAAAGAGACATTTTCTGCCCAGACAAAAATTACATAATGGTTTTTATAAAGTGTAATTTCATTACATGCTAGGTTATCAAACTCCGGAAGAAAATCAGAGTATACAGAAAAATAGTTTACTGTGGTCAGTTCTGTTGGAGCCTTGGAGAATAATTGTTCTGTCAGGGACAAATTTCTGCCTGTTTAAATACATTGATTGACCAATATTTCCTAAGGATGAAACATGTTTTAAAAAAACATTGTAATAGCTTTACTGAATAAAAATATTTCAGGTGTTATCTCTTTTGTAAGCATGAAGCATTGATCATTACTAGTTTTATAATGATAATTAGAGCAATTACATATTATTTGAGTTTATACCAAGTCCTTCAACTCTTAAAATGAGTAACAACTAACTGTGTTAGTCAGTGGAATTCTTTTTAGAATTAAGGCCCATTCAGGCTCTATTGGAGTTAGAATTTCAAAGCAAATATAAGGGAAAATTAGTATCCTTATTGATTGTAAGAGTTGTTTAAATCTCAAGGCAAAAAGTGCATATAATCATGGTGTTCTCTATTCTGTTATAAAAGGCTAAAATAAATTCAAAATGGTTTTACAATATAATACTTCTCTTTATCAGTTTACATCCTTAAAACACATTTGCGGCCATTTCACTAAAACAATTATGCTATGGAAGGCAAAACACTTGGATTTTCTTTCAGAACAATGAAATGGCATAAAAGGTAAACGGAAATACCTTACAAAAAAAAATCCCTTGTGACACAGGGCTTGACTCCTCAGTTGCATAAAGTATCTGTAATTTAGCTGGAAGGAATGATGTTGGTCACCAAGACAACATTGGTTATTTAAGGATAAGGTAATCACCAGCCTTCCACATTCACAACAATTCAGACTTAGTTTTTCTTCTGATTATCTTCTGAATTACTCTTCTCTGGGTTTTGTAGTGCCTCGTTAACAGTGGTTGTAGCTTGACCTCGTAATATGCATTTTACCAAACACACAGAAAATTTGAAGATTAGACTTTCAGTATCAGTCTGGAGCTGTAATTTGCAGCCACCTTTGTTGAAGAACAGATCTACAATGCCCATACTTTCTCAGGATGTATCCAATACTAATGGTCGTTCTGTATTCAGGGGTTGATCCTGTTTCTGTGGTTTTTAACATGCTAAAATGGAATGAATCATAGACTGTGGTCCTTTATGTTGCCTTTAAGGTGGATATAGTGGGTAAAAAAACCCCAGAACAACAACACATTTTTTAAACTGTTTTGTTTGTCTTGGTTTGTTTTGATGTACTCTATCTGTGACAAGTTCAATGTGTTTTAATTTTATAACTAATTAGACGCAGAGTAGATGCTTTTGCTTGGTTTTATCTAAACTTGACAGTAAGAAAATGCTCATTATTTAGTCATTATCATCTATTTCGATTTTTCACTAATACTGTGCATGTTCTCGAGCCAACCTCAGTAAAAGCAGCCTGCATATTTTTACTTGACTATTTCTATTTCTTGCTATTCATTGCACCTTAAAATGGAATATTAGCTGCTGGGTGTCAATATATTTGATACTTATTTTCTGTCTTTGGAAAAAGTTAAGAAAATAATACCTTTCACATCAAAAAATCTTTTCTGGTGAGGTCTAGGGAGGGAAACATCCTTTATTGCAACTGTGTGTGTAATGAAACAGAGCTGTTATGGAATGTACCCATTATCCATCACCTTTATTTTTTATCTTGAAGAAAAAAAAAATCTATCAGTGTAACGAATCAAGTTTTTTAATAGCAAAAGATTGTTATAGGATGAAAGTGCTGAGAATACAATAAAAACTATTAGAAATATAGAGAGTCATGTTTTTTAACCAGAACTTAATAGAGGCTTAATTAATGAAATTACAGTCAGAGATCTCTCATGTAGTTAAGGTGCTTGGATTTTAATAAGTGTACTTGAAAAAAGTTACATCTTCACCACATTGGATTTACTCAGAAAACCAAAAAGAACATGGATATGACCAATACTCTTTTGGTACTGGAAGTTTCTGTAACTAAATCATTTATGTGAGGTGTAGTTGCTATGTAGTCTCCTAAGTTTACTAGCTCTCTCTTGCAGGCTTCTTTTTTTTTCCCCCCTTCTCTAAATGCAGGTTAAAACCTGTGGCTTTTTTGGACATCTTACAATATGAAGGCAAGGGTTCTTGTACCTGAAATCTTGAATCTCAATGTCCCAAACTTTAGGCTTAGGCTGCTTTCCATTTCAAACAAAATTTAGGTAAAGGTACGGTAGTTGTGCAGAATCTTTTCACTAAGAAATCTTTTTAGTGAGAAATCTTTTTACTATCAAGCTGAACATTTGGGGATTTGAAGCAAGAAGGGTCAAAAAGCGAGCACTTCCAAAGCTCATTTTTTCATCACTGAGAAGTCACCAGGGAGGACCTTTTTGCCCTGTCCCTTTTAAAGTAGAAGACATTATACCTAAGCATGAGGTTGAGAGAGCAAAAGTAAGTGAAAGAGTTGTTGCATTTTTAGCAGCATGAGTTAGGATGGTCCCTTCAGCCTTGAGTGCAAATGTCACAAGTGAGTATTGTTAGGGAGGAGAAATTACAGCTGGCCATATCTTAATTGTCTGCTAAGGATGAATATGTATCATCTAACATTTTCTTAAATCTTTGTATTATGAAAATGGTAATGATCAAACAGTGAAAAGCTCCTAAATGCCAAGGGTTGAGATTCAGCCTTTATTTTCACCTCTGTACACATATGTGTATTTGTGTATCTATATATTGTTATATCTACATATAGATTTAAAGTAATATCAGTGTTAATTACCAAGTATGTCTTCCACAGACTTTTGGATGATTAGATCAAGTTGTTTTAGCTATCCAGAATTTGTGCTTTTAAAAAGAGTCTGAATAAGGAAATGATAGTCTAGTTAATTTTAGAAATCTATGAGTTTTGCTTAAAGTAAATGTTTGTTCATAATACAGGTTTTGCAACTTCTCCATCTCAGTGTTCCCAGCATTTTTATAACCTGGCTTCACACTTGAGAAAATTGACAGTAATTAATTTTTCTCGGGGAAATTGGTAGTTGCTTCCTTCTGAATCAGAAGCCTTAAAGGAGCATTCTTAAACTGGTTTGAGAAATTAACTGTGTAGCACAACACATTGCCTGCCTGCATTGCAGAAAAAAAGGACCTTGTCAGCAGTCCTTGAAGGTGGAAAGAAGATAAAGTGACTTAGTAGATGATGCTTGTAAAATGGCCTTTAGAGAGTGAGATGGTTTGACAGTGAAGGAGCTGTGAGAGCTTTTGGTTGTCTGGTTGCCTGTAGAAAAAAAAAAAGCTGTCTATCCTGAGTGAATACACTGAGAGTTAAGAAGAAATGTGTGCCAATGCTCAAGGGACCTGCTGACTGACTGGGTGTTCTGAAGATGGGAAAAGTAGACAGTTGAGATTTGAGTGGTGTGATCGTCAGCAGAGCTGTGCACAACTGAAGTTGTGTTCAGATTAGGGAATTACTCTGGGGAGATAATACACAGGGAATGACCACAGTCACTAAGGCCTGTACACCTTGAGTGATGCCACTGTCTCCAAGGGACAGGATCCCAAGATGATACTGTAATACAACACTGAATTGAAAGGTCCTGTGATGAGTAGAGAGACTGAAAAGGATTGACTTGCTGGTGAAGCTTACATAAAAAGTGATAACTAAATATAAAGCTTCTGTTTCTAGCCCTGATCAGATGTAGCATCACCCCTTACAGCTTTGGTATAAGGCAAAAATTGAACCACAAACACCTATGAGAACACCTCTTATATATGAAAAGAGAAGAATTTGGTGTCCAAGAATACTGGTAGTTGTTTATCTTTTAACATACTTCAGGCAGATGTGTTGAAAGTGTTCAGGAATTCAGCAGTGTCTAGGTGAGTCCCAGTACAGATTGGTTAGGAGGTGGGGTGCTGGCAGATGTACCTTATCAGCTGGTGCTGTGACACAGCATATGCATAAGGTCACTGCTGCTGTGACATGAATGTATTACACATCACAGGAGATACATATTTGCAGTGTGGGAAGACCAGCATTTTTGAGCAAAGTGTGTAGCTTCAAAATAGAAACAAAGAGTAAATTTATCCACGAAGGGGGAGGATGGAAGTAAATAAGTGCATAAGTGCAACTATGTAAGGCTTGCTCTACCTTTTAAGAATGCTGCTATTTTCGTGTCTAGGTCAATCTTCATGCACTCTCCTAGATTAATGATCCTGGAAGCGAGTTAGTTCATTGCTGTTGTTGATTGTGGTGTAACATTATCTAATCACCATTAACAAATGTGATAACGGGTCAGTAATTTTTTTGTTGCACTTCTTGTTCGAGCTGCTTTGCTGTTGTGGGAAAAATTAAACTGACTCGGTAAGGAGCAATTATGACCCTATTTTCATTAAATGTTAAGGAGTTCCACTGCATGTGAGAGTTACAGCTATAGCAGAAATCCCACCTGCCCTTTACACCCTCTACTGTGTGGCAGAGATGAGTTTTGATAAATTTATTTGGTTTTCATTTTAGATACGACAGTGATGGTTGGTGTCCGCCTTTGCCAGTTCAGACCTACCTGCATCAGGGCATGGAGGATGAGCTTGAAGAAGATGATGATCGTGTTCCCACACCTCCTGTCCGAGGAGTAGCTTCATCACCTGCCATCTCCTTTGGGCAACAGTCGACTGCAACCCTCACGCCTTCCCCACGAGAGGAGATGCAGCCAATGCTTCAAGCTCACCTTGATGAATTAACAAGAGCTTACCAGTTTGATATAGCAAAGCAGACATGGTAAGTGTTTGAAGGGGGCACTCATGATCTGGGAAATGAAAGCATCATCATCATCATAATTTATTCTTCTATGACGTATTGATCATGTTTAACAACATTTCAGTAATATTTCCAAAGAAGTAAAATGGAAGAAGAAATAGTAAAACTATGTCTAGAGTGTGAAGGCCTTAAACATTAGTAGGTGAATTTTAAATCATAATGCTTGGTAATAAGTTAAATCTTGTCTAAAAGCATGTAAAAACAATGTTCCTCTGAAATTTTACATATGCTCAAGTAGTTAACACCCACCTACTGACAGCTTTTATACATTCAAGAGTACTCTCTTTTCAGGCTAGCAAAAGATATGAATTTTCTGGGATTTTCAAAAATAATGAGATTCTAAATTCCTGAAAATCATTGAAAATAATGATAGTCACTTGAAATAGCACTACAGCAGCTTTTACACGGTGTCACATGAGAATGAAGCATTTGCATCTCTGACTGTAGTTTGAAATACCATGAGAATTTCCTATTCATAGGACAAACCCAGAAACAGTGGGAAGAAAGTTGTTTGTATTTACAAAATGGATCTAGTGTTTTAGAGTGCTTTATGCCTATTTAAAGGAAGAGCAAGCAAATACCACAGTAACATTTCCCCTGCAAAACAAACAGAAGCAATCTCTTCAGGGACTGAAAAAAGAACTTGTCAAGTGCACCAGGCTGGGGATACGGTGAAGGTCAGTTGCTTCCTGGATGTTCCCTAAGCAGCAGTTGTCCTTTTACAACTTTTCTGCTCAGACAAAGCCCGTGAATCTCAGAGGAGAGGAGCAGAGCTAGAATGTGCTACTGAATGGCACACTGCCAGCAGAGGAGCAGCCTTTCTTCGCTGGTAAATAAAGCCACAAAGTTATTCAGCTTGAGCTGCCATAAATAGATCAGGCAGGTAGGCAGGCGGTGCCAAATCAAAGCCAGCTGTTTTCCCTGGACACCGTGGAAGCCTCGAGGCTTGTCTGCAATCTGCACTCAATCAACAGGGTACTTTGGTCCCGCTGCAGTGCCACGCTGCCAAGCACGGACCCCGGCCTGCCTGTGGGACAGGCCCAAATCCCAGGCAGCAGCTAGACCTGGCCTACTGAAGGTAGCTGACTTCTGAGCCAGCACACAGATGCACACCCTGCCAGCACAGTGACTCGCTGCTGCATTTTGCAGCTGTTACCCTTTCTACGCCCTACAAACCTCGGGTTCCAGTCCAGGCACTGCTAATGGAGTAGGACAGTGCAGCAAAGCCTCTTGCAGCTGACAGGAAAGGTCTTGCTCCCTCTTTGGAGAAATGAAAATTGATTGGGAACTTTCATAATGCGCTTAGGAATATACAGATTTTAATGTTGCTCTTGGGTAAGGTCACAGTAATTGAGCCTGAAACTATAGGGGAAAAAAAAAAATCGAGGAGATAACTTTTTTTCATACTGAGACCTTATAGGTATTGGAGTAAATATTGAGGGTTGCAAATACAAGTGATTTTTGTGCAATGGAATTGTTGAATGCTTTTGTATTGTTTGGCTGGATATGTGTCGTGCTGCTCAAAGTCAGCAGAAAGTCCTCCATTGCTTTAACTGGGAAGGGAGATTTCTTAGTTTTCTTTTTGCAAAGTTAACCTGTCCAGTGTAGAGAGAGGGGAAGGCAAAGCAGAAAGATGAGACCTGTCAAGTAGGTTACTGTGGGAGTAACAGCAGAGAAATATAGAGAACAGACAACTAGGAATTTAAGAAAGAGCACATTAGAGATTACTGGAAAAGTACATAATCATTATGGCCTTGATCCAGCAAATCACTTAAGTATATGCTTAACTACAAGTACATGAGAAATTGACTTCAATTGTTCTATCACAAGCTTAACATTAAGCATATACTTAAGCATTTTGCTTGATTGGGAGCTAATCACACTGTTTATTGAGGGTTAGTTAGATGGTAGTGCCCTTTAGCACAGTGTTTTGAACACTGCATAGCTGAGAACCTGGTGTCCAGGAAGAAACGTATTCAAGAACTGCTAATCAGAAAGGGGTTGTATATCCAAAAGGAAGCATTTGCTCTGCAAATAGGGTTCAGAATAAACTATAAGTTAAAACCTACAGAGCGGTGGAGATTGATTCCAGTGGTACATAAGATTTACTGTGACGTTCTCATACCTGATAGATTTGCATTATGGGGGGCAGGGGGAAAGCTCAATGAATAAAGAGAATTACTGTACTCATTGAGTGTAGGCAATAATACAGCACAAAGTTTTCATTGAAAATGTAGTAGAGCACAGAACCAAACACAGGACAGCTGTAATTTTTTCTGTTATACTGATGTCCAAGCAAGAGAGCAGCAGAATTCTGGGTCCCATCCAGAGTGCTGCCGATTTGAATCAGGCCATGGCACCTCATGTACACTCACCCAAGGATTCCTACGTGCCTAAGTTAGCAATTTTAAGCGTGGTGCATGCTCTTATGCCAAGGCCAGTCATGCCTGGGTCCCCTGGCACAGCTTGTGGTGTGCTTGTGGTGTACTTGTTGTGGTGTGGGGAATGCTGCTTTGAAAGCTGATGGTGTTGTTTTCCTCTGTATCCTCTCAGAGACCAGGCAAATGAGACTCCAAATCCCATGCTTGCCCTTGGCCATTTAGCTATCCTGTGGGTGGTTTTTTTTAATTTTTGTTTTTCTTTTTTTTTATTTGTGACTGCTGCATACAGTAATTTCACACATGCATGCCCTAATACTGCTGCAATTAAATCAATTAAACTACTTGGAATAAAGCAAAATGAAAAGGCCTCACTGATAATGTGTTCACTGGGCTTGAAAATTTCTCCTGTCCTGCTGGCCATTTCCTCCTCCTTAGGGTGACTTCTGCTTCAGGGCACTGTGTCTGTTTGAGCGAAAGGAGTGAAATTTAGGTTTGGTTCAATGTGTGATTTGCAAGGTGGAATATTGGGTGAGACACTTAAATGCTAGGCTGGGATTCAGAATTGTGCTTTTCCGTGGGTTTCCTACCTGATTTATGCAGCCTCTGTGTATATCGCTCTTCATCTGTAAAAGGACAGTCTTGACCTTCCCCATCCTAGAGGAGGAGAAGTATATTTAAGACTGGAAAGTGTGCAGGTACTCTGGTATTAGAAGCCATGGGGAATAACTGAACTGCCTTTTCTTGAGTTTAACCTAACAATCACGTTTTGTAAATCCACTTCAGGATCTGTCGAAAAGCGTGTATTTTGTTGGCCGTGGGGTACAAAGTCTCATCCATTCTGATAACTTTTCCTTTTTATTTGTGTAGGCACATCCAAAGCAATACACAACCTCCTCAGGCTCCCGTTCCGCCCCTAGGATACGTATCTGGAAACCTTATTTCAGATTTGGAAACAGATGTTCCAGATGAGGATGATGATGAAGATGATATTGAAGAAGAAACTGTAGAAATCAGTAGGCCACTAAGAGGTCTAGAACATACTCCAGGCTCCAGTATGGACAATCTAGACAGCTCTGTGACAGGTAACCAAACACAGTTAACAGTGACACCAACTTGTTCCTAACAGCAAAATACATCATCGGTCCAATACTTTCTAAGTGAAAATTGATTCTACTCTATTTCTGTAACGTTTAAAATGTGTTAATACTAAACACTAAAGTTAAAGAAGGATTTGGGAATACTTTGCTTTGCTGCAAAATGATAAGAAAATTCATGAATTTTAAAAAGCTTTAAAGACTTGAAAGAAAACTCAATTATATCCTAGCTTTCATGAAAAGTTCATTCTACTAGAGAAGCAAGGCAGTTACATAAAAAGGAGGGGGGAGACCTCAGCTTAGGAATATATATTTCATAAATCAGAAGCAGCATAAAAATGTTATCTTAAAGCACTTTCAGATATTTTGCTGGGAAAATGCTTTCCTAGATGAACATAAGGAAGTTAAAGCCTTCAGAGTAAGTGTAGTTAGATCACCACAATGTTTATTTCTAGACTAAATGTAACATTTATGTAGGAAAATGTGTATTTTAAACCTACTTTGTATTGCTGAATTTAGTAATTGTTCCGTTTCAGGAAAGCTATTTAATTATTCTGACCCTCCCTCCCTCACTGCTTCTTGCCCTTTGCATGCCTTGGAAAGCTCCATCATCATCAAAGGGGATCCAGAAAGCCCTGCTAAACTAATGCACAGGATCTGAATGAATAAAATGGCTGTGAAAGACATTTGGTTTTAAAACACATAATGTCCTTTTCTTAAGCATCAGTGTATTTCCCTTCATGTTGAACTTGGGCCTCTATATGATATAATGTGTTCATAAGGTGCAGGGGTACTAAAGACCCAAATGTCCCAAATGTCCCGGTGTCCACAGCTCATGAAAGCTAGTGGGTGCTGCTTCAGTCTTTGATCTCAGCAGGCAAATACTGATTGTTATTGTACCTTAAGGGAGACGTGTTCAGTACAACTTACTACCATAGTGCCACTGAATTCCATCTCATTGTTCTGGACCTTTGAAATTCCGAAGATTGCTATTCTGAAAACACTGGGCAAATATGACAGTGATGGAGCATCAATACCAATAAATTTTCTTCCTTTTCCCTTGCTGAATGAAATAGTGTGTAGTTTAATCTCACTTTCCAGGTTTTCCTTCACCCTTGGGCCAGACTGCTTACCAATCTAATTAAGATTTAAGAATTGTATCTCTGCTGCTGTGATTTGAAACCCAGATTCAACTGAAGGCCACAGAGTTAAAGTTTAAATCCCCGAATTGAGAAGGTTAACTTATTAGTGCATGAGTATGTTAAGTCACTTTGCTTGAATTTCCAGCATAATCTCCTTCGGGCTATAATTCTGCATATTTTTGCATATTTCACTAATGGCTTAGAAGTCTTTCCATTAGGAATGCAGTAGGAGTTTTGCAGTGGTAATACAGCAATAAATAAAAAAAATTGGATTTGTATATCTTTTTCATTTGGCATATATTAATATGCCAATGTTTATGTATCTGTAAATCAGAAAATTATTTCACATTTGCATTTTCACCTGATATTTTGGACCACCATACCTAGAGCAAATAAGGAATAGCTGTGTTCCTGCTCCAAGTTGTAGACTTTTGTGTTTATTACAATTTAACCTTTTATGAATAACATTCAAGTTTCTTATAATATTTATAAATCTTGTTGTATTATTGGAGTGTTAAAAGTGTAATTGAAATGTTAAAAACTTCCTGCTGTGTTATTTTAGAAGAAATTGGGCAGAACCTGATTATGTAGACTGGGAGTGTACTTAAGGTGATTTAATGCACTCCCACTCATCACCACCACTATCTTGATGTGGCCTCATCCAGGTGAAAATTAAAGGTTTCCTTTTGCTTTTTCTTTTGGTTGTTTAATTACTAGCTGGATCTGTTCCTTGATCTGGTTCACCGCATGGCAAGGTGTGTGCTGGCACTGCAGGAAGGGAATGTGCAGCTGGAAGGGAAGCAGGATGATAGATTGCCCCTTTAGCATATAGCCAATGCTTAGATTGACTTCAAACAATTAGGGAACTACAGCCTTACAAAAGATACACTCAGAGTGTTAGTCTAAATGATCTGTAAAATGGCAAAATATACAAATAACAAAACTGCTTCTGTTTTCCTCATTTACTACATGGGTAAAACCTTGATTTTAGGATGGTTTGTTTTGGGCTTGGGGTTTTTTTAGGGGTGGAAGGAAGCTGCTTATTATACTTGGGATTTTTTTTTTTCCAAAAGAGAATCTTAATTTTTGTTTATCTGTTTCTGTTAACTCTTCCAGGCTGCATTTACTCTTGTTAATGAGGGTATAGCAAATTGCTTTCATTGTTTCCAAGCTGCTTCTCATTTTTCAATTTGATTGCTTTTAAAATACTGTAGAACAACTAAATTGTTTCATTGCACTGAGAATATATAAGCTACTTCTTTTCACAGAGCCTTTGGTGACTTAAACCAGCATTTTCCTAGGGATTTTTAGACCATGTTTTCACTTCTCTAAACATTATATTTGAAAATGGAGACAAATGAGAATATCTGACCCAGATGCAGCAATATTTCTGTTCATTTTGAAGTGCCTTGTGAGTTCGGTGTTTGTGAGAAATCTATACTGACATCCCTTGGTCCAGACTTCCCTCAAATAGAGTTGCTGTGCAGGGAGCAGGGCAAGTTTCCTCACCCTGTACTGTTAGCATGCTCTTGGATTGAAATGGTGCTTTGTTCTTCCTGGCTGAGCTGAGACCCAGGATTTCACTGAAGTGCCAAAATGTGGGATTCTCTGAGGGGAAACCCTGGCACTGCGTGAGCCAAAGCACAAACTACTAAATTCCTCTGACACCACAGTGTTGCTGCTTTAAACTGTTTAAAAGTCAAGTTGTCTTCCAGGCCCTCGAGTTTTAGTTACAGCCAGCTGAAGATTCAGACAAGGATTTAATCTGCGCTATTAAGCTTTTCTCTTCGCAGGTGGCAGAGACATAATGTTGACGTGTATAATAAAGTGCAAAGACAGGAGGAGTGCACAGTGACTGTATCTTAACATTCTCCAGATATGGCAAGGAGAACTCAGGGAGGGAGGTTTGCATTTGAATGTTCGTGGGATGGAATATGAAATTAAAGCCGAAGTTTTTCTCCATTTCCAGTTTGTTAGGATACTTAGTCACTGATTCTGCTTTAAAAAAAAAAAAAAAAAAAAAGAAAGAAATAAAAAGAAAGAACTGGAAAGCAGTGGTAAAACTTTTGCTCACTTGACTGTTAATTCACGATTATTTAGGGTTATTTTTTTGCTTTCGGAGACACAATGAAATATGTATTTTCTTTTGCTTATGTTTAATGTTTGCCTTAATAATGAATTGCTGTGCAGAGTTATGGCATGAATGATCACAAAGAGTCTGTTATATTATTCTACTTTATTAGATTTAATTAATTGCATGCAATTAATTCATATAAGAAATTAATTTACCTCTCACTGAAATCACTAAGAACAAGGCTAGTTTTTTCAGATTTAAGTATTATGGTTTGGGGGTTTCCTTTCCCCTCTCCTTATTTTCTCCTCCCACAGCACCACCAGTGAAGCTGGTAGTGCAAGCTGTTGTATCTTCAGTCCTGGTGCATTTTAACTGAGGGGGAGAGATACAGCCATCAACTAGCATGGAAATTAGAACAAGCCCTCTTTTACCTAACTGGTGCAAAGTGACATAAACAGAGAGATATTCTTGTAAACAGTGCCACAGCAAATGGATAACAATTTTTTTTTCAATAGAATTGTATAGATCTGAAATTATAAAAATCTCTGTAGGCTGTATGGCTCAGCAAGGAAGAATATCCCTTATTTGACATGTTTAGGTCTTGGTTAAAAGAATCACTGATCACTGTCTGCGTGGAAAAAGTTTTTCATTCATTGTGTCTGAGAACAAATGGAATAATTCTTGAAAATTGCACAATATCATTTTCATGAGCCATATTAGCCATGGCAGAGCTCAATATTTATATTGATTTGCTTAGGGATACCTATTGCAAAAAATTCTATTTTATAAGCAGTTAAGACAGATTGCATTTAATAGGTAGAATGTGTTTCATGGATTAAATACGTGCTCAGAAAATAGGAAACTGCTACTTTTTGTATCTCATAAAAATGGTAATGCAACAATTAGCAGGGTCATATTATAAAGCACAGACTTTACTCTAGCTTAATGGATCTAGGGATATGCATTCATCAGCAACGATAGATTTAGCATAAAATGACATGTAAATGAATTGATGACTGATCATAAATTAATTTTAGTGCTGAAGAAGTAATAGAGACACAGCAAGATGCCACTTTATCATAGTATTTTACTGCTCAGCAACATTTGAGCAACTACTTAATGTTCTGTGTGCATTTCTTTTCTAACAGCTTGAATAAATTTGAGAATTTTTTTGTGCCTTTCAGCAATATGGAAACCAAAAAAATCTCAAAAGATGGAATGCAAACAGAAATAAATTTGGCTAAGTGACATAAATTCATTTTTCATTAGGTGTTTATGAAGGGCATTAAGTATGGTTGGACCTGTGAAGTGCCAAATACGTATGCATGATTTTTACCTCCTTTTGTTTACTGTTTCCTGCCTCAAAATAAAAAATTTAAAACTTAGGGGTTTATTCCAGGCGTATACATTTAAATATTCAGGCATTTATGGTGAAGTATGATGTAAAGTGTGAGAAAAGTTCTAGTTTTTGCAGTGTGGTCATAATTATAGTCTGCATTTAGACCCTTCCATTTTTGATTCTTATTTTGGTGGTACAATGACTGTTTCACCTTCTATTCCATCACTTTCACCAAAATCACTGGGCACTTCTTTGTAATCATGGCAGTGGTCAGACATATCCAAGAGAGGATAATGTCTTTCTCTTGTAGAAAGGCTAAAAGAAATCTGTAACTGATTTCAGCTGAAGTAGCATCAGTCTCCAGGGGTATCACCCATTCTTCACAAACTTAAGGAGTCCATCCCTGTTCCATCAAAAAAAAACCCAAACCTGCAGGGGAGCAGGGCCCCAACATTACTCTGTGCTGGATGGTCTTGTGTAGGAAAGCACATATGCACACACATGAAAGTACCAGTGACATCATCTCTTCAGTTTAAGCAAGCACATAGAGTTTGGTAGGTACAGAAAAGTATCTAATGGAATTTTCAGAAGTGTTAGCTTTGTTGTGAGCAGCTTCTGTTTCACAAGTGCATTAGATATTTTTATTTTTAAGTAAAGCAACAGCACACTTTACAAAGAAAAATAGCATTTTTATTGCCAGCAAAATGCCACTAAAAGGGGTAGCAATGCAGTCTACTAGGAGCTAGCACCTCTATTCCCCTCACCTTTCCCTGAGAGCAAAGATGCTTTCTGTTTGCATTAGCACCAAGAGATATTTTATGGAGCAGGAAAACAGAGTTCAACTTTTCACAGGGCTGATTTTGTTCTGCATAAAGCATTTACTGCTGCTGTCAGCAAGAGTAAAATTTACAGTTGCCAGAAAGCGTAAAAACTCAAATGTGCTCTCGGAAAACACATAGTGAGCTGCATGTAAAGGAGACACTAAAAGCCTGTTTCATCCCATTTCAAAATGCACAGTTGATCTGAAAGGAACGTCAGCATCTCTTATTTTGCCTTTATTCAGAGAAAAACAAATGTGCATCTGATTTGGAAAACAAGAGGCCAGGGGATGCCTTTAAACGAGTAGTCACCGTGTGTGCTGTGTTAACACAGCTGTGTGGTGGCCTGAGGTGCCCAGGCTGGGCTCCAGCACTCCCATACCTTCTGGGCATTGTCCACACCTCTACAGGTCAAAGCAAAAAGGGTTTCACTGCTGCGAGTTTTGGTGTGGAAAAGAAATTGTTTATGCAGGGAAACTGAATAGCTCTGGAATCAGCAGAAGTAATGTAGAGATTTCGCCTTCAGCTCCCTGGTCACACACAGCTGTGGGTGCTGTGTGTGTGTCTCAGGGTATCTTGCTGACTTCAGCAGTTATAAAAAGTTTTGCCTCTGCTTCCAGCAGCCAGAAGTTTCATATAGAATCATAGAAATGGTTTGGGTTGGAAAGGACCTTTAAAGGTCATCTTGTTCCAACCCCTCTGCCATGGACAGGGACACCTTCCTCTGGACCAGGTCACTCCAAGCCCCATCCAACCTGGTCTTGAACACTCCAGTAATGGGGCATCCACAGCTTCTTTGGGCATCCTGTTCCAGTGCCTCACCACCCTCATAGTGAAGCGTTTTTTCTCAATATCCAATATAAATCTACTCTCAGTTTAAAAACGTTGCCTCTTGTCCTGCCACTATAGGCCTTATCAGAAAGTCTCTGTCTTTTCTATAAGCCCCCTTTATATATTGAAAGGCTGCAGTGAGATCTCCCCAGAGCCTTCTCTTCTCCAGGCTGAACAACCCCACCTCTCTCAGCCTGCCTTCACAGGAGCAGTTTTCCAGCACTCTAATCATTTTGGTGGCTCTTCTCTGGACACACTCTCACAGATTTCATATCTGTCTTGTGCTGGGGATGCCAGAACTGGATGCAGAACTCCAGGTGAGGTCATGATGTCCCAGTAAAACTCACATCCCTGCGAGAACTGACTTCCAGCCTGACAGGTCCCTCCTAGCACAGCTGCTGGAGAAGAGGGCAAGGGGGAGTGATCTCTGGGCAGAGCACACTATTCCCAGCCTTGATAATACTTGCTGTCCATGGGAATGTGAAGGAGTTGAGGAACAGGACTTTTTTATAGGGTTAGCCTACAAAACTGTAGTCTGATAACTATACTGATCCTATAGTCTGATCCTATAGTCTGATAACAGCAATTAAAATTTAGGTATTTTTAGAAAAAGTGGCATATCTATGAGTGTGTAGAACAATAGCTGTATTCACACACATTAGGAGAGAGCATGATGGGCTTTGCAGATTTTTAATATATTTCATACTGAAAACATGGCCTATTTTTTTTGGATTGAATGACAATCCAGTCCTTCAAAGAGTAGATAAAAAAAAACCTTCTAGACATACCCTGCAAGTGTCCCATCCCAATTGCAATGTGTAGTGTATGTTGTGTAACAGCTGAGGGGTTAGCAAATGGACAGAGCAACCTGAGCAAGCAGAAATTAAAAGTTCTTTTAAAATATCCATAGTTTTATGGACTATGATACCAAAACCAATAACTATTCTGTACAGTATATGTTTTTTTATGTCTCTACATAGAGAGTAGAACATATCACACAAAACCCATGGGCTCTGAAACTAGTGGGCCACATGTTAAATTTTTAGCATCCAAGTATCGTCCTTTGACATCTGCAGCTCTAGTTATATTTTTCATGTCTCAGCTTGTGCTTACATATTTCGCAGAACATGTCGATAAGCGATTGTTTGAAAATGTCCTCAGCTATAGCATTTCATTTTCTTACATCTTCATGAAGTGTTTTATCTGTAGTATCTCTTTTCATACATCATCAGTAACTGTTGCTAAGCCTCTTTACTCCCCATTCTCTATGATATCCTATCGCACTTTGATTGGTTTAGTTCACAAACTGTCTTCTCGGAGGAAATTCAGTTTTAGCCTTCCCTTGCTGCTATCTGGGCTCCTTACATCTGTCTGCATCAGGTCGAGTCTGTTTGGAAAATAACAATTTTATGTGTGCTCTTGGCAAGCAGAATCGAACTCTGTCACTCTCTGTTGCACTTAACACACTTTCTGCCTGTCAGACCTCCACAGACCTCTTCTGTTTCTTTTCTTGTATCTTAGGAGTGCATGGGCTTTTGTTATTATAGTCTGCCACTTCACTGACATTAAAAGCTTTGGTCACTGCAGCATCACAAAATAACCCATTGTTCTTGGGCTTTGTGGTGCAGCATGGTGCTGAATTCCAGTATTCATGTATTGTACTCATGACTCGTTTTTGCTGGATGTTTTTCATATTTGACACCACCATTAGTTAATTAGCCTATCAGTTTGATGCTAACAAGCAGGTCATTATTGATTTACTACTTAGCAGTTTTAAATACCATACTACTTTCTTGCACATGGATTGGAAAAAGGCTACTGTTCTGCTACACATCTTATGTACATTTGCAAAGTTCAACTGTGCTGACTGAGTACTTAAATCAGGGCCATGATTTCTCCCTCCCCACGTGTCTTCGTGTCTTTGATAACCAGTTCTCTGCAGATTCTCATGGGTTCTCTGGGCTTTTTTGGAGGCTTTTTTTTTTTTTCAACATATGCATGTGACTGTTGTTAAAAAGCAGATTTCAGGTATTTCAAGATAGGTGCCCGTACTATGTCAGAACAATATGCTGTGTCTACACAGCACCACCCAATGCCCTGCAGCAGCTCAGGTCCCAAAAGTGTTCTGGTAGCTCTGCACTTCAGCTGGACTTGGTAACTCATTATCATGGCTGCTTCATTCCTGGAAAATGTGAATGAAGAGCAAATAAGATTAATCCTTCCTTCACTATTTTGCTCTTAACATTCTAGTTTTGTCAAGATTTCCATATTTCTTTCATATGCTTTTTCAGGTGTCTGGTTTTCTGACTGCATTTTTATGATGTTGTTATCACTTTAGTCTCCTGCAGTGATGGTTAGAAGGTTAGAAGGTTCCATGGGGCCAACATTGGCTTGGTGACTGACTCAGTATTAAATTTGAGCATATATTTGCTCTGCTCCTGAATCTTAATTATTTCTAACCTTTCAAAAAAGTTACTTTAGTCCACTAGAATGAACTTCTTTAGATCATCTTTCTTCAGGCCACTAAAACTGCTCATTTATTTTAAAATTTTGATTGACAAAATGACACAAAGCCAGTCTTGTTCAGGATAGCTCTTGAAGCCTAGGTCTGACTTTAGCCGTATCTATCAAGACTTACACATGTGCTGTCCAAAATTAAAACTTGGTTTTGCAAATATCAAACTAGATACTGGTTTGTAATGAGTAAAACAACAACAACAACAACAACAACAACAAACAAATCACATTCATTTCAATTCCAAGAAAGATCTATTAACTTTCAAAAGAATTTATTATGGAGCTTTCACATTTGTAGAGAATATGTATAATTTTGTTTACAGGATCAAAGCTGCATGGAGCAATCTGTGAATGAGACCCCTCTTAACTTTGATGGTGCTTTATTATATCAAACTCCATCAGATAAACTGTGGGTTTCATGTTGGGAAAGGACATACAAGTGGGTCTTTAAGCTTTAGCTGAATATTGCTCTTTTTTGTACCAAGCTCTGTCAAATGAATTTTGGGTTTCCTGTTGAGAAAGAACATATTAATTGGGTCTTTAAGCTTTAGATGATCAAAAGGTATCAAATGTGCACAACTCACTAGACCCCTACATTTGTTTTTAGGTTCAATGGTAAATGGATGGGGTTCTGCGTCTGATGAGGACCGTAACTTTTCTAGTCATAGATCTAGTGTAGGTAGCTCCTCAGATGACTCGATCTTTACCAGCGGCAGTTTTGCACAAGCACTGGTTGCAGCAGCAGATAAAGCTGGTTTTAGGCTGGATGGAACCAGCCTGACAAGAACAGGTTTGTAGACTCAAAGTTGATGCTCTCTGCATGAAGGGTGTCTCTGCCTATTCTTCTCTTCTCTCAGTGACCCCGCGTCTCACACTTGTCTAACGTGCATGGAATAAGGTGGATGGAGATATTTTTATCGGTATATTTTCAATGAAACTTTGCATTGTGTTTCATTTTTGGTCTTTTGAAGTAGTGAATAGCACAAGCTTTTAATCTGCACCTTCGATCTGCCGCAGTTTCCCTCTGTACTGACTCCGCTGTGTATTTACTGACAAATGCTCCATTTAATATTTCAGTGAAGAAATCACTAATTCTGCCTTGCAGTTTTGATGATCTTATTTTCTGAAAAATCTCCTCACAATCATTCACATTTCCAGTGATGAAGATCATATTTAAACTATTATCTCCATCCCTGCTCTTCTGTTGCATTTCTTCTCGGAAAAGTGTATTTTTCTGTGAAGTTTTTCTAAGCATGGGGTGAATTGGTGTGCTTTATTGTTAACAATGCAAACTGTTTAAAACTTTTATTAATAGCTGATTTAAAAATACTTGATTCAATAAGTTAATATATTTTGGTAACATTTAATTTTAGTTATGCCAACTGAGTCTGCCAAGTAAAATGTAAAAAAGGTAAAGTGACTATTGCTTTTGAAAACAGCCAATCTTCTAAAATGAATTAATGAAAACTAAATATAATTTAGTTCATATTTTTAAAGCTTCATATGTCTTATTTCTATTTTAAAAAAAGATAAGGAAAGATGATCTTTAAATATTCTGGGGGGGAAAAAAAAGAATGTATTGCATTTTCTTAGTCTTATAAAAAAAGCAAAAATTACTAATTATTTGAATCCACAAATCTAATAGCAAAGTATGAGCTTGGATCATATTTTTGTTATGCTTCCTCAGCCAATTCCTGCCCACAGGTCCCATAATGTTTCTATCATTTAAATTTTTTCACTATTAGTCTGGTGTGAAGTCTCTCCTCCAGTAATATGTGTGCACTTGTGAGAAATGTCTCACATGTTAGGCCTGAAAAATGTCACTCTTTCTGCATTCAATGACTTCATGTCAAATACCACCTTTTAAGGACATTAGGAATAACGAACAGAGTTGATGGCAAAGTCCTGTGTCTCCAACAAACTAGAAGGTGAACGCATACAGCTTTTTCCAAACCACTGGGATTTTGCCACTGACTTTGGTCATACACAGTCGTCCTTAAAAGGTAGTTATTTCACTGTAGTTGAACCCCTCAGTAGCTTCTTACACTGTGGAAAACTGACTGAGTAAATCTGCCTCATCCTTTGATAAAAAACAAAGCAAGACAAAGCAAGAACCGATGTAGACCTTCACTCATCTGCTATGGGCACATATGGCCAAACTATAATTTAAAATACATGATTGGGCTTGAAGAGTCTTCTAAGTCTTAAAAGAAAGGAGCAAATCCTTCCCAAACTTTTTTTTTTTTTTTTGTGGTGTTCTTGGTGTCAGTAAAAGTTAATGCAGCAATTCACCCGAAGTTAATGTCACTTCTATCAGGCCTTTGAGAAGTGCAGTTCCCACCACAAACACATGCATAAGAGAAGTAAATAGGCACACAGACACATAGAGATTTAAAAATAAATATGATTTCTTATTGTAGCAATGTGAATGGAAAATACAATGAAAGGCTGAGAGCCCTCTTGTCAGTTGTATTTTTCCAGCTTAATTAGGTCACGAATGCACTTAAACCGAGTGTGTAATTCCTCAGACAGACTGTTAGAGTGTAGGGTACAAAAAAAGTATCTAGCAGTTGTGGTAGAGACTTTATGATGATTACCCTCTTACTCTCTTAATGATCCAACAGGCAAAATGGAAATAAAATAAAACCCACATGTAAACAAACAGCCCTCCCCTCTTTTTCCTCACAGAAACCTCAGCAAATGGAAATAGCTCCCCGGTGCTCACTGCAGTTTCATTAGGAGATGATGCCTCCCGGGGTAGTGGGGATCAGTCAGACGTGCCTGGTACGGCCCAGCAGCCCCCACAGTGCAAAGTGGTGTCTAGCAGTGGAGAAGCAGCAGTGTTATTTCTGTTCATTGCTCTGGAGGGAGTCTGAAGGTCCTGACTCTTTGCTCCTTTGCAGTCTGGACTGTTATTTTCACCCATGTAGAACAGCTGTGAAATGTTCTCACCGGTAGATACTAAAGGAGATGTCCAACTTGATGGCCTCACGTGGGAATGTTTGATTGCCAAGCATAAGAGGCACTGGTAAATCCAGATGCAATGTGTCTCTCCTGCCAGGCACTTTGATTCCAGTTTCCAGAAGCCATCATGTGATTTGCCATGAAGTTCAGACAGATTTCCTTTTTAACACCCTTGGGAAATTAAATCAAGAATTAGTGGATTCATCCTTGTCTCCACTTACACACACTAAATCTGCTACAAAGTCTGACACTGCTCAGCAGTTCTTACTGGAAGGGCTGCATACAAATACAAGATGCTGTAATCAGTTATTAAGTGCATTGAAAAATGTGTTTTGGGAGTCTGCACATCATTTGTGTTTGCCCCATGTCTGATTTAGGTCAGTGCTATTTATTTTGCCTCTTTTTCATGAAGGGATAAAAGAGAAGATTTGGCATCTATTTCTTTTTAAAACCAACGTTCTGAATGAAAAATCACATTTCTTCAGTCAAAAGAATAAGTGTGAAAAATCTGCATCCTACACTCACTGGTTGCACTTGCATGTGAGTTTATTTTTACAAAACATCTGTGCAGTGTACTGTGAGCTGAGATGGAATTTCAGGCTCACGTCTCAATTTCTTTGCTTTACTGATTTTTTTTTTTTATTTTTAAATGAAATTTTAATATTTTGTCTGTGTTCATCTGCTGTTTTATCCTTATCCATGAAAAAGGGGCTTGATCACTTGTCTTTGTCTGGCTGCAGCTGTGCCAGCTATAGAGGTTAATGTTTCCAGACCCCCCCAAATGTTTGTTAGTGCTTTTTTCCCAGCTCCAGAATTAGCTGCTCGGGTGGGCATTCTGTAACCCACTTCAGTCAAAATGAGCCAGGTTAGCAAGGGCATTGATTTCAGACCATTTAAGTTCAACTGGCCTTTTTTTGGTAGAGGAGGGTTAGGGAATGTCCACTTGAGGGGTTCAAATGTGGTAAGCTCCAACAGCTGGCAGAGACACAGCTGGGAGACAAACCTGCCTGGGAGCAGTGTCCCCCTCAGGGTGCACATCAGTCAGAAGGCAAGGCTGAGAGAGTCAGGAAATCTCTGAAGTCAAACAGTGACATATTATTCTAACATGTATATATTAATGTGAAACACCATGTTAGAGAGATTACGGCTACTTTTTCACTTTGCCCTCTTTGCACTGGGAATATTTCAAACAGTATGCTGAGCTGCATATTACTCCTGATTAAGCTTATCTAGATCAGGTCATATGTGACAGCATGTTGGAAGTAAGAGCATCTGTTGAAAGGATTTGCAGCAGGGTAGACCCAGGTCTAAGTTAACCAGAGGATAAAAAAACCTCCTTACTAGCTAGAAAAATACCAACAACCATTTTGCCACTTTCCATCAACTCTAACACCATTTGGGCCTACAGCAGCATTTAAAGAGCAGAAAGTCTGACTGGCTTATACATTTTCCACTGCAGATAGGATTAAAATATGTAAGAATTTTAATTACCAGTTTTAAACAAATGTTAACATCCCCAAGATACTTGGCAAGAACAACCTACACATGAACAAAAGGAAGTAAAAGATGGTGATCTTTAGTTTTCATCAGTTGGCATTAAACATTAAGCCTAGTTAAGTTAACTGAATAAAAACATCAGAATAAGAGGAAGTGAATGTAGTAAATGAACTGCGCTGCTCCTGCAGTTCCTGCATGAGGCTTTTAATCATCTGCTCCATAGAACAGCATCAAAGATATTTTTTAAGAGACATCATGTAGCTTGAGTAGTTTGTCTATATGTGTGTATATATATATATTTATATTTATATATATATATATCTGAGGAATAAATTCAGTGAGAATACATTTTTTTAACATATAAAAGTGCTGAAAATGAACAGGAAAATTTTAGCATTTCAACATACCCCCATTTTTATTTCTTGAGAAAAGAGAGCCCTTAAATATACAAACCTACCCTGCTACATAGCTTGCAAAATCAGTTATGTTTATCTCACTGGAGCTACTCCAGATATACAGTGCATATGGGAGCCCCTAAAATGAGAATCTGGCTCAGTAAACATGAAAGTGGAAGGCAGGAGGAGATAAATTTGATATGATTGCAGAACTGTTTTCCTTCCCTGCTCAAGGCTGAGGAGTTGTTATGACACATCTGTTCAGCACACAGAGCAGGCAGGAGTTAGATGGCATACAGTAGTTTTATCACAACAGATGGAATAATTTTAATTATAAAAGTTAAAGACAAAAGAATGCCCAGTTTATCACTTCGCTTGTTGTGGTGTGTCTTAAAGCAGTTGTCATCAGTGGGAACCTCGAGGGGACACTCGCTTGCCTCTGAGAATTAGGCCTGATTTAATGTTTCGGAACAGACATTAATAGAACAGCCCATTTCAAGGCAATAACATTTTTTTCATCTGGTTTCTCTTTTTTTTTTTTTTTTTTTTTTTTTGTAGGCAAAGCATATTCTTCCTCTCAGAGACCTCGGCCAAGCAGTCCTTTTTCTACTGACAGCAACACCAGTGCAGCTGTCAATCAGGGTCAGAGGCCGAGGCCCACTAAAAAACACAAGGGAGGACGGTTGGACCAGCCCCCTTTGCCTCATCGTAGGGAGGGAATCACAGACGGTAAGTGTCGTGGAGAGGGCCCTGATGATAACCTGCAACAAGCAGCTGTGCAGAGTGGGAGAAGGCAGAGCAATCTTTTAAGAAATATAGGTTGTAGTGAATTACTGGTTTGGTGTAGCGGGGTCCCCAGGTTGCCTCGTGAGCAATATTGCAATGCTGGCAGTGTGGAGCTTGGTAAAGTGAGTCTTCAAGGAGCCTTCCTTCATTCCGGCTCTGAACACGTTAGCATCTCTTAGGAGATATCAGATCTCGATATAAATCTTACCCAAAAATGGCTGTGTTGCACAGGAGTTGACATTAAAAAATGGCCTGTGAGTAATTTTACAGTAAGTGAAAGTAGCCACCACCAGTAGCAGTGTGCCATGAATTCCTAAGGAGAAGCGTAGAGCCACTCCCGCAGCACCGTTTGCTTTGTGCTGTTTTTGACAGACACTCAACAGCTACAACATGTGCCATGCTTTTCCCATGATTCTGCCTCATGTCTTGTCTGTGCTGCTTCAGTCCTGACATCCGCTGACCTCAGTGACTTTGTTTCCCTCTTTTACATCTCTGCTTCTCTCTGACCACTGCTTCCCATCTGGAAATTTCAGTCTCTTCTAAGATCTGCCCAAGATCAGCTCTGTCTTCCATTATCTTTGTCTACCACTCTTGAGTCTGGTAAAAGGCACAATTGCTGCCTGCTACTTTTCAAGGAAGACTGCATAGGAAGGTGGCTGGCTGGCCACCTCCCCCTCATTTCTTCTCTTCCTGGCCTTGCACCTGTAGGTGTTGAAATGATCAGAGGGGAGAAAGAGGCGGATGGAAAAACGGCATTAGAGAAATCACTAAGGATATCTATAATGCCATGCAGGTGGAGATGTGATCACTTCCCTCATGCTGACCCCTCTTTCAGTGTTCAGAGCAGGACAGTTCTGAGAGGTAGACTGTCCCACATACCTCAGAGGCTCTCATAACACTGTCTGGACCGTGGGAGTGAGTGTGATGCCAGTGAGTCTATCCCCCAATCTTAAGTACACCTTGAGAAATCTTCCTGTGCATGGGAAAGGTGGAAAAATAAAATTAAAAAAATTACCTTAGATTTCAGTATAAGAAACCTTCTTATTCTAGTAAAAATTACTTGAGAATCATAGAATATCTCAAGTTGGAAGGAACCGATAAAGATCATCAAGTCCAACTCATTCCTTTATCTTCTTTGGACAGGTAATGTAATAAATAGATGTGATAGACAGTATATTTAGATCGAATTTTTTTTTAATGATGCACTATTTATTACTCCAGGTACATGTATAAAATATATTAACATCTTGCAAGGTAGACTGTGACCACCAAAACCACCAGAGCTCTGTTCTCAGTCATGTTATCAG
This sequence comes from Pseudopipra pipra, assembly GCF_036250125.1. Lineage (NCBI taxonomy): Eukaryota > Metazoa > Chordata > Aves > Passeriformes > Pipridae > Pseudopipra > Pseudopipra pipra. The sequence goes on from NC_087550.1 coordinate 1,961,040, forward strand.
GTATAAAGATTCAATTTTGCAGTATCCTCTGGCAGAATCCATGTTTGCCAGACCACAAAGATGGAGAATAAATTCCAGAAGGGAAAGTCTTCACCAGAGGGGTTATTGTTACATCTCATGCTCTATGGCTAATTCTCAATGCCATATTATTTGTGGAAACAGTGTAAAGTAGCTTAGATTTTGCTCATATGGATCTGAATTGGTTTAAACATTAATACCATGCCCTTCTGGATGTATTCCAGAGGCCTCTCTGCTAGACAGATCCATTAAATATATTTATCTGTGAGAACAGTAACTGAAAATCATGGGTGTCACTTGTGGTGCTGGCCATACATTGTCTGTCCATGTGTTAATCCTTCTGTTTGGCATATCCTGTCACCTGGAACTGTGAGCAATTTGGGCTCCAAATTCTATGTACGTGTGAGTTTGTAGTGTACTCAGTATGGTGGGACCTTAATTCTTCTTTTGAATACTATTGCTATGGAAATGTTTTACAATAATGTGGGTACCAGAAAAGTAATGGGAATCCAGTTCAGGTCATGGGACAAATGGAAGTGTGACTCCACAGTGTGACTCCACTGTGAAATTCGGCATTGTTTTAAATTAGTGAAGGAGATCAGATTTTAGGATTTATTTTAAAAGAGGAATCTCCTATTGTCTTTTATTTAATCTTTATAAAATACTAATCTTACTGGAGTTTCTTTCATATATTTGAGTCAGAATACCAATTATATACTATTTCCCTCAACATTTCAGACACAGGCAGTAAACAGATTAATATTTGTCTGTTATAAACCTGGAAGTACTTACTATATGTTCCAAAAATTTATAATGTCCTTGAGCAATAGAGAAACCTTTCCCATTCTGTATTAACACAGGAACAAACAAACACAAATGGTACAGTTTTTCCACTTCAACTCCTACTGAATATGAGTCACTAAAGTGTAATGGCAAGTCTGAGTCATATCTAAATTTGCAAAAGATCATTTGAAATTAAGGAAGCTAAAGGTTGCTGGTGCCACCTGCATGTATGTAAACAATTGAATTTAGGAAACTCTGGTATACAGAAAAAGAGTGGTAACTAGATACTCTCTGTGGAATATTGCAATGAACTTTACAAAAAGAGACAATCCAACTATGCTTAAGCTACAGCTAGAGAAAGCAAGCAGGAGAACCTCAGATAGGTCTAGCAATTCTAAACCCTAATCCAGGCCAGCCCCGGGCTGTCATGATTTCAGTGGGAAGCATCACTATGTGTTTTCTCCTGGTTTTCAGATGTCTGCAATCCATTCCCTTGTAGCTGCTTCCTCTTGGATTTGTCATGTGAGAACATACTTGGTTTGTCAGTTGTTTTCAAATTCCCAAGTTAGATGAGTCCTAGTATCCTGTGTTTAAGTCTCATCACATCCCGGATATCTGTCATTTTAAATTTTCATTGACCAAGTAATCTCCAGCTATGTCCTTTCTCTGCCCAATCCCATATGCATCCTGAGCACTTCCACTGTGTTAACTGTAACCATCTGGGACAGTGCAAAAGACCTAAGAAGCTGTAATATTTAACACATAGCACACACATCTCAGACTGTGTAAGCATATGAGGGTTCAACTGCATGCTTACTTTTGACAGCAGTCCACACAAATCCCCTAAAAGCCTGCTGCTTCATTTTCTTCAGCTGCAGGTCAGAATACTCTAGAGACTGACTCTAGATGGAGTCTTTATATTTGTCTTGCTGTACAACTTGTTTTTTAACTTCCACGTCCTGAAAGACCACGGATACAACAGCAAATCCACAGAGGAAGAATATGTTATGAATCTAACAGATGATGAAAACTTTCATTCTGAGCTCACAGGCCACCATAAAAACAGGAGGTTTTTAGTTCTAGTGCTCAAGGAATAATTTGTTTTCCTGGAAACAATATACTCACAAATTGCAAAACAGTGGAATCTGTCAAATAGTTTGTGGCATGGTAACTTCATGACTAAATTTAAAAGCTCTTCCTTTTCTGAGCATGATATGTTAAAAAAAAAAAAAAACAAAAAAAAAACAAAGAGGAGGCAGAAGGGAAATATGCTTAGGGGCTAAAAAGGAGAACTGGAACACAAGACTTCTCTTAGTTTTCCCACTGACTTCCTACTGTGTATTAAAAGCCAGTTTTTCCTAAGGTAGATCACTGTAGAGAAGATCCTTACCTTCTGATGTTAGAAAGTGGTTCAGAGGCTTATTAAATGTCACAGTAATTATCATCCCTAGGAAAAGAAATCACTGGCACAGGTAGAAAGGTTTGTCCTTATACTTGTAGGTTCTGTAACTTGCTGCTTTTTCCAGTTAATAATGAGAGGCTGTGACAAAGTTTGACTAGTACCTAAATCACTTAGCCAATGGCCTGCCTTCTAAGGGAGGGCTGGAGTAATCCCAGGACAAATATCCATTTCCCCCCTATTAGGCACTCTGATGTCCTACAGCTTCTCAATCACAATCCCTCCATTACTAAATCAATAAGACAATCACCCCACCACCACCTCCAGAAATGCACTTATGAATTGCCTCACGGGTTTGATAATCCTGCCATTAGAGGCTTCAAACGATAGTCTGGATGACATCCCACTGGCCTAGAAAGTTACTAGCTCAGTGTGGGTTTTTAGGTATTTTATCTGGCACATGAAAGATAAATGTGATTTAGATGGAAGTAGAGTGATAGTCAGTGTTACCACTCTGGGTATCCTCACTGAAAATCCCACTGAAGTCCCTAAATTTCTAGATTCAAAACTACTCTAAAGTAATCGACATGATGGAATGACTTGGATTGCCTCTGTGTGGAAATAAATCTGCCTACCAGAGTCTGAGGCTACTAATTCTGCTGATATTCTGTTACCCCTTTACTAGGGGTAGGAGAGGAAAGGAAAGGGAAAGAGAAAGGGAAAGGGAAGACTACTCTCTATGGCACTGGAGAAGGAAACTCGTGACTCCAGATACACGAGATTTTTCTGTATGCCCAAGCAAGATAACAGAGAATATTTAGTAATTTACCTGAGGCAGAAGATTTACACTGTGGGATGTGAGTTGTAGAGCAAAGAAAAAACCACATTTCCAAATGAAGCTCTCTTCCAGCTTTTATTAAAAAGGACAGGTAGGTGTTACCATGACAGTCAGCCTGAGGAAGAAGGTGAAAAAGAAAATGGTTTAGTCAGGTGAAGCTTGGCTACAATTAGTAACTGTTCTTACAGATCTTCTCAGATGTGTAACACAGTTCAATAAGTCTGTACTCAGGCTGGAGCCAGCTTATTTTAATTCTTCCAGAATTCTGTGAATCTTCATTAGAATGTGAATCCTATTTTTCACTTCAACTCATCAGCCACAGAGCTTTACAAACATGATGTTTTATTTCACTTCTATGCATAAGTCAGTCTTTATGCTTATTTTCTGGATGGATAAAAGCAAGAATCAGGTTAATATTAGATCAGCAGCATGAGTCTACAGTAATTCCAGGAGTTGCAGGTACCTCTAGAACATGCAGAACGGTTTAAGTAGAAACCTTCTTTCCTTTTAAGTACCTAATTAATAGCAACAATTAGATGGCAATTTCTGAAGAAGGGTACTCTGTTTAAAGTTTAATACTGGAATAATTTGAACTTTTTTTTTCTATGATACTACTTGAAAATTTTGTTTATATTGAACGGTAAATATTTTATCTGGGGAAATTGCATAGTCCTATGTCATGTTATGACTGTTTATTGGATTCAATGCATCCCCACAAAGTGCTTATAAATCACAACTTCAGTAATCTCTATTTCAGATTTCATAAGCAGATGCCAGTGTTGTGGTTCTGTACATTAACTGGTTATGCTTGCAATAAAATCAATTATAAGAAATGCCATTTTGGAAGCCAACACTATAAAGCAATTTCAACATTGGCAAGCTCCCATACCCCCCTGCTTCCACCTACAGTAACTCAAGTATAGTCATTGTCACGAAAGGTCACATCTATATTCATAACGAAAAATTTCTCAAATAAATTAGTGCTGAACATAAAGCATACACCAGGCTCACTGACACGTTATTATAAGGCTGCTCTTGCCAGAACATAGTTATCTTAATCGGGGTGTAGCACTTCAGCTCTGAGGAAAGGTACAGGAGCATCATCAGGGACAACTTCTTTACCTTGTAAACACAAATTACCTGCACTTCCTCATTTATCTGTAAGAGACAATGTTGACTGGAATGACATCTCAGCGACTTTGGAAGCATATCTGCTCTGTATATGAGGTATAAGTATCACCTCTAACAGCAAGGACATGAAAAAAAATTCTGTGTAGCGTTATATAAAGTATTATATAAAGCCAGATTACAGACTTTGAAATAAACTCCCTCCAAAGGCCTCCTGACCAATTTATAAAATGAATTTCAGTTTCACTAGAGTTATAAGCATCAGACTTCCCTGAAGGCAAAACAGGTTTCCTTTTCCATTCCTGTTACTGAACCAAGTTCAATTTCTTGATAAATCTTCACAACACTGTAAGATACAATAGACTAGAAAAGAGGACAGACCCAAATCTATTGTAGACTAACACAGTTTTAGTGAAGTTGATGGGGCTGCAGGGATTTCTTTGGGCTATGCATTGCCCCAAAACAGAATTATCAAAAAATGTTCCACATATAAAATGGGTATCTGATAGAGAAGAGTTTTCATTATGATACTAAAGGGCTTCTATTTCTTGTTTTCTTTTTCTTAAATAATCTGAGGCTTTTCTGGACTATTATAAGTCTATTGTGTAGTTTACATGAAAATCTTAGATTTAGAATTAAAATTATTCGGAGTCAGTAATTACCTTGGGACTAGAACTAATAAAAAATGTACTTTTGCCTCAACAAATGTGATTAGAAGGTTGATCTTCAATTCTAAGAGTATCTTAGTCATCCAAGTGATAAACTTGAAAAGAACAAGATTGTTAGAGACCAGTCAAGTGTCTTTTGGTGTTAGCTTAAATTGTATTTTGGTTGGTTATATTTGCAAGACACTAAACTGAAGAGTGGCCATCCCCTTGTCTGTGAAGACTTTAGCTCTTCGTTTACTTGAATAAAATGCTTACACATTGTATGGTGGTTCCATTTAAACACATTTTTCAGAGATATGTTGATGGTTTTTCAATGACAGTAGGTTTTGTGAATATTTTTTTCGGAATTTTTGTGGCATTTTATTCATTTTGATGATGTTCTATATTAGATTTTGAGTTTAGACATCAAGCTGAAAGTTAAGCCTGAAAATGGGGATGATGAAGCAAGTTGAGGGAAATTGTCAACCAGTACAGGTCAGTTTTCCATTGCCTTTCTTAATTGCTTCCTGTTGCTGAACAAAACAGCACCCCCACAGAAAATAAACCCCACAGAAAATAAAACCCCACAGAAAATAAATTCCATGCTTAGAAATGTAAGTCAGGGATGAGAGCCTATCAATTTTTATGGAAGCTAGAAAGAGCTAGCAACATGGTAACGTGGATAAAGAGCTAGCAGAATACAAACCCACTTTTCTGATTAACATGAAATTCCTTCCTTTTAAAAATCGACGAATGGAGCGATTCATGCCGGTTGCAGGGGACTTTTCTTTTTTTCAGCATCAAAATAGACCTTCTGTTTCAATGAAAAAAAAAAAAAAAAAATTTAGTTCATCTAAATCTTATTCACGTTTTTTAGATCTTCCACCACCACCCGACCCGCCCCCTGGTCAGGGTTTAAGGCAGCCCATAGTCCCCGGCCAGCGCGGAGGCTCGGCAGAGAGGAAAGGAAGCTCTCTTGAGAGGCAGCATGCACCGAACGTAGATGAGACAAAGAGCTCCCTGGACCGGCAAGCTAGGACATCTCTAGAGTGGCAGCGGCAAACCCAGGAGTGGATAAGCTCTACAGACCGCCAAGAGGATTTCAGGAAAGCCCAACACAAACAAGCCTTCGGATCAGGTGTGTGTGCGCTGCACCGGCCGAGGCAAGGCAGGCGGCTTCTTGACACTCTGCTGAGAGTTTTCTGTACCTGGCAGGAGTCCAGGATCACCTCACACTGGTGAGGCTTAGGCTGGAAAACAAGAAAAGGCAAAGTGAAGGGAGAGCTTGTGATCCAACTGTTTTCCCTCCTACAACCCTGAAATATCATTAACACCTTATTCGGGGCATTCTTTACAGTGTTTTGGCAATTAATATTGTTGTCAAGCATAGCAGTGGAGAAAACAGGAGTGGTTTCAGGCCAGCACAGAAGGAGAAAGAGATTTTTAGAGTATCTTCTGGTAGATGTATTTACTTATAAATACAAGGCTGTATTTTCTAGTTCTTTGAACCTTCTTCTAAATTGGCAGAAGATGTTTTTGGCTGTCCAAAAGAAGGCTGATTCTTCTGAGCTACTGACATTCCCTCCAGCTGTATTTAAAGCACCATCTTCTTCTTCAAGGACATGACAAAGTAACACTCATCTCTTAGGCCCAGCAAGATGACAGAGCAGGCTTTCACCTTCATACAGGACCTGCACATTGCCGCGGGCTGACTTTATCTCTTAAATGGATTTCAGGTCTGTAAAAATGTGCACAGGAGGTGATGCTGGGCTGGAGTTGTAGTTTTACAATATTTGCAGCTTCCTTCTCTCAGCCTGACCTCAAGTAAAAGCTTCTCTTCCAGCTTTTACCCTCAAACTAGGGTATTTTCTTTAACCCACTAGTCACATGGCATACCAGTGCAGTGCTGATTAGAGTAATACAAGAGGACAATTAAGAAGATTTAAACAAAAAATTATACTCTATGTGGAGTTTTCTGTAGGGTTATGCTGTTTCTTCAAGTATATATGTGACTCCCACTGTCACACTGCAGGTACTCTTATAATCCATATTTTTCTTGATTTTATTCTCCTGTTAATGCTCCTTGTTAATCTAGGCCACTAGTATCACTGACACTCCAAAAAAAAATTATTAATATGCAAGCAAATCTATCATGGGGGCAGGATTTACTGAATAAAGTACTCCTGGGAAATATTGCTACCAATATTTAAAATGTAACTATTTTAAATACAAGCATACTTTAAAATATAAGCATAGTGATACTGTTAAAAACCTCTAATCTTTCAGCTGCATAAACAAGTGAGTGGTTGTGCATGTTGTGAAATCTTGAAGTCGCAGTTTAAAAATAATGTGTGAAATTCTTGCTGTTTGGTGAAATGGCAATTTTAATTGCAATATACGAGATGTACAAACATGTAGGAAAAATAGCCTGAATATACTTTACACTTCTTATTTCTGTGTAAATTATTAAGGAAGCTTCTCTGACCTGCTTAGCAAGAATTCCCTTCTTTTTCCTCTGCTTCACAAGTGTACAAATAGAAGTTGTCAGTTATTCTGTGATGCAGAGCTTATACAGTAATAAAATTCCCATCCTGCAGGACATGCATTTATCTGTCCATAAATAAAGAGAACTCGATCTTGCCACTTCCAGTGACCTACATAAGCACTGAATTTAGGACTGAAGTGATTACAGGTATCTTGTTCTTGTCAAATTCAGGATGATGAGAGCAAGTGCATATCCTTTATGCATAAAATAATGATTCCTCTAGGAGATATTATGGATTTACCCCGGTGTGAGGAGTTCATAAAGTTTGTGCTCGGGGTGGGCCAGAGCTTTATATCTATCTGTCTGCCTTCTCTGGCACTACAGTTTCTTGCTCTGTATTCTTGTCTCTTCTAGATTTAAAAAAGGCTACTCTTGTGCATGATGCCTGTTCCTATTACTAAACTTGGGGGGGGTTAATTATATTAGTAATTGTGCTTCTTCCCTTTTCCTTTATTAATGGCATAGATCTCTGGAAATCTATCCTGTCCCACTTTTCAATACATTTCCAAAAGGAGTTATTATTAGCTATCAGCTTCCAGAAAATAGCTGATTTGCAGCTTAGGGGGTTTCACTCAGATGTTACCAAGCTGTGAGTGAAATTTTGAAAGCAAGACCTTTAGTTTGAAGTTGAATAGAATAAAAATGCTCAAGTCTGGGAACCGTGTTTCCACTGGTTGCTTTCAGTATAAACAAGATCACTGGGTTCCTGCCAGTGGCTTCATTGTGGAAGCACAGTTACAGCACATCAAATATGACATTCTCATCTGTCCCTCTAAAGAGAGTAGTGCTAGATCAGGTTACAATAGTTTTGATAATATGAAAAGCCTCTTGGTTATTTTATGGGGCCTGGAAGCATCGTTACACACGTTTATCTTGATTTCATGGGGGCTAGAATTATGTCTTCAAATTAAAGGCTCAGAAATTCAAAGAGAAAGGCATTGGCAAAGGCTCCCCATATTCTTTGCAAGTCTAGGGCGTGGGGCACTGTTTGGAGTGTTTAATGAATGTGAGTCCATTCTCAGGACTTGAGACAACTACCTTTCATGTGCTAGAATGTTGTGAAAAACTTAGCCTTTATTTTATGTCACAATTACTTATTTTATGGATTATATTTATTTCTGAGGGCACAATAGATAATTTAACACACCATATGCTCTATAATGATAATGGACTTTATATTTATTCATTCTCGTTTTCTCTCAATATTTCATTGAACCCGAAGGAGGCCTTATCCAGAGTCCACAAACTAGAAAAACAAATCAATTGACCATATATGTCATCTTCCAACTCTTTTGCAATGCTAGTGACTTTTCTTTTCATCCTTTAAAAATGTATCCAGCTTTCTGCTAAACTGATTTATGCTGCTTGCTTTATTACTGCCTTAATGCAAGCCATTCCATATTTTAGCCAGCCTTTGGAAACCAGGTTTGCATCTGATTCTATTGTTGGGCTTTGATATATAAGGAACAAGTAACATAATTTAGGAGACTGTGACTGTTAAATGCCATTTTACTGTGTCTTTTGGGCATTTCTTTGTATTTCAGCAAGGACACCACACGGTCATAGCACAAAACATTGATAATGCCCTTATGTCCCCCAGCACAAATATTCTGGTCCCTTGAGCAGGGCCAGAGTGAGATACTTTGGCAGGGAAAGAATTCAGCTGCCTGCCTTTCTCTGCAACAGATTTACCTTGCAAACAGGCTCTGTTCAATAGCAGATCACATGGGGAATCCCCATATCCTACTCACTTGTGACAGCAGGCACAAAGAATGAACTCCTGGGTTTCTTCCACAAATTCATTCTCATTTAGCATTTCTCTTAAGTTAATTGTGCCTCTGCTGCAACCTTTGCTAAGGCTTCAAGCTCGTGAATCAAAGCATTTTTATCTCCTCTTTCTTTCCAACCATCCCCACCTACTTTTCCATCTGTGTTCCTGCCCTCTGTCAAAGAAAAGTCCATTTCTCCTCATCAGGTTATTTAAGAGTGAAGACAGTGGGAAAAGCAAAATAAAGAAAACCCTTTTGGCCTAGATCCACTTGAAAAAAAAAAAAGTAAGATTCAGGCAGGAGATATCCCACCGATTTCAGAAGGGGCAATTGCTGTGTTTGAGGTTAAGGATATATACTTATATTCTTTCTTGAACCAAACTATATTTAGGAAGATCTCTTTCTTCAGCTTCTGAGATGGCGAAAAGAGATCATACACAGCAAAGAAATAAAACAGTGCTTCTATTTCAGTGCTAAATCAGTGCTGCTGTTTTGCTTCTTAGGTTGGGATTATTACAACAATATCTCCTGGAAACTCTAATCAGAAGTGATGTCTTATTTTACTTCATGTTATATGAAGACATGCAGTCTTATGCTTTATTGCTATTAATCCTGCTCTTGCAAGCAGTTCATTATTACAGGTCTTCACCGAAAAAGAAACCAAGTGAGCAAAAGTAAGCCTTTTGCTCATAATGGAACATGAAACAAGCTGCAGGATGATTTTTTCAGCCCAAATATTACAACTGTTATGTGTAATATAATATTTTCCAATGTGATTCACCACTAGTTTAAAAAAATTGTTAGTGTACTTTGCATCGTTAGAAATTACTGAGTTGCTGGAAGCTAATTAAATTAGCTGATATTGTAGTTCTTTATCTAAACTGATTGAGGTAATGTTGCCATAATTTAAGCTAAAGAAAAGGAAAAAGCACATTCATGTGGGCTTGAAGCAAAAATCTAATCATAACTGCATTGTTTTGGAAATTGCATGTGCATCTATTTTTGTTAAAGTATCTATGATTCATGATTTATTACTTCATAATGAATCTAGACTTTTTATAATTAATACAAACTGACTTATGAGTTTACAAGGAAACAAGAGTAATCCATGCTGGCTTCTCCGTCCTTGGGACACAACTCTTAGTTGTGTATTTTCCTAGGTAAAATTGTCGTGCCATAAAAAGCAAGACAAAAGACAGATCCATGAGGGCAGGAATGAATATGATGTCCATAAATGAATAGCTTGTTTATTCCTATCTCTAGGAATTCGCTGGTATTGACTTTGGTTTTGTTTTGCTTTTCTAGAAGAGGCACTCGTACCATATAGTAAACCCAACTTCCCATCCCCTGGTGGCCACAGCTCTTCAGGAACATCTTCTTCTAAAGGATCGACTGGACCTAGAAAAGGTGAAGTCTTGCGAGGAGGTCACCAACGCAATGCCAGTGACCTTCTCGATATAGGCTATGTGGGATCAAACAGTCAAGGACAGTTTACTGGTGAATTATGTAAGTTTATCTCTAGCTACAGTTAAAACTCTCAAATAGACAAAAAGAGAAAAATTACAGGTCTGCTGTGAAGAGAGTAGGAAGTTGTGTGTGATAATCAAATTAAATTTTACCCAGATATTTCTACCATCTGAGGTGACAAATAAATTATGTTCTTCTGTTCTTCGGTTTGGACCAGTTCATGCCAATGTTATCTACACAGTATGTCTTTCAGTGTGTAATGCTAGTGAAGCACAGAGAAAACTGAAGAGAAATTCTAGTAATTAGGAATTTTCTTGGCAAAGTGTAACGTGCTTGTCTTGGAAATGCCATTGACTGTTTTTTCTCAGATTGAATGAAAAGGGTGCTGGTTTTTTTTGGTCGTGGTGATGCCTTCTCCTTAACTTCCTGTCACCTGATGAGCAGTATTCTCTTAGGTGGAGGTCTTCTTTTCTTGATTGTGTGGCCCGGTTTTTTTTGAGTTGCACATCTCAACTCTTTTCCTCAGCATCCCAGGACAGGGAAATTATTTCCCAAACTTTTTTGTGTTATCACTCAATGTCCATTAAGCTTTGTGTCGATGCTGTGTATGTGATGGCAGTACCAGATACCCAAAGGTTTCACTCTGGTGTTTGAAGTAGAACATCAACATCCCAGCAAGCTCGGGCATACTGGTGTGTTTACTGATAAAAGGAGTTGGGGCTGTTGGCATGTCTGCATCCTATGGCTGCAGTCAAACCCTCAGTTCCTTCTGACTGTTATTGCCCAGTAGCTTGTAAGAGGGGATCCACAAACCCTGGAATGTGCAGTCTCAGATATGGTGTTGGTAAGTGCTGAATTTTAGCATCCATCTTTCATCTTAGAAGCAATTAACTCTCTTCACACAACCTATTGAATATTCATCCTGTACTGCAGTAATATTGCCATAGGCTTTGTTTTATGGGGTTTTTTTTCTCTTATTACAACCTCTTTCTCTTTTTGTTTCTCTCTATAGAGTAGTTGAGAAGACACATTGCAAGCTGCTCTGATGGACCATCAGGTCTGAACTCATGGAAGTGATGACACTAAACAGTGCAATGAACATTTTCTTTATTTATGTACTATTAAAAGAACTGTAAATGCAATGTAAAGACACACAGCCACACATATCCCACAGATTCTTTACTTGTGTTCTTCTCTTTAATACACCATCCACCTTAAACTATTCCTTGTCAGGAGTATATAAAAAAGAAAGAAAAAAAAAATCACCCTCCAGGATGAAAAGGATTTCCTTCTGTATATAATTTCTTTTGTTGCATTGCTATGCAAGCTCACCTTCTTTTTAGCTATGTTCATATTCATGTCTGTTTTTTACTGGTCTGTTGTACTATATGTGAATTAATAGGCTGTGGTGCCATATATTAACTTTTAATTGTGTAACTTTTATGTTTAAAGTTTGCACTGCAATTTTATTTGGTGATAAGCACAAAACTCTACTCCTCATGACATGAAGAAAAAAAAGAGACTGAATGTGTGGAGAAGGTTTACGTCCTGTAAGCTACTTTGGATAACGCTGGATGTAAAGGAGTATGTTAGGTGGTTTTCCATTGGGGTGTAGAAATGAGAAAGTGACAGGCAAAACTAATGTCAGTGAAGACATTAGAGACAGATTTAAATCTTTTAAAAGCAAGCAACATAGTTGCTCTTCCTATTTAAGAAGGGGTCAAAAGTTGGAAGTGTGAGGTTAAAGGGCGAATATGAAAATTAAAGGTAGCATGAGATGGCCTAGACCCTTTCACTAGAATGATGCCCTTAGTATCTGTTTTTAGCCATCCCATGCCACTAAGTAAAGGGGAAGAAAAACAAACCTTGCTACAAACAAAAGAACTTAAGGTGTTTCACTAAAGCTGGTTTTATATTGCAGTTTTAAAGGAATTATTACTGTTAATTTCTCCAGCCCAAAATGTAAGACAGAGATTTTCCAGGAGAAAAAAACCAATATAAACGCAAGGAATACCCACCAAGAAGTTAAGAATGCAATTTATTGTTAAGACATATTCAGGCTGCTTCCAAAAAATTGAAATGTCAGAGTATCTTATTTCATCTTTCCAATACATGTACAGTAGAATAGAAGATAGAGCTGCACCACTGAAATTCATGACATTAATTGTTTTGATGCAGTCTACACAACCCTTTCTGTTCTGTTACTTGAAGTCTGCAAGAGTTGAAGTTGGATCCACTAAATTTGTAGTAAAGTGTTTAGTGTTTGGAAGGAAAGCAACAGTCAAACTATTTTCGACTTCCATTAAATATATTTCTGGCAATACACTACATCCAAAAGCTGGATACAAGCAAAGAAAATCTTTGACCTGTGTTTTAGTGAGTGGCTTCAAACCCTACTATGATGAGGAAATAACACATGTTTATACACTTTTTGAATAAACCAGACTCTGTAAGTGGACATTAATGACAGCATCCTGTCTCTTCATTAATTTTCATGACTTTGTCCAAATCTTCTGTACTTCTCAAATCTCAATGAGTAAATTGTCAAGCTTTTCTTAGAATATTATATGTGGATAGCCCACCCATTGCTTTGATGCTTAATTTAAATATTAAATCTTACAGCTTATTTCTGTTAGTTATCTGATCATGAACATAAGTTTCCATTGAATACCTTTTTCATATAACCAGTCTATGTTGTTTTATATATTGCCTTGGAGCTCACCAGTATTAAGAACACTTTTAGTAATGGCAGAATTTTAGAAAAGTAAATTACAATGCTGAATATGTGTTGCTTTTCATTTCATTAACTTGTTCCATGATAAGATAAAACACTACAGCCATCAACTATAACTCAGCACTACTGAGTATTTAAAAAAAGTTAGCTAACTTCCTTAAGTCAAGATGTGTTATTTAGCAGGTTACAAACAAAAAAACTTGAGAAAAAAATGTATGAATTTATTTATATATGTGACCAATGAGTATATGTCATTTTCCTGCGTGTTAAAACACTACAGTTAAAAACATTGCTTAAAAATGTTCAAGTAAGATAAAGAATGCATCATAATTACATATATTTGGTTTTATTTTGATATTATCATATAAAGAGATGACTATTCAGAGTATAATTCAAATTTAATTCTCTGGAAAATGTTTAACTCAGTCACGGATTGATTTTTTTTCCTTTTAATTCAAAAGCTTGTGCTGAGCTTTGGTGGAACACCTTACTAACTATATTCTATTCAAAATTCAGTATCATTACAGGTTGATAAAGCCATCCCAATTACTTTTGAATATGTGTTTTATCTCTTCCACTGGAAAGTAAATGTGTGTCAGTATTAAAGCTGTGCAGTACCATGATATTCACTAACTTGTCCATCTGCTTCTGTACATTTTTGTTCATTAATAATTTGCTTACGATATTACATAAGGTGTTGTTGTGTATGGCAAAGTGTCTCCATTATCTTACAGGTGATGTCTCTTCTTTTTTTTTCTCTCTCTCTTTTCTATACAGTGTACTTCCAATGAACCACAGTACATATTTTTTAAAATGCCATTTAATTTACTATTTTAAAAGAAGTATTCTTCTTTTTTTAAAAAAAATGAAAACATTTATTGTGAATAATGTGTTTAAAGAAAAGGGTTGTTGTGGCAGCACTTAGAATTGTTTTTTAATTTGTTTTTTTTAAAAAAACCTGTTTATTGGCTACAGTTTGTTCACGAAAAAGTATGACCTCTTAATGTGTTTCATTGGTATTGTTAGTGCAGCAAAGTTTAATTGGCATAAGAAGTTGGTTATTAGTACTGTTGAAGTGTGTATTGTATATTTACTGGGGAAAAAAATAAAACATATTCACATTTCAAATCTATGTTAAAAGACCTTGAGTAAGGAGTCAATATGTGAAAAGCCAAACTGGGAAAATCAGGCAATAATAACATAGACTGAGCTATAATCATCACTGTCCACTTACAGGTGACGAGGAACGTTTTATGTGCTGGTTTTTGAACTAAGCTAAGAGTGTTATAAATAGGCCAGTGGTAAACATTGCCTGTCATAGGGGTTTCTGTTTAATGTCCTGTCTATACTGGGAGTAGCTGGACCAGGGTAATTACACTGCTCCAGCTATTCTAGCAAACATCCTCCGTTTGTACACATGTGCTCTCTTGATGTCCAGCAAGGACCCAAGTGCTCAGCTTACTTTGCTTAAGGCCCATAAAGCAGTGGATGTGTAAAACCTGCATTCCCTGGGCCTGAACCCTTGGAATTGGGGTTTTGTACTGGTGGAGCTTCTGCCAACCCAGTACAGAACATCCCCAAATGGCAAAGAGATGCCAGGTCAATTTTTTCTGAGTCTTTGCTGAAGGACCAAATAATGAATGGTTCCATGTGCTTCAGTGGTGTATTGCTGTATAGGCAGCCATTTCAGTGATGCAAAGAACAGACATTTCTTGGTTTTGTTATTTTTTTTTTCTATTTCTCAAGTCCTTTCCAAGTCAGTAAACCTTTTGAATACCTTTTGGTTGTCACCTGAAATGCAACAGAAACACCGTTCCTTGGGAAAAGTACAAAAAAATAAGGTGCATGGAATGTTTTAAGTGTGTTAATTTCACTATACACCAGTGCAAAAGCAAGACATGACTGTTTGAAATAACTATATGCTGGTTTATGCTTGCCTCAGTCCATACCTTGCCAGCCAGGAGAAAAGGTGTGTACTAGGGCTGAGAAAGAGCCCTCACAACTGACAGAGGAAAGGTAATCGGGCTGGGGGAGATTTTGGCAGGAACTTTTTTTAAAAACAAAAATACTGGCAGCTCCTTTGACTTATCTTCAATATATGCAGTTTGGGTTTTTTTGTGATTAATGGCCTTGTGAAGATTTAGCAGGGGAAGTAGGAAGAAAAAAAGCTGGCCTTCGTTTGTAAAGATATGGGGGAAACTTGTTTGCCAAGAGGAAGATTTTTTAATTTCATTTTTGTTTTTTAACACATGTTTTGTGTTCCCTCTCTCTGGAACACATTAGCTAAAAAAATAAATTATTTTTGAAAACCATGTGGGCAGCAGACATTTTATTCAGGAGGTACATTCAAACAGCAGGAAAATGGCAAAAAGTACTACTAAAATAGGGAACACATACACTGGCTTAGAATCAGCTGAGTCCACCACAGTTTCACTTGTAATTTTGAATGGTACAGTAATATGCACAAACTTCATTGCTTTTGGTTTCCATACCAAAACAAATTATCCAAAGTCTAGAGGCCTAGATCCTTGGGACACCTATTCTAGTGCTTTGTTTGAAATATGTGGTCAATCCAAGCACGGTGGGTTTCAGTAGATCCCAGGCACCCCGTGTGTAGAGGCGGGTCACTTCCCTGAGGATGGAGTTTTTCAGGGCAGGGAAGGTCTTAGATGAGTTAGGCACTGTGGTGGTTTGCACAGGGACCACTTTGTCAGGCACGTTTCACATTTTGGGACATCCTGCCCAGTCCTGCCACGGTCTCAGTGCTGAGCAGTGGAACACAGCAGAGCAGTGCTACCAAACTCTGCTGTTTGTAGCATGTACCCTGCTTCTCTTTGGGACTGACCTTTGCCTGACAGTGCTCCTCACCCAAAATAACAGATACGACTCGGATATTTGTCGTGGGACCCAGAGGAGAAGTAGGGCCATGCCTGTGTGCTGTGAAGGTGGACTGGTTATCTGGGGAGAGCCAGCTCTGAGTTCTACTGTTGGTGTGAGGACTAGATTCCTCTCTAGCCTGTTTGTCTAACTGTGTAGCTACATCCAGGAGGACCACAGCAGCAAACAAGTTCCTAGAGCACAGCTCAGAGTTGCAGCATCTCTTCTGGCATTAAGTCTGTCGCAGACAATCCTGAGTTGGGTGCCAGCTTCTCGCCACATCCTGAGGACTCAAATGGCTTACAGTGACTTTTAGGCAAGTGAGGTTGTTCCTCTTGCTGCGGCAGAATGGGAAAAAAACCCAAACAAACAAAACAAACAAACGAACAAAAGCAAAACTAAACCTTTCACTTAAACAGATCTTTTAAAACAATCCTCAAAAATCCTAGAAAATAGAGCATTTCAGATGTACTCTTGATGATTTTTTTTTTCTTTTTCTTGGCATTTTGGTTTTGCTACCATTGAAATGATCTATTTGGTTTTTTTCAGACCTGCTACACTCTCCCTCCACCCCTTTACCCACTGCATTTTCCAGTACTTATCTCTCAGGTGTAAAGAAGTTATGGTAGAGAATAATTGCATTTGTGTACTTTAGTTGTTCTAACTTGAAACAACAAGGTGCACAGTTGCGTTCAGCTCAATTGATCAAAGCCAGATGGGGATGAAATGTTTGTGGTTGTTGTTTTTTTTTTTCTAAAAAGGCCTGCTACTATTTGTGCTGATATTTGTTCCCCATTTATGCTGATCAGTGCATCTTTTGCCTTCGAGGATGCCATTAGTAATTCTCCTTTGTGTTCATAAGCAGGAATCCATTGTGCAGCACTTGGAGAGCCACTCGGATGCAGGTAAAGAATATAACAGCTTGAGCAAGTGCTAATTAGAACCAATTAAAGTTAATTGACCTCCTTTGGCAGTAAAATGCATAATAGAACTTGCTCTGTCCTTGCAAAATGGAGATCTCGCCTCTAAGCATGAGAGTGAAGCAGGGTTTCATGTAGCAGCCTGTAGTAATTATGTGGGTATAACAACCAGGAAGCGGCTTGCTACAATTTGTTCTAATAACTGGTCTCTACTGTATCAGGGCAGTGCAATAAAAGTGAGATTTCTGCTTCAGTCTATTTAAAAACCTAATTTTTACAGAGCAAATGAGCGTCCCAAGATACCGATACTAATCTCTAGGAATGAGTTGGCAGAAAAAATAAGAGTCCCTTTTATAGGTAAGTAATGGTGTGAGCATAAAAAAGAAGGCAGTTTTTTTGCCTGCCAGCTGGAAATGGCTCTGATGCTCAGAGGTTGTGTCTATCCTGAGTAGTGGGGGTGAGCTCTGGTGGGCCTGCAGTGGTGCCTTGCAATGAGGTTGCCTCCTGCAGGCTTCTGTTCAAAAAGGGGCACTGGCATCCATCCAGCTGAGCTTTGTGCTGCTGTGGGACTGTACCACTACCGTGGGCACTGGTTTGGACACAGTCAGAGGTATCCAAATAAAAGAGAGAGAAAGAGCAGGGGAAAAGAATGAATGGTAGGAAATGTAAAATTGTGTGAATTCAAAAGCATCGGTGGCGGGTGCTGAACTGTACATCGCTGTGAAAAGTTGAAAAGCCATTCTTATTAGCAAAAGAGAATTGATCCAGTTTCCATGACCATGCTTTGCTGACTTTTTCCTTGGCAGGAACTGAATGCGACTGATTTTGCTGCTAACTTGGCCTTACTATGAACAGCAATAAAGGTGTTAGTCAGGTGGGGACTTTGATGTGACCAATAACATCACTCTCCCTTCAGGGAATGTTCTGTGCTGGCTTGTTAATGAATTTCTTTCCTAATGAGTATCATTAAAAACCCTTTGATTAGCTATTTGTGTGAATGCCCTTCCTTTTTTCCTCTAAGCTTCTACTTGCACAAGTGGCAGCAGGATTTTGCCCTAGGCAAAAAAGCATGCAGCTCTCCTCCTTACCTCATGGACACAAGTCTGAGGCAAAAAGCAATAGGAAAGAGGGTAAAAAAGAAAATAAATGAAAGAGACCTCACGGATGAGTTGAAGTTATTTTTTACACGTGTACAACCTAAGCAGGTACCAGCATTCAGATGAGAATGTCATTTGGGGAAATGAAGAGCAATAGGTAGTGATGGTGAAGCATGCAACAATAATTTACATACACCTCGAGTGCCAACAGGCAGAGAAACAAATAAAGCTATAACCCAGGGAAAGGGAATGCCAGAGAATAAATGGACCGCAGCAAGCAAACAAAAAATGCCATGTCATAAAATGGAGCAAAAAGCCTGGAAAACAAAATTAAAAACAAAACAAGGCATTTCAGATCCCGGGCCCCTTAATGAGATATTGATGGCATAGAAATTGCCTACTCCTATGCAAGACAAAAGAAAACTGAGAAACACAAAAACAATTAGGAAACAGATTTGGCTATCTGAGGTTTAATAGAAAGAGATGTGGCATAGCACAATACAATTAATCACCAATTGCCTGAAACACTTTCTTCTCCCAAGCTACTGCAGACCTGTCTCCCCTGCTCCCAATCTTAAAATGACAGGCACCCAATCCAGTTTGTATTTAAAATAAACCTTTCTCTCCCATTCCTTCCCCAGTCCCCCAAATCTCCCAGTGAATTGCAGATACTGATAAATAAATCTTTTGTATTTACTCTGGTGTCACAGACTTCAAACTTAGCTTCAGCCTCCCCACCCCCTTTTTCCTTCTCTTTTCCCATCAGGCATAAGCTTAATCTACATATTTCTACCTTGTTGTTAGGCATATAATGAGGCTTTTCTATTTCTGTCCTTCTTTGCCCAGAAAGCTGTCTTAGGCATGTCACACTTAGGGATTTATAAAAGTTCACTTTATATTTGATCTATGCGGAATACGAGTTTTAAGTTTAAACTAGGTCATTGGGTGCCTTTAGAGCATTTGTAACGGAGGGAGAGCCATTGATGAGTCTTGATTTGAGTGGTTCAGCCCTGTGTTCAGAGCCTGAGAAACTCGGGGTGGGGGAATGATCACAGTTGCAGAAAGATTCGGGCCGTGTGTCGCACCCCGTGTCTGCTGTGCCACACGTGGTTCCCCGCGTCAGTGCTCAGGTATTAATGGCAGCACAGAAGTGCACCTTAAGACATCCAAAGCTGTGACAACCTGCAAATAAAATCTCGGGTCTGGTGAAATCTGTGGTCAAATTTTAGTCTTTTCTTTAATCAAGATGAAGTATTAGTTCCCAGGGCAATCTTTGTAGTGTATTAGAAGAGTTCTGCCCATCAGAGGATTGCCTTTCTGTTCTGTGTACCTTACAGCCCTGGGACATGCAAACACATTCTGATTTTCTCTACGTGAACTTCAGAGTACATAAAAACATGTTTCCAAACATGGGGCTTTGAATTTCCTTCTATCACAGTCCATATGTTCTTTTTGATCTTTTGGGGGTTACCCAAATCCCAAGTGTTTTCACAAGCACTTATCACTAGCTAAGAATATTCAAAGAACAATCCTTTCCATATTTTCATATTCTTTGCAGTCTCCTCCAGGCCCATGAAAGAGAACATATACCAATTTCAACTTTCAATTGCTGGTGTGTTACACTTTTGATTTCATTGAGGGATTTAGGAGGCATGATTTTCATAGAAACTAATGTCAATTAGATAATTGGAAACTAACAGTAAAAGCATGGACCTCTGAGATCTGGTAAGCAGCCTTGTAATCTATCTGAGGGTAAAACCTTTTAGTACTTGTACAACTACTTTTTCTTTAATTAATTGGTTCATAGAATTACAGCATTTTGTAATATTCCTGGTAAGTTGTCTGGGTGAAGAAATTTCACTTTGAAACTGAGTTGCTCTAATCAAGAATTCTTGCTCGGACCTATAGATGGACTTTTGTGGGGCAAGTAAATCTTACATGCCTTTATAGCAGTAGCAGCACTCTTGGGAAAAAAAAAAAAAGTTAGCAGAAGCCAGGTAAACTCAGCATCCTTTAGTGAATACTTGGGGTTTCCTTGATTTTGGTTTCTGTGTGGTGTAAGCCAGGAAATGTCTGGTTTGGCACAGGGGTCTTTGTACCTGCCTGGCACCTCTTGCCTCACCAGTCACACTCAGAGCTGGAGCAACCATGGGAGTGGAAGGCAAGCAGAATCAAAGCAAAGTGAGGAGAGAATATGAGGACATGCAGTATTTCAACAACAGTTTTCAGGACCAAAAAAAAAATTCTTTGTTTTTCCAAACAGTTCTTCTCACATTATGTTTCTGGTACACAGAAATACTCCTTTCTCCCACAGGCCATTTTTTTTCTTTAGATTTGGATAAATTTAAATATTTTCTCAGAAAATAAAATTTGAGAAACAAACCTGATGTTAACTGCCAGAACAATGTGGGACTGTTTTCAGTGCAGGCCTCTGACTGTCAATATTAGGATGTGTCAGTGAATTGATTATCGTTCGTAAACTGTTCCTAGTGCTGACAATAATAATGACAGAATGCTTTTAATTGGTCCCAGGAAACAAAAAGGAGACACAAAATTCTCCATTTTTTTTTTTTTTTCGTTATATGGTGAATAGCTGAGGTTTTTTTCTCTAGCACTCAATATTTTCATTGTAGTCTTAAGGGTGTTTTGAAGCATCTTATGTTGTTCACTTTCTGAAATCCGTTTATTAAACTGAATGTTGTTGAGCATGAGGCTGACATTTGGTGATTCTCATGCAGTTTCTAATAGCTGCAGGGTGCTCATTTTTGGAAGCAGTTTTATGACGCTACAAAATGTCTCCTCTGCTTTTGCTGGCACGTATCATAACCGTAAAGCTGAAGCGGAGCTGTCAGGACAGCATGTCTCTATTTAGCAGGCCATTGTTTGTCATCGAACAGATATTCTTGGAGTTTTTTCAGATATGGCATTGTTGCCAGTGGTTAAAATTTCAAAGCTTCATAAATGACTGCGCACAGGAAGATGAATCCAGCTGGCAAACTTTATACATTTACGATTTTTGTAAAAGTCGTCAACGGGGGAGCCAATAATTTTCGCTCTCTGATGAAGTCTTCATTATGGAGCATCTGAAACCTTGTTATAATGTGGATGACTTTGACATTATATCTGCAGTTATGTGCTTGCACTTCTAATAGCTCTCATACAATGAGAATTGAGCACACAAAGAGCCTCTGAAAATAGAGTAACTAAATTTTCCTCTGCATTCCTACAGTGTACAGGTTTAGGAAGGTTCTCTCGTGTTATTTACAATGGCTTCCTCAGATTCTTCTGATTTTAATGCCATGGTATATAAAACCTGGCAAATGTCAGCACTTGTAACTATCAACTTCCAATAAACACAATCTACAGGGATGTGAGTCTTGTAGGACACGAAAAAGAGTAGGTCACTCCATAATGAGCAGCTGCAAAGGGAGAACAAGTTAGCTCAAGACACTTTCTGTGTTTGTCAGATTTAATTTGAGGTTTTGTCTCTGCACAGATTTCAGAGACACTTGTCACAGGTGGTTGAGACATGCAAAGAACAGCTACAATGGATAATAAGGCTGCTGTGCTATAATGGTATCATAACACCTGAAGCAGCCATGGTAGCTGTTGTTTCATCATTCTTAAACATTGATTTTATTATTCTGAAATGAAATTATTACAGCTCTGACCTGCTAGTGGATTCTGTGATATCAAGAAAATGTTAATAATGGGGGGGGGTTGTCTCTGTTCCTCTTTCTTTTTTTTTCTTCTACTCCCCTGCAATAGTGTCAGGTTCATCTTACTTGAGGTGTAGCCAATTATCAGCATAATCCTACTAATAAAGCTCCTGGATAGCTGAACTGGAAAAAGAAACCAACAACAAAAACAACTGGCCAATGCTGCTAAAAGAAGCTGTATTTCCTGTTTCTCTTTATAGAACTTTTGTCAATTTTCATGTCTCTCCATAAAGGAATTTCTTATTCAGAAAAATAAATCAAGTTTTCCTTCAGGGAAACAGCTTGATGCAGGCATTAATTCACTTCCAGATGGGATCTGATCTTTATCTTTTCATGCACATTAAGCAGCACCTTACCTAGAGCAGTCCCAAACAGTAAGTGGTGGAGTTTAGTCAGGGTGCAATGTCTATTCCATGCTGCTCATGTAAGCCACTCAAACCTTCCTTATTAATGTAATTCATTTTTAACACCACTGTTCTTAAATTTCTTATGCTCTACCATCTGTACTCTAACATTTATAATGTATCTTTATTTTATTATGACCTTTAAAGTTCTTAATCTTCTTACCCTTGGTTTTCCTTCATATTTTTTTTTTGTTAAAGATATGATTTTGTTCTTTGATCCCCTTCTGCAGACTGTACATGATTTCTATGCTGTTTGGATAAGGAAAATCAGAGCCTAATGTTCACCCAGATCAGAATAATTTACAGGTACACTTATGTACCTGTTAAGATAGCCTTTTTAGCCACTTTTTTGCCACTTTTACAGGTGTATTAGGTACGTGTTCAGAGGTTTCTTCCTTTGATAACAAGTGTGATGTGAAAAAAACTGGCCAAATAAAATTCTGACTTTGAGAATTTTCACCTCTCCTAGACAAGCCTAGCTCCCTCTGTGATATGTTATATTTACTACGGTGCAATGCAGCTTTTAACAGCTTTTTAATATTTTCTCTTCCAAATTTTCCCTTCAGCTACAAAAGTTGTACCTGAAAATTCAATAAACAACTTCAGTCTCTCCAAGCATTCATCCACGTAGCCAGTTAGGGATTTGGAATGACTTGAGTTCAACACAGCTGGTTAGAGAGAGGCAGAACATGACCAGCATCCTCACTCAGCTATGGTCATAAATCATCATACAACCTGGCACTGACAAATTGATCTTGGCCTAGAGCATCCAGGAGCTTTGTGAGAAACCTGGCCAGGGCAGGGCTAAAACATTAACAGCAGGCATCCTGGGATATGCTTTCAAACTTCTGTATGGAGGTGGATATGTAAACAATATGCTTTGTGGGCAAATTTCCAGGAAAATCTATTGAAATTTTTAATTTGTCTTCAATTACTTTTCCCGGAATTTTCTTTCAGTTCAGTTGCTGTCTTTGTTGTCCAAATGAGCATGAGCAAGGTGGATCTAGGACGATAATCAGGCTCATCTGTCAGCAGTGATATGAGAAAAATAGCAGTCCAGCTGCAATTTAGTGCACCGAACACGGCTGTTAAAGGGTAACCAGTTCATCAAACTTTGCTGAAAATGATGAGGCTTTTGGGTGGTAATTTAGGATGCTTGTAGTTGGGAAACTGTTCTAATCAGACTCCAAAGCTGAGTATCTGTCACATATGGTAAATCTTCACAGAGACTGAAAATAAGCTGAGAATTAATGAGCTTCTAATTTCAAGATTGATGTCTCTTGAATGTCTCCTTTTTTTTCACAGACATTTTTCCCTTATCCCTCCTCTCCACCTCCCCAGTCTTACTCTTTTATTTATACAAATTTCTTATCTCATAAGCAGAAATTGAAGCACTTTTCTATGCATGTGTTTCTGTGTGTATAATGGAGATTAACCTGAATGGTACAAATAGACACTTTGGTCTCTTAATCTACCAACAAGTGATTGGCACAACTGGGAGCTGGGGGGCAACAGGCCCAGTAAGTTATTCTGTGAAAAAACAGCATCAACTTTGTACATAATAACATATTTCTTATTAATTAGTGTCATTGAAATGCTTCTATCTGAACATTTTAATGTTTCTATTTTCTGCTTATCTTTGTCTTTTCACTTTACCTTTTCCCCAGATTCTTATTCCGACTTACAGTCTTCATTTCTATCGCAGCTTTTCCCTCTTTTTCTAACTTTATCTTTTTTTGCTTTTCCCATTCTGACTCCTCTCTAATAACCTTTTTCTCTGCTTTGTCTAGGATTTCCAACTCTCATGTTACTCTCCAACACCAGTCTTTCCGCCACCTAATTTTCCAAGATCATTCGTTCCTCCATCTGCATTGCTAATGTGGAATTCACTACTTTAAATATGTCATTCTAATATGTGAATAGCTAAACCTTTGAGCATGCTCATAGAAACTAGATGTCTTCAGAAGAACGAGGAGAATCAAATTCACTTGGCTGCTAATGTGACTGATAGCCCTGTTTTATCATCTACCTGATTTCTGCTTGTTACAAAATGTTAAGGGATTTTCTTACACGTGTATATATAGGGGCATAACCATCAGAGAGGAATTAACAATTTGCTACAAACATATTAGCTCTTAAAAAAAGGTAAACAGGAAACCATCAATCTTTTTGAGGGGTGAGGAGCAGAGCAAGCTGGTAATGCCTATTTCTTTTTTGTAGTTTCCATGGTGCTGTTACAGAAATATTTAAAACTGCTTTCAGGCCCATTGGCTGGGTAGTGTAAGATGTGAGTATAGTAAAATAGTGTTCTTTTTCCTCATTAAAGTATTATGAGTCCTCTTTGACATAAAATCCATAACATATGGATTTGGGGAACTCTGAATCATTAATAACACAATGGCTTGTTTGTGGAATAGATATAAGAGAAAGATGAAGTGGAAATTAAATGTAATTGAAAAGGAAGTGAATTTTTGCGAAGATAATATACCTTACCAGTATGGTTTAGTCTACTGGTTTAACTGTAAAGGAGAATAGATTAGAATCATATTTTAATCCAGGTGATTTCAAGTGCAGCTGAAAGTACTGTTCTCGTCTTCTGACATTTTTTGAAAATCAGCAGGCAAATTAACCCCATTTTGGGGCATAGTTTTTATTTTGCCTGGTGACCATTGGACACTCAGGTCTCTTGGCAGTATCACGACCATCAGCAGGGCCACACAGGTAGAGGAGGTGTTATGGGCAACCTACAGGGCTTTAGGTCAATTGTATGAGGTTCCTATATGCTGATTGCTCATTCACTTCTCCTGGGGATGGAGAAGACGGTCTGAGCTCCTGATGCTGAGACAGGAAATGCCAAGTTTAGTTTTAATCCTACTCCTTGCTGAGGATTTGGAGAGTCACTGTGATTTTCCTGAAAAAAAGAGTGGCTTCTGCAAGTCCCCATCAACTTCTCTGGTGTCTTTTGCTTCTACCTGTAAAGCTGGATAAGGCTGAAATAGCTCCAAGCAGCTTTTTCTTTCCCTCACACTGCAGAGAGTCATCCAGGATAAACCTGGAGGAGGGCAAGAAGGCCCTGGCTTTGGAGGGATCTAAGAGGCTGTCAGGCTGTTGGAAACAAGAAAGCTGAATCTCATTCTCTTTGTCCCATGTGCCAGATCTGTATTTCTCACTCCCACTGCCTCCCCTTACAGATTCTGTAGGGTTTGTGCCGATTTCTCTAAGTTATGGAAATATTTCATCTTTTGATGTTCACTGCTTGGATGCTGAAAGGTAAGTCTCCTTGGTACAAAGATAAACAAAATAAATCATGGAATAGAGTTGCTGTACTCTCATTTTCCCTTTTCCAGCATGAGATTATGGTTTCTCTGTAGACTGGAACCACAAAATTGCATTGATAGTCTCTGGGGTGCTCTTGTCTTCTGGCACTGCTAACTAGGAACGTAGAGATTTCACAAGGAAATCTCCATTTCCATGAAGTATTTAAATAATCTGCTAAAACTTTTTACATAAGTAGGTAATAGAATTTTTTGATTATTTGTTTTCTAGGGGGCTGCACTAGCTGAAGTTGAAGAATGGATGGATTTGTTGCTAGTATTTGTTATTACATCAATCGACTTATTCCAAGCCTTACAAAAAGTCCAAAAATCTTTTCGTAAGTGTGTATTGCAAATTGTTTGGCAAGTGTTTTCTATTGACACTAAAAAAGTGAAATGACAGGTAAATTGTTTCACAGTGTAGATTACAGACTGACAGCACTGTATAGAGGGCCAGCAAAGTTACAGAAGCAGCCAGTTGATATTCACAGCATCACTTACCAATAATAGAGCAGTAATCAAAATGGAGGGATCAGGTAACACTGGGCCTCTCAAACTGGTTTTGGTCAGGGTTACAGAATGAATTTGCACCAAACTGTGAAGATAAAGGAAGATTATATTACTAAAAATAATTTATTACTTATTAAAAATATGCATTCTAATATATGAGTACAGCAGCATTTTATAAAGACTCATAGATAAATTATGCAATAAAAACCGTTCCTCTCTGTTACTCTGTTGTCAAGACTATAACTAACAAAAACATGTTGAAAAGAGCCCTCACAACCCAAGCAAGATTTATATTTTGACAAAGTAAAGCTCATAGAAGCAGGTTTCATGAACCAATAAAGCAGCCCATGGATGTGCAAATTATAGAAGTACCTATTAAATGAAAAAATAAATGCCAGAGGTTTTGGAGAACGTTATGTTTGGTGTCATTGTCTGATAAATTTGTTTTAAAATGTAAAAGGATTTAAAAAGATCATTACTTAGGCTAGGATTAGTAATAAATAAGCAAAAGATTTTTTTTTGCTAAAGCCCTAGGTGAACAATGGCACTTGAAAATGAAACACTGGCAAAATGCCCATCTCCTCTGGGAAAAGGCAGGAGAGCCAGCAGCTTCTCTTTGTAAGCAAACAGCCTACAGAACACAAGTGTCTTCCAGATGCATTAAGAGCTTCTCAACAGGGCACATTTTTTGTGTGGTTTTGTGATTACCTGTTTAATCATAAGTGATGGTTAAATTCAGAGGCAAATACAGGGATGGTACGTTTTTTCCATCTGCTCTCTGGGGGTCATGTGTTTACATCTAAGCCCATTTTTCCCTCGTCTGTGTGTATTTGGTTTTGGTTTCTTAATTTCCTCTCCAAATGCGTCTCACAAGAATGGAAAGGCTGAAATGTGACCACAGATTTTAAGAACTTCTCACACGTGTTTTTAATTTTTTTTAATATATGTCTTACTGGAATCAGGCACATTCCAGCACGCACACAGGGTAGAATTTTCCTACTGCAGCAGTTCAAGCACAGGATACTTGCACAGTTCCTCATAATGATCTACCTGTGTGAATGGGGTGAGGAGCGTTCACACATCAAAATAAATACAGTGCCAAATTCAGCATTTTGTGTATGAAATATTAGATAGTAGAAAGGAATTCTTTACTGTGAATCACAGGAGGAGGTTGTCCAGCAAGGCTGTGGATGTTCCACTTGTGGAAGTGTTCGAGGACAGGATGGATAGGGCTCTGAGCAACCTGGTTTATCCTCCCCACGACAGGGTCTTTAAGGCCCCTTCCAACCCAAACCATTCAATGATTCTGTGGCCATTGGGCCAGACTGGACTAGAAGCAGCAGCAAGAGGAATTCACTCCGTCATCTCTGAGGACTGTAAGGCAGGAGGAGCTGTTTTATCCTTGTCTGGCTAACCCATGATCCTGGGGCAAGAACTCTCCTGGGTCGCTGTGCTCAGGCCAGGAGAGAGTCTTAGGGGGGAAGGACCCCCACAAGCACAGCAGTACTCAGTGAGGCTGCCACACAGGGCATGTTGGCAAAAACCTGTGGTTCTTCTCAGAGCAGGAGCTCTCCTGGTTTCTCATGTGGAAATCATCAACAGAGTTTTCATACTTGTTTGGCTTTCCAAAAAAAAAAAAAAAAAAAGTGGTTTTGTTTCTACCTCCTGCAGGATTCTGAGCTTCTGCTAGGGCTGAAGAATCACCTACAAGACCAACCAGAGAGGTATTGCTTTAATGCTTAGGATCTGGTTTGGGGAAAAGCTGCATCTATTTCTACATTAAAAAAAAAACCCTGAGGAGGCTCATGCTTGTGACTTGTATAAAAAAGAGGGGACATGCTACCTCGGTGTAAAAGTGTGTCTGAGACTTGTACTGGGGATCTGTACAGCCCGACACTGAGGTGCTTCGTGGGACGTACGAGGCAGCAGAGGCACTTGGGACAGTGGTGAGAATGTGTGCTTGCTTCAGAGGGAATTTTGTTTTTATATTGTTTAACCTTGGTATGGAACAGAGTAGCAATATATTTAGATTATCCCACAGCAAAAAAAAAAAAAAATTAAAAAAAATAAAACAGCATTAAAACCTCCAATACAAAATGCATCTTTTTCTAAACTTGTGCTGACCCTCCTGGCTGTGAGTGGGCCTCAGAGGGGGCATCCAACATCTCTGCAGTAATAGTCTGAATGCAACAGGGCTTCTTCGGTCACCGTTGCTCCCGCTTCCCAAAATTGCTCCTATTTTAAGCCATCAATTTACAGACTGAAATCATGCTGGCTTTGTAATGGATTCAGATACTCCCCAAACAGATAATGTTTTCAAATAGGAGATCTCATCCAGTGTCTGGGCCCTGTACACCTGGGTGACATTGGCGTGGCAATGCATAACAGCAGATTTTGGATTACCCCTAATAGCTTCTTCTATAACTGGGTGCTTTAGCTACCCCAAATCAAGGAACAACACCAATCTTTTTTTTTTTTTTCTTTTTTTTCCGTTTTTTTTTGTGTGTGTGGCACATTTGTATTTTCTAAGGAACAAGTCAGTGGAGTGCTGCTATAATGCTCAAGGAAACAAATTTAGACTTTCCACATGCCTCTGATCCTATGGATTAGATTAAAAGAAGATTTTAACATATTGTTTATTATTTCTGTTAAATTCAAACAGTTGTTTGTTGTGGGTTTGTTGTTTTATTTTTGGGTTTTGGGGCTTTTTTTTGTGTGGAACAGAATAATGTCCATGTTTATATTCTGTATTCCATATCTAATGCTTTTGGTGTTAAGCATGCATTCTGTGTGTGTTTTACAATGACTGCCCCAACGCACACACTCCACATATGTTTCCTCTCCTGATTTGAATAGAAATCTAACACTGCAAGTGAAGAATACTGAACTACTGTTTCACAAGCTGTCATTTAAGTGATAGGTGGTAAATTGGAATTTTGCCATGCAAATTAGTTAATGCTCAGATGAAGCCAGTGTTTAACTATTCAAATAAGATCTCAGCCTTGATCAGCTGTTTCAGCTTATATCTCCAGTGAAGCAGACAACTAGCTTTCAGCTGGAGCAGACAACTAGAACTCCACAAAACCATCAACTCTGTTCACTTAGAGCCATCTCAGTAGATCAAATGATGTTCAAACAGCACTGATCTGTAACTATCAGCTCGAAACAGCCATAGATGTTGTTTCTTCAGGCAAAAAATTGTCTTAGTGGGTAGTATGTTGAAAGGAAAATTTACATCTCTGGAATCCACTATATCCAGAAATGTAAAAATGCAACAAACTCACAGCGTGACCTTTTTTTTAACAGGAACATATGTAAAATTCAGACACAAAGAATAGTATATTTAGAGTCTTAGTGGGAGCCAGGAGTAACTCCTATAGCAAAGTTCTGTAAGCCAACATTTTAGACACATGTAACCTTTTTTCAGCACTTTACTTCTGCTTTTGTTCACGGAAGACCTTTGAAATCCTTTAGGAAGAAAGCCCCTTGGCTATACGAAATGCCCAGTCTTTACCTGATAAAACTCGATGCTGTTACACATTTACAGCACTTCATTTCAACTTATTTTTTCTTGGATTCCTTAGGGAAATTTCAACAACACGTCAAGTAACTGAGAGGGAGACATCTAGAGAGCCAGTCCTGCTCCCTCACCAGGAGACCTGCAGCAGCCTCCCTTACCCCTGAGAGGTACCAAAGGCATCCTAAGGGCGATGGGGAGGGAGAGCATCTTTCCCAGTGCAGGTTTTCCTCATGGCCCTTCGCTGGAGTTTCGTTGAAAGAAGCACCACAGTCCTTTGGAGGTGAGGAATAAGTACAGCTGAATTTAATTGCACCTGGGTCCTCACAGTTATTCTCAGCTGCTCACATATGCCTTTCCTATGGGCCAGAGTGACAGCTGCTTTGCCAGCTAAAACGCTTGATCCTGCAGTACAGGTGATAGTAACCCATGCTGTGAGTTCATAGCACGATGCAAGTGATGATGGAAGATGGGGAGTATAGCAGAAGTGTTATGCTATTTCAAGAAAAGAGGGCACAGGAAAAAAAGGATTGCTTTCCACTGCAAAAAATAAAATCTGGTCACCTCTGCCTTTAACAGTGTGAGTGCTGTTGTGCATGGGATAGTGAGGGTGACGTTTTGTCATCAATGCTGCTTTCTTCAGCCTGCTCAAAAAAGTCCAGATTTTCTCTTGAGAGGTTTGTCAGCATATGTCTCCTAAAAATTTTGGAAATACTGCCCACATTAGACACACCTGGTCTTCTCTTAGGTCCCTCAAGATAACATGATAAAGGCTGTACCTAGTTAGATGCTGCCTGCCACAGGAGCTGGCAGAGACAGAAGGACCAGTCTCACCCACTGGCTCTTCCTGAGGTGATGGGGTGTGTTGGCTGCCTCAGCTGTTACCAGGGTAAACAAGCTAAAGGAGTTTCTGAAGACATACAGAGTGCTGAATTTTCCGAAAGAGGGAACCACTGGGGGAACCAGGGCAGAAGAAGGAAAATGGGGGCTGATGTCCATGAGTGGGAAGAGAGGTGGGAGGAGGAAGGCAAAGAGTGGGAGAAGCACCAGAAAAACAGGACTTACAGAAATTGGGGTTAGGTAACGAAGGCTGGAATCAGCTCCAGGTTTTGGAAGCCACCAAGGGGAGCAGGGAGACAAAGCAAATGATGCTCTGGAGATGTTTGGAAGGGGACACTGAACTCAATTTAAAGGGAAAGGCTGCTACTCTATTGTTACAGTTAGCAATCCTAGCAATGTCCTTTCAACAGTCCTTTTTATGTAGTTTTATGGAATGGGCTATTTTCACTGTTCACTAAAATGCATTCTACTCACGTTCTGTTCTTTATATGCATCTTAGCAGCATCTACACTGTTAAGACATCTGCTGGAAGTGCTGTAGGTAACCAAATCAGTTTGGGCTAGCCTGGCATTTCTCCTAGTGTTCTGATTCAAAGATAAAATGTATTGCTATCTTTTGCAAGATGTTCACAAAGCAACTCTGTACAAAAGGAGACTGTACAGCGAACCACCGTTTGAAATCTCTTTACAGTGTTTTTCCATTAAAACAACAAACCTTGGCAACCACCATCCACTCTTTTCTGATTTGCAGCCAGCCAATTATACCACTTAAAATGCACGTGATTAGCAAGGAAGCAAGTTCAAGGCACTGTCATCTGCTTTTTTGTAGTTCTACTTGTGTCTTAGGAGGCACTTATTTTTATCTTCTCTTCTGTATGTTTATTTCCTTCACTGGTTTTGTTAATCCCTGCTACATGCAATAATTCCCTTGTAAACATTATTTTAGCAGTGATCTTGCAGTGTTCTGAGTGTCTTCTAAAATACCAGATATAAAGAATTCAGTTGCCTCTATTTCTTAGTGTGTCTTTCAGTCACAAGATTAGGTCTGATGGTTTCAGTGGGAAGATCTGCAAGAGGGAAAATTGCTCCAGTGGATCAGGGCCTGAAAAACCATATTCTATTTTTGTGGCAATAATTACTGTAAGGTCTGTAATCAGAAGGGCAGGCATGCTGGCTAGAGTGGAGATGAAAACAATAGGATGGCCTTCATCATGGCCTCACCATCCAAGCACGACCAAATGACCCTGCTGAGCATTTACGGTGCACTGAGGCCCATAGGAGCAGCCTGGCTTCTTTTTGCTCCAAAAGCATAACTGTGATGCAAATTTAACTGTTTCAGGACAGCTCTAAATAAAATATTTTCCCATCATAATGTTTTTTCTCTTGGCGAAGTCATAATAATGATAAATTTCTTATGGCACAGACATTTTTGTATTTAACAGAGCGAGTGCCACAAAGCACAAGATTGGAGCTTCATTTTCCTGTAATCTCAGTAAAAGTGAGATCATAGATTGTGAAGAAATGCACATATATATGTAGTGAGTGTTAAAAAAATTTAGGAAAACACTGAAACATTTCAATTTGGTATGATTCAATGTGATTTACTGAATCAAGGGGTTTAAGATTTTGCATGAAGAGTCCTACAGATAAAATAAATCATTACAAGTCTTCAGGTTTAGTCTTTATCTAATCTTTTTCATGGAGATTTTTTTTTTCCAACTGATTACAAATGTGTGCTTTCTTGCTCTGCTGTCTTGTCTAACATATTTAACATTCACATCACGTGAGGAGATTTCAGTTTTGCACCGGGAACTCTCTGTTTCTAACTTTGCTTGAGCATGTTCAAGGCTTTCTGGTTTAAACCTAATTCTCCTGCCTCTAAATAAGATTTAAGTATTAAACACTCTTAATCAAAACTGCATTTTCAACAGAAGGTCCCTGGCCAACTTTTTCTTTATGCCTATTCAGATTATGCCACAGTGGCCCCAGGCCCTGACTGGTGACTACCATAAGAAAATATGATAACAATAATAAATGTCAGCTATGCATTTAACCCCCCATGAAACCTTTTGTTAGGTTTCTCTGTCCGTGTTGTAGCACTGCAATGGAAATGCAAGAATGAGAGCTGCAGAAGGAAGGAGCAGAAACTAAATTTGGCTATTTGCAATAGCCATAGAAGTGGATGAAGCTGGGGTGCAGTTACTCCCACCAGATATCTACTTATGACACACTATCTGACCCATATGGTTTTGTCTTCTTCTCCCCTGCTCCACAACAGTAAGTACAATATTCACCAGAATCACAGAACGGGTAAGGTTGGAAGGGACCACAGTGGGTCACCAGGTCTCACTTCCTTGCTCAAGCAGGGTCACACCAGAGCACATTGCACGGGAGTGTGACCAGACAATTCTTGAATATCTCCAGTGAGGGAGACTCCACACCCTCTCTGGGCAATCTGTTCCAGTGCTTGGTCACCTGCACAGTAAAGAAATTCTTCCTCATGTTGAGGAACTTCTTGTGCATCAGTTTCTGCTCATTACCTCTTGTCCTGTTGCTCAGCACCTCCAAGCAGAGCCTGGATCCATCCTCTTTACACCCTCCCTTCAGATACTTATAGACATTGATTTCCACAAAATGATCAGCTGCAGGTGAAAGAGTTTTTAAGTATGTCTGCCTAGCCTTTTGCCTATCTACTTTTGTATCCTATCCTATCCTATCCTATCCTATCCTATCCTATCCTATCCTATCCTATCCTATCCTATCCTTAAACTGATGTAAACACTAAATAATGTTATCCACACGTGATGTAGGTTACGCGACATGAGCTGGAAGTGTGGACCTGAACAATCTGTGTACCCTCACCCTGTGCACTTAACCTGTTCCTATGATCAAATCTACTCCTGCCAGTGCAGGGGGCGTCAGATGCCACTTGATCCTGTCACAAGTGACCTCATTCAGCAAGGGAAAAAGCAGCTTGTCTGACGTCAGACAGGCGTTATGTGTCTGTGCTCGTTTTTCTTCAGGGGTGGGTCAGTTTTACCTCCTTTTGTGTTGCTCATCTTCAGTTGCTGCACTTTAGGCAAAAACAGTGTGAGTCTGAAAATCTTATTTAAAGATTTTAAAAGCATATGCAGAAAACAATTCAGCTGCAGGTTCCTTTCTTTATTCATGACACCTTTGTTTTGTTTTCAGCAGCGAGAACACCGTGGACTGTGAAGTTTTTCTTTTGTTTGTGGCTGCCTTCTGTACCAGTTTTCTTTCATGTTGGCATATCCAAGCAGAACAAATCTGTTTGCAAGGAAAGGAGAGAAATAGACTGGATGATTTTGGTTTTAAGCTAAATGTTTTCAGAAGTCCAAGTACCATAAACAGTCTAATTTTAGCATCAAATCTGACTTGAGTTTATCTCATTAAAAGCTTCAGTCAATTGATTTAGGGTATCTTCTGCTATATTTGCCTTGGAGGTATTTTCTCAACAGATGGACATGACATTTTGCCATTTTATCTAATGTTTCTCATGAAGACTGCAGTAGTATGATCAATTGTCAGCAGAAATAACTTTGAATTTTCTCATTACTGCAAGACATTAAGATGCCAGGGTGTGATTTACTTCAGCAAGTGACTTTTATTTCATCTATTTTTCAGAAATCCTGTGACTTGTTTAAATTTCCATTTCCCTGGCAATGTATCTATGTGTATTGGGAAACAATGAGAGACTTGACTAACACACTGAAAGCATTAAGGATTTGAAGCTGCTCTGCAAGGCAAATACAACAGCAGCACATTGAGCCACATGAAACCAAAGCAGCCACCTGGAAGAGAAGGAGAGAAGAGCTTAGGCTATTAGCACAGTCTTTGAAACCATTTTGTCAACAAAATACTCTTCTTTAGTGTGACTGCAAAGATAAGGAGTGACATGAAAGTGGAAAAAATGAGAATATCCAACTACCTTAAAAGTATGAAAATATGCAACATATTTCTTCTGGTCTTTTGCATCTGATATAACTTTCGTTGACTTCCTGGCAACTGGAATTTCCCCTCATACAGCTTGATTAATGGAAGTGCAGTGAATGGCTATGTAAGAGTCAAACCAAATCCACACTTCAGCGTACACTGTACGTTCCTCTGTAGTGGCTGCGCTGTAGGTTCCTCATGCTGCTGTGTGCTGGAGGAGGGCACTTAAATATGAAGCTGGTGACAACTGGTGTGCCTATCACATCAGGTACATGATATTTAACTGAGTTCACACGGTTAAAATGCAGTGCTGTGGCAGGAGTCAGGTGGGATTGGTGTTATTCACATCCACAAATGGCTCTGAGGAAAAAAAGTTCAAGCGACTGAGTTATTTCTTGATTTAAACTCAGACCTCAATAACCACTGAAAGGATGTTCCCCATGCAAAAACTATTATTATTTTGCAAGGTCTGTTGCTTGGCAGTCTGGTGTGTTTCCTTGGGCATCTTCTTCAGCATCACAGCCACAGAGCAGGCCTGCTTGGCTGCCTGGGGGAGGCATCCCTCCAGGCTGGGCACGTGTGAAGAGCTGCTCTGGCACTGGCAGTGCTGGCCTTCCCTTCTGGAAGAAGACACGGTGATTTCAGTCACTGGGAGAGAGAGAGGTGGCTGTGGCAGTAACTAAAGAGAGCACTGTTCTTCCTGGCACCCAAAGGTGTTTTCACAGGGGGTGGTAAACGGAATGACAGACCTTCTGTTCAGAGGCACTTTTATAAAGAGGAGCTCAAGTGCTGTTAGGTTGCTGTGACTATTTAGCAATTAACTCTGTAATGAGTTTTTCTATCTACCTTTGTGATACTTGCATGTCTTCTTTATTTTACCAGCCAAAGAGTTTGAGTCCAAAACCAGAGGCAGCACCTTTACAACCTGAGCAAGGCACAATTGAAAAACACTTAACAATTTCTTAGTCAATATTTTAAAAATAGACTTATAGCATTTAGGATTAGCAGGCAAGAAAACTTTGTCACCAACACACCACAGACACCTCCTGGAACAAGCTATTCCCATTGTACCCTTAATTGGGCAGCAGATATACCTCAATGACTAATGGACTGCTCTGGATGCTGCTTGCATAGCAAGTTTCCCCTACAGCTACAGGAGAATATAGCTTTCTGTAACTACTCCCTGTTTTGGTGAGAGTGCACAGCTACATGTGCAAATAAACCTAGATGGAGTTAGTAACTGAGTGATGAAAGGATCCTCAGTGGTGTAGTATGCCCAGAAGAAAGATCAGGTTGGATCTTTGCTTTCTGATAAATGGGCAATGTTAGCTACTGGAACAAATAAATGTTTCCTTATGAAACAAAACTGGGCGTGAAGGGCACTTTCAGGTTTTTTCCTGACATGCAACCAGGATCTGTCCATCAGATCCTCATCCAGGAATGAGGACTGTAGGCTTCATCATGGAGCAACAGCGTGGACAGAAAACATTTGTGCCTTACTTGGAGCTGCACAAATAGACCTGACAAAAGAGCACCTGGGATAGTGAATATCATAATATGTTCCACTTGTCAAATCTATCTGCTTTTTATTTTCTCTCTGACAATTGACATTTTCACATAAATGCCACATGGAAAATAAAAGCTCTATCTCTCTCCATAATAATTTTAGTGTTAATATGGCCCTGAACAATTATTTTGTAATGTACATTTTAAAATGTTTAAACAGTCTGAAACGCTGTGGTACTTTGATGACCCTCTGGACATATTTAGTTTGCCTGAAATATGGCCAAATGAACAATTTAGACATACTGGGGGGAAAATTCAACTACTGAAAGAGAAGTAGAGTGTTATCATAATTAAATATGGAAGAGTCTTCAGAATATCAAAGCAGGCCATAGGATGCATATATTGTTCGTGGGGAGTTTTGGGTGCTGTAAAAAATGCAGGACAGTGAATCAGTCACCTACATAAGTTAATAGGAAATACTACTCTTGGATAGGACATAATTAATGCACAGCCTTTTCTTCCCCTACATACCCTGAAATATCCCCAGAGCCTGGGTGAAAGTCTCTCCTTTTTAAAACCAGTGAGGAATTAGGACTATATTGGGAAACACTGGAATGGGTGCTCTTTTTATATGGTCTCTGGCTGAAAAGGACACTCAGGATGCTCTGCAGCATCCTTTATCTGAGAAGATTTGAACCCAAATCTCCCAGGAGAGTACCCTAATTAGCACTCTGTGGGCCAGCCAGCCTAGGCTGAGGTTTCACACTCCCATTACCTTTTGTTGGAGCTGCTCTGACATCTGTCAGATTTTATGTTTACAGAATTTATGTTTAAGCACCTGTACATATCCTGACCACCAGGGCAAATGATCAAGGTGGCAAACTGCTGTTCCATATTAAGAGACGTGGGAGATTATTCTCTTGGAAGGTTTGGGTTGTATGGTTGTGCATTATTAGGGCTAGGTGTAGTTTTTGAGGATATAAATCAGGCATCTAATTGATACTTTAGATGCCCAGATCTCCTTTAATTCCCCATGGGACCTAGTCTTTTGTACATATTCTTGAGGTTTTCCGAAGAAAGACCTTCTTTTTTAGCTGAGTAAGAAAATTATGCATAGAAATCTACAGGCTTATTATAAAATCCTGACTGTGCAGTAAAGATGCAGCTGCTTGCAATTCATCATCTGACTTTCCTTAAGTTCTATTGGTGGATGGCCTCAATAGACACGTTTCTGCCACTGGATGTAACACTGCTTGTATTCATATGTAGTATTTAAAAATACTTATGTAGCTGCATAAAGCATTCAGGTTTTATGTCTGTTATGCTTTGTTGGTTTTTTTCTTTGTTATCTAAAAACTGCATAAAATAGCAGGTTTTTGTCCACCTACTCAATGGAAGTCTATTCATAGAAAATCTCATAGATATCAGTGAGATTTCATGCTACTGAGGCCTGTCTGTTCAGATCAAATTATCTACAGCCTGATTCAGTGAGGCCATTCAAGTGCATGCTCAAGTCCATCTTCCCTCACTAAAATCCTTATGGACGA
Organism: Pseudopipra pipra; assembly: GCF_036250125.1. Classification (NCBI taxonomy): domain Eukaryota; kingdom Metazoa; phylum Chordata; class Aves; order Passeriformes; family Pipridae; genus Pseudopipra; species Pseudopipra pipra. The sequence goes on from NC_087550.1 coordinate 1,998,572, forward strand.
GATATGTTCTATTGATTTTAGCTGAGTTGAGCAAAGCTCTAAAATCAGCCTTATGCTAAAGTGCTTTGTTGACTAGAATGGACTAAATCTGGTGATAAAAATTGAATTTACTTATGCACCCTTGTGAATCAGTGCCTGTTTTTTGAACATAAGTTTTGAAATTTGAAAAAATAGTTCATTAATTATTCCATCATTTTAGAAATAATTTGTTAAGGTCTTTTCTGCTAAATGGCAGCACTTAAAAATTAAATAGAATAATTCTTCCTACCTTTGCCTCTGCGACTTAGATTATTTCTGAAAACTCCCATGTTATGCTTCAAAATTATTTCTCTCTGCATGTGCTGAATCAAGAGACTCCCCTGCTCAGTCACTTGAAAGTAATGTGGAGAAAAAACTCATTCTTTTGCTTACAGTGAGTCTGAATCTCTGGCAATAATAGTATCTTCTACAAATGTTGATTACATCCTTTTTTTGTTCGACTATGAAAAAAGAGGTGCTTATGGATGGATACTTTTCTGTTGAGCAATAGGCTATGTTCCTCTTGCAGCCCTTGCTTATTTGGCACAGCTACAAAATAAAGTCAAAGTGCTCTTAGGAGGGTAATGACAAATACATTTACATGTGCAAGCTTCCTTTTTCCTTGTAGTTCAATGCACAGCATGCAGACAGATGCAAACTCGAACTTCAGAGAGCTGGACTGATAAAGGACTTCATCTTGGCCAGGAAAGAACCATTTGGTGATGAAGCTAGAGAATATTCTTATTGTTCATGGCCATTCGTTTCCACACCTAATTTGAAAAAAAAAAAAAAAAAAAAAAAAAACCAATTATCTCTGGAGGAAGCATTTTCAGTATAGATTATGATTTACTCAGAAATCAAGCCCAAACTTAATTTATGTGATTAATCCTTTATGGATTTTCTTTTGTTATTCAATACAACTGACTAATGACTATTAATACCACCTGGGAGAAGGAGATTATGCAACACTAGAGTGGCATGACGTTCATACACTAGGTCTGTGTTAATTCACCATGCAGCTGTCCAAAAAAACCCAACCCAGAAACAAGGCACATGGGTATGTATATGGGAGAGAGGAAGGAAATAATGATAATTGTTTAGACAAGAAATAAAGTAAAACTTTTGACATCTATGTCTGCTTCTGCTGGATAGCCAACTACTGGGCAACCAGGTTTCATGAGTGGTATCTTGGTGTAGAGCATTTTCACTCTTCAGCTACCTGCAACATTTGTTCTCAGCACTGACAGTGTAAGAAGTCTCTTACCTCACATTTTTTCATACAAAATAAAGACACAACTCAGCCACAACTTCCACAGTAGCAACGTACAATGCTCAATAAGCATTGCATATAATTTCTGTTGTGACAAAAAACTGCTATTGTCATGCAGCCTTAGTTTTAAAATCTCAGAACAGATGGCCACACTTCGAAATCATGAGTATTCTCCACAGACAAAGGGCTTTTGTCCAAATGGATCTGAGTGCAGAATCGGGGCCTATATATATGGAAATGCAAACTTTCACAATATTACTTGACAGGGTCTGTTGATACACAGGGAGAGTAAGAACAGAATGCAGTTGCCACAGTTTAGGTGACAATGTAAATGCCTTGAAGAATGTGCAAATCTTGGTTTTGTTCCAATATAAAGTCTCTTCAACCAGGGAAAAGTCTCATTGTGAGCTAAAAATTAGGGAAGAAGAGTTGTTGAGGAATTTTCTCCCCTCAACACCAGCTAAATTATGTCAAATTTGAATTACAAAATTAAAACTATAACGATTATGAAGAATAAAAAGGTATCTTGAGATTATAAACATGAAGGGTTTATGCAAAAATGAATACCATTGTTTTCATACTCCTACATTCTGGACTTCTCTGGATTCTCTTGAGTAGAAACAATATAAAGCTCTAAAGTTTTTTTCTTTTTCTTCTTATCACCTTTTCATTTTGATCAAAGAAGCCATTATTCACCACAAATGCCAAGTTTTGCTGAGTATAGTTTTCCCAGATTTACTGGGGAATTAGAAATTTCCTCAGTTTTTCAATCTACATTGAAAACTGTCTAGGTGTTTGGTTGGGTTTTGCTTGTTCATTAGTTTTCCATCTGTAAAGCAGGGATCATGAAGGACATATGCTGAAATATCTGGAGAGTAGAAGGAATAGGAACTGGTGAATAACAAGGGGGGCAAACCAAGCTGATCAAATTGAAACTGTCTGAGGTAACTGGATATGAGTTAACATTGCTATTACAGTTGTACTCTTTTCTTTTCTCCTTGTTGTCTCTTAAACATATCATAAATCAGTGAAATTTTGGCAGAACATTTCCTATTGCTGATGCTGATGTAAAACTTCTGAGTAAAAGCACATAAAAATTACTTGATCTATGATTCTTGTTAAATTAGTTACCAACATCGAAACGAAAGGGAGAAAGTGCAAATAAAAAGTGTTGGAAAGTATTATAGGGGAAACTTCTGATAGATGAAGAAATCAGTTATTTTGTCAGGATATTAAGCTGGAGAACTGCAAGAGACAGAATAATGTGCCAGTTTAAAGATGTAAAGTTCACAAAGAGTAGGCTACATGCTTGTGTCCATTCTTACTAAGAAAAACATAAATATCTGGTAATATTTTTACCATGTTCATAATTCTGTGAACCCCATGTATGCTGCAAATACTGTCATTTAGTGATACATGGATTTGGGAAAACCTTCTGATTTGGGACACAGATGAAGGAAAAAAGATGAGCCATGAATAAAGATTCATTTAACTTTATTTTTTTCATTCTTCATCATCAATGTGTCACCATCAACACAACTTCTTCTCATGTGTTACTTCCAGTCTCTTTATAGCCTATACAGTCAGAATTGCCCAAACTTGTGACTATTTCCAAATGATACTGTAGAGCTTACAAACATTTTGCAAAAAAAGTTCATAGACAGTGAAAAGGAAGACAGTGAACAATTACAGTTATTTTTACAGCACAGAGAACAATTTCCATACTTTTGGGAAATTACTGGCAGAATCTGTGATCTTCCAATAGGACAGCATTGTGTAGATTTTTAATACTTTGTCAAAATAACTAAAGTGCTCTCTTGTCCCATGAAAAATATCTAAGAATTCGCTGCTTTTTAGTGATGACAATCTAAATAGGATTTTCTAGCCTTATTTCAGGAGCACAGTCCTTAAAATGTCAATAAACCAGGTGTCTTACTGAAAAAAACCTGAATAAAATTGAGTGTGGGATCCGAGTTAGTGGATATTCAGCATCAGGCAATCAATTTGATTGAAAGCTATTAATATCATCTCATTAGAAGCATTAGAAGAAACAACTTCCATTATTAGACTTCTAGCTTTTCAAAAGGACTATGGCTAGGTAAAAGGCATTCTTTTCCACTCCTGCATTTATTAAAATCTTCACTGAATACCTTTTTCTATATTTAGGTGACGATATCACAGCTCATTACCAGTGAACAAATTAGTTTGAATCAGAATCCAATCTACCTGTCGTTCAAGGGAATAAGGGTGCATGGGAAGTGTTCTCAGTGATGTTCTGTAAGGGATCACCTGCCCTCTTGCTCACTAGAACAGGTCAGTAAGGGACAGGAAAACACTGATGATGTACATGTTTTTTCCTGCTGACCTGAGATGTGAACATTTTGAAGAGAGAAATGTTGGATTTTTGTCACCAGTGGGAATTTTTTCATTTTTCTCCCTTAACATCTTGTGGATCAATCAAACCCCTTCTGTTGACTCAGAGCAAATATTTAGATCCTATTTGGGAAATCTTTAACTAATGCTAACCAGCAGAGATAAAGAGATGGATATAGGTGCTGTGACAAAGCTGTAGGAAGTTTTGTCAGCCTGGAGCTGAGATGGTTAAGAAATGGGAGACCCAAGTTCATTTAGTCCATGCTTGGGGCACTGACATTTCAGCAACTCCATCACTGGGGTCACTTGTCATTGCTGAGAGAATTATTTTCATTCTTCTGGGCCCCAGGAAATTTGTTATTACCCCAGAACCTGTAGGACAGCTGTAACAGACGCTATTGTGAAAGGTCATGAAGCCTGATGGCTTGGGCCTGCCAGGATCAGCAGATATGGGTCCAAGCAGAAGAGGAAAAAAAACTTTGGTTCCTCCTATTCCCTCCATGATTGTCCAAAGCACAACACTAATAAAAGGTGAGTCCCAGGCCTTCTGGTTTTCACAGGCAATTTATGTGTGTGTGTGTGTGTGTGAGAGAGAGAGAGAGACTGAAATCCAGCAGAAACCTTTTGATGGATTTGACCCAGTTTTGCGACTATTTTTCAGGTCAGCTGAACCTGTTCTTTTTTGATGAATAAATCATTTGTCTATATTCTTCTGCTCTGCTCTAATGGGGTGAACAATTGATGGTGGTGAGGTGATGTATAACGTTCATCCATCTTACTACATGGTCACAATAACTGAGCTAAGTATTTAATTAAGGTAGATGTACCCCAGCAGTGCATCTTCTTCAACCAGTACAGCCTCACCCCTGAGCAAAGGGAAACAGAAGAACAGTTCAGGGCTGCTGAATGTTTTGGAGCTTTTGAAGGTTACTTGAAGGCTGAGTGAACTTCTTGACCAGGATTTTCTCAGTCTAGGCCAGCTGTCAGATATCACACCACAGAAAATAATCAGAGGCCCATCTTTTTCCAAACTATTGTTTATTTGGAATTAAAGGAAATTTCTCTTTGGAGTAGTACTTCTCTCCTAATTGAGAGAAGAATGTAATTCAGTCTAGCAATGAATAAGACATTTGCTAAAAGTTGACCAAATTTTAAACATTCTGTTCTTTAGATTAGTCACTGTGCATTGCAGATCATCTCAACTGAGTAATTAATTTCCTCTTCTGAGTTTTTGCACTTATTTGACCTTGAAATTTTGGGACGACAAAAATCCTGGGAGAAAAAGATGCAGAAAAATGCTGATTTTTTTTTTCCCACTTAGTTCCAATTAACTGTAACTAGGATAGGGACTTAGTTAAAACCTGAGGCAAAACCAAAAGAAAACCTCTAAAGCAGGCACAGTGTTTGTTTCTTTTTTTTCTAATGGCCTATTATTTGAAGTGAATGTGTGTTGTAATTGACAATTACGTCTTACAGACTTGAAATTGTTATGAAGGTGTTTAGGTCTTATCACACCTTAATTTTCCTTTTTACAGTTACAGTGTAATGAAGCATATAATGCAATGATGTACAATGCAGATGGATTAGTCTTAAAATGGATGGAGTAGTACTATGAGAGCACAGTGGTTCTTTATGCCAAGCAAGGTGTGAAACTATCATAATAAAGATGACTTATAAATTTATTATATTTTGCAAGTGCTGTCTGTCAGGTAATGTTTTGTCAAAATGGGCTTGTTAAAGAAAAATAACAACAACAGCAGTAATCTTGGTAATAAGAATTCTCTTAGGAGGCAAAAGGTCCTTTGTTAACTAAACCAAGTAAACTACCCATTTCAGTTTTGATTGCCTATTGGTTCATGCCTCTTCTTTGCTAAGGAGGGATTAGGCTAACTGCTTAAAACAAAAGAAATGTCTATTTGAGTCTTGATTTCGGTATCTGAGTTTGATTATCCTGTTTGTGTGGTAAAAGCAGTTGATTTTTTTGTGCCGTCCTCTGGCAAAATTGTGGATGGATTTTAGGCCCAGGACATTTTCAGGCCATGCAGAAAAAGAAAGAAATGGTAAATTATTATAATATTATTACCTATGTTGTGTTTCATGATCTTGTTTATTTCTATTTAAATAACATCCAGAGATCTGATATAAGGACAGAACTGTGGAAAGCACTGTATGAACACATGGCACAAGGCAGTCCTTGTCCAAAAAGAGGCAATGATCTAAATAAAAATGTGTATAAAGAAGTGAAATAACTAGCCACGGGCCAACCACCAGGTTTTTTGATTTCCATTTCAGTGTACTCTGACTCACATCACCTTTTGCAACACACATCCCATATCTGCTCTGACTAATTTCTTCTGGGGAGACAAGGGTAGCGTGAAATCATCTGTGCATTACACAAGTGGTTCAACCGTGGTGTATTTCTCTGATTTCCTTCAAAATAATTTCAGTGTGGTTACCCAAGCATGTAAAATGGTCAATAAGTAGAACATAGAAAATTTAGTTTCAAATGCAAAATTCGATTGTTGCGGTGATTGGGAATAAACTTCTTAGTGAAATTAAATTATTTAGGTTTCTCTTGAGAACAGAGCCAAAGTAAAACAATTAGCAGCATTCCAGAGAATGCAGAATTTGGAACATGTGAAGAATGGGAATTAGTTGTTGATGTTCCAGGAGCAATTGCTCCCAGGAACCTCATATCTCTTAAATCAGCTAGAAGACCATCTGCTCCAAAGGATTTATCAATTACTATATTCCTGTTTAAAGGAGTTTTAGGTATTCAGTTATACTTCTCTCTGCCTCCTTTTTGTTGAAAAGCTTTCTAGTTTTCATGAAAGCTTTCCATGCAAAATTTTCATGATGAAGCTCCAACTGAAATGTGGCTTGCTCTAAATGTCATCATCCACCCAAATGCAGGCTCCATTTATAATGATTCCAATATCTGTTGTGTCTGAAGCATAAAATATATAAAAATCTAACACTCTTTGAACTAATAAAATACCACATTCCTTTTAGTTTTTAGCTTGTGTTAGGCAGTGGTACAGTGAAAACAGGGCCAGCTTCTTGATTGGGTGCCTGGCCTATAATTTTTAAATACACAGGAAAGTCTATGTTTTCAAACATCTGCCATTAAAATAATCTTGGAAACTTTTCTTCAAAACTTCTGCCCCCAAACTGATTCAGCCCACACTTGTCAGATTATATGTTCTTTGAAAGTCTCTTAAGCTGGACTCCTGGCATCTTCTCAGTATTGAATATTATAGGTCATATAACTGAGTTATAAAGATCATTTTTACATCCTACCATTAGATCTCAGGGAACTAGGGGATTGGTCAATAATGACAGCACAGTCTTAAAAATATTTATTACATAAACCATGTACTTTATATATGTATACACATCTTGTTTCTGCATGGAATTGTTATATCAAAATGTTTACTATAAACACTTCGTCTTTAGGATATTTCTCTTTCATGAAAGTTTCTTGTACTTGATCACACTTCTATGCTTTTTTTCAGCAGAACAGCAAGGGCATGTATCCCTCCATAACTGCTTGGGGCTGGGCTCACTGTGGCAGATCAGTGGAGCTCTGGACTGTACCAGGAAATTCAGAGCCATCTGGGTCTGTCCTGGCAGTTGGATGATTTCATCCTAGCCCGTGTTGCTGGTTGTTTGTTTTCTGTTAAAAAACATTTCTATTTATTAGGAAATGTGTGTTAGACAGTTTGACACTAGAATTTGGCACATGTCTTCGGGTTAACTTGGCCAAAGTGATTTATAGCTGTTTGTTCATGACCAGCATCCATTAGTGGAAAACGCTGTCCAAGTAAAATCCCACGAGAGAGGAGCACAATGGGGCACTGTTTAGGAGCTATCTGCACAGCCAGCACTGAGTGCAGGGACAATTACCTGATGGCCTTCCTCTGGACATGCAACCATACAGTTAGGGACCTTTTAAATTCTCTTCCTCTTATTATTTTGTCCTCCTGAATTTTCAGAGATGGATAGAATTCGGTCATCAGCACTGAATAGCTGCTCTGCAGAAGGAGTGAGCTAAATTCTGGACTGTGATCTGATGCTGTTCCAATGATTAGCACCTGATCCTCGTGTAGTCCTATTAAAACTTCTTAATGTAATAAGCATGAGTAAGCATATCATTACCCAATCCTGGCTGAGCATGAAGCCCTCACATCTGATGGCATCTCTCATTTAGTATAATAATAAATGCTTTGTCCTGTACATTAAATATTAGATGCATGAGGGAGGGAAAGGGGAAGTACGTGGTCTGAAGAGAATGGTTGGATTGTAATCTCTTATCCTGTGGTAAAGCATTTGGTAAATAACATAGGAGCTAAACTGTATTACAGGAGAGTGGGGAGTTAAGAATGAAAATGGACCATCTGAATGGAGGTACCTTACAGTAAGTGCTGACTGCCAACTTTGAGCAAAGCTAGGTCATGACTATGCAAAAAATTCCAGAAACAATGGAATTCATTCAATGCATTATAATGGAGTTTTCTATTGCAAAATTGTGAAAGTGGGTAGACTGTTGCCTTGCCTACATCACTGGGAAGGTTTCTGATATGACAGGGATTATAAGTTGTTGGGATACCTACAAGGCCTTGGAAATAAACAAGCACAAGGTAAACACCAGCCCCACTGTTGTCAGTTCTATGCTAAGTTATTATTCTGAAAAGAATAATGGTAAGAATAATGGTAAGAATAATGGTAAGAATAATGGCTGGTAAGGAGCATTTCTGTAAAGCCTGGTAATTTATGAGGCCTGTGGGTGTGGGGATTTTTTTTTTAATATGTTGGGGTTTTTTTGTTTTGTTGGGTTTTTTTTAAATTTGTTTGGGGATTTCTTAACAGAAAAAACCCCAAATTGATCCCAACCTCTTTAACTCCCTTCCCCATTGAACTCCTCTGCTGATTGGGCTGGTTTGAATTAACTTTCTGGAGCTACAGAGGTATTTTGAAACCATGGTAGCTGTGTTTTTGCCCAAGACACAAAATTTAAAACCAAACTTAAAAGATTTTACAAAAATGATGCATCAAGCAAGAAACAAAACCACTGACCTGCTAATAATCCCCTTTTCCCTGGGCAAAACTTTTGTGCCAAACACTGGCCAGCTTACCTTCCATTCAGACATTTCTATTAGCATCAAAACATATCTGTGCACAATAATCTTAATACAGAAATATTTTAATAAGGGAAAATATTTATAAATGTACTAAAAATAATTACTTAAATATCTATATTTTGATCTTTTTCTACAGTCCTTTATGTTTAAGAAAGTGTGTTATACTTGAGAAAAAAAGTATAAAAGGATGTTTTAATGTCTTTAGCCTCAGTTCAGGGAAACAGATACATATATATATATATATATATATATATATAACTTTCCTAACTGATAAACTGTCTGTCACCTGTGGTCTAATACAATGAGAAAAGCATCCATACAAATTCTAAAAAATAACTTTATTTTCCTATACTGTGGTCAAAGAAGTCTTCTATGTGTCATATTATATATTTTCAGCATCTGGTTTTGATGCCTGAAAATGTTTCTTTCTCTGATGGCTCTTTCTTTCTTTGCTTTCTCCTCATGTCTGAAAATAAGCATTGACAATAATTCGTCCTGGCATTCATTTTAAAAAGCAACAGGTTTGTTTTTTTTTTGTCTTCATAGAACAAAGTTTATTTAAAATGAGAGAAAAAAAACGAGTTTTGAAACTACACAGCCAATATTTGGTGCACGTTGTGTGCACCTGTTGTGTGCAGGAAAAAGGGAGAGAACAACTGGACTGGTTTCAAAAGGCCACCACATGAATAAAGGTGTCATTAAGAACCAGCAAATCACTCTGAGCACATTACGGGAATACTTCACCTTTCTCAGAAACACTGAGCATAGGCCATTTTCAAGAACCTCACCAGAACTTGTTGTTAATCTTAATTATGTGCCTTAGCCCTAGCTGCTAGGAAGATGGAGTCTTTAGAAATGTTTGCAATTGATGGCAAACACAAAACATGAACACCTTGCACATGAATTCTTTGTAGCCTCTCCGTGTGAAAGGCTCTTATACTTTCAATGGGAGATTAGTCTTTATTTTCAAATAATCTCAAGAAAGCTGCTACTGCTGTTATTACATATACTTGCTGACTATGTGACAGCATAAAAATTGCACGGGAGTTTTATGGTGTGTTGTGGCAGAAAGCATAATTCTAAGCACAATGGATGAACAGTGTGTGTATCCTATTATATTGGTATGCAATTAATAGAAAACCCTCTGCTGTGTGTTTGATTTAGTGAGTTGTAATGCTTTGTAGCAGATAACTGGCTCATGAAGCCTTCCCCATGAAGTCCTGCTAGAAGTAGGCACAGTGGTAAATCTCACTTTTGTCAATGAAACCTATTTAGTGGGGAAGATTTATGTTAAACTTCTTTGTGCTTGTAGCCCTGCTCAAAACTATAACCAGGTTTCCCTCGTTACCTGCTTTTCACATTAGAGTAGCTGTTGCTATCATAACCCCCCATTCCTGCCCCCTTCCCCTCTGCTGTCTATTGTCTGTTTTCACACTCCTCCTTGCTTTATAATCGCTCACTCACACTCATTTATCACTGGCTTACTCTGTCCTGCCTACACTATCTCCCATTTTTGTCATGGTGCACTGGTACATTACAAATACAATTAAACCTTTTACGATACCGCAGCTTTTGGCTAATGCATCCCAGCTTCAAGGTTGAAAGATTTCTGATATTACCACTGATATCAGTTCTTTCCCATTTATCGGCAGTGTCCGGACTAATGCAGAAGTGTTGCATTAATTAAAGGAAGCATCCAGTAATGCTGCTGTTTCTGCCAGTCTGACACTGAATTGGAGCTTGATGCCTGCTCATGTTTTAAGAGCCATTCATCACACATGTCATCCCAAAGCAGCCAGCTGTCTGAGAAAAGCCTCATTTGCATTTCATCAGCTACACTCTCCCTCTTCTCCCTACCTTTTGTATGGAGCTCTGGCTTTTTTTAAAAGAGCGTAGTCTTCAAAAGCAGCTTAGCTAAAATTAGTATTCCATTTAGAAAGATGATTTTCTTTAGTTCGGAGGTCTTAGAATTGATCTGAGTGGGAAAAAAGTGTCACACAAACATAGCCATGCAATCTGTCTGTATAAAGAAATTAATGCATTATGGGAGAAGACAAAGATTTTTATGATGAATGGACTACACCTCTATTAGTTCTGTACATTAAGCTGTTAGAATTAATAAAACATTTCATTTATTTTGAAAGTTTCTTAAAGGGCATGGGATTTTAAAATCCTGGCAGCTCTGAATGATTCTGCATTATGTATTTTGATTTCCTTTATTGTTAGAGGGAAATTGTCTGTGTCAGGTTGTATTGAAGCCATTTTAGGAGTCCGAAGAACATGTGAAACTGTCTCAGTGTGCTGAAACCAGCTGGAGAAAAGAGAAAAACTGAAATTATATGCTCACACTTTCTTTCAGTGACTGACTTGCTGAACTAATTTTTTGCTTTTGTTGCCTTGCAGAATATGTAACCAAACACATCTACCATATAGCAAGGTAACCAAAATGCAAATCTATCTGATTATGTCTCTATATATTAAATACAAAATGTGGTATGTATAGATATATGTGTATGGTTATGTGTCTTAACTTCAATTTTTGGACAGTGTCAGGACTTGTTTAGCAAAAAAACCCAAAACAAACAGTTCAAATTTGGCTCCTGTGTCCCTTCGTCTAAACAGGAATAATACAGAGACATTGTAGTTCAACGTGGTGTAGTTTTCATTTTAAAAGTATGGAATTTTTCTGGACTGCTTAAGATTTCCAAATCTTTTTGTTTCCTCTTAAATCAGCACTGAAAATCTATTCTTCCACAAAACGAAGGAGATGCATCGTACACAACCATTGGGATTGGAGTTGTTATCTGTCACCGATGGTATGTATGTACAATAGGTGTCTACAACTGAATCTAATTTAGGGGTCAGAACTAGATGATTTTTTAGGTTCCTTCTCACCAAACCATTCTATGATTCTATAATTTGAGGGGCATGTGCTCTAGGTTGTGCTGGGCTGTGGGGTCTTCCTTCTGGTTTGCCCACCCAGAGTGCACTTCCAGTCAAAACTCTGTATGCAGAGGGGTATTGTTGTTCACCTGGACCTCATTCTGACTGCCTCTGGAAATGCCTGGTGTATGCACCCGGAAAGTTCCTGCAGTTTTGAGATAAATGAAGTAACTTGCACTAGATGCTTCATTACTAGAGAACTCAAGATTAATTTTGTGTCGTGTGTATGTTATATGCTGAGTTACAGAGCAAAACCTAATACTTACCTGAAACTAAGTAAATATTAGCCAACAAATCCATAACTTTAGGTGTATATATTTAAGTCCTGTTCATTCCAATGAGGTTTAGGAAGTGAGTGTTTTGCTGAATAGGCTGTATGGTTCAACTGTTAAATGTGTATTTACATTGGCAGTACAAATGTTAACTTTTATTTATTCTGATTTTTCTTATTTTAGCTGCCCCGTTTGACACTGAATTTTAAATAGTTGCATTTAATTTAAATCCTAGCAAAAAATTACTTTAAGTCAATGTCTAATCCCAGCAGAAGTGAAGGAAAAGCAAACATCTCAAAAGTCTGACTTAGTGTAACAGTAAGTGAGGAAGGGATCCACAGTTCAGAGCAGCTTTGTGGTGGGGTTCTCTGTGCTTGCTTGGTCAGCTCACAGAGCAAATACAGGATGTGGCATCTTGCTTCTCTCTTCTCCACAAACATGGCTTATTTAATTCTCTCTCTGTGTGATCCAGTGAAGCACTGGGACTGCACTGGGCTGTTCTGACAACCCTTGGGCAGCCAGAGAAGAGACTGGCAGTGAAGCGATTTGTAGAGGACAGAAGGTGTGGAAACAGTCAAGAAGCCTGTGCCATTTCTTCTTACTGTCTCAGGAATCAGAAGGTCATGATCATAGTGGGTATCTCCTTTTTGGAGCTATGTTTATGATGCATTTGAATGAAGTGTTGCAACAGCAAAATAATTTCGTATGTAGACGATTTACCCTTGTGCTTTGTCAGCCATGGGAAAAAATCTCCACCTCAGAGTCAGGTGAGCTCTGGGCATCACATCTGTTCCTAGCTATAACAGGTTATTGTGCATGATGCACAGGAACCTTTTGCCTGTAATTGCAGAAGAAATCTCAACAAATTTAAAAATTTGAAAGCAAGAAATGAGCAGAAGTCGCCTTCTTTTCTCTCCGCGTTTCCATACACATCTACAAGCTTTTCTCTGTTTTAGAGTGAGCAAAACAGAAACACAAGTCTTGTATGCATTTAATATAGCTTATGATTCCTTTAAAGAATCATTTTTAGTCAATAAGAGACCCTCAGAGATATAATTTTTCTATGATACCTTTGGTTGCAGCCACTCCCTGTCCCATTCTTTCTTTTGCTACAGGCACCACAGCTGCTCTTTGTGTGCACTGTAGCTGCTCCCACTACATCCACCACAGACCTGGAAAAACAGCAATGGTTGGCTTGGGTTTTGTTGATGGTTAAAATTTAATACATTTATATCTGCTATTCCTTATATAGCTCCTACAGAGTTATTTAATATCACATTTGGGAGTGTGAGGGCAAAAACTTGAACACGCACTATAATACTTTAATGTTTCTCGTAATTTTTCATATTACTGGCTTTTAAGTAGTATAAAGATTTTAAAATAAAATTGATTTCAATTTCCTGGTTTTAGCATATTATGGACTATCTCACCAATACCTTTAAAATAACCATGTGCATATCTTTATTGTAAAATAGTGAAAAGGATCATCTTCGGGTTTCGACACCTGCTGTGAATTTAGTTTTTTCTGGTTTTGTTTTTTTTTTTTTTAACCCTGTCTTCTCACGGGGATAATCACTTATCTATCCCCCAAATTGTAAAATTTCTCCCTTGCTCTGACGTGCACTAAATTTGCTTTACTCTTTACAGATTATTTTCTGCTAATGTGATTAGTAGAGTTTTTTTAGGGATTATTACTAGAATCAGGTCTGCTTTTAAATTCTTTAAAAGTTGTCATCTCTCTTTTGTCCAATTTATCAGATACGCAATTATGGAACAGATTTTTTTTTCTTCCCCAATCTCAGAGCAAACTATATATATACACACAAGCTTATCTCTACTTCCAGCTGGAAAATGGGAATTATTTGTAAAAGTAATTAAGAAGGATTGATTCCTAATCAAATTAAAATACTTGGAAGCCATATTCTGTGAACCCAATTGTCATTTAAATAGCGTCTGAATTGGTACCTGAATAGAGTAATAGTTCTGAAGGCAAAGCAATGATTTTGGTCCTTTATAAAGCAATGACATATAGAACTGAGTGAATCCTAAATGTAGAGTTTACAGTCTATGTGCAGACAAAGCATAGGGGATTAGACCCTGTCTGAGAGACAGGGTGGAGACAGCCGGGTAGGGAGAAGAATGAGAGCAGCAACTTCGGGAGCAGTGTGTGAGAAGCTGCTTTCCATATAAAAGGCAGGCTGGAGAGGGGAGAAGGGGGGTCTAGGAGGAAAGTGTCTGGCAGAGACCTGCACTGGAGGGGACAGTGATGAGACCTGGCCTGGAAGGAGAGACAGACACAGGGTCATGAGGAGAAGAGAAGAATCAGGAAGGGCCACAGAACTGTCATGGATGTGCCTTGATGCTGCAGGTTTCAGCATGAGGTGATGCTCATTAGGAGCGTGTCCCCACTGCCTAAAAAGTTAATGTTCCTACACAAAGAACTTGATGCAGAGGCAGCAGGGAAAGGTCACATGCACTTGGGGTCCCCCATGTGATAGAGGAGGAAGAGGAAACTGCGGGTAGCCCTCGAAATGAGGAGGAGCTGGATCCTGGTCAGAACTGTTCATGTGTTTGCAATCCTAGAGAAATTTTCTGTGTTCCCATCCAAATCATTTTGCAGTGAGATTTGTGCAGTCAGAAGTTGCAAGAGCGTTGGAGATGGGGGAGTTTCCCTCCTTAAAGTTGGCAATATAAGAATCAAAAACTGTCGAAATGGTAGCGGAAGGTGCAACAACTGAAAGTGAGTGTGAGGCACGGGCACGGTGATGTAGCAGAGAGGGGGAAGAAACAGAGGGGAAGAGAGGTGTCAGGGTCTGTGTCCAGCACCTGAAGAAGAGCATCAGGGACTTGAGGAAGGAGTGCAGCAGCAATTTCTTCCTGCCTTCATGCAGATCTTTATTTTTTCTTCTCCACACCTTTGCCTTAATCTTGTTAACTGCTAAGGAATGAGTAGCCCAAGCTCTCAGGCAGCTCACAGAGAAAGTGTGAACGAGGAAGTCTGAGCTGAGGTAAGAAGAGCACCTACACTGTGATGAGATGAACCAGAAAACCACAGCTGCCAGGAATCCTACAAATAGCTTTATGCAACTCTTACTTGTTCACTACCCCTGGGGATCCTGTTTGGCCCAAATCTGCAAGTTCTCTAGACACCTCTGTGCTTACCAGCTTTCTTCTGATAGCCATACACTTCCACCCTCCTTCTGTTGGCTTTCTCTGCTTGGATTTCCATAATCTTGTTTTCTGGTTCTTGGTTTATTCTTTTCTGGTTTTTCAAAAAGAAGAGCATATAAGGTAGAAGCAAATAGAAATACATAGAAAAGTTTTGTTGATTTTGGCCAAGGCCCTTGGGTATATCCTCCTATAAGTTTTCTTTCTAAAGAAAACTTTTTAGATATCAAATTCCTGTTTGTGCAATATGTAAATATAAAAGAGACTGTTGACAAAGTGGATTGTAAAGACTTAATTTTTGTGAACAGAACGTTTGCGGATTAAATAGTCTTAAAAGCTTTTATTTTTGTTTACATTTGAATTTCACTCAGAATAAATTTTGGGAATTAAAACTTATATTAAACCATTACAAATTAAACTACAACTCTGAATGATTGTCATGGAAATTTATTTTCTTCATAATTACATTTGTTTCAGTAAGAGACACAAAAATAGAAATTGGGAAAAGCTCATTCATTTGATGAAACAAAACAGTTGCTGTGACTGTTATAGAATTGTGGTCCAGACTGGTTAAAGCTCTGGAACAGTGAGATAATTTGCAAAGCAAAATGCATATGCAAATTAGTTGATCAAATCAGTACAGTTTTTTTCCTGGTCCTTTAAGTCAAAGAAGGAAAAGGCAAGCCCAACAGTATCAGGATGTCATAATATATGTTATTATTGTTAATGCAATACTAAACATGAGGAAAATGAAATCTCCAGCACTCTGAGGCTGTGGACAGCAGTAAATTCAGTGATAATGCAGCGTGTAACTGAGATTGCATCAGATGGACAAGTGACTAGGGATGGTGTTTATTCCATCTGACTTACATTATCTGCAGTGCTGTCGTCTGGACTTCCCTTAAAGGCAACAGAGAGAAAATAGCTCTTACAGGACAACAATTCCGGTCGCAGATGGCAGGTTGGTTCTTACACCCTTGCTGGTTCTCAGTAGAATATCAGTAACTAGGTGATTTCCAGCAACCTGGCAAATGTTAGGTGTTAATTATTATTTGTTAGACTTTCACACCTTCATATGTTATGTCCTGGAGGTTTTTTCTGGATAAGGAAAACTTCCATCGAGTGGAAAGCCTATACTCATGTGACATTTCTGTCTGCAATGAGAAAGTTACTACTGAGTTTAAGTCCTGTTAGCTTTCAGTTTGAAACAAATGCTTGTAATGTGTATAAGAAAAAGCATATCTAGATTCCTAAAATTTGCTAAAATCAATTAGTGTTTGGCAGTATACTAAGAAAATCAGGGGGTTTTTTATATCTATACTAGGTCAAAGACATGGCAGGTATTTATTGAAGTAACTTTGACTTGACTAGTATGTGTATTGTGGTATCTTATCATGAAATTAAAATTGGTACTGGAGAGTGATCAATGGAAACCAATGAAAATGACCATTATGTGTAACAGACATGTTGATTTTTTTTTGTCCAATGCCTGTTTTTCCTCACCAGAAGTGGAATATGGCCAGGGAATTTCTATCCTTTTTTTTGAAGACTTAAATATCTACTAGGATATAAATCAATAAAAAATAACGCTATTAATTTTAAAAATAGTAGACTTCCAGATCTCCACAAGTGAAAATATGTAGTTGTTGCTGTTTGTAACCTCTTCTAATGACAATCCTTCCTCTCCACTGTTTATTCAACATGCAGCATCAGCTCCCAAGAAAAACCTCTTTGGAGTTGGACTTAAAATCTCTGGAAAGCATTGTATCTGTATGGGATTTTATAAACAGGATAAGAGTATTCTCATGCTGTATACATGCCAAACAAATTAGCATTACTGACCGAAAAATTCTAATGGCACGAAAGGATGAGGTTCAGTTCTCCAGAGAAAACCGAGGGAAGGAAGTGGCCATCAAGCCAGACTTCATCACAGAACGACTCTCATTAATTTTAAAAATCTGCTGACTTTTTGGAATGATTACAGCAAATGACTTATGAAATGAAAAATTCTTTCCCAACTCAGTGAGCTTTTCAATCAATGCTCTTCATGATGTGCTGTTTGCTAGCTGTCTCAATTCAGCAAGCCAAAAAATATTTAGCAATATAAATGTACATTTTAATAGCTTGCTTCTGATCTCTCTTTTGATATCTGGCTTTCATGATCTCTCTCCATCCATCCACAATCTCTGGTGCCATCAGCTGAAAAGTCAGCTTCTCTCAAGGGTTCACCCGAAGGCGTTTGAGTTCTGAGCTCCCCCCTGGCCCCCACCTCAGAGCTGCTCCACGGCCCCATCAGCCTCACCAATTTTTTTCTCTTTTTTTTTTTTTTCTTCTCTCTCATGAAAAATATAATAACCGTTTCTTCCTGTGCATATTCCATGCCCTGAGGAGAAGATTAAATTAAATTAAAACTTAAAAGAGGATTTGCCCATGGCTTAGATTTCTAGTTAAACTGCCTGAGCTACAAATAAGTTTTGTGCAGGTTATTGTTCTTTGGAAAAAGCACCGTTACTGTAAGTGTTTGTAACAGACAGACTAATCACTGCTGAGGGAGAGAGAACTTTTATATTGACTGGCTTTTACACCCCTTGCTGACTAACTTTTCCACCTTTTTCCCTCTGTTTAACTTATTCTCTTATCAATGGCCAAACCACTAAGATCTGGGAAGCCAGCAGATACTGTCACTCTGGGGAAGGGGGACATTTTGCAGGAATATTCAGCTGTTTGAGATGTGTGCTCTATACAATTCACAGGAATCATCAGTGTCAGGGAACTAGGTTTCCGAAGTGTTTTATTTATTTTTCCTCAGTGTTTTATTTACAGTGGCTATGGAGAGGTGTTTGTCCCTCAGCCAAACGATACAGGTGCTTAAAATACTCTGACATAACCCCCAGCACCATCTCCCAGCACCACAACTGCTGGTGCTGAGGAGCAGCAGAGAAGAGCAAAGGACCCCGCAGATGCTTTGAACAGGCCCTGCAAGAGCTCTGTAACAAAGCTGGCTGCTTCAGCAGGAATCTCTCTGCCCCTGGATGGCACAGCCCTCATCCTGGCAGGAAGGGGAGACAGAACTACAGCACCTGCCAGTGTCGACAGCCCTGGTGCTGTTTGCTGAGAGAACACACAGGTATTTCAGGTACAAAGGGATATTGGTTAGTTATAGCTTTAATTTTCTCTGGGATTCCGTATTTCTTTTTCAGTATGTATGATAATTTTTCAGTTTGTACGATAAGCTATGATCCCCCAGGGCTTAGTATTGGGAACAGTCCTGTTTAATATCTTTATTAATGATCTGGATGAGGGAATTGAGAGTATACATTCAGTAAGCTCGTGGACAACACTAAGTTGGGCGGGAATGTTAATGTGCTGGAGGATGGGAAGGCTCTGCAGAGGGATCTGGACAGGCTGAATTGATGGGCCAAGGTCAGCGGTATGAGGTTCAACAAAGCCAAGTGCTGGGTCCTGAACTTGGGTCGCAACAATCCCAGGAAGTGCTGCAGACTGGGGGGGGGAGGAGTGGCTGGAAAGCTGCCCAGTGGAAAAGGACCTGGGCACGCTGTTTGACAGTGACTGAACACGAGCCAGTGTGTGCCCACGTGGCCAAGAAGGCCAGTGGCATCCTGGCTTGTGTCAGAAATATTTTGGCCAGCAGGACCAGGGCAGTGATTGTCCCACTGTACCTTGGCACTGGTGAGGTCACACCTCGAGTACTGTGTCCGGTTCTGGGCCCCTCAAGACAAGAAAGACCTTGAGGTGCTGGAGTGTGTCCAGAGAAGGGCAGTGGAGCCGGGGAAGGGTCTAAAGAGTAAAATTTACGAGGAACAGCTGAAGGAGCTGGAGGTGTGTAGACTGGAGAAAAGGAGGCTCAGGGGAGACCTTATTGCTCTCTACAACTCCCTTAAAGCAGGCTGTAGCAAGGTGGGAGATCAATCTCTTCTCCCTAGTGACAGGACAAGAGGATGTAGCCTCCAGCTGTGCCAGGGGAGATTCAGATTGAACATCTGGAAGAATTTCTCCACAGAAAGGCTTGTCAAGCATTGGAAGGGACTGCCCAGGGGGGTGGTGGAGTCACCATCCCTGAAGGTGTTCAACAAACTACTGGCCTTGGCACTCAGTGCTCTGGTCTAGTTGACAAGGTGAAGATCAATCAAAATGATTCTGTGATTCTGTATGTACAGTTGGAGAAAGGCACAGTGGAGGATTATAAAAAAAGGTATTGGGACAAGTTATTATTGTGTAACACGCAGAACAGTTTCTGATGCTGGGTGTGTCTGAGCATTTAGCACTTGAGTGCTGTGTATGCAGACTTTTGTTAGTCTCCTTGGCTCTGAATAGTGTTTGAAGACCACAACTGCCCTTGTCTCATAAGCTTCAAAGATATTTTTGCATTGATAAAATATGAAAGCACATAAAGTTAGGCCACTGAGTAATTCACAGCTAATGAATAATAGAAGTGTGTAGCACTTTTTGTCTAAGTGAATAAAACTGACCTGAAATGATTATTTGCAACGACTTACATCCTAGGCCATAATAAAAGAACAGGTTTCACTCTAATAAATATGAACTAAGAAAATCTGCAGCAAGAGGGATTTTCAAGAGACCTTTCCCCCCCAAAGTAAGCAAGCAAGATGATTTTTAAAACTTGTCCTATTGTTTCAGTTATTTAGTGTATGAATGACAAAATTTTGAGCAACAGCTACTCGATTGCATCCACCAGGAATAGACACATAGGAAGGAAAAAAGAGGCTTGAAAAATTCAGGAATAAAACAGCAGAGAAGTTTGTGCTGGCATAAAAGTGAAGCAGAATCCTCAAAGTCTGCACTTGTTTGTCAGTAAGAAGAGTCTGTTTGGAGGTATAGCTTGTGATAATATAATCCTTGAGAAACAGCAGGTTTCAGAGTCCTGAGCCATGGCACCATCAATTACCTGTCCTGCTCAGGTCCCGGGAGGTCTGGCATTTTCCCAGCTACAGCTCCTTTTAGGCAGCATCTCTGTGATGGAGCTGGGAAGCATCACTGCACTGCTTAAGAAAACTGCCATGTGGGGAAGTCCTTGTGCAACAAGCCCAGTCTAAAATTATGTTGAAGGCAGCATGTGAGGCAGCACAAAATGATCTCAATGAATTGGATTTTTGCTTTTTTCATGACAGCACTGGCTAGACATTTTATCAGCTAATCAAAAAATGGCATTCAATAGACTGAGCCAGTATCTGAGTATAAGCCTCACAGAATGTTTTGAGATTAATTGATTCAAACAACTGGTCTTTTTTTTCTTTTATCTTGTGTGTGAGCATACACAACAACAAATACTAGATCCCCAGACTTGAACTGCAAATTTAACCTTGTTGAAAAACATGAAACTTGACTCTGCTTTCCTTTCCCATGTTTCACAGAGGTGTTCTCTTAAATAGAACACAAAATAAGAAAGAAGGATACCGGCTGTGGCCTGAAATGGTGTCCTCACATTTTAAAAGAGTTTTGAAGGATATCATGTGCCCGGAAAACAGAAGTAAATCTGTCCCTTGACTTTAGATGACTGATCCCTTTCTGAGCAAACTGTCAGTCTATGCCAGTGATACACAGCCAGACATTGGGTGCCTTCTACCAAGGATTTCTAAGCTTTTCACTCTTTTAGGCACAAGTGAATTACGGCAGCAAGAAGGTTAAACAAAGCCTTTTTGAGTTTTCCTCCAGCAATACCATGTAGTGATAGTGCTCTTTTGAAGTAATATTTATTTGCATTAGTTCTTGTCAGAAGTCCCCACTTGGTGGGTTTTTTAGGTCTGGTGCTAACATTTTTTTTTGTACCTTTCCATTCTCTTTCATGATCCCTGAACTTCATGTTTCAGTCCTACCAGCCTTGCATTATGCTTACACATGTATTATAGTAAACACATGCACTGTTTTCTCCAAAGTCTTCCAGATTCTTGCAGTCTCAGGAGAGGAACATGAAGATGGCCTCAGGAAAGGAATCATAAATAGGTGCATATTTGCTCTTGTGACTGTATACTTTAATCTAATTGAGCATTCATGGAAAAAAAATCTGCTTTATTACTTACCATAAATCCAAGATAATTCTATTTAATGTTCCTTTAACTGACAAAAAAGGATAAACATAGCTAACTATAAACATGACATAAATAAAATCTGGCATTCCTCCCATTCCCCACCCACCGTCCCAGTTGGCTATTTTATCATATCACTCAATATAAAATTTAACAGTATGGTATATAAATGATCTTTTTTCTATTCTTCTGCATAATAATTGGATGGCTTCCAGTAATAAAGAATAGTAAAGCTACAATTTATTCCAAATCATAAACATCTTTGTTTTATATGTGCTTCTTTGTTTTTATTGTGGAGAAAACAATACAGCAGCCAACAGAGAGCTACATCAGCAGAAAGCAATATTTGTTTGAAAAGAAAAAGAGCCACTGGAATTCAGTCTGAATTTAGCTGACTTGGTGTCTTACTTCTTGGCTCAGGGAAGTAGAGGAGCTGCTAAAACGGTGACACAAAATTGATGTTAATAAATTAGTACACTCATAAAAGGAGACTCCCAATTTTAGCACTAAGAGCACACCATTATACGGGGCATAATGTATTTTAAAAGGCACACTGATAAGTGGCTGTATTCAAATCCATTCCTGTGCCCTTTTGTGTTCTTATCTACCCTGGTCCAGCAGACAATCCAGCTTTTCACTAACCTTTGGCACTCCCCCATCAGCAATAACCCCTGCTCTCCTTTATATCCCCACAGCTCCTGCAGTGAGCATCACCTGTGGTATGTGCCATTTGCAGCTGCAGCAGCAGCAGAATGGACCTGCTCTGGTGCCTGCTGGTGGAGGAAGCTCCATTGCTCAGGGCCCATGGGAACCTGTCTGTGTGCCCCAAAGCAATGCCTGGGAAATGGCTAAATACCTATCATCTCCAGTGAGCTGAGCCTTAGCCTATAATCCTGGTAATTGCTGCTTACTGAATGGGAATAACAAAATAGGGTCTTGAACTGATTGTAGGGCATTTGGCCTGCTTCTAGCAAAACTGTAAGATTGCTTGCATTGGAGATAAATTCTTTTTGTTTGAATCAAATAAGTTACAGAGGCAGAATCTCAGTTTTTAAATAAAAGATTTCCTTTAGATATTAATTTAAGGTGGGGTTTTTTGTAACCATATGTGCATTTAAATTCCTCTTGTACATTTTTAAATGTATTTATACTGAAATTAGAGAACTTTTTTCTTTGGGAATCTATATATATTTATAATTAATATGAATATATACATTCATATGTACGTAAACAACTTTGAATTGTAGCAGCTCTGTAAGGGATTAAGTAGGCTTATAACTGTTTAACAATAATAGCTGCGACAGTTAATAATGAATAACACTTTGAAAAGGATGGGTTTAGCAGAGCTATAGAATAGAAATAATTACAGAATAGAAATACTTGCAGAAATGTCATTCCAGTTGTCTGAACTGAGTGCTTTTCAGTCCTCCTTTTCTTTTTTTGTTTTGTGGTTGTTGTTTGGGTTTTGTTTGTGGGTTTTGGGGTTTTTTTCCTAAGGTAAATCTGGCCAAGAAATTTAATAAATATTTTTTCTTAAAGCAAAGGTCAGTTTAAGATCTAGACAGTTATATTCAGTTGTAAACTTAGAGAGATGGAGTCAGGGTTTCAACATGACAGCACACATTCTTCTGAAAGTAGAGAAGCCTACTTAAATGAAAGCTTTTTGCTACTGGATTGATATGTTGAAAGAAGTCAAATTCAAGTCAAGAAATGTCCCAGACTAAAGACAATTTTCCTAGTAGTAAAAGTACAAGAAGATTACCAGGGCTGTAGAACAAAAATATTATCTCATAACAC
This sequence comes from Pseudopipra pipra, assembly GCF_036250125.1. Taxonomy (NCBI): domain Eukaryota; kingdom Metazoa; phylum Chordata; class Aves; order Passeriformes; family Pipridae; genus Pseudopipra; species Pseudopipra pipra. Next base: position 2,021,619 of record NC_087550.1, read on the forward strand.
AATTTACAATAAAGCAGGTAATATTATTTTCTCTTTCAGAAAATCACTGAGACAGACAGCAAAGAAATTATGTATTTTGAACTGTCAGATATGCTTACCATATTTTAGCATTCTCATTTATGTATGTCTGACATCTGATTTTACTCTGGACTTCTCCAAAGAAGTATATGTATAGTTGCAAAATATCACCTTTTAAAAACAAAACAAATATTCAGTCGTGGTGAATCAGGAGATAAAACACAGGCAGAAGATTCTGATTCTTAAAATTGAGTGACTGACTGGAAATAGTCTATAAATTCTAATCCTGCTCTGCATGTTCTTTATTTTTATTGAAGAAAAGGAACAAGCTGTCACATTAGAAGTATCACATTAACTACTACCTATTGATTGCTTGTATATTTGTTTTTTTAGTTCACAGTAAGATACGAATATTGAGGAAAAAATATACCAGAAGGACTTCTGCGAACACGATAATCTAAAATCTTTTATGATCTAAAGGAACTTCCTACCTACAATTCAGAGTCCTGGGCATTATTCATCAGAGAACATAAACAACAATATCAGGATTAATATGGCAAGAGTTTGTTTCCCCCATACTGGTGCAAAAAAATTCTGCCTAGCAGGGAAAAACAGACCTCTTTTAGCTAATGTGCTTATCTGCAAAGCAATTTATATTGCTTCAGACTTTGCCCCTGGCTGGTGCATACAGGAGTTGGGGCTCCTAATTATTTTACAGACATTATAAAAAAATAAAAAAAGGCCTCCAGTTACGTCATTTTGTTTTCTCATCTTTTCAAACCATCTGAATAGTTTTTGAAAAGGTGTAACAGGGATATAGAAAACACTTATCAAGTGCAGCTGTATTGTACTGCAAGGCCAGCAGCACTGCCCTAGTGCAGGGAGATACCCATGTACCATGTGAATATCAGAAAAATCTCCTGAAACGTGGGGAAAATAAGGGTTGTCTAGGAAAAAAAAGGTAACAACAAAGGAAATAGGTAGAGACAGATCAAGAGTCTAGTCCCATTTTGAGCTACTCTGGCTGTCCTACAGTCAGTGATGCCTCTTAGCTTAGCTAAGTTTTTTGACCAAAATGGGTAGAATGCTCTGAATTTAGCTGGTCACAGGAATCAACCAAGATCACAATCCTTCACTTCCAGGTGGGATCAGAAGCAGTCACATGTGGACAAATGCAGCCTCAGAGGAACCATGACAGGGTGAGTGTTGAAGTGAGATTCAGGGCCCATTGATTTCCATTGCTTTCCTTTTCTTTGTAAAAACGCAAGGTTACAGTTTTTGGGTTCACTCCTCTGTCCTTCAGAAGTTAGAGCTGTTCACACATACCACATGTGCAGTCACAGTGGGTCACCAAATGCTGCCTGCAGCACAGGAGCAGCAGGGCTGGGTGAAGCAGGATGCCCACGGAGCTCCCTGGAGGAGGAGGAAACACTGAGGTGGGTGTGAGGAGTTTGATAAATGGGGCAGGAGGCAGATTCGTGAGCTGCTACGGGAGTTTTCTTCTCTCACTGGTTAACTGTACAGAAATCCCTTCCTTTCACAAAGATCTGCTTCCTTGGACTTTAGTGATTCATTAGGAGCTTCCTCATGCATGGGATTTCTTCTGTGGGAGAAGAGCACGAGAGTAGAAGAAAGAAGAAAGTGTTGTGTAAGCTGGGGTTGTGCAAAACTTGCAGGGTTCCGGTGCTGTTGTTACTTTAATTATTCAAATAAACAAGAGACATAAATTATCTTGACAGTGCCTGCTGGCCACCTGCCTAGCCAAATGTTGGATAAAATATGTATGATATTCAAGGAAGAAATATGGTTGAAAATGGCATTATACTCTTCTAGTAAGCTCTAGCTGCTATTGGTGTTTAATTAGTGACTGTAAAGAGATTTCTTACTAAATTATTGTGTGGGATTTTTAAATGCTGACTATACTAGCCTAAGGATAATTAAGGGACTATGCTGAATATAATCTTGCCTTTAGTAAAGGCAGTGGGAATATTTCTTCTCTTCCCTTACTTGTTATTGTGTTGAAAGAAGCAAAATAAAAGAAAATGTTCTTATGTTTAATAAGTTCAATGAGGTTTTACTGGAAGTACTTCTATCCTTAATAAATAACATAATTATTGAAAAAAAACCCCATTCAGTCAAAACCTAGCACTATATTAAGCTAATAATTTTGGTGTTGTTACATATTTATTTCTTTTCACCACTTCACTGTATATGTTGGCTCAAGATAATGAGTGGCTTTGTTAATTCTAAGAAGCCTCCATCCCCTGGTCTCTTGAACTCTTCTTTCTTGCTTAGATCAGCCTTTTAGTCTCATTGGTATCTCTCGTCCAGTATGCTTCCACAGACCAGGGAATAGGTTCCTTCTCAAAGTGCTGCCTCCTACTATCTTATCCCCACTCAGCTCACAAAGCTGCCTGATCATGCTGGAAAAATGGAGGATTTCTGTGGTACAGCTGAAACAGCAGTGACATACAGTAAAACAACAGCATGACCTTCAGCTGCAATAGGGCTCTGTTGAGCTGAATAGTCTGACACACGGTGACATTTTTTTGCCAAACAAGTAGTGGCATGTCTTTTGAAAAGGGGGGAATCCTGTATTTTTAGGATGGATATCAATAAAGGACTTTGTCTGCCTGTCTTATCAATGTTGGAATGAGAAGAAAAGTGAGGCCAGGGTGGAGTAGAGGAGAGAATCTATAATGAAAAACTGCTTTAGAGACTTAAATTATTTCCATATTCATTAAATAGCAAAGATTTCTAGAGTTAACTATGAGCATATATTTGCTTATTAGAGATGCATGGGAGGAAAAATAAGCTGAGGTGATGTTAGAATAAGCTGTACAGAAGTAAATAGCTTTTGAACCTTTCTTTTTAAATATTAAAATTCCTCTCAGTTGTATTTGAAATGTTTAATGAGAGAGAAAAAAAAATGTACTCTATTCCAGTCTTTTCCCCAGCTGGGCTACAAATTTGCTTACAACCTTATTGTTATCATGAAGTTAATAATCACAGTGACAGCAGAGAGCAGTTGGAGTGTGTGAGACTTTCGTTTCTGCTGGATTCAGAATCCCACTAATGACTTCGATCAGCTCTTTCCTTCCTCCCTCTTCTTCTGGAGTCATGTCAGATCACGCCACCTCTCAGAGCGCATTAAGCCTAATGTGGGATTTGAGAGCATGTAGAGTGCTGCCCAGTGTCAAAGCTCTTTGGAAGAGGAGCTCTTTGAATTAAAATCTCACATTAACTGTTTGGTGGAATTAAAATAAAACCTAGAGAGTGGGAGCCTGACCAATTTCTCCCCGAGGGCTTTACCGGCTTGGTGTCTGCACGCAGCCGTCAGATGCGGCAGGTGCCTGACAGCAAGGTGAGCAGGAGTGAGCAGCAGTCAGGACTTCTGACTCTGAGGACACATCAGAGAAATCTCTGACCACACTTGGTTCCATGGCACGTGATCACAACTATTTCATGAAAACCCGTAAACAAGCTGAAAAATAAAAGAAAGGCGAGCTGGAGCCAAGTTGACCTCCTTCAATCACCTAGTAAAGTATACAGGACTTGTATTCAAAAAGTTTCAGTAATCCCTACAGCTGCTAACCCTTTCATATCACAAGTAAAGTGAGATTTTTTTGGCAGTGCAGATCTGCAGTTTTTCTTGTATGAAATGGAAATACTGCATATTGAAATAAAAAAAACAACCAAGCGACCAAGGAAAACAACCTGAGGCATTCAGGAACATAGCAGGTATTTTTCCTCAGTTAGGGGAAATGTTATATAGCATTCAAGTGAATGTATTCTTTGTCTCACTCAGAAGCCAGCTCAGCTGATAACACATTAAAATCAAAACCTTTTTCCAGGAATATGACATAGTAAATACATTAGTTACGAGCAGACTAAAGGTACTTTCAAACGAGGCCTGCCCTCTGACAGGGTCAGATTATGAGTGCTTTGGGAAAGATCTTAAGAAACAGAAAACATGGGGTAAAATTTCTCCAACATGGTCTCAAAATCCTGTAATCTGTCGTTTTTCTGCAAGTAAACTGTAGTTTGTGATTTGATGAACCAGAAGTTTCAGTTACCCCACTGTCTTTCACAGATATTCATGGACCTTTCTTTCATTTCATCTCATTTCTCATTGTTTATATACTAAGCAGATTTTAAAAATGCTACTGCAATGAGCTCCATCATTTACTTATAGCATAGTACTTTCTTTCACTAACTGCCCTCTTAATCTCCTGTTACGTACAGTGGTTGTTTTCTTCTTTCCTTTCTCCATGCCATTCATGATTCTGTACCTGTTATTTGATTATATTTTTATTGTATTGTATTTATTTAGTTTATATTTTCTTATGTAATGCACGTTCTTTCATTTATCTCATTTCTAAACTGTAGAGCTATAGTTGATTTTGATTCTCCCCTAGAAAAGACAGCATGACAGTCCTTCTGCCTCTTCCCTGCACCTTGTCTCATACTAAAATGTGAACTTTGGAAGGTGCACGTGGTTTGCACATGGCAGTCAGAACACAAATAGTCTGTCCTGGAAGATATGTAGTTTTACAGGGAATCAAATCCATTGCAAATGGATTATGACAGATAGATTATGGCAAATAGATGATGCAGGAGGGGATGAGGCATCAGCTGAAGGCGAATCCTTAGATTTGTTGTTATGAATGCCTGATTTTACAAAATTACTTAGTAATAATTTTCTAACATATGGTGTCATACTTACCAGAGGGGGTACTGACTTTTATGAAGATGTGCTGATTCACTGGAAGGGGAATGTAATAAAAGGCTTAACCATCAGATTTTAAAAGCACTATTTCAGATCAATTCAACAAAAGCAAATATTCTGATTTGGGTACTAGAAAAAAAGAAAAAAGATCAGTAGGTTCCAGCTGGAAGACAGATTTCAATTTTACAGAAATGTAATTTTCCTGACATTAATGTTGAATATGAACATTTATCTTGAATACATACAAAAGGGAAATAAACTTGTCAAATCCAGTATTCAGAAGTCAGGAAACAAAAAAATTTAAGATTGGTCCTTCTTCTCTGTATTTAGTATTATACTAATCTGTAATTACATGAACATTTAGAGTATGTCCATCAGAACCTTTCTTTATTCAGTGTACAGAATTAACAGCACTACCTTCCCAATTCAATATTTTGTTTCATCTCCCATGGTCAATACAAAGCCATAGGCTTTCCTTAACTGCAGTACATTAAAACTCTTCTCCAAAGCAAAAATTGTTAATTCCTGATGGGCTTTTGTCTCATATCACTGTTCTAATATTTTAGTGTTTTAGAGACAATAATAAATGTATCTTGCCTGAGCAGTGACTAAGGGATGTTGGGAGCTGGCTCAGAGAGATGAAGGTTTAAAGTGTACACTCACTTTGGGGTTCAGCTTTAGAGGCATGTGCAGGCAGAGTATGCATGCCCTCTCCACCTTGAATACGAAACTCCCTTTGTCTGCCCTACAGAGGGTTTCCAGAAAGGTTGTTGATGCATTTCCAGAACAGGTGTTGTCCTCTGACAGCTTCGGCTCTTGCTCTTGCAAGACTCGACTTTTCCAGATATTTTAGTTAATTGGAGTCACATTTGCATTTACAAAAGTCATCTATTTGTGTAAATTGACATTGAATTGCAGAAGAAAAACAAAAGAGAAATCCAGTAACCAGTGGAGCCCTTTCCAGATTTCCTAAAACTGCTCTAAAATTTGCAGACATTGCTGCTGTTCAAAGAATGTTTGCTGAGTTTTTCAGGTAGATGAAATACTATCCATTTATTTCATTGGCCTTGCATAGAAATGATAGAGATGTTTTCTATAAGAATTCAACTAGAATGGAAAAAACCTCTCAATTTCATTGTTTAAAGTTCAGCAAAATTATACAATAGGTTTTACAATGGAAAGTGAGAGAAAACTTGAATAGTAGGCATTAGAAAGTGCCCTTGAACTTTTGCGATGTGTATTATGTAAATTTATTTGTTTGTGGTTATATTTCTTTACTTTTGTTCTGTCTGAATCATCTAAATTACAGGCTGTAATTAATTCATTATTACTGCATTATCTGCTGAAAACATACATAAATAATGAATATATTTTGGATGTGTCTTGTTTGTTTTAATCGTTTCACCTCAGCATTCAGAATTTCCTCAGGCCATCTCTTGTGCTTTTGCTTCTTGTGGAAAAGAGTGTAATATTTAATAGTAATATTCCTTTTTTTTTTACTGCAGTTGTTGCTGAGTTTTATGGTAGGAACTACGTAGTTTTAGCAGAGCAATTGTTGATTTACTGGATTTGAGTTTGAACACTGACTTGCATTAAAACATAAATGTTTTAGTTGATTGTTGTAGAATGATTTAGGCAATAGTAGTTTTCACAGGTAAACTTTAGAGTCATCTAACTTTCCCAGAGATTAACCATGAACTGACCCAACTCGCTTTCAAACAATTTAAATAGCTTACATCATCATAAATTAGGCTATGGCACATCTACTATAGTCTTTACTTCCGTAAAAGCTCCAAAACCCAATCAGAAAAGATCTTCAACAGTTGTTGGTCACCCCTGTTTATTTGGTTTCAACGAGCATGAGCACAATGGCTGCAAACCCAGCATGCTGTGTTTCACACACTCTAGTGTAGGGCTGTCTGGTTTTCTACCAGCAGAGAATTCCCCTGGCTTTTCTGCCCACCACATTGTCCTGCTGCTTTGTTCACTCTATTGTTTTTTTCCTGCAGAGTGATACATTGCTGTATCTTCTCTTGCTGCAGCTGAAGTAGAGCCATCCATCATCCCAATCACTGCAACTAAGGACCTTATGGACTGGGAGTAAATTATGTAGCGTTGGGGAGTGAGAGATGAAAAGAGCAAGAGGCTTTTTCTATTTGGGTTGTGGTTTGGGGGGGGGGTTCCCTCCCTGAACCTACTATTTTGCATTGCTGTTTCCTTTTACATAATAATTCTGCCTTGCTTAGGATCATGATAAGGTAAATGCAGCAGAAGTAGTTTCATTATTTTCAGAATGTAAATTTAATCAATACAAATGCAGTTAGCAGCTCCATAGCTGACTCGACTGTTGCTTGGGTCTGAATTTGAGTTTCATTTGTGTCTTTCCTTTCAACTTTAATGTAATGCAGATGCAGACTTCACTAAGATAAATGTACAGTAAACCATAAAATAGTGCTGTATAGGTGTTGAGTCCAATTTACTGTTATAAGCAAGCTCCTCTTCCCACTCAGATAAAATAAGATCCAAGAGAGGCGCCTGGCTCTAATTTTAAAAGACTACAAATTATTAAAACCTGAAACTTTGCCCTCAAACTAAGTCATATCTTGGCACTTGAAATTAATTCTTAAATCTAACTTATAAACACAACCAGAGCCCAAAATCTCAGCAGTGTATCCTATCCAACAAGAACCACTTAAAAAAAGGAGATGATTAGGCCCAATTTTCACTTCTCAGTATTGCCAAGTGTCTCTTCCTTCTGGAGCCTTATGATATCTCCGGTCTTTCACTTCAAACTTCTGGCCACCTGTGGAAGGGTATGGGAGGGCTACAGGGGCCCATTTCCCTCAGGTTGACCCCAGGCACCTTCATGAGCAAATCAAGTACTCAAGTGTATTCCTGTCTCCTACCAAACTCATAACCTGACTTAATTCTTCCGGCTGAGATGAGGGCTAAAGTTAACAACAGCACCTCGTGATGCCTTCCTCAGCTTCACATCCTCCTCTTCACCTTCATCATCTCTCTGACAGTAGAAGTAAAAAGTACTTCTTAACCTTCAAAATTTTTCTAGGCCTTAAAGGCATTTTTCCAATTTGATTTAAGCTTCCAGCTTATACCAATTAAGTTGCTTATAAGGAGCTAAGCTACAAAGAGCACTGAAAGATTTGGGCATTAAGGTACAGATTTTTTACTTCTAGCAAGGCCACATTAGTTTTGATATCCCAGTTATGCTTCAGATTGGCTCTTGATGTTTAGTGGATGTCTGAAATGATGGAACAAAGGAATAATGAAACTGCAGTTTAATGACAGAAGGACCTTGTTTTTCACAGCCTTGTCATGGAAATTGTGTGTAAAGCTAAATTTGAGCAAGCTTTGTTGGTATAGTTAATGAAACAATCAAAGATGCTCCTATAATCTCTTTGATAATTAACTGACAAGTTATAATGCCACCATTGAATCAGAGAACAATGAAATATCCTTTCTAGTCTTTAAAAAAAAATTAATTTGCTCTGCATTTGGTAAACATAGTCAGAATATCAATTTCAAAATATGCTGAGAGAATTGTTTTGTAAGTCCATCTGCTTTCAACTAACCTTTCAGGAGAGACACTACAAGGCGTCACCCTGCTATCAGAAGTCATTTAATCTTAGATCTATCTGGCAAAGACTTGACCAAAGATCACCTTCTTTGTCCCTTAAAGTCTGTTTGCTTGTGGGATGAAGCTGAGGACTGGTGGGCTATGAGGCCATCACACCTCCATACTGAAGCTTCAGCATAACGTGCAAAAAGTCATCTGTGCATCTTGTTGCACACTAAGTGCTGGCATATTTACCTAAAAATTTACTTTCTTCTTTGTGGAAGGAAGTACTGTCCTCTGGGGCTCTGTACAGCTTATCAAATCAACAGTACCATGAAATTTGCATTAATTTCCTTTTTGCTAGAGTATGAGTAAAAATTATGTGTACAACGTAGGGGTTTTTTTAATTCCACTATAAGACTAGGATCTTTAAGTGGATAAAACTCTTTTTGACAGCTGTGGTATGTTATTCCTTTACTGAAATTCACTGTGGTTGTCAGACCATAATGAGACATATTTAGTCCAGACAAGGAATACTATAGATATACTCAGACCCACAGAATTAGACCTAGTATCACTGATACTTATAGGTCCGAGGCCGTGTACGAGGACAGAGTATTGCCCTGTTCAATAAAACCAAATACACCTAATTTTGTGATGAATATTATGTCTGATGCTGATTAATGAAAGAAAACTCAGTAAAGTGAGATAGGAGAGGTACCATTTGTGTAAGTGCTAGGCTAGATGCAGTGTGATGCCTACCCTCAGAGAGATGGCAGGTATGTGTGGGATTATAATGTAAAATGATGGAGAATTTCACACAGTGGCTATCAGTGTGTGTTTATTATACATCTGCATGTGGAAGACCAAACTATATGCCATCAATTAATTTATATCATATGATTTTGAGCCAAAAATATTTACTCTAAACCGAATTATTTAGAGCTTATTTTTGATAACCTGAATGCATGCGTATAAGTTCCAGACAGAAGTCCCTGAAGTCATTTCACACACCCCACTGAACAGCCATCAGACTGTTTTACTGATATTCTGGACTGGTTTTGGGTAGTGTAAGCTGCCATGAAACACAGTTCACATCATTCACTGGATTCACTAGTTGTCATATTTCTCTTTCAGTTGTCAAAGGTAGATATTTCCATTTCCTCACCCGGTTCCTTCATGTCAGAAATGAAATTTGTTGTTTTACAGAGATTACTGGCTCTTTATTTCCTTTCTTTACTTAATAAGGGTGGTTTGGGCTTTTTTCTTTCCTGACAATGTTTGTTTTGAATATTCATTTCTTTGCAGTATCTTGCAAATATACTTTGTACTAAAACAGAATAATTACATCTATTTCTGTTCCAGCTCTGCTGTTCTTAGACTCATTCTGTTGCTAAGATGACCTGGCATATTCTTAGCTAAGTAAGGCATGTTATTAGCAATTCTAATGTGCTTCATTTGAAACCCATATGCAGAAGGGAAAAGTTTTTAAAATATATGGAAGAGTAAAATACTGATCCCTATAGGATAATCACTTTCAAAACAGAGGGAACACCATCATAGTCAGTCTTTTTATTCTGGAAATCACTTTACTTGGGAGAACAAAAGGATTGGAAGAAACAAGAGTTATATTTTGCTTTACTTCTTTGGTTTCACACTGATTTCTGGTCATTGTTACCTCAATATCCCAGTTCCATAATCAGTACTCAGTTAGTATTCTTTCTGGATTGGATTTATGTCCTCTATATTCTTATGTACTTTATTGTAAATTATCCTTTGATGCTTATTTTCCCCTTATGTGCCAGCTCTGGGAGACAGGTTATTGTATGAAACAAACTTTTTTTTCTTCTTCCTTTATCTTTTCTTTATTTTATTCTTTTTTAAGCAATTTTACAGCTCTCCCGGGCTGTTAAAAAAAACTTTACAATGTAAAGTTTCATTCTCCCAGGACTCAACATTTTCAGGTTTTAAGACCCAAACCATAATCTGGGGAGCTATGAGTATCTTAAAATTTTTAAAACTTGAAATCTCTACTGCATTTCTCTTTTGCCCATGAATGGCTGAACTGCAGAAGCTGTCACCTTCATCATCAGTACCAAAAGTAAAGGGGTTATTATGCCACTTCTGATTACAGGTGTGGCCATAAGCACAGAGGGGACTGGGGAACCTGAGGTACCCTTTTGAGTGAATTTTTGTTATCTCAGCTGGAAGCTCCTGCAAGTATTCAGGAAAACAATTTTTTATATATACATCTAAAAAGAGATTTTTATGGTGTGAGTAACTATACTGTCTTCACATTTCCTGTCTGAAATTTGGGCCAATGAGATGCCAGGTAAAGGGACAATCTTGCCAATGTGTGGAAAAAGGAAAAAAGAGGAACATTTTATATGTATGTAAAATATTCTACTTTTCTATTTTAGATCTGCCACTGATTCAGATTTTCACATTTTGCTTACACGAAGCTCTTATAAGGCTCCTTTGTGACAGAAGTGTTTAGGTATTGACTAAAATTTCTTGTTTGCATTCTTTTTCTGAAAAAAAAGGGGCTATAAAAATCAACATTTTAAGCCATACAAAGAAGGAAATCACTCCCTGATAATGCTTGGCTAGAAGAAGTGAGGGAATAGAACTGTTTTTATGAGGAACTGTTTAGGTAGATGAACATATTGTGCTTCTCTGCTGTATTTAATGTCTAGACAGGGAGAATATAAAAGTAGAAATTTTGTATGCCTTTTTTTTTCCTCCCCAAACATACAGGTGTGTTTAGAGCAGGCAAATCTTTCTTTTGATCTCTGCTACTTACAGAGATCCCACTGATATAGCTCCTGCTGCCTCATAGTCTTTAATACTTCCATCTTCAGATGGTTCCATCTCACTTCTCCTTCCCCTGGGAAGGATGGCACTTATTCCCCCATTTTAAATGTGGACACCTAAGGTTAGATTTTAACATCCTTGGTTCCCAAGAACAAAAAAAGAACAACCTGGAGGGAAGAATACCAGGTTAGATTATTTTAGCTTAAATATAAAGAGAGCAAATGAACAACCTTGTACTGGGGACACATCTTTGGTTTACCTCTGTCCATTCAGCCTTCAATACAAGGAGCACAATTTCAGCGTTAGTTTAAAGCTCCTAAAAAGGGTGAACAGAAACTGATTTTTTTTCCATAAGTCAAAGATAGACACTGGGCTGCTGGACAAAATTATGGAGAAAGCTGATCTGGGATGAAGGAAGGGTTATGTAGGGAGGAGAAAGGCTCAGAGGCTGAGGCTGCTGCTGTTGCTGTTGTGGTATTAGGGAGGCAGTAATTCAGCTGCTTCAATGGTTTGTCTTCCTGCAAGCATGGATCCTCTATCCCTCAGCTGCTCCTACCCACCCAGCTCTGGGTGACAGGACAGTGCCCATTCCACTTCTCAAAAGTAGTTTTACTGGCCTGAGCATCTGCCTATTTTGCCTTTTGCACAGCTGGCTTGAGCAGTTCAGTAGGGAAACTGTTTTGTGGATGCATCAGGATCACATGGAACAATTCCCATATTCATATAGCATCTCTGGGGCAACTCCAGCCATTGTTTCGAGGCAACTTCATATTAGGAGATGTTTAATGTGTTTTAGCTCTTTCTAATGTAATTTGGCAGCTGGGCATAAGAACAACTCAGAGAGTGTGCCATCAGCCAATTCACTGCATGCCAGGATTTGGAAATCTTGGCTTTGCGGCACCTTTTGTTTCACACACCCACTGCACAGCTTTGGTGATCTCTGACTGACCTGGCTTCTCTCACCCTCTGGACAGTGCCACAGCTCCTACTTCTCAAGCTGAAGAGGCCAACAGGACTTGGATGAATCGACTGGTGCCCCTGGGACACTGCACTGCTACAGCTGAGCTCAGACCATGAGTTTTTTGGTTTACAACCCCATGCTCATTGTCCTCACAGGGAAAGTGTAAGTATTTGTGTTGGCTCGTGTAGTTACAGCATGTTGTGCAGTTTACAGATCGTAATTTCTGTTTGGGTTTGACCAGTATGATGTCCAGTTCTGTGTCTGGCTGTTAATTTCTCTACAATGGAAGATCTGAAGAGGGCTCAAGAGCCAGGTGAGCAGCTGGGATGGATCAGCATTGATGTGTTTACATCAATGAGATGTTACTGTTTTACTGCAGTTACAACATAACTCTTTATGAAAATGTTTGCTATTGGTAGTACCCATGTTGGTGATCACAGGATAACTGCGTTATTACTCACAAAGTGTCTTGCTTGCACTTGTTACAGCCTGTCCACTTCCCACACCCTGCTCCTGCTGTTTGGCTCTTGTTATTTATACAGCCCAGGAATGTTTTTCAACAAAATCATCTTTCCCAAACAGTCATCTAGGCTTGCCTGAATTTTATGACTTGGAAATGTTGAATAAAATTCTTACTTGCAATGCTGCCTGGACCTCTACTAACCCTCCAGGGCATTGTGGATGACAAGTGAGAGCTTTTAAGATGAACTTTTTCTAAAGAAGTAGGTGTGTAATCCTCCTAAGAAAAACCTTACGAATCCAAAATAGTAATGTCTTTCCTTAAACTGTTTGATCTATAAGATTTTCTGGGTTCTTGTTCTCTGCAGGAAAGGTTTTGCCTCACATGTATTTACACTTTCATTTTTTTGCTCGTGTTTTCTTGCATTTTTTACTGGCTTTGAAATGTGTGAAGATAACTAACTGCTTGGAGGTCTAACTACATACTCAAGGACTAAAGTACATGTTATTTGAAAGTTTACTTGAGAGAAAGGTGTTTTTTTTCTCTGTGACTTAATGAATTCTTCCAAGTAGAAAAGCAGGCAGGGCAGGAAGGCCTTTTCACTGATTGAACAGGCTGTTTAATAATTTCAGCCCAAGAATGCATGAGGTGAAAATGCCTCACTGTTTTGACTGCTCTGTCTGCTATTTTATGCCCAAAATATGTTATCCTAAGTAATTTTTTTTCCTGAAAACTGTGAATAGGCTAATCTGTAACACCCTGTGCTGTGAAGGGCAGGTGCAGTGGGATGAACTTACAACTAACAGAAACTTCCAGTTCCAGGAAGATAGTGCAGATCATCTCAACCTGGCCTGCTTTGCTGTGCCTGGGATATTTCTGTGGGGGTCTCTGCCTGCCTTCATGTGAGGCAGAGTCTCTCCAGAAGAAGCAGCAGGATGCTGATGTTCCAAACAAAGCGGTGGTGGCACGGCATGGTGCTGCACAAAGGGCACCCACCTGGGAGTGAAGAGCACTATGCTAATTTGTGACTGCTGGTGAATTATACACCCCCCAGTTGCTCCATATTAGTTAGCACTGCTCAGCTTTTCTTCTGAATGAGGCTAGGAAACAACCCACTCTTTATTCCCCCCACTTCTGCTTCCCCCAGATAAAATGTTTCTTTTCAAGCGTTCAGGAGTCCTCATGTTTTGCAGCAATAAATTCCCTACTATACCCAATTTTCCCACCTTGTGTACACGTAGCAGAGACGTGCTGGAGTTCAGCTGGTAAAAATCTGTTAGGATTGCTTTCCCACTGCACATCCTTGAGACTCTCACAGCTCGTACCTTTTCCAGGCAGAAACAAACGCACACAAAAAAGTGTGATCTGTTCAGAACGTGTCAGAACTTCTGCACAAGCTATACAGGTGACAAAAGCGTGTGTAGCAAGGCAGATGCATCTTGGATGTACTGGATTTACTGAGCGTACACAAATTGTCTCCACAGTGCACACAGAAACTAGATGATCTGTCACACATGAGTCATTGTCACTACACGTGCGCTGCAGCGTTGAGATCTGGCTGGCTGTCAGCTCCCTCTGAGCTCCTGCTCCTGAGAACCACTGGTCGAAATAGATGGATGGAAAGTGCTGCCAGGAGAGCAGAGGCTCAGAGCGTGGGCTCAGAGGATTCCCAAAGCCATAGTAGGGACTAACAAAAATTCTCAGCTTCCTGAATTCTGATTAGATGTCTCACTCATCGGATTATCTCATGAAGATACGTAATTTCACAGTCTTTTGTTGCGTGTTCTAAAATATTCAGTTCAGAAGTAAATTATTTTTTACTGGGGAAAATACCACATACTAGAGTTGTCATAAGAGAAATCAAGAGTCAGCAGCTCCCGTGATCTGCGTGATAGGGGGTGATTAACTGGAACAGATGCCTTCACAAATCCTGCAAGGAACTATTATCATGCTGAGCAAGAAGGGGAAGAGCTGTGAGCCAGGTATGCTGCTGCCAGAAAAGTTAATAAGGAATGACCAAAAATTGCTATTTATGATATTCCCATTCTGCAATTCTTCTGCCCATTCTGCAATTCTTCTGCCTACAGATGCAGACACTGTAAGGACCCTGCCACTATAGGATCTAGTCAGCTAAATTCTTCTCTGCATCTTGTGTATGCTCCACAACCCTATGGTGACACTGTGATGACTCTATAAGTCTCTGTGTCTGTTTTGGGACCTCTGCTCCTTCCTGTTCAGGCACTTAAAGCTGAGGGATTCTGTTTTGGGTAAACTGTTGTTTCATTAGTATCCTCCATAGTGCTGTTTCAAATGTATGTTTAGAATTGCTTGAAAGCAAAAGCAGAAGAGTCTCATCGGTTTAACACATTCTAATACTAAATTTATACTGTGGTTAAAACTCCATTCCTCCATGGAGACTGCAGGGAGGCCTGTACAATGAAAAGTCAGCTGTCCAGAGTTCACCAATTTTTCAGAAAGGAGATTATAAACTCTGCATGCCAATACAAACAAAAGAAATTGATATAGCAACCTCTGTTTGAATTACTTTTAAAACATAAGTGTTGAGGGGATAAGGTGTAGATGGAAATAGGCCCCTGCTTCAGAAATAGGCAACCCATCAGAATGCAGAATACTGAAAAGGTCATCCTGAAATGGCATAGGACTGTATTTCATAAAATATAGGCATTACATTTCTGGAACCTCATTTGTGTGACAAAAACTCTGACAAGAACAGAGGTTGGCACAAAATCAATATACTCGGGCAAGGATGTAATAAATAATAAAAATGAAGAATAGCATAAATTTTAACCAGTTTTCATTACAAGTTAAAGCTGGTCTGATTTCCTATGTGATCTCTTGAAGCTGCATAATTTCCAAAGAAACATCAGCAAAGGTATATTATTCATTTTGGATGAAAGATGCGAAGGTAAATATCAGAGAGAGAGGGAGGAATGTTTATTACCTTTACTTGCACTTGGGTGTTACCAGCAGGACTGGAGGTGTTGAGGAAGGGGCAAGATACAGGTGAGTGCCTACCAAACCCCTTCACAGTCACAGCCTTCTGGGGGCTGAGGACCCTCAGCTGTATCTGTGTTCTTCACTCCCCAGGAGTCTGTTTCATGTAGGGCTGAGCAACTTCACACCCATGAGCTGCTGTGCCATAGCACAAGCCCCAATTTCAACAGCTATCTTTGCACACACAGCTCAACATCCAGATCCTGACACCTTCCTTTTCCAGTCAAATGTACCAGAAATATCAATTAACAAGCATAATCCTCTTGTGATAATCTGTTGCTATCCTCTAAACTTTCAGCAGCACTCCTGCTGCAAAAGGGTAAATCCATTAGTTGCAATTTTCTCGACCCAAATGGTCCAAGCTCCTCCACCTGGCTCAGCCTGTGGAGGCAATTGTCTCGCTAAGACCTCCTTGGGCAAGCAGAGTGACTCAGCTTCCGTGGTCTCCCTCCCCTGGGGAGGCCAGGAAAGTGGAGCCTAGTCCCTCCACAATATGTCTCCATTTGGATTGACAACTTCCCCTGACTGTGGGGTTAACCTTGTTATGACAGCACAGCTGCAGTTGCCATCTCTCCCCATGGCACACGAGAGCACAGCCTTCCCAAAGTAATAGCAGCTCTCGGAATCACAAATTACGGCAAGTGTTTCATCTCTTGTGTTGTTATTTAGCCCCAAATCACTCTGACATCGGTTTCTAATGGTGCAGACGTGCTTTTTGCTGTTTCCTCTCGAACAAGGAGTTAGCAGAGGACAGTGCCTGTATTACTGGTTCTGTTGTGTTATTTTACAGTGGAAAATATGAATCATGTTTCTATTCAACAAATGCTTTGTTACTTGAACACCATTTCTACTCTTGCATCAAGAGTAATGGTGCTCAGTGTCATCTGTACATCACTTTACATTACATATATTTCTGCCTGGAAAAATTGCATCTTTAATGCAAATGCTATTTTGAAATTCAGTTTTTACTTGGCTTGTACAATTTTTTAATTTTTTTTTTTAATTAGAAGAAGATTTGTTTATATTTTTTTGTGGACACACAATAATGTGGCAGAAAGACTGGTGGTACCTGTGGACTGTGTAGTTTTTACTGCTGTCAAAATATTTCAGATAGAGGGTATGTTTGATTAGATCCTCATTTTTCAAATTAACCTTTAATATTTTCCTTCTGTCACATTACAACACTTGTCAAACACAACTCAGCATTGCAAGATTTGATCTCTGACCATTGATCATTCTTTCCAAGTGTTAGCAGGCCACTGTATTCTGTCTTTATTTCTGGATAACTCCCTAGATAAATACCCTTTTTGGACAAACATCACTCTACCTTCTGAGCAACTGTTACATGATGTTCACAACCGCCCAGATGTCTATGCAACAATTTTATGCACAAAAATCTGATCATAACTGGGTGTCTCTGAACTAGCTAATACTAGACAGAAATAAATGTTGTGAGTGGATATTTTTAGTGTTGACAAATGCAGAGTGCAGCATTATTAAATTTCTTCAGTTGCCCTCTGCATCTCAGGAATGTGCCAGACCCAGTACAGCTTTTAATTGTTTCACTCTCTACTCAGTAATTTTCCTGCTGTTACGAGTGCAGGCTGCTCAGCAATCATTTGGAGCCAAGGCATTTGTAGGACATTTCTTTTGTGTAGTGCCTGTGTCCTGCCTCTCAGCGCTCTGTAGCACAGTTCTGCACATGAATTTCTGCTCTACACCATAACTGTTTCCAGCTGGCATTTGCAAGAACTCAGGGAAAATAATTTTCTTCATGAAGCAGGTCTTATAGCTACAACTGAGTCATATTTCTTAGATGAGTATGCAAGAAGAGCTGAAAAGATTTGGAAGATCTGTTAACACACTGTAGACATATGATGTTCAATCACATGGGGAGGGAAGAAAGCAGGAAGGGGAATAACACTGCCCTGGTTTGGAGAATCCTGGCCTGTACACTCTTATCCATTGTACAGGTCTCTCTCTCTCTCTCTTTCTCTCTCATGTAGAGTTCTAATCTTTACAGCCCTATTAAATGCAGAGGGGCATAAAATCCATCCCAATAAGGGCAAGTAACGAACTAGAATATTTTTATACAATATGTCTTGTTTTCGTCAAATTTCAAATAACCTTCTATTTATTGGAAGCTGCAAATCTATGCACCCTGCTGACATGACACCATGTAGGAACATCATGATTGGAACGGATTTACAACTATATCCAAGCAATGGATGAACAGTGGTTGGACCAAACTCAATTTTTATTGCAAGGTCCAATGTTAGAAAAACAGGACTACATACCAAGGGGTACTGAATTAGCTGACAGCTTGTTGCCACTGTTCTGGAGATGGTATTGAGTCCAGAGTGTCGTAGCCTTTGGGTTATGATGCAAGATGATTTCAGAACAGGCTGGACAACTGGCTGTGGAAGGACACAGCTGTGTGTCTCTGAAGGCAGCTGCAAAGTAAGTGTCTTACAAGCCAGCAGATTCACACTGGAGGGAGGAAAGATTGGTTTCTTTCCTTGAGGCAAGCAATGCGAGCCAAAATGTAAATAAGAGAGCTTAGGCATTTTGGAGAGGTCCTTCAGAAATGCATATCATAATAGCAATGTCTTCTCTAATTGATTATGCAGTCTGAATCTTTGCCATTAAAGCACTTGACGAAAGTATTACGCTCTAGCTCTCCCTACTGGATTATTATTACACAATTTCTGTGTTTAATAGGAGCAATGTATCGCTGTGTTAAACAATGAAACTGCTAATACAAGTATCTCACTATATTAATACAGATGTTTCATACTTCATATGCATTTCAACAGATATGGCTTGTGGCTTGTTTGTTTAGTTTGCTAATTCTTCATATTTTGTAATATAGCAGAAAAAATAGGCTGTTTCTCCTGCTGTTTTTTATGAAAAGTCATTATAGAACATGAGAATATTTCTTTTGGCTGTAATTTCCAAAAGTGCTATGTGATTTCTAAGATCTTACGGTAATTTTTCAAAAGTGAGTTAGGCTCTATAAGTCTGAACTGCAATGGTTTTCCCTGAAGTTTAGTTGTCTGTCTGAAAAATCCTTTAGTTATGTTTAACCACATATTATTCCAGTTCAACTGATTTTTGAAAGTTAATGGAGAGGATAGACTATACAGATTCCATTTTTCTGCCATGCCCAGTTGTGATTAACCACTTTTTGCAAGGAAATAGCAAGCAGAAATATTTTAAGTGAGTTAAAATATGCATGTTTCATATTTTGCCTTTCTCTCCCAGTCTGACATCCGACATATCAGGACTAGGCTGAGAGAAGGTAGGATCTTCACTGATAAATATTTGATTAAAATGTTTACTCACATATTGCAATAAATTGGTCTTTACTGACAGCAAGACCTTTTTGACTCATAGTGCCAAAGAAAAAAGTGTATATATACTTTTACCCATAAGTTGAGCTAATGATGGGCTTATAATGTAAAGTTTTGTGGTTTTTCTGAGACATCACATTCACTGAGAAAGTTTACAAATAATATAATCATGTATTGTGATTATAAATGTAGTAATTTTTTTTTGCAAAATAATTTATGAGAAGAAGCTTATTGGGTTTTCTGCTGCTTAACTGCAAAAATCTGTACAGCAAAAGAAAACAGGACCTCTTTTTTCTACCTATGGTCCATACCAAATACCACTGTAAGAACTGAAACAATTTTATTATCGCTATAAAATCCATAGGCTTGAATTCACCCAGACTACATGAAATTCCCCGCTATATTTAAAAAAAGGACCAGAGACCAGTCCTTATGTCTGAAAGAAAGACAGTCTAAAGTCATCAAGAATATGGTAGGCTTGATCTGGGCAGTTTGTTGGTGAAGATTGAAGCAAAAAAAAAGAAACGAGAAAATGATTAAGCATGGAGAGATCAGGGGACCAGGATTCAGGTTTGTTATTTGATAATTTTTGGTGGGTTTTTTTGGTTTGGTTTGGTTTGTTGTTGTTCAGGTTTTTTGTTGTTGTTTTGGCAACGGGGAGTGTGTGTGTGGTTTTTTTGTTAGTTTTTAAAGCACAGCAGATATTCCATAGGATGCCTTACAAACCTTAAGATTAGACCTTATAAATCTACACCATCAGATAACTTAGACCTTGATCCAGTCCTGTCTCCTTGTCTCCTTACACTGCACGATGTAAGGCTGTCTTTCACAGCAAATCATCTAATTTCTTTTGAGAGGAAACCATGATGCAGCTCTGGGAAATGGTCCTAGAACCACCCCTCTACCATATGGATGTAACTGCAGCAGGCTGGACTCCTTCAGCTCTCTGCACACCTCCAACGCGACTCCTGCAGTCTTTGCATTCTTCCCAACTCCTTTGTAACCTCGTGCTGCACCCAAAGCATTTTAACTAAACCCTAGAAGGAATAATAATCTCATTCAGTGTGGCCATGGAGTTTTTACCCAAGAGAGACGTGGTAAATTATGGGGTAGTCATGGATCTCTCTCTCCCCTTGTAAATGGGGACCAAGAATTTTTCAGCAGAGGAGGTGCTTTCAACGATGTAACTTTAACCATAGGAGGGACTGGGTACAAACTGAGATTTTAAGTTGGCTGAATTTCTGAGCAGTCTGTTTCTCCTTGAACAAAACAAGGGCCCTCCTAGCTTAGGCACTTCAGTTTGCTACTGGAAGACACGTTTCCTGAATTTTGGGGTAGTGTAAAATTCGGCTCCTACACTAAAATTTCATTAATGTTTTACCTGATATAATTCAGTTTTAACCTCAGAACACTTTAGCAGTGGCATTAGTTTAAAGTGTCTGGACCAATAAATCACTCAGTCTGTACAGAGACTCTAGTCCATTCCCTCTTTTTTAATTTTTTCTTGCCACTTCAAATATCTATTACATGCATTAATGTTTTTTATTGATATAGGAGGTTTACATAAAATAAATCAGTGTATTAGATCAAACAAAAAGAGATTTTAATTTTGCTTAAACCTGTTTGAGAGGTATTCAATAGTGCTAGAGCATTGATTTGAAGTATACATTCTTCATTTCAGAACTGCTTCTTATTGGCCAGCAATTCAGGAGGGGTAGGATTTGCAACAGAGGTCCCAAAGCTATGCCATGGCAAGAAATGGTTAAGGAGGCATCAGCTACACAAAGAACTACAAACATGGGAAAGAACTGAGTTTTACCTCTGAAAAATATTAGCTTGATTATCTACCACAGGTTTGATCCAACAAGTGCGAGACAATAAAAAGCAAGAAAAGATACAGAAAAAGGAGAGAAAATGAAGCTAAGCCCTGGGCAAAAAAATGCTGTGTATTTTAAGACACATTATAAAACACAACTTGTTTAATTTATGGAAAAGTAGGTTGAGAGATTACTTTGATTATACGGATAATCTCTTCCAGTGGAATAATGTCTAAGTACTCACTGCTGTGTAATAGAATGGAGAAAAAACAGAGCCATTGTTGCAAGCTCTAACTGTGTGGATTAACATGAGAAATCACAGAGTTTTGATGCAAAGGTGATTAACAGGTGTAATAAACCACATGCATCAGTAATGGATTTTTCATTTCTGTTGTCTTTATGATAGTCCTAATGAAATAACTACTTGGCTTAAAGGCATTCACCTTAGCAGAGCTCTGCATTAACACAGCTATACCACTTCTGTGACAGCTTGTTTCACTGCCTATTGGGCAGTACAGAAGCAGATCCAAACTAATAATGAAATTAGTTGCAAGCCAGTCATGTGTTTGAGAGAGAATCTGACCTGAAGAGCAAATTTATGAAGTCATCTGTCAAGATAGGGAGCTGAAGTTTAAATGGATGTGTAGGTGTCTTGTTGTTCCAAAACAATAGTCCTCCTTGGCACCTTTCAGCAAATCACATCCTTATAATATCAGGTGCATAGAAGAGTAAGTATACATAAGAGCTATTACAAAAAGATCTTAACTCGTACTTGATGTGGAACTTTCATCTTCTTTTAGAAGAATTCTAAGGTTGTTTCTAAACTGTCTGTTCTCAAATTGGGCAAATCCCCTAAGACCAGGAAAACTCCATTTGGTCTCTACTTTCTTCATTCCCCTTTCTGACACCTTTTTTTTTTTTTTAATCTCAAGAATGCTTTCCTCTCTGGCATTCACAGGGTAATATAACATTTATTCTGACTCAATTAGGATAAAGAGACAGAAAGCAAAAGGGGCACAAAGGTTACCACCCTAAGTAGGGTTTGTGCATGTGTTGGATTGGAGAGAATACAAATTTCATTGCAGAGGAAAAAAAAAAAGGCTGTGCTTCTGAGTCTGGGTTTTTGGTTGGGTTTTTTTGGGGGGGGGGTGGTATTTTTTTTTTGTTTTGTTTTAAATTATAACTATTAGCTTCTAGACAAATGTGAAAAAAATAAAGCAGTATGTTGAGCTGAAAGGAGCAAAGGCACCCCAACAAGAACCACACACACAGAATTTATGGCTTCTTGAATAGACCTCCTAAGCTTGTATGCATCTCATCTGACATAGAATTGCAGTGTTTAAAAGCAAACTTGTACACCTGCAAAAAATTGATGAGTGGAAGGACAGGTCCACAGAGCACTTTATCAACTGCCTGCCACTTTCCATACAGCAGCCAGTAAAATGCCACTCATTCTGACAAAGAAAGAATAATTAAAAATATGTACATCTGCTGGAGAAACTGGGCTGAGGTGGCCAACTAATGGCATCATATATCACTGTGTGGCCTGGTGTGGAAAAAGAAAGACCTGCAGAAAACAACCCCTTAAGAATATTTATAGGAACTAAATGAACTTTATTATATCATCAGATATGCCATAAACATGTCTTAAAAGCATTTTAGATAGCCTATTTAAGGGAAATAGTATCTTTAATAGTATAATCTAAAAGCAAACAGTTAATGTGGACTCAAAAAAATATTCTACAAAATAAACCTTATAAGGGCTGGACAATCACCTTGCTACCAAAATTTTTTGTCATACTTTTATGATTACTATATCCCACTGTTTGATTGAGCCCATTTTATGTTCCTTATGTGTATTTTATATAAAATCTACTTGTATGATGCTTACATGTATTTCATGTAAAGCCTGCTAACTTAAAAATTTTTTTGGTCTTCTTCCACAAGCAAGGTTTGGAAATAAAATATCTGTTGCCTGCTGGCTGATCTTTGATCCACGGTCCTCACTTGCACAGCAGATTTGGACTGCAGTAAATAGAAATAGCATTCTGTGTGGGCTGTGACTAAACTCAGTTCAGCACATTTGGAGGGTGCTAAACAAGTCAGTCCTCATTTGCCGAGTTTCTGTCTGGAGTCAGGAAAAGTGAGACAATGAGAAGCAAGAACAAAATGTCCCTAAAACATATGCATGAAGCAATTTTTTTTTTCCCCTTTCCTCCTATGGCTTACTGACAGAAGTGATGTAGCAAATGTATTTTGTGATATGATTTATTAATACTGGTAATTCGAGTGAGTTCAAACAATATGTTTTTCGTAGAATGAAACGATAACACATAAATACGTGGGTGTACATTCGTTCTGAGCATAGACACAAAATACACAATGAATATATTAAGCCAAATCAATCGTCTTCTAGAAGCAAAATGAGCTGTCAGCCAAGGACCATGTGCATGTTAGGCAGTTGTTCACAGGAGGGATGCTTCTAACACATCACTTCAAGAGAATGGGGCTTATTTGGCCCATTTCTTCAAGCTGTGCTTTTCTGGTGTGGGTGTTGTGATTGTTTCACTTTTTTTCTTATCTCCCTTTTAATACATTGAAGATGGATAGGAGGAACGGTTGTGCCACTCACTCTATTTTACCGTGAGTTTTTGGAACAGTTTTGTTTCTCTTAAAGCTCTAATTAGTTGAAGGCCTGTGGTCATGATGGGAAAAAAAAAAGTTTCTGAGTGTTCTGTCTGCAGAAAGCACTTCAAAATAAGATCCTTGTCTTTAAAATTGATCAGAAAAAAAGAAAATGAAGTTCAGGAATTATTATAAATTTATGAGTCCACAGCAGTCAGATGAATTTTAGAGGGGAAAAGAGGTGTACTTTAAGTCTGCAGATAAAGGAGAAGAGCCAGAAGAAAAAAAAATCTGAAAAGATGCTAAAGATGAGGTAAGGACATATTAAAAAATTAATGGCAGCAAGGGACTGATAATGAACACAGGGTACAGAAAGTGTTTTTGTATTCTTGTCCCAGTCCATTACTCTGTTCATATTTCTAGACTTTACCATGCTTAAAATAAAGCAAAAAGACAAGTGTCCCAAATAAAGCCTTGAAAGAAGTGGTGAAGTAGTGTGAGGTAAAGGAAGAAATGATAGCTGAGAAGCTTTTTGCAAGTATATAATCTGCCTCAAAAAAGAAAAAAAAATTTTATAATTGTTCTAGAAGAAATGCAAGGTACCTTTACTCTGTGAATTTTTCCCTTTAATAATATAAGAGGTGGTAGGCTGAGAGGAACAATCATGTTTTTATGCCAGTCAGGAAAACTTCTCTATTTTACAGGCTTTCAAATGCCTTTCTACTTATGTGTAGGCATAACTCTGAGAAGTGATGTTGCAGATAGTTATTTCTCATTTGTGCATCCTGAAGTTTCAAGTCATCCTCAGACAGGCAGAAATCTAACTTCTTTTCGAACTTCACCGTCCAGAATAGTGTTCTGATATTTCCCAGGGAAAGGATATACATTTTTTCATGAATGAGAAGAAATGCCTGGTTTTAATACTTATTTTTCATTATCCATCTTTTAAAGTCCATTAGTACTGGTCAGGTGCATGAGGACTGGTCATATAGTTAAGTCTTTAGCACAAAGAAATAGACATTTCTGGCCTTTGGCACATGAGGGAAGTAGTAAGGAAATACTCTCACTGTCAGCCAAGTAATCAGAACACACCCATGATTTTCTTTGACACTAGTAAATTTAGAGAAGGAATGTGAAAAATCGACTTCAGGGGCATGGTGTACCCTCTGAGGCACACAATGAAGTGTAGATTGCACTGCAACAAGTCTCTTTCCTACTTTTTAACGCAGCCTTCTAAGACAGGAAGTTTGTGTTTTCATGCTGTCCCGTGGCTCTACCCTCTTTCTGTTTTCCATTAACATTTGAGTCAATTTTAACTAAATGGAAAGACAGAGTTTTACCAAGATTATTTCAGTTCTACAAGTTTCATGATGACTGATGACTGTTGCAGGACAGATACTCAGATTGGTACTTCTAACCAAAGAAAAGTCTGAACAACTTATCTGTCTGTCCCTAGCTGTGTATGAACTATCAATTAGCAG
This sequence comes from Pseudopipra pipra, assembly GCF_036250125.1. Taxonomy (NCBI): domain Eukaryota; kingdom Metazoa; phylum Chordata; class Aves; order Passeriformes; family Pipridae; genus Pseudopipra; species Pseudopipra pipra. The sequence goes on from NC_087550.1 coordinate 2,046,466, forward strand.
CATGTTGCTCCAGTCCACCCTCCCAAGGATATGGGGATGAGCAGTGGGACAATGGCAGAGAGAGGGGAAGCAGCAAAAGCAATTTTCACGACAGTGTGCAAATAAAAAAGGAATCAATCTCCAACATGGCTGCAGGACTGCAGCTTACAGGAGTTTTTATTCAATTTTATATTCCTTTTATTAGGTATATAGCAATGAATCTGCTACAGAAACTGGAGGTTTTAAATAGAGTTTTAGAAGCAGCTCACCTTCTGAAGCCCAAAACCATTGCCCTGTTGGTTCCAGATGTTAGGAGAAAGATGAGGCTGGTTGTTATGGTTTTTATTAAAACAACAGCTTGAAAATGTTGACTTAAATTCATGCAAGGATATTGGAGGAGTACTATTTCCTTTATGTAGAATTCAGAGAGAAAAAATTTTTTTGTTAAATTTCTCATTTAAATATTTATCTGTTTAAACTTCTGTCTCCAACTGAATGCTGTGACACAGATATATGGCTTTTCACAGAAAACAAAAAGTAGATATTGAAACACAACACTAAGCATGCTGTTGCAACAGCTTTGCAGAGTTGCTGGGTGAGCAAGCTAAACAACATTTTCTGAAGTGCTCACCACTATTTGCTGCAGGTTGACTGCTGAGGTTCCTACGCTCTACAAATAACAACATATGGGCACAAAAAGTCTATGAAGACCTCAATAGTCTTTCTATTGACAGTGGCTGTAAGTATGTCTCTTTATTTTACTAATAATACTTACAAAACTTAGGGTAACACCAGGTCAATTCTTATTTATTTATGTAGTTGCACTGTCTGTGATTAGATCAGGAATCTGGAGGACACTCAGCATCAGAATATTTGGTAAGTAAAAACTGGGAAAGGTGGCACTGTGAGTTAATAATTCTTTTCAGCTCGTGATGGGGATTATCAAAAAATGAAGGGGAATGTGGAAATATGGACTCAGTTTAAATTGAAGCATTGAGGGGGGTGGAAAAAAATGTTTACCACCTGTGGTTCAGGGTAGGGAAGCACACTCAGAGATAGCTGAGAGCATTAGATTAGTGACTGCAGTGATATCTAGGGAATTTTAATTTGTATAATTTATTCAGTCATTAATAAGGAGGACTAAAGCTTCATGCAGAACTCATTTTTGTATCAGTATGTGTTACAGGCAACTCAGCAAGGAAAAACTTCAGACTGAATTTTATTAAGTAAAATGGATATGGTAAGTACCACGATCATTAGGGATGGGTTTTGGATACAAATACAGGTGTATTAACATGTAAATGTTCCAATTTAACACAATCAGAAATGTGTTAAGTAAAATAGATTGGCAGTGTTTATGAGCAAAGAACTCTTGAGGATGAAAAAAAAGAATAATTTGCAAAAAAGATTGGGAGGAAATACTGTAAAGCAAAACCTGAAATATAAATTATTTAAAGCCTCTGTGGATGAGTGATAAGTTGTTAAGCTAATTGCAAGTAACAACAGAGAAGGCAAAAACCTCACGGAGACAAAAATTTTGGCACAGATATAATGTCATTAGAAGAAACAGAAGAAATGTAGAAAAGAGCATTTGAAGAATAAAATAGAAAAAAAATTAGTTGCTGTTGCCTGTCCTGGAGGGATGACTGGGAGGGAGGAAATATCCCTGTGATGGAGCTGCCCCCTCTGAGTGGAGGATGAGGCAAGAATAATAAGTAAAACTAGTAAGAAAATGGAAAATACAAGGGAAATTTAACTTTTTCCGTCTCCATAACCTAGAGTCTTATTCTTACTAACTCCTTTCATTCCAATATTGCTTTTGACTCTCTGTATTCCTTATAAAACCACAAACTATTATAGGGAAGGACTGATTCTTTAAAGTGTCACACTACTACTGTGTCTGTCCCAGTTAGTGGATAGACTGTGCACCTCTGTGCAACTCTTAGAATTGAGGTTATTAGACATCTGGAGATGGAAACCAAAAAACAATGATGTGATAAAGATAGCTTTCTCCACCAAAGGGGGTGGAGAAGTTAATCCAGTTATTGCTGGTAACAAACACAAGAAAGGAAACGTTAGAGGGATATATGTTTTCCAATATATCCTTAAAAAAACCCTGCAGTCGAACTCAGCAGTAGGAGTGCATTCAGGGAAATATTGAACATTAGACTACCATAAGGATGTCAGGCATAATCTGGTTAGCAGTAGAAAACTGTCTTTCTGTGTTTAGAGAAGGATATCTGCCCACTGCAGAAAACACAGACACTTCTCATTTCTTTGCCACATCTAAGTTGGTTTATTAGTGCTGGACATGAAGTGGCACAAAACAGAAAAATTTTAGAAATCAGACTCCTTTTTGGTTCTCCTTTCTTGTTTGAAGCAGCACACAGTATAATAAGAAACAATGCCAAAACTTGGGATGTGGAGGAATTGGTGCAACTCCTAATTATTTCCAAAACAGAGTTGAAATGTATTCCTGACAGGAACACAAGCTCCTCCTCCTTGTCCTGTAGCTTCTGTTACCAGGAATCTGTTATTTGGGAAGATAATGAATCTTGAGGTTAGCTCTGCTTTTTTTCTTGGCCAACTTCTTGGACAGCATCTTCTGGTTACTGGAAATGAAGTATTAGTTAATGAAATGCTTTCTGTGTTGGAAATAAATAATTTAATAGAATGGAATACTAAATTAGAATAGTGTGTACTTATTGGATAATCGTGCTAACATCTTGGCAGATATGTCTTGCTAATGCTCAAATCAAATCATACCTAGCATGGATTTTCCTTTAATCTTAAGAGAAGCACTTTAGCTGATGCCTTGTAAGAGGAAGAGTGAGCTGCTTCTAAGCATGGTCATATTTCATACAAAAATATTAGGAAAAAATTATTTTTAAAAGGAAATAACTAGGAAATATAGAGAATTAGTAAGATCTTCACAACTGGAAGGAATAAGGGAGATCTGGAGAAAGTTCTTATTTGAAAGAGGGTGGGGATTGTGGTTTATCATGGAGTTTAATTCTGATAATCCAGATGAAAATGACGAAAACTCAATTTGCCTATTTTACTCTAAATTTTAGTGCAGTAGACCTTGGGACCTCTGTGTTATGGCCAAGAAAAGATGACAATTCTGCATTCCTTGAATGCGAGTTTTCCAAGGCTTCAGTACCCCGATGACAAACCGGCTCCCTTTACAGAATTATCTGAGCCGCCCGAACAGCATCTTTTATCACATTCGTTTGCTTCACTTACGCTTTTGCTCACCCCGTCGCTCAGCTCATCTCTGTGCTGCAGGCGATCAGCAGGCAGCGACCCGAGACCGTGCCCTGGTTCCCTCTCCCTCCCACACAGGCAGGCGAGGTGGGGACCCCTCGCTGGCTCAGCCCTTCCCTGCGGCGCAGCCTGCGGGCGGCAAGGCAGGGATGGGGACATCCAGCAGAAAGCCGGGAGCTGCGGCCACGTGTCCTCAGGGGAGAGGTCCCCGCTGCAGGTGTGCCCAGGGCTGGGCTTCACAGTCTCCAGGAGGTGGTTTCCTATAGGGAAAAATAACAGTTCTGTGGCTTGCAGTGCCCAGAATAAATGGCTGTGACAGCCTTCAGTGCTTCAGGCGGAAAATGGCAACATGCTGCTGCTCTGAAATCGTGATGCCAGCGAGGCACGCTGATCCTTTGGCCCACTTCATGCCTTGCAAAGGTGGCAGGAATCCTGGATAGGTGAACGAGGAGATCCTGGCTAAACTCAAACATAAAAAGTGTATGAGGCACGGAAGCAGGGGCAGGCGACATGGGATGAATATCGAGACGTTGTCCAGGTGCGCAGAGACAGGGTTGGTAAAGTCAAAGCTCAGCAGGAGTTAGACCTGATGAAGGATGTGAATGGCAACAAAAAGGGTGTCTACAGGTAATTCAGCATGAAAAGAAAGACCATGGAAAATGTGGATCTGGTTTAAAAATGGACAAGGGACCTGTTTACAGGTTACATGAAAAATGGTGAGGTGCTCAGTGCCTTCCTCACCTCCATCATTACTCCATCACTCCATCAGTAAATTTTGCCCTCAGGAATCCCAGGCCCCTGAGATCCAAGGGAGACTTATCCCTGGTGGAGGAGAACCTGGTGAAGGAACATTTAAACAACCTGGACAAGCACAAGTCTTCGGGCCATAAGATGCTAAGGGAGCTGTCCTCTGTCACTGCGAGTCCCCTCTCCATTATTTGGGAAAGGTTGTGACGATCAAAAGAGACTTCTGAGGACTGGAGAAAAAACAAATGTCCCCTTTGCCTTCAGGAAGGAGGATCCAGGGAACAAGAAGACACTCAGCCTCACTTTGGTGTCTGGGAAATCATTTTTAAACAAGGTGATTGGGAGTAGTCAGATGGATTCATGAAGGGGAAATCATATCTGACCAACCTGAGAACCATTCATGATGAAATGATGGGCTCAGTGAGCAAGGGGGAGCAGTGGATGTTGTTTATCTTGACTTCAGCAGGGCTTTTGACACTTATCAGTGTATATAAATCCCTGGTTGAGGAAGTAAAGAAGACAGAGTCAGACTCTTCTTGGTGTTGCCAACTGAGGTCAAGAGGCAACGGGCACCAAGTGAAATACAGGAAATCCCATATAGCCATGAGAAAACACTTCATTATTGTGAGGGTGGTTGAACTCTATCACAAGTTGCCCTCAGAGGCTGTGGAATCTCCATCCTTGAAGATATTAAGAAGCCAACTCCACGTGATCCTCAGTAACCCTTATATGTGATCCTGCTCTGAGGAGGGGTTTGAAGGTGCCTTCCAGACCCTATGGGTCTGTAGATCTGTAACATTGCAGAGACATATACTGGTTCAAATAACTTTCATCCCTACCTTTGGAAGGCTTATAAACTCTTAAAGGAAATGTATGAAAAATAGATGAATGAAAAATTTTCATACTTCATTTTAATTACGGAATTTTTTTTTTAATAAATGAAATAAGCTGCCTGCAATCAAACAAGGCATCTATGTTGTTAAGAGTTGAAAACAGGGCTAAAAATTCCTGTGTTTAAAAGTTTCCATGCTGTCATTGCAATAAATTAAGTTTCTAATTAAACACATGCTCACATACACACTCTTGGATGGAATGCTATGCTTGATCAATAGCCCTAGGCTACACAGTAGCAGGCAGAATTATAGCAAATGGAAGTGGATGAATGGGTTTACTTAATGACCACAATATGATTTATTTCACTGGTGGGGAAGGGGGTAGGAAGACATCAAATTGCTAAAAATATTACCAGAGCAAATTAAGATATGATCTTACAGGAGATACATTCCCAAGAGATCCTGTGTGAGTACAGAAGATCAGAGCTCAGATCACTCTAAAAGAAGTATACTTGATGAAAGTGTGTCAGCTAATCTGCATTCAGCTTATTTGCCATTTATAATTAAGAAGGCTTTTTTATTACTTTTTTAATGTCAATGCTTTATCCATGGACAATTGCTGACTTAATCAGCACATTTTCACAGTGTCATGATTTTAGCTGTTGAAGGAGTCTTAGTACGAAGAACAAAATTAATGCAGATAATTTCACATATAGATAAACAGATGAAAAATACTTCTTTGAATAAAGCTTCACAGAACCTAATTCTTAGATCCCTGACCACAACCACTTATTTGGCATTTACAACAGCCCCTGCAAGACCTTCCAGTGTGGCAATGTGATCGTATCTGCTGGTGGTGAATCTGGAACTGGCAGCTATATGCTTGTCTCTGCTACTGGGAGTGTGCCACTGACCCCTCTGACCAGTTACTTACCTTGCCAGTGGAGACAATGATGCCAACCAGAGCTGAGACACAGACAGAGAGAGACAAAGCAGTTTTCTGAGTTTTGACTTCACTGTAAAGAAAGGTTTATGTTATATGGCTCATAAGCTAAAGTGAGCCAAAATTGAAAGATCTGACAAACTTTGAATGAGTAGCAAGAGAAGAAGTCTTCCTCTGTCCCTCAAATACATGGGCACACATATATTAATTCTGGTTCTGGTTGATGGAAATGTTCCTTCAGTTTCTCTTTCTCCCTGCTTATTTATCTGTGAAAAATGCAGAAACTGAATATAAATCAGGTTTTGACTTTTTCTATAATTGTGCTTTTCAAAGGAGATAATTAAATTTCTGCCTCTTTGGGAAAAGGTCAGCAAGTTGGGGTAACAAATATTCGTATCTCTAGGGCATTTGCCCTTATTAGCCATGAATCACTGTTTCATAAGCTTGGAGCCTTGGCTAGAATCCATCTAGCCTAAAATACTTTGAAAACCAATGAATTAACTGAGATCCACTTTAATAGTTCAACTTTATTACTAATTAACCTGTATATGCCCCTGTTTGTTATGCTGTAATTCAGAAACTAACACTATTGCTATTGTCTAGACATATATTAAATGTGTGGTGCTACGTCTCCATTACTTTAGGAATTTGTTGCTATGCTGATCACTTGTTTTACACACAAACTAAGGCTGTAGAGAGTCTAAAGAGGTTAGTGAAGAAGCCTTTGAAAGGCTGATGGTTGACTTAATCTTGACCTCCAAATCAACTGACTCAGATCAAGGATACAGCCTGCATTTGGTTGATGCTGGAGAGCTTAGTCACAAGTTGACAACCAGAGCAACTGGAGGAGAACACAAAGTTTATTTTTTTTTTAGTTTTATGCAATTATTTCTTGTGATCTGAACTCATAATTACAGTTGCTATTCAGATTTTCAACTGCAGTTTCAGACTGAAGTATCATGACCCATATCTATGTTCTTGTCACTTGGACCAGATCCATAAAACCTCTCCAGGCCTTCTGATGTCTGCTGTGATGGAGCTTGAGCTGGCATCAAGCTTGGAGTTGCAAATCCACGGCATTGCAAAACATCTGGCATTAAAGCACCCTGTGGGCAGTGGGGCCAGGAGCCTGGAGCAATGCTGCATCTGGGAGTCCAGAGCATCCTGCTGGCCCAGCTTGAAACATGGTGACATAGGCATGGCTTTGTCTGTCTTTGTCAGCATGCCTTTGCTCATCTTAAGTGCTTAGACCTATCTTTACGTAATGTAAATTTTAAATAAAGTGACCCCAACTCAACCACATCCTTTGCAGCAGAAGGTCACTAATTGTCTTGGGTTTCTACTAAGAATGTAACTGTCTGACTACCACAAGACCATGCTTAGCCTAATTTAAAGACCACTGAAACTGAAACACTGAGCAGTCCTCACTTCTCTCACCTGTTGAGACTCATCCTCAGGAGATATTTCTATATTGTGCTTGTCCAAAGCAAGGTAAAAAAGAAATGTCCTCCTATTCTTACCATCAGTTCCTCTGTGGATTAGCCATTAGCATATATTTCCACTATTTAGAGGTTTAGATGTTCAAATATTTCCCTTCTTCTTGGTGGTCTTGTGGACATTTTTAATTCATTACTCCATACTTTAAACCTTGGTCTTTACGATATTCTTCAGTCTTCATCCTTCCTGTTGAAACAGTTCTCTGTGGTGCAGACCAGAGAGGGAGGCCTGTAAACATACCTCCTGTGCCTTGTTATAAGAGTGTTTGCCTAAGAAGTCTAGGTTTCTTTTGAAATGCCAGTAAAAGTTTAAGCATCTAAAGTTTAAGTATGCATTGTAGCAGGGAGAGTAACAGAGTCCCTTTTTTTTTTTCTTTTAGGTAAGTACTCTAACAGCTAAATTATTTGGTTGTGTTTCTGTTCAGGTGCTTGTTCACCCTCTCTTTCTGGTCTACTGAATACGGAATGATAATACTATATTTAATATTAAAGTGGAACAATCACAATAAGAGGGCATGAGAGCATCTGCTTTCACATAAGCCTGTAGTTTACTGACTCAAACCTTCACCTGGAAGGCGAGAGAAGTGGGTTCATAGCCTTTTAGAGAAAGGAATTGAAGCTGGGAGCATTAAACTTACATGTGTGAGAGCTCTTTTATGCAGGATTTCTTTATTAAATGTGACAGTAACACACAGTTCATATAAAGAACTGAAAATTTTGGTAATAAAGAACAAATAAAAGTGTGAGTGTGCCTAGTCATACAAAGGAAGCAGATGTTAGCAATGCATTAAGTTACAACTCCAGCACAGGCATACTCTGTCTTTTTTTTATTTGCCATCTATCTTCAGACCACATAAAGCTAAAGCTTTCTCATAGTAATTTAGTATCTTTTTCAAGTTCTGCCAAAGATCTGACAAAATGTGTTGAGCCTCTGATAATAGGTAAGTGTGACTTTATCTGAACACTAAAAATGATCTTACATTAACTGTGCCATAGGAGTTGCCTAAAAGAATGTAGGTTTACTTGGGGAAGCAGAAGAAATAGTGAGGTGTATTTAGGAGAAAATTTTGAATGTGTAATTTCAAAAAAAGCTTACATCGACTGGTTTAGAGCAGATCAACAGAAAACAAAAGTTGGTGCAAACCAACAGGTTTCTGGAGCCTGATGTCCTGCATGGAAGTGTCCAGAAACAATTGCTTCAGAGAATGGAGCAGGAAAACCTGCAGAAAGAATCTGTACAGGAAAAAGTTTAGTCATCTTTTCTAACCATGCCAGTAATTTCACCATTTTAATTCAGTTTCACTTTACACATGAAGGCTGTGCTGTCTCTGTGTCTAAGGAGGAATGGTGAAAAGAAGTGCCTGATGTATATTCTATACAATTTAGTTTTGTTTGTTTTTATTACTTCTCCTATATTTTTGTCTCTGCTCAAAGATTAATGCTATCCAGCCGTCTTTCCCAGAAGGAAAAAAAAAATGGATTTTTCAATTTAAAGGAGTAAACAAAACCAAATCTTCCTCTGTGAAGACAGTATTGAAAGTATACATAACTGATGCCAAATAAAAGGAGTCAAAAAATAATAAGCTTGGCTACACTTCTATGACTGGTAAGCCTTCAGCATACACAAGCATCTATATACATATATATTTATGTACTTTTAAAGACAGTTGTGGGGGGGGTTTTGGTTCTGTTGGAGTATTTTTTTAATTGGAATATAACCTGAAGATTTTGATAACCCCATAAAAACTTTTTACGTTTGGATATTGCATAGTAAAGTACAATAGAATGATAAAATTTTTCCCACTGAAAGAAACTCTTGCTATGAGAAAAGAGTTTTTCTCTTTGAAGACATCCCTAGCAATGCATAACTCTCTTTCAGTGGTGCTAAATTAATATTTAGAGTGCTCTGATATCCAACTATGTGATGCTTTCATTTGAAGGTGTAGGAATTCACTGAACTTGGTGTCACTAGCCATTTCCCTCACATTCACTTGTGATTGGACTTTCTATTACACTGCTGGAATAAAAAGGCGAATAATGCCACAGTTTTTTGGTGGATTTAAGGAAAGGAAGAAAGTAAAGACAATAGCCCATCAGAGTTTGAAAGAGCCCTTTTCATTTATTCCCATGGGCCTTGTATATTTGTAGACCAAGGCAGACTCAGAAATGTGTTGTGCTTTAAGTTAATGATCTGTTAGAAGAAAAGAAGAATAAACATCAACAGTCATAAATCCAAATATTTTTTTCCTACTATTTGAATGTTACTTCCTTATTTAAAGAAGGATACATTCTTTTGGCATTTAGGTGTTGGGAACAATTCTGTAACAGTAATGTTTTTCCACCAAAACTTTTACATATTATTTTCTTTTAAATCTTTTAAAGATTTACATACATAATTTAGGTTTGACTTTTATAGCTTCCTCTGTCCACCCAACCCTGTTCCTATCAACACTGTAGGTGTTAAACCGCTTCATATGGTAAAAGCAATCATTTTCCATTTTGACTTTTCGAGTAACCCTCTGGCTGTTACCTTGATGAAATCGTGGAATCTGGGATATTTTTCCAAACTCACGTCTGCTTTTTGGATTATCCTTCAGGGCTCCATTGTGCTAAAATAACCAGTGTCCTCTAACGCCTTTCTGCGATACCTCCGGGGAAATGAAATGGCTTTTTCATGTCTGAGCATTCAAAGTACCAGTTCCTTGTCCTGTTGCCATTACCATGGGACAGAGCCCCGACAATGCCTGTCAAAGCAGCCCTGTCTGTGGTATCAGAAATGGCAGTGTAGAAGCTGTCAGACTTTCGATCCTGTTGGCTATGGGCATTTATGTTATCTTGTGGGGGTGTATATTTTTTCAGTGTATCCTTCATCTTAATGGAGTGTGATAGCTTATGAAAACCAGCTTGACGTTCATTACTGCACAGATTTTTTTTTTTCCCTTTGTCCACCAAAATTATCTCTGTGACAGCAGCAGAAACTGTTTATATGGGAAAATAACTGGAAAATATTCATGTTTTTTTAGGTAGTTAGGGCAGTAAGTCCTCTTATTCATTGGAAGGATTAATATCAGGTATGCCCCTGTAAGTGTTCATACTCCTGCCATCTTGTAACAGGCTACCAACCTAACAATCGTTTTGTCTGCATAATTCCATCATTTAACTTACATGTGGTACAGGATTGAAGTTACACAAAAGCTTAGGCAGTGAAATGTTCATCAATACGGCCTCAGTAATGAGTAATTTTGTTAATATAGGGGAGTTCACAGTTCTGACTTCTGTTCCTGGGCTGCCTGTACAGTCCTGAAACGTGCATGTTGCAAATCAGGCATCAAAGGTTATGACTCATACCAGAAATCTGAATAAGTTTGCAGGTGGGAAGTGCAGCAGAGAAGGTTATGTTCTGTACTTCCTCCTTCTCTGGGGTTTTGGAGCTTCACTGCAGGATTGGGACTCTTCTTTGTGACCCATCAACTGGAAGTAGGTGTCAAAATCCAGTCCTTCCTGAAAAAACACAGATGAAGAGGTGGCTTTCCCCGTCAGTCTAACAATAAAAACATTCATTCTGAATGCAGGAAATACAGAAGATGTGTTTTACTATCACCAAATGTGTGTCTAATCTATCAGCCCATCTGAAAGAGAAAGAGCATTTAGAAGGCAGTTCCATCATTCCCTGCCATCAACAAACCTTGTTATGGTGGGATGCAGGCAGCCAATGCAGTTTTGCTCTTAGTCACTTTTGGACTAGCAATACTTCAGGAATAGGTATTAGGAATTTTTGGAATCCCAGCTTTGAATCTGATAATTTTCCTGGGGTTTTGCCCCCAAAACACTGTTGTTGCCCCCAAAACACTTTAGTGAACAGCAGAAGTGAACAATAGTCCCACTGAATCAAGAGAGGTGAGTCTGTATTTAGGGGAATAATTTCTTGACTTTGTCATTACATTCTGAGTATCAGGGAAGCCAATTAGGAACAGACTCAGAATCTGCTACTCTAAATCTAGTCCCCTGTGGTACCTTCCTTAGACATTCTAATTAATATTCCTAAATGCTTAGAGTCAAAGGAAAGAAATCATGTCCTCTTAAAGTAAATAAATATATACAGTATGAGAATTTCCAATTGTCTCCATTATGAGCAAGCAGATGGCTCATTGTAGTGTTTTATTTTGTTATTTACAGAACAGCTAGCTTGTACTACGGTATCTCTTCATCTCCAGAATTTCTCTTCCAAGATTATGTATAGGCTCTGTCTTACTAGTAATATTTTAATTCATCACCACGTATTTAGCAAACTCCTTCTTTTATCACTTGATGACAGAAGGGATTTTTTTTCTCTGACATTTATTGCTTTTTAAACTGTATTTCTGGTTGGGTGCCAGATTGCTCCCAAAAAATTGTAAATAAATGTGAGTAATACAGATTTGGATTTATGAACCATAATGGCTGGATGCTTTAGCTGTGAAGAGATGTTTTATCATATTGTCCACCATTATGTGGGGAAACTTTTAAGAGTTGCTTTCCTGCTTTTTTTTACTACAGACCTTAAAGGTTTTAAACCAAGTTCCTTTGAGACTTGAACACAATTATAGTAACCAATCTGACATACACACAATGTGAATAAAATGCTCAATTATATACAGGCATTTTAACACTGATACATTCTACACACATAAAATAAAGGCACCTTGAAATAAAACTCTTATCTCCCTCACCTCATTTATCTCCTAATTATGTATAAACTCACACAATACAAAAAAAAAAAGATTCCTGTATGTATGTCATTAAGGAACATAAAAGAAAGGCTTATTATCTTTTTGCATGCTTATCTGTAAGACTCAGTAGTGTTCCTATCTGTAAGAATACATACTCTCTCTATATGCTTATGTTCATATATAGTTCATATATACAAATATATCTCCCTTCAGACTCTAAATTATTAAAACACTGGCTGGGGAACTGTTCCTGTATTCACGCTCTCTGGAATCAGAAATTCTTCAGATGGAAAGCCCCCATTTCTTGCTCTGTGAGCACTGCTTCATGAGACCATGAAATCAATCCTGCCACCCTTTTGGCTAAATTTGGATTCAAAATGAAAAATTGCCTCTCCTCTAATATCCTTATTCTTTTTCAATCATTATTTCACAACTTGGATCATTTATTTTTTTTGTATGGTAGATTAAATATGCCAGTGACAAACTCTGAAAACATGGTGGCTAAGCAAAACCATCACTCCTTTGCATCACACTCCTTACATTTTTCTGCATAGTGATACATTGTGTGGCTTACCTTGAAGAGCATGAACTAACTTCAGTCCTGAAAAGAAAGCAGGTGCCTGGGGGAAAAAAAAAAAGGATATTTATAATCAGTAGAAAATAAATCTTCCCCCAACACGTGTAACATTCACCTCCCACTCATTATGGGGTGCTAGTTAACCTCTGAGCTGATGTGCTGGAATTGAAGATGAAAAGTATCAGCTTGGGCTGTCATGGGTTCTGATGTAACCAGTACAGGAATCTGGATTTCCCCCCCTCCTGCCCCAGGGAAGAATAAAGGACTGCTTGTGATCCCTGCTGTAGTAGCAGAGGCTGGCATCACTTTTCATACAGTTAGAGGCCTCACGCCACATTTCAGACATGATGTAGAAAAGCAGGCAGCAGATTCCTTATCTGCTTTCCACTCTGATATTTAATGATTTTTCAGTGGATCCAAATGTTGCATAAGATTTCCAAGGAGAGGAATGACCCGGATCAGAGAGACACCATCCGGGGACATTTCCCAAGTGCTTGTTTCATGGGGATGGGAAAGGAAGCAGATGTTTTCCATCAACAACTAATGCTGAAGAGCTACTATTACTCCCTCCCTAACCACAAGCTCTGTGCCATAGTCATCTACTCCCTTCTTCTGCTTCTATAGATGTAACAGCAGCATGTAATAATTCAAATTCTGTCTTGTTGACACAGCTTGCTTCAGCTCTACAGAAAGCAAGTTGTTTGTTCGCTGAATCTGTGGACACATCAGCACTTCGCAGAGGGTCTAAAAGGAGTTGCTGCTGTCATGTGATCCTCCCAGAAATCTGTGGAAACACACTGAAACAGCCAGGCACAGTAAATTTTTGTCAACGTGGGATGATTATTTTTTTAGACAGAATCACAAATTTCCCCAAAAACATTCCCTTCAATATCCCATTAAAAAAAAAAAAATCTTCCTTTTCCGTTCATTCGGGAAGCTGATTTCAAAAACTGCTTCTTTATTTGTGCTGAGTAATTATGCTAGTTTGAATTTAGACCTGTATCACTGATAGGGAATGATCTGTGATACATCTGGCTTTGTAGAGAGAGAGAGAATAACAGGTATTCTGGGGTAGCATTGAGGCCCAGTGGATAAAATTGGATTTAAAATACATTCACGTGTGCAAAAAATTCCCATAGAGAATATTATAGACCAAAAGGAAGGGAAAAAAATTTAAATGGCAATAGTGTAATGAAAGGGGAATGACTGCTAACCTCTTGAACCAAAAAAGGTTAGCTGAGGGACTAAAAAATTTATATTTTTAATATAAACATGGTCAAGAAGTCTATTCTATGAGGATGAGCACTTTAATATTCTGTTTGTAAAATTTAAGTAATATAATAGCTATAATATATTTCATGTTCTAGTGCATAGCTGTAGATGTACCAAACTGGAAAGCAAAATCCTGACACCTCTCCCTTTTCAACCTCACAGAAACATGCTATTCATAGAATCCTACAGTCGTGAAATCATAGAATCATAGAACAGCCCAGGTTGGGAGGGACCTTGAAAGATCCTCTTGTTCAGCCTTTCATAGGAAAGGGAGCCTAGGTCAGATTATCCAGCACCCTGTCCAATCACACCTTGAAGACCTCCAGTGATGGGTAGTCCACCACATCCCTGGGGAGAGTCTTCCAGTGATTGATCATTCTCACTAAAAAAACTCTCTCTTACAATAAGATGAATACTAATTTAATATCTCTGAAGTGTTCCCCAGCAGAGAGGTTTGCTTTTTTTTGGTTTTTTCCGAGCAAAAGGCTGCATGGATACAGGTGGGGTCCAGACTCTGCTGAAGGTCAATCAGCCAAAGTTGACCCTAAATTTGTAGGAATCCTTGTCCTCAGTGTAGGCAAGTCAGAAAAATCCTGAGGCCACTTATACAGAACTATTCCTTCCATATTAAGAGCTCTGAAAAACATCGAACTCAGTATGAAGGTTGTTTGAACTATGAGGAATGTGAAACTCAAGAATGCCATGGGATTGTAGACTCTTCACAAAAATGAAAGACCCTGTTCACTGCAACTGCACTGTGTGTCTTGGATACCAATCCCGAAGAACAGGGAAGGGTGATTAGTAGTTTTACATATTTAGTATAAATCTAAAACCTGCATCTCATGAAAAGGTGAAGAAAAGGATGAAAAGAAAGGAAGGATAGGAGGGGAAGTTTTACCATAGGCAAAAGGGAAAGAATATGTAGATACTCCCTGAAGCAAAGCAGATGGTGTGAAGAAGGCTATGCCACCAGCTTCCCACATTCATTTTAGAAGTCAGTTTTAAAAGGTAGGAGTCAGGTGTGGAAGACTTTTTTTCCCTCCCAAGAAATCTTAGGAGACAGCAAGGAAAGGTGATTGATGATGGGGTTTAGGGATTTTTTTGCACTATTTTTATTTTCTTAGCATTTTCCCCCTAGATTTAACCATTGTCTTTGTCACAATAAATCTTCTTACTTGGTTGCAACTTTATTCATGAGTGACAAATTTATTATGTTCTTTTTTTCTTGGGGATAAAATTCCACCGATGTTTTGCAGGGAACCCTTGCAGGAGCACTGCTAATGGAGGAAGCTTCCCCCAAAACTGTGAAAGTTTGGGGACCTATAGGATCAAATGCTCAGGATAAATTCTACCCAAGCACGCACAACCCAGTACCTTCCTTGCAAAAGATGGGAAAGAGGAGGCAGCCTCTATGATGAATATTCCCAAATTGTTACAGCTGATCAGTGCAAATTTTCTTTGGTGAAAAGATACGACAAGTGACAAGAGGGAGTGGAATGTTGTTTTGTTATTCTGATTTTTCACCAACAAATGCAGATCAGCAGTATTTGTGAAAGGAACCTCAGAGTCTATGAAACAGGAGAGAGCTCAAGATATGATGTATAGACTTCTTTTCTTGCTTCATGGGGCTGCTGGGATATGAACATGCCATTTTAGGGAAAAGCTAATTGCCTGTTCAGCAACTAAAAGCAAGATACCTTTGTTCAGTGAGTTACAATTCCCTGAAGTACACTGCAGTAGCAAAGCAGTAATTACAATGCAGCATGTCTTAAAAGTGCACCATTATACATTTCATGAAGAAAAGGGTAACTTAAGCATTGCTGCTCCTGGGTTAAAGCAAAAGATTTAAAACATCTTGAGCATGATCATGTATGTTTTATGAATATAAATTTGTGTTCACACGAATTTCTAATGTTAAAACTGTACTTGAAACCATTTTTAGGCTGCTACCAGACCAGGTTATAAGCTATTTTTTGCTGTTGGCAACAATCCAATAATCTAAACCACATTTTTAATTTTATTCTTTTTTTTTCTCCTTTTTTTTTTTTTTCCAGTCTCCAGCAAAGAGATGTTGTCTCACCAGAATGGAATGACTTCTGGATAAGGTAGCCAACGTAAATTAAAGTGGGGTCTTTGGCTGAAGAATGGCAATGAATGTTCAGAAAAGGATGGAGAAAAAGAGAAATGTGAGCAGACAAAGGAAACCAGGCAGAAAAAACAAGAGAATATGGGTTTAATATATTTTTGATATCCAAAACAGAGTGAGGATGGTTGCAGAATTCTGGAAATCATAAACACCTCAGAGAGTTAAGGTTACCTCATAAATGGGAATATGTAATTTCTTGGGTATTATTTATAGATCAGACTTTAATTAAAAGGTTAGGGAAAGATGGATATGTATTTTAATAACTAGTTCATTATTACATGCTAATAATCAGTTATTGATAACTACAAGCATGGTATAGTTATTTATTAATCACCAGCTTTTTATTAAACTTTGACAAATGGAACCCTTTCTATGTAGTATAAAATTGCAGAAAGAAGCTGGAAGGAAACAAGATATGAATTAGGATTTTGACAGAAATCAGTAAGGGAAGGTAACTTGCACAGCAATTATGTTGTGCTGTGTTGCATTATAGGTTCCATACTCTCTCCTAATAACTATGTAATTTTCTCATGTCTCCACGGCACATATTTTGTGACTTTTTCATTAAAAAAGCCAACACAAACCCAATAATCTTTTGCCACATAATACATTATTAGAAGAATCATAAGGAGGGAGGATAAAGGAGCAAGTTTAATAAATGCTGCAAAGCATACTACTGCTCCTGAATGTTTGTGTTGGATTTCTTATGATGTATGAGAAGCTGACATGTCCTGTGGGGGCTAGTTTACATTTTTTTTTATGAAAGGTTACAGTACTATGAAACTATAGTTTATTTAGTTTTACACTAGTGGTGTAAATATTTATTAAGGCTTTGACTCATTATATTTTGTGCAGCCCTTGCACTCCAAATCCATGTGATTCACAGTATATTGAAAAAAGAAATAATACCCCTAAATCACACCTGTCTGTGAAGAGAAAATCTGTCAGCTCTTTCACTCCCAACTCTTCACCTTGCGACAGGCAAGGGGAAAAAAAAGCCAGAAAGAAAGCTGGCTGCTCCTTGGAAATGAATTCACTGGAAAAATGTTCCTTTGTTAAGCACTGCTTGGCTGGGATGGCTAGGCAAATACAGAACTCAAAATTTGAGTCAAGATGTACTCAGTTTTTAGGTCACCTAGCCCCTTATTTTGAAAAAAATCTGTATCACTTCCTTTGTTATGCTTTTGGGTTTTTATTTGTTTGGGGGGGTTGTTTGTTTTCTTGATTGTTTCTGAAAATCATCCATTGAAATTTAGTTTTATGCGAAAACCAAAAAAGGTACATCAGATCAGAAGTGGGATATATTCAGATTATATATCCAATATCAAGATGCTGTCTATGTGGTTTGGATATCTTACAGTGACTAAGACTTATTCCTAGAGATTCCTACAGAACGTGCCCCAGGCAACAGTGTATTTCTGAGACTCGTTGCTGGAATTAAGAAGTGCTGCATTCAGCAAAGGGCACCAGCGTTTCAGTATTCCATGAGCAACCAGAAGTCACTCTGACCAGCAAAAGGTTTCTTGATCCCATCAAAATTACAGGATTTTTGCTCCCATTGCTCCTAATGACCTTCACTGGAGACCTTGCTAAGCTTATGAGAGGCACTCAAAGACTTCATGGGTTGTGCACAGAGCCCTGCACGCTTCCAGTGTGACATCTCTGTGAGGTAAACTGGCAGCTACAGATGGCAGCTACAGATTTGGGGTGACTTTTGCTTGTTTGCTTCCCAAATAGCTTTGTCTTGAATTCTTTCCTGCACAGTTGCATGATTCCAAAAGGCACGAATTAAAATACAAATAGCTGATAACCTGGTGGTAAGTGCAGCATTTTGAGAGAGATGAGTTCAAATTCCTTTATGCTAGGTAGATGTAAATCACGGCCTTCCATCTCTTACTGCATCTGTCTTTTAGACAAGTGTGTCTGCCATCTCATTTAGTGATGAACTTGACCCTGTCATAGTCTAAAAATATTTTCATGAGTCTCTCTCTCTAAATAAAAAACTACAGCCTTTGTGGAGTTCAAGTGGTCTCAAGGTTATGCAGTGTTAATCAGCTTTGTGGTTCTTAATTCTGTTTTCAAATTTGGCCCTAGCAGTCTTTCAGTTCACTTTTGTGGCACTTGATTGATTTTGTTATTAACGTTACAAGTCATGGAATCAGATAGCAGTATGTTGAGCAGACATACCCCAACACAAGCCTACTAAAACATATATTGATTTGCATCAGTATTTTTAGTCTAGGAAAGTGTTTAAATTTTTGGGTTAAAGTCACTCTCTCCGTATATAACTTAAAAAGTATATATTAAAAAAATTTATGTAAATGCAATATATAAAAATATGTATTTATTTTTCATTCTGCTAAATGACATCTATTTATAGATCTGCACTTTTACCTTATGCCTCCAAATAAACCTGTAAAGCCGCTTTTCCCAAGTACAAGAAAATCCATCTTGAAACTTTAATTAAAGAATAATCTATCAATGACAAATTACCGGAGGGTGGATATGTCACTCACAGTGTTGGCACGTCATTTCAAAGAACACAACTGAAATCACAGGAGAATAACAGATCTGGGTATTTGTTTGCACTTAACAGACAAGGGGAACATAACTGATATAAAGCAATTTCAAGATAGTTTATATATTAAGAGATTAGCTGGAAATTCCTTCACTCTGAAAGAAAAGCAGCACTACAGCAAAACTGCATCTTCTATAAAGTCTGTAAAAAATCTAGTAAAGCAAGTAATCCCTTGACATGTTTAAAACTACTAGTGGCTTTTTGATTGTGCTTGTGTTTGTGAAGCCTCCACACTGGGTGAACTCCTGAGCAGCTTTTTATTTGGTTTCATGGAGACAGTTCTTGTAATCCTACTTCAACTCCTCTTTTGAAAGAGTGAGAGAAGAGGCATCCATGAGGATGCGAGAAGTAGGTGCTTCTTTTCCTCAGTTCTGTAGTTCAAACAAATTAATTTGTGCCCGTGGCAACTGATCAGCTGCATGTGCTTTTCCTTGCATAGAACCATTTACTAAACAGTGGCTTTATGTAGAGTTCCTATGTAAATGACAGGCTAAAAATTATTTGGTTTTTTTCTCTAACATAAAATGCGCTGGCAAATATTGTACAAATATTTGTTGCAATGTTTTTCACTCAGCTGAGTAGTAAAAGCTCTTTAAAAAACCCTAAGTGATTACAATTATTCAGTTTCCCATGATATTGAGATTTGTTGTCCGTAAGTTATTATTATAAGGCCTGTATCAAGATAGATTTCAAATGGGAAGCATATGACCTCAGTATGGTAACTGTCACTTTTAGCTTCTCCTGCTTAAGAAAAAACACTAGCATATTAAAAGTCATAGTGACTTTATTCCTCCTCCATAGAGTGTAGTTTTACCTTTATCTCATCCAGCAGAACCTTGTAAATCAGGTGGAACAGAACTTACATCAGAATCATATGAAAATATCATATAATCTGAAAGTAACATGCTGGCAAGACATATACTGGGCTATATATGGGGCTGATCACCTCAGGCAGGAGGGACATATATCCTTTAGCTATAATCCTGTATGTTTTCTGGTCACCTTTATTTATTTTTAACTTTCTGTTGGGTTTATTGACTTCTCTTTTTGATTGCCAGATACCAAGTTTTTGCTTATTTTTGACCCCAAAATATGTCCAACATGTTCTACCCTTACAAGAATGTTAAGTCTAAAATAAAAGCATAGAAATTCACATCTAAAGGTCAGAGCTACAATTCTATATTTAAACTCACTTGGACTACATTTCTTTCAGGAACTACTTTAAAGTCTTAACCCAAAGGAATCCATTTAGTTTCTATCATGTCCTTTGGCTTGAGTGCAGTTTGTATTATGTTTCTCTCAAAATCTATTCAGGTTTTCTAGATGAAGAGGGTATTGGAATGAAAATCTGAAAAAAAATAAATCTAATGAATTTGTCTTTCTTAATTTACAGCAGTGTTAATGAGGTTGTTGATAAGACTATTATCGACCAGAACACCTCAGTCAAGGAGTTTGCTCTTAGTGTGGACACTGCTTGCACAGCTTGTCCACCAGTTTAGTCTCAAGCCCAAAGTAAACTGTAAATCACACCCTTTCTTTTGGGATGTGGTTGTTCTCAATGCATATGTAATATTTGGGGAATCAAAACTACTAAAAAAGTGCAACACTAGAGGTTGTCAGTATTTTGAAGATAATCTCCCTTTTTAGGTGTTTTATTATACATTCTGCTACTTTCTCCACTTCTTTAAATGAACGGGGCGTAACTTTGAGATTTTTGTCAAATAGAAGTTGCTTCTTCCAGCACAGAAAAAATTTTTCTGGAATTATCAGTCCTTCAAAAGTCTGCTCTTTTCTTAGTGCTGGTCTGAGCACTCTTGCAGATCCTTTCCAACCCATGGCTTTCAATGCAGAGGACATTTAACACTTTGCAACAAATACCATTTTTCAGACACCTGAGAGGACAACAGCTTAGCTTTATGGACCTTCCGTGGCTGGAAATGGGATGGGTTATTTTTAAGGATTTGCGGTTTTGTCTTGTTGATTTGTCATTCTTATCTTCTTTATTATAGTTTTCACTGGCTGAAGAGAAATACAGAAGCCTTTCCCAATGAGACTCAGTGTTTGGGGGAAAATTGCCAAACCTGAGCAACTCTAAATGGACTTTTTGGTTCCTGGATAATCCTTTATTTACTATGTCCTCCTGAACAATTAGTTTCAGGGTGAGAGTTACTTTTTACTTAAATTATTTTAATAGTGGTCTGTTTATGTTATAGATGGCACTATAGAAGGTGTTCAATAGCAATCCCTTAATGTTTAATTAATTAATGAATTATCTGGGAAAAAGCTTCCCAGTGATGGCATTATTCCATTGCATGATAAACACAGACCATCATTCTAGCAGGCTGGGCAACTATTAACAGCAAGCTTTGCTATGCTTACTGGCTTTTGACTATTAAGAATTTTAATTTAACTGTAAATAATAATGTCAACACCTAAATTGAGAAGGATCAAATTAGACTTTTACACCCAAAAATAAAAACCTCAGACCAGTTAGTATAGTATACCATTTAGTATAAATATTAAGGAGCAACTGAACTGGCAACATTTTGATTCCATGCTTAAAAGGATGTAATTATTTTTATTAAAGAGTTTGGAAATGCTCTATATGTGTAAATCAAACCAAAAGAAGCAGGAAATACTGGTGGTCCTTCACTATGCAAAAATGGCAGGTTACAGCTAAGAGTGTTCTCACAGATTAAGACAAGTGATAGTGTCAGATTTGGTTACTCTTTCATAATAAAATGGAATACATAATGATGCCACATTTCTTGGAATCAAGATCAGAGGTGCAGGCTCAAGAGTTTTCACAGGTTTTTTTTGTTTTGTGGCAAACAGTTCTCTAGTTCACTTGTGCATTCAGACATGCTCGTGTTCATCTAAAAAGGCGGTGGTGAAAAGGAAAGGGAAAAAAGTCATGAAAATACCATATTGATTTTAGTGACACACACTATCCATCATAAACATCCAGCATACAGATTCACATCTTAATGCACTTAGCTACCTC
The DNA here is from genome assembly GCF_036250125.1 of Pseudopipra pipra. NCBI lineage: Eukaryota > Metazoa > Chordata > Aves > Passeriformes > Pipridae > Pseudopipra > Pseudopipra pipra. The sequence continues at coordinate 2,068,017 of NC_087550.1, forward strand.
TCTCTATAGGACAGCCTTTGACTCAGGTCCTAGGCTGGCCAGGTTTTTATTGTGAAATATCTGTCTTGAAGCTGGCAGAGGAAACAATGGTAAGACTGGGTTATGTATTTCTCTCTGTGCAGAACAAGCACACCTTTTGCTAGAAAAAAGAGGGTTTGTCCCTTCTTTGGGGACAAAGCTGTATTTTTCTCTAGATGGATGAACAGTTCTCTTTTCCTGGGAACTATTTCCAAAGAGAATCACTTCAAATAGGTTATAGAAAAATGTTAACTCCCAAATCTGCCTGATTCCTTCAGGTGAGCAACTCTGTGTTTGCCTATTAAAGTGAACACTTTTGTAGGGTATCATGTCTATCCATCTGCACAACCCTTATCTCGGGGAAGCGTGAGCTACTCTTTATTCATATGCCCTTCTGCTCAGTTCTCTTCCGTTTGCTTTCTGTAAAAAGGGGACAAAATCGTTTTTCCACCTGAGATTGTCAACACCAAATTCTAGCATTTATGGTTTGATTATAAAATGTACTGAAGATTTACTTTTCCCTCTAACTTCCACGAGGGCTTAAGAAATTTTGAAAATTCAAGCTCTAGATTGCCTAAACTGGACAGACAAAATTGATGTACAGGGGTGCTTTGTTTGTTTGTTGAGGTTTGTAGCAGGGTTTTCTTGCCACAACCACCTTGCCCCAAGTTACACAAGCAGGTGATGTTAAAGTCAGTCAGTACTCAAACATTGCCTTAAGAAAGACGTCATAGTTTGAGATCCAGACATCTGGTCATCATTAACCATTACTGTTCACACATGATATTTTACTTAGACTGAACCAACAGGCAGACAGTAATTTACATCCTGCAGCCAGTGGGAAGAAGTCTGGTAAAATGTACAAGTGATCATGAACAGAAATCTCTAACAGGTTCAGCTCTGGGGTGAGGTGACATTTAAAAAAGGAAGTCACTTCTTGGTGATTTTCCTGGCTTACAATAAGGAGGCTTCACCTCAGCTCATCAGAGAAGTGGTGTTAAGGTACCTTTGCCACTGAATGTCGGACTGTATGTAAAGATTTTGCAATACAAATGTTGAGCTTCTTTGCAGTTTTCTTTGCTGTTACTTATTATGTCTATCCTATAAAATTTTCTGTGAAAAAAAACTTACAGCATTACCTCATTCAATTGCAGTTGGCACTGTGAAATGTTAGATTAAGAGCTGTCTGGCAACCAAACACCCCAAGAGTTTTCCTGTGTGTTTCCGTAATTTTGCCAAAGATTAAAATGTCATCACTGCCACTAGGGACATTGGGAATCCACTGAATTATTCTGTGGTTTATACTTTGAAAAGTTTTAGAAGCTAAATATATTTCAAACATTCATCTCTTGTACTTGGTATTTCAAAACTTCATGAATCCTCTTCCTGAACTCAGGTTAATAACTGATGAAAGATCACTAATTTAGCAGACCTCCACTTCAGAGGTTCTATTTTAAACTTTAGCTCCTTTATAGTTTTTCCTAGTCTTCAAGAGCTTTCTGAACTTGTACAAAGTTTAGGAAAGTCTCTGATACTGCTGCATACTTGGGCAGAAGGATTAAACAGTGAGACTGATAAAGTGATCTTGTGGGATCAAAGAAGATGTGGGTTTTTTGGATGACATTCAAACTGAAAGTGTTTCACAATTCTGGAAAAAGGAAAGGGAAGGGGAAGAGGAAAGGGAAGGGGAAAGGGAAGGGGTAGGGGAAAGAGAATGGGAAGGGGTAGGGGAAGGGATCCCCCTGTTATCTTTCAGTATTAAGAAAATTATGGAAGTATAACAAGCCAGGTGGGGGAGCAAATTAAGGCATTTTTGTTTCTGGTTCTAAGAAATGTCGGTGCACTTTATCTCCATAAAGTTCTTCTCTACTTAACCCATCTTTTTGCTTCTGCAACCTGAATATCAGTAGGGTACCAGGTGTGCAAACTGGACCGAGGTGACAGGCTTGTATAGAGGTTTTTGCTTTGCTTCCTTTCCAGGGAAGCAGTTCATGGCTTTCCTTGTTTCAGCTAAGCACTGAATAAAGCCTTCAAAATTTGTTCCCTTATCCATTATAGATAGAAAAGCCTCAAATGCCTCAGGTTCTGATCAGTGTGTCTGTTTCAAAGATTTTTGCTCATAAACTGTGTCCTAATTTCATTAATATTTTTCATTAATTCTTTCGGGGAGAATTTTGCTTGTGCTTTATCATATTCTCCATGAAGACAAAATAACCATTGAAATCAATTTTGTTTCACTTCTCAGTGCTTTCTCTGTCTGACAGCTGGATAAAATCTCATTGAGCTTGTGGACATACAGGCTGTCCTTCAGTTGTGATGCACATAAGAAGCAATTCTCTTGCCTGTGTGCACAGACAGCAGAAGCATAGCAGATGCAGACAGCTACAGTCAGAGGATCACTGGCAGAATAAACCCAAGAAAAAGAAGATCTTTCTGAATACTGCACTACTGAAAACCTACCCCTAAAAAAAACCCCAAACCCCCTCACACACAAAAAAAAAAAAAAAAAAAAGGCACAAAAAACTAGTCAGCTCTGGTGACATTTCTGCATTTTTTGATGTTTTTGTAAAATGGGATTTGTTTCAAAGAAACGTGATTATTATAATTAATGTTGTCTTCTCATAGAAGCAGAAACAAGTAAAAAGGCACCAAATATTGACGAAGAGCTCATATGAAAAAAACCAAAGGATATTTGTGTCACAGAATTTTCTTTCCCTGCTACTGGTCACTTTTTGTTTTTGAGTTTTTAGCTCATCCAGCATCAAAAGATAGCACATTTTTAGTCAAAGAAACCAATGCACTTGATGACAAAGAAGACATTAAGGAGTCCAGCTTAAGAGTTAACATCACTAATTTTACTTTGAGCACAAGTGTTGTTCCCAAAACAGATATTATTAATGTGGGCTATTAAAAATAAAAGCAAAATCTGATTAAAAAATTATACGATGGAATTGTAGTTTACATAGAAAAACCAAGTAAAATCTCCATCAAACTTGGTGATATGCTGAAAAAACCCCCAGAACTTTAGTTTTCATTTTGAAACAGTTTTCTTCTGATCTATATTCAAACTCACTGCATGACTGTCAGAGTCATTCATGTGTCTTCATCCTGTATTTCCATTCCTCATCAAAGCATGAATTTTTACGAGATTAATCTTCAGTATAAAGAACATGCAAAAACGTTTTCAAGTAGCAGGGAAATATAGGTAAGCCACAGTACTCCAGCAGAAACTATTAACTTTCAGCATCCTTAACACTAATTAGCTTTAAGGTAATTGAGATCAGTTCATGTCTCACTGGGACAAGAACCTTATTTTTTTCAAAGTCTATCATCAAAACTTCTATCTGCAGTGAGAACTCTATGAATTGAATGGGATTCCACCTCACTTTCTGTAGGCTGCTGAACATATTCTTTATAATTTTAAATTCAAACCTCTCTGGGATAGTCTCATGAAAATAGAGTATTTCATTGGCTGCATAAAGGAGTAACAAAGCTGTTACCCCTTTCTGGTCAATTATATCGATTGTGATTCTGACATTTTCAAATGTATTTCTCCATTTACTCCAATTAAACTAAGCAGATTGTTAAGAAGATTGTCCTGGACTTCGAAAGACGTGCAATGAGCCAGATCACTTGTAGTTGTGTCAAAGTTAATTAATTTTTCTAAATCTAAAATGACCAGGGATGCATTCTGCTTTCTGTTTTGAATTAAAATCACTTTTTCACTGCCGTGTTATTCCTAGTTTGTATTGATTTTAGGTTCAAAGAGCATTAACTTCAATTCTAAATTTTCTTTTAACCTGTAGAGAAGATGGAGGCATCACAAGCTCTGCTTAGAAATTTCCCCAAGGGGCTCATCCAAAGCTTAACAAAACATTTTCAGTAACTTAATTTCACTTGATTTCTTTGAAGAACTTTCTCTTTTATCCATCAGGTTCAATTTTTTGGGAATGCTTTTATTCAAGCGCAAAATACCCCAAACTAAGAGTAGTAATCTTTTAGCTGGAATTATTTGAATATTTGCAAATGCCCCAAAGCAAAAACAGAAAAGAAAAAAGAGAAAAAAGAAAAAAGCTAAGTAGATATTTAAGAGTAGTTTTCATTTAAAAAAATAAATCTGTGGTGGGTTAGCCTTGACTGACAACCAAAATTCCACCCAGCTGCTCAGCTACTCACCTCTTTCAGTGTGGTGGGGGAAGAAAACAGGAAAAACAAGAACAAGAATGTTCCCATGTTCACATAAGGACAGGGACATCATTTATCAGTTACCTTTGTGGACAGATTCAAGCTGGGGAAAATTAAATAAAATTATTGTCAATCAAAGTAAAAATTTAATTGGAAAAATAAAATACACAAACTTTAAAACAACACTTCCTCTTTTTCTCAGGGTTAACTTCACACCTCCAGTTCAGGGCAGCTCAGGAGGTCACAGTTGGCACTCAGCAGTTTCTCTCTGCAGCTCCCTCCTTCTCACATCTTCCCTCTGCCCCTCCGTGGTGGCAGCTCCTCTGGGAACAGCCCCATGCTATGACATGGAGTTCTGCACAGGCTGAGGTGGATGCTTGCTCTGGTGCCAGGGAATACCTTCTCCTTCCTCCTGCTCCTCTGACCTTGCCTCCTCTATTTCTCTGTTTGTTCCCTCCTCCTGTCTCCATTTGGCACTTTCAGCCTCTCCTTTTATATGTGACTCTGGGACTCAGCCATGCCCTGGAGAGGGTCAGATGGAGTTGGCTGGAGCCAGCTGTGTCTGGCATGGAGCAGATCCAGCCCCTCTTCACAGAGACCACTCCTTGACACCTGCACCCAATACAAATGCAAACAAAATATTTAAATCGAAGTTTACCCTCTGGGCCAGTTCTTGACTTCTATGGGTTTTTTTCACACCTGCAGTTAATTTCAGCCAGTGAGATCTGTAGCTGAAGTGGAGGAGCCACCACAGTCAGCCTTCCAGCTTGTACCACAAGCATGCTTTTTAGGGAGCAAATTTAGGGATCACCCCAGTTTACTGTGCCACAGCTCACACAGTGGCGCGGGCTCAGAATATACAAACCAGGTTCCCTGCAGCAGCACCTCACCCACAAGGGAGGCCCCAGGGCACCTCTAGGCTGAGAAAACCCCAGGGACAGCTCTGGAGTAGGGCTGAGCTAGTCTGAGACCAAACTGCACGACTGAGGCACGGGCAAGGCATGAGCGTGGGCACAGGCACGGATGTGGGCAGGGCAGGGCATGGAGATGTCTGTCCACACCAACTGCTTTGCTGCCTGCCATGCTGCACCTCTTGGCAGTGCACAGATCCACTTACAGAGTGCCAAAAACATTGATATTTGGTCTGGGGTCTGTCACACTCCTCAAAATATTCTGCCCAGTGTGATACAGTGCCTGCTTGCTGGGCTAGATGTAACGAGCCTGACAGTATCAATCTAAAACCAAGTGAGACAGAAGCCATGTGACCGAAAAAAGATAAAAAATACAAGCAGGTTTGACGCAGTAATTACCCCTATGATAGCTCTTTTTAGGTAAGGTACATTGATGATGACAATGTAGGGAAATTTGCCTTTCTAGTACTGTTTTCTGAACAAAATTCCCCGCAGCTGTCAATCAGGTCATTTTATACTCACACTAAATTAGCACCATTTATTTTAACAGTGTCTTTTATACAGTGCTGAAAGGTGAGCAATATTTTAATTCAACCTTGAGAATATTCTGGTGTGTTAAAAGTTCCTGTATTTGTGTACTCTTTATTTTTTAACTAAAAGTCTCAGACATTTGAGCTTCCTTTTCTCAGCTTAGTCCTTATCTGCAGACCATAGCCTAACAAGCTCTTTTTATTCTTTTTACTTTAGAATTATGAGTGAATGATATTTTCACTTTGATCACAGTTATATAGATTTCATTTTCATTTTACTGTTTAGCTGTAAGGTGTTGTCTGCTTCGTATAATACGTCATATTTAGATATTTTGTTTTATTGAAACAGCAAACGGTTTTTAAAATGACTCTTGTAGCTCTCCTGCACTGTCTATAAAATGCTGTAAGTCTGAGTGATGCATGGGACCTTGCATAGACTTGTTAGTACTATAGGCAGTTTTGCAAAGAAGCTATGACAACATAAAGCTGAGTATTTCAAAGGTAGTTCTCAGGCAAATGAATTTCTTGTCAAAGAGGAGCTACAAAATACAGTGTGCTAAAGCAGGGTATGCCAGGAAGTGGTCACTGAGTTCAAGGATGATTTTAAATTCCAATCCATCATGAACATTTAAATATTCTCGTGGAAAGAGAGAAGGCTTGGATTTCCATTCCTATTCCAGTGACTTATTTTATCTAATAATAATCAGAGTTACTGCTTCAGGCAAAGACTGTGGCCTGTGTTTCATCTTTCAGTGCCCTGATCCCTTGGCTGAAACCTCATGCTCCCCAAGAAGCAATGAGAAGCTCTTTCAAGAAGCAATATTATGCTCACTCTTCTCCTGCCTGTCCCACATTAAATGAGCTGTGTTTGGCACAAAACCATGAAAGGTGGCAAAATTTCTGTGTCACAAGTTAGGCCCTCTCAGACTTGCCTGTAATCTACCACGAAGGATGCTCTGAAAAGTATTGGTCATGGGGGTTCCAGACCTGGAAATGCAACAGAGGCTTCCTAACTCTTTCGGTTTAGAAAGGCACAGCTTTGGGAAAACAAAACCAGGAAGTAATCACTTACATGATTAGATTTATAATAGATGGATGAGATTTTTTAATTATTTTTTTAAAAATATTTCAGGTTTGCTCAGGTCTTTTGTTTTCTTTCTTGTATTACTGTCAGGTGATCTGGTCTCATAAGACGAGCTGAACTATTACAGCAAGATTTGCACACAGTATGTTCAGTAAAGTGTTTAATTCTTCTGTGCTTGCCACGTTCTTCCCAAGCCATCCAAATGCCTAGATGGTGGGTTTTACGAGCTTGACATTCTCTCAGTGTCTGAGCTTTCACCATCTTCATGCAGAGACGCAGACACCTTTGACTCACTGAAGCTACTTGTTGAGCCCAGACCTTTTTTCAGAGGCAGAATCTGGCAGTAACATCTGTTTCCTGAGGATTCCCACAAGCACACTTGGCACGAGCTCTAAGTTGGACCACCCTGGACCCTAATAACCTATTGGTTACTGTATTGTACAGCCTTTGCTTCCTGAAGTGCCTGAGCTCTTCATTAAATCTCAGCTTAACCACTCTGTCCTCAGCTGAGCTTTACATAACTGCATGGGAGACAGGCTTGTAAGATTAACAAAGTTTGGCAAAATCTCAGAGGTATCAAATCAATCTGGAAGTACTTTAAATTTGTAACTCGAGAAGACTTTTCTGTCTGGTCTCCTGATTAGAAAAAATAATGTATATGGAAAATTTAATTTGTGGGGATTTTTTGTTTTGTTGTTTTTTTTTTTTCAGTGAACACTCAGATTTCATTCCATACCACTTTATCCACCCTTTATTGAAAGGTCTTTATATGTCTTTTCATCAGACATACAAATTGGATAATGTCAGACCTCTCTGTAAAAAGTGAAAGAAATGAGTGAGCCTTTGCTAGTGAGCAAACCTATTCAATCAGCTTCTGTGTAGAAGCAGTTTTCAACATTAGCAACTGGATACCACCCATTAGCATGACTTAGTGCAGCTGTGAAATGCTGCCAAACTCATGTAATACAATTATTATGTGGCAGCATTGCATAAAATAAACCAGGGCTGCCACTGTAAGCTCTCATTTGTAACAATTCTGTTTTTAAGAGCTGATGAAGACCATCAGGCAGTTCTGTGGTAAAGGTAGATCTGGGAAAGCTCAAAGAGTCCCATGAGGATAAATAAAAAATTGCAGTACAAGACATCTTATCAAATTTATAGCCTGTCGCATTTCTGTGTTGGTTCTTGCTATCCTGGAAAAAAATGACAAAACATTCCTTGCTCTGCAATTAAATAAACATGAATTCTCAATATTTGCATGTCAGAAATCAGGCTACAGAAACTTATTGTAGTTCTTTGCTGACTATTCTGATAAAAATAATGCACAAAACTTGTTGATTTAAATAAGATAAACTTTCTATTAGTCTAATCCTCTAAGCAAGAAGGAAAAAAACAGAGATGATTTAATTTAAATTCTGGTAAGGGTTTTTTATACAAGAGCCAGGAGACCATATACTGTATGCATAAACAGACAATTCAGAACAAACTCACTTTAAATAAAGATCTGTGAATCCAACCAGGACCTCAGAAATGATTCTTAGAATACTGAATTGTGTTAATCCACAAGATCTTTACAATGCATGTGCTTCCAAAGTCTCAGACAATTCCATGCAGTTTTAACATTTAAATATATGAACTTATTTCCCCCACATTACTGTAATAATAAAAGATATATTGCTTCCTCACCTCATTCACGGTTTTATGTTTTGTGGCCATACTTTGGAAGCTTTGCTTAGGGCAGATCCCTGCTACTGCAATCAAATCTTAATCTGTAGACAGCTAAGTGGAGTTTTAAGTGGAGCTTTGTTCCCCTTCACATTATTTTTTAAGTCTTTCTTTGTAGACCTTGTGTCTTTCACCATTCACTTAACTACCAAATACCACTTGCAAAGACAGATGAACTAATAAAAAAAGTTCATTCAGTATATTCTTTTGAGCCAAGTCACAACATTTCTCTTTTTTTTGCTTTTCTTCCTTTTTCTTTTGATCCCTACTAAAAAACACTGCTAGCTGAAGCCTGTATCATTTAATTCTGTGATTTTATCCCTCATTAGTAGGGTATTTAAAGCACTCTTCTTTCATGACAGCATTTTATCTCACTGAAACTTTTCACTTCTTTACTGGAGAGGTTCTTCACAGCGTACTGCCTGCACTAACCTCATGTGTTAAGAGGCAGAGACGTGAGGAACCAGTCACCTTGTGTAGGAGTGTTATGTCCTGTAACTTATATTTTGCTGTTGACTAGTTACACTGGGTTTCTACCCCAGCTATAGGATGAGCAGGATCACTTCTGATGGTGTCAAACCTCACAAATTCTTAGATAACCCACTTAATTTTAAGGACACAGTACACGGAGCTCCAGAGGTCAAAAACCAGATAGTTTCTTTGTTAGACCCAAAATATTTCTGGAGCACTGCTATATTCTTCCTAAAAATATCACACAACTTTCAGATGAAAAGCTAAGTACTGGCTGTGGAGCTCTTTCTACTGTCAGTTTGTCAAAAAAGGTTCTGTGTTCTTTGTGCAAACCCCTATTATTGAGCAGATGTGATCTCAGAGTTTGCTGCCACCAGAAGGTAGAAAAGTCCTTTTCCACCATGCCCTGAGGCTACAGGGTCATGCCAGTCAACTTTTGCCACCTATGGACCACTGTGTGAGTCAGTTTAAGTCACTAAACAGCAGGAACAGCATGTGGATTGATTTCTGCTGGATTAGTGAGCTCAGATTAGGAAGAAAGCACAGCAACCTGGGCAAGGGTGGAGATATTTAATGTGCTTATTTGATAGGTGAAAGGAAAAACTGGACTTAAAGCAAGTTCAGATCAGCCCAGAATTTTTCACAATTGTTTGTGAAAGAATTGAGGTGCTAATTTTCTCCTTAATCTGCTCAAAAAAACCCCCAACATGACAAAAAACCTATAATGAGGATTTGGGGCTTTAATTTTCTGTAACACTCCTGAAGCACAAAGTCTGTCATGTGTTTAGGCAGAATTCAAATGAGATGCAGAGAAAAGGAGGGTTACCATGGGGTTATATATAGTGTCATCACCATCACCTGGATGCACTTATTTTCCCATTTGAAGTCCATACTGTATGAGTTCTGCAAGGGTCAATTACTATGATCATTTCTCTATTTTAATTAGCTTTGGTTTACATATTTGCATTTTTTCGTGAAATTTTACTATAATTATTTCCTGCAATCTGGCAACTTCTCACCACCCCAGCTGCACAGAGCTGCTGAAGAGTCAAACTTGACAGGAAACCTGGCAGCCAACTTTGTCTATAGGGTATCCTAAGTTGCTGTAGAGATGGTGAGAGTCTGGCCCTTAATATTAAACTGAAAAACCCAATGAAAATGGTATGAGCCAAAGGAATTATGTTGTTCCAGTGATCCCTAAAAAGCTGGAATGGTTCAAAGGACCAAGATAGCCAGGTGCATATTAAAACATGTCAGGAAATTGTGATGAAAGATGTTGACTTACAAGTTTTGATGGCCTCAATTTCTGGTAATTGCAATAGTGGAGAAAATTGAGCTGTCCTTCAGATACTAGACTTCTTTAGCCATAGAGGAAATGTGATGTAGCTAAATCTCAGGAGAAACAAACTTTAGACACTGTTGCTGCAAGCTCCAGGTTTATTGCAATAAACCTTCAAAATTCTGATGCATGGAAGTTTGATCAGAAGATACAGTCATTGTTATTCCTTTTTTAGTATGCTTTTTATTACTGTGGATTCATGAAGCACATTTCTGCTCTTATACATTGCACTGGGTTTGTGTTCATCAAAATAAAATAATGGGGTCTACATTGCTTATATGCTGCAGTTCAAGAAAAATGAAAATTTTAACTGAATACTGAAAATTTCAACCCTCAGAATGACTTGGTCACAGAATTTTGAAAAAAGATCTTTATGTAGTGTACACATATTCTGCTTACTGATTGTGCAGAGTTAAATTTAGTTACAGAAAATCTATCTGTTCAAGTACATGTTAGTTATAGGGGGAGATCTATACATTTTGCTATTGTTAAAAGTTATATTTTACTTAAATTTTGTCTTAGCAAACAACAGAGTAAGTGGATCAGCTTTCAAACTGCTCTCCAAGGTGACAAATTGAGGGGTATTCCTTACCCTAGAAATCTCTTCCTTCACAACCCTGGAAACTATTTACTTTTAAAAATTTAGATCAGTGGTCCACCATAGATCTTTCATAGACCATACCTGAGACCAAGGCACACCTTTGATTCTTCCATTTGCTCTCAGGCTGTTTGGTTATCTAAGTGGACTTTAGAAAATGCACCATTTCCATGTCCAGCGATTCTTAAGTAATTATTTTAATGTACACTTATTACTTAGGGGACTTCCTAAACTCTAATGATTTATAGCTGTCGTGGACACAACCTGGAGAAACTTCATTTCTTACCACAAGTTTGGTGCAATGATCACAAAGGCAAATGGAAGTAGTTAACAGAAATAAAAAGCCCAAATACTGTTTTCTCATGTAAGTCTGCCAGCTCAGAACACACACTTTGGAATCCATATATTTATTATGGATTTACTGCTTTTTCCATGGCTAGCCTGATGCAAAGATTTACAGCTGGGATTTCTCAGAGTTCATGTGTTGTATCACTTGCCATACAAGGAAATTTAGGCATTACTTCATAAAGATTCAAGACGAAAAATCAGAACAGTTATATCAAGCCTCTAAATATTTAAAATTAAAGCTATCTGTAAATACTCTATATAAATAGATTGAGAGGGAAACAATGGCATAACTGCAGAAAGGATGGTATCCACAACTAATTCTTTAACACTCCTTTGTAATACAGATTTTTTTATCATGAGGATAATTTAAGATAATAAAATAAAATTTTATCTATTCAAAAAAAGAAATATTGGACTTGATAGCTCATCCTTTTGTAACACATACTAAATTGCATGTGCAAATGTTTTCATCCAATCCTATAAGAAACCAAATTAAGAAAAATTGAATTCTAGATCAATACAGATTGTATTTGCAGAAAATATGATTTAACAGATTAGAAATGCAGTTAAAACATAGTTATAGAATGATGACAAATCCAGGAGAACAAAACCCAGTCTCCATTAAAAGGGGATAGATACATGATATAGATAGAGATTTGAAAGTTAAAATCATGTATCATAAACTAAACAGGCCTTGGAGCTGTCAATGTTTGGGTAGAAGAGCTCTAAGAAAAGCAGGAAATTTGAATCAGTGACCCTTGGAAATAGTGCTGGAACAATGTTGCACCACTGGGTTAGGGAGGATGCCATGGACCTGTGATTTGTCAGCATTCAGAGATGTTATTGAAAATACCATCGATTTATGTGTTGGATTTATTTTTTCTTCAGCAGTCAAGTGTGTTAATTCTGATTCCCTGCATATTTCAAAGAACTAGTTACATTGAAAGCTATATAAAATAAAAGATGTGACTCATTTTATCCTGAAATGTTGGGGGGAGTTTCTGTCTTGTACCAAAATTGTTATTGCAAAGTCAAATCAAGTTAGGCAAACTGATTTTATCACTCTTTTAAGAAACTTTTACTTACCTTTTCTGCATAAGGCAAAGCACAGGTGTTCTAAAGCCATAGGGGTTTTTTTTAGAAAAAGAAAATATGTTATTTGAAAAACACTAGCATTCTTATCATTTGGAACTGGGAATTAGATAGATAGGGTGGCCTTTGTCAGAGATTTATCTTACCTACAAAAGTCTACTCAAACTCGTTACATTTTTGGGAAAGCACTGTTTGTGCATGCTTGGCAGTGATCTGTTAAATGTTTTAACAGCTATATATTCCCAAAGGATACCATTTACACCGGCAATGTTCCAGCTAGGGATAAAAATGACTTTTCCCTACAATTGTCTTCCAAGACGCTTCAGGTCATGCCAGGTCCAGCAGATGCCCAAAATCTGGGAGTCTGTTGTTCTCTGTGACATCCTGATAAAGACTTCAGAGGGATGCAGTAAGAAACTGCTCAGATCCAACCAAATACACAGGAGATATAGTCTAGCAGTAGCAGAGGAAGGATCCTAGGGTCAAATAGGGAGAGACAGGAATGGCAGCCTTGGATGGAAAGGACTGTGGTTTTTGGGGTGCAATGGGAGAAGAGCGAGGGCCTGTAGGGTTAGTGATGCTTAGTGATGGGGGGACAAGTCTGAGAGATGAGGACAGTGAGATGTTTTAAAGGTCTCGAAGGAAAAGTCCGGGACTGGAGGCTACAAAGTGCGTGCGGAAGGGGAGAGCAAGAGAGAAAGCGAACGAGAAAGCAGAGATGGAAGCTGAGCATGACTTATGAAACAAGCTTATTGTGTGACCTCAAGGTCGTGTAACTTCCACACACTGAATCAGTTCCTGCAGTTTTAATGAAGTCAATACTGGAGGGGGAAAACATAAGCACCAAATCTAATCTTAGCCTCTTTGTTTCTGAGCCTGGCACTCTAATCCCATTGGGATATCTGCCCCATCATTTAGACAGATCTGCCTTTCTTCCCCTAGGACCTCCTCTCAGAGGTTAACCTACCCCTTTCCTGGCCTGAATGATTCATCCTCCCCAGGAATTTTTCTAGTTTTTGTCCATAAATCTCCCGGCAGACTCGGCTTCCAGTCGGATGTTTCATCTCACAACCTTTACACTCATTCTCTGTGAAGACACCTCTGACACTGGCACAGGCAACATTTGAACATCCACATGCCTGCTGACAGCCTTACATTCAAACTAATTTGTTTTACTGTGGACCAGACAGCTCAAACACACAAAAACACTCCACAACTATCAGAAAGCGACCACCAGTGAATGCATCCAAATTCTTCTAAAAGACAATGCAAAGAGATGTTCCTTTAAAGGCAGAAGGAGTCACCTACTAGTTGCTTATTTAAACAGTCTACTGAATGACTTACAGAATTTAAGCATACAGCTCCTACTGACTGGAAATTCTGACTCAGGTAACATATCCCCTTTAGAAAAACAGATAGATGAACAAATTAATGGCAATTTTTGTTGTTGCTGTTGTTGTTATTTGTTTGTTTGGGGGGGTTCTGTGTTTTTTGTTTTGGTTTGGTTTTCTTTTTTTTCATGTCTGAGGAGAAGGGAAAACACATGAAGAGACAAAAATTCTAGACACGCTATGGATGGTTAGGCAAGAAATACAAATAGTAAGGCATAGAAATGGAAATTCCTTTCCTCACATTTAAGCATAACTGAGCTAACCCACTGATTTCTCTGTGCCTCTTTTCCTCCAGCAGTATTGTTCTGTCTTTCTTCATTTAGCTGAGCGGAAAGCAGAGCCATTTGGAGGGTGTGTTTGGAGGCATTTGTAAGAATATACCTTGTATGTGTCTGAAACAAATCTCACACACAGCCTGTGGTGCCATCCTCTCCCTGCTTGTATTGCCTGAGACTCGAGAAAGATCTTAGCAGCAAACTTTGAAAACATTTACAGCAACTACGTGGAAGTGCATAAAAAATCACTTCTGATAATCTTGCAGAAGAGGTGAGGACTGATGGCATGGGAAAAAAAGATGACTGCAGGAGCTACTCTGCTTGGCAAATGGGTACCCTTCAATCAAAACGTGTTTCATTCTGTCTCACCAAATGCCAGATAACAGACTGAGAAGTACAAGTTAAGCCTAGAGAATGGAGTAGCTTGCCTTGGGAAGCAGGGACTCTGAAAAGAATTTAGGGGTCACAGTAGATATCTGACTCCAAAAGGCTTTTTGCAGCAGTGTGGGAAAAGGGTTAATGCCATCTATGAGTATATAAACACAGAAGTAGAGGGAGGTGAGCTTACCCCTGTGTGATTGTTATTGCAATACCCTGTGCTGGTCTGGTCTCCATATTTTAAAGGATGTTGGTGAGGGTGTTAAAAAGAGCCATAAAAAGTATTTAATGGCTGGAGACTTAATGACTTACAGTGAGAAATTTAAAGCACTCATTTTGTAAAGCTTATAAAAGAAAGATTGAAAGGTGATTTGATAATGGTTTATAACCATATGCACAGGGAAAAAAACACCAGGGAACAAAGGATTCTTTAATCTACTGGGGGGAAAAAAAGAAGTATAGAAATAATTGATGACTGAAAGCTGAAACTGAGAATTTAAAAATATAGTATATATTTTTAGCAGAAAAGGAAAAAATTAATGAAAGTTAGAAATGAAAATGGGAACTCTCCACCTCTTGCTGATTTTATACCAAGAATGAAGTCTCCTTCAGAAGCTGACTATAACTGAAGAAAATATTTTTAATTATTTTAATGTAAGGAGAAAATTAGAAAAAAAATAGAGTCATGATCAACTTCTAGTATTTTAGTTTTGTGGGTTTGTTTGTTGGTTTTTTTTTAATTAGCTGTAGTACATGGTAGCTTGCTTGAGCCTCAGGATCACAGGTCTCCAATGAATGGAAGTGGAATACTGCAGAGTGTATATGGTAAATATCCAAATCAACTGACTACAGACTTGAACTTAGCTCTGTAGGAAAAAAGTGGGTAAGACAATGATTTGTACAGATGGGCTGAATGATTAGGCAAGGATAGTGGACACAGTCTGGATATCAGCCACTACACTTATAGGACTTGTCATAAGATATACAACAAGAAACATCTCTTTCCCCAACATTTATTTTGAAGGAATTTGACCCCAGCTACCCAAAAAGCAAGAGGCAAAATGATATTTATATTGAGCATTCCCTTCTGGAGTTCATGAAGTGAAAGGACACTAAGTTAAAATTGTCAGCAAAAAAAATGCAAAAAATTCACAAAAGAACACTTCCTAATATTTGAAAATAAATCCAAGGGTTTTGGTTGAGTTTTACTCTAGTTTGTTTGTTTTCACCTTTCCCTTTATACTTCCTTCCTCTTCCATTTTTCTGGATATTTCTGCATGTCCCACACAAGGAAACCAGGCTGGAATAACTCTGACAGCTTCTGCTCTTGTTACAGCCCCTGCCCCCCAGGCTGTCTGTGCTGACCGACCACACTTCACCTTTCTGTTGAGACAGGAGACCCTGATCCTTGTTATTCTCCTTTAAGAGCCAGCAAATAATTCATAACAAATTGCTGATTTGGGTAATTTCACTCCCTCCTCCCTGTTTATGAGTTATTTACGAGTCTCATAAATACACTTGCTGAATATTTCCTATTAACAATTCCGGTCTGCATCTCATTTCAGAGCACTTTACTGCAAGTCTTCAGCGTGTGACATTTGAGCTGTGTTATCTAGTTTAAAGTACGGATTTCTGGTATCCTTTTCCATCAGATGACTGAATTCCTGGGGTTCACTCTTCTTAACAGCTTTGGATACTCTATCAAAGAAAAGCAAGGCTCCCCCTGTCACACACACTGTGATCTCTGACAACTACTGTCACCTTTCCCTGCCCCAGGTGTAAACTGGAGACAACACTTTCCTACTCACCTTTCAAGCACGTATTTCTGTAATAAAATAATGTCCTCTTTATAGGCAGTGTGCTAAATGAACCTTTTTCTGGTCTGGAAAGTGATACCAGCTCTTTTTTCCCTATGAGTTCTTCTTGCTACAATGTTCACATAATCAAATATCTTTTATCATTATTGCCCAATACGTGTGTCTAGGATTTATTTACTGCACTCTGACCAATCCTTCTCTGAAATCAGAAATGTTAATTCTTGCCATAATTTATGCTTTGTAAGTACAAGTTGCCCTTGATGGTTTCTGTCCTACAGTTCCTGTTTTTCTTCTTAAATATCACCTACTAACTATGCTGGAGGGAGGGAAGACCCAAGGTGATACACATGATACACATGATACACAAGGTGTCAGACTCAAGGTGATACACATGATTTCTATAGAAGTGGAAAAGAATAAGAAAATTAATTGCTTATTCATTGGTGCTAAACATCTAGGTAATAAGTACAAAGAATTGGAAATTCTCCTTATGGAGAGGTGATCTGGTCAAACTTACCATGCTGAAAGCCAGTGAGGAGGGTTGTATGGTTATAATATGAAAAAAAAAAAAGAATTAAAAACAAAAATTCACTGGCCACTGCATTTTGAGGAAGGACAAATATGTTCTTTGTTAATAAGCACTGCTGTCTCTCATTCAGAACTGGAGTGGCACGAACATGTGTAAATCAGTGCAGAGTTTAGCAAGGTGAGGGGTGCCTGCTTGTTACAGATCAAAATTAAACAAGCAAAGAGAATGAGTTACACTTTCAGCAGTTGTCTGAACAGAACCAAATGATGTTACAAATGAAACTGCAGTGGGGTGAGCACGAATAGTTATTTCAGATAATTCAAGATAGTTTCCGTACATGAAGCTACTGCAATAAGTTTAACTCACTTCCCGTTCATCATGACAGTGGACAACATGGAATTGGTCCTTACACTGAAATTACAGCAGTTGTCCAAACTCTGCCCAGTCATAGCCTCATAACATTCAATAAGCATGATCAGAGGCTTTTTTTTAATATTCATAATTAAATTTGACAACAATTTAATAATATATTTATTAAAGATAATATTCGCAGCACAGGTTATAAGTAAGTTATAAGGACCTTCTTGTTATTAAAGTGATTTAGTTTCCATCACTTTTTATACCAACTTTTAACTTCTTTCTAGTTATTCAGATAATAATCTACATATTATTGTATCACCAAATAAAGCATTATTATATTATTGATGCTATCCTTTCAAGAGTTTCTGTGTATTAATAAGTATTTGGGACCATGGCAGATATCACTGAGCTGTTTCCAGCAAAGAGAAAATCTACTAAAATGAATAGTCCTTCTAAATGTACAGTTTGAAGACATTCAGCAGAGTCATATGAAATTTTAGCTGCTAAAGAAACCAAAGCCTGATACAAATGCACTGAGATAACAAATGAGAGAATCCTCCAGAAGTTATCTCTTTGCTATCTCTTTGTTGACTACAGGAGTCAGCCTAGTCAAACTCATCTAAAACTAAATGTTTAAAAGATGTTTTTGTCAAATTTTTTTTCCCCACTAAATAATTGGAAAGTTGCAAAAAAACAACTTTTAAAACTTTGTTGAGGTTTCAGGGTGAAACATTTAAAATTTAGAAAATAAAAATAATATAAACTTCAGGTGAAAATTTCAAGTATTTTGGCATAAATTACATGACACAGTCTAAGTTGCATGATCACATTTTTCTTTTTTCCCATGAGTTCTGCTTGATACAGTGTTCACATAATCAGATGTCTTTTATCATTATTGCCCAATAAGTATTTCTAGGATTTATTTACTGCACTCTTGACCAATCCTTCTTTGAAATCAGAACTGTTAATTGCCCTGTGTATTTTTCTGATTTGATTTTTACCATAGCATCTTAGTGCTCCAGAAACCATAGTGTAACATGTCTTTACAGCTGGAAATAGCATCAGAATTCAGAGAACAAGATTAAAAGTATTTTCTAATTTTATAATAGCCAAATTATGCCTTATTCTTTTGATGGTGTTGCATTATCTACAAAATCAGTTGCTTCACACACAGATATACCTGAGTCTTCTCATTACCATCAGTGGTGCTTATATACTTCTGCTCTGTCAACTCCCAGAATTAATGTCTCCATGTCAGATTTAGGTCAGTTTAATGCTACTGAGAAATAGTTTCACTCTCACACTGCTCAGAAAATGA
This sequence comes from Pseudopipra pipra, assembly GCF_036250125.1. Taxonomy (NCBI): domain Eukaryota; kingdom Metazoa; phylum Chordata; class Aves; order Passeriformes; family Pipridae; genus Pseudopipra; species Pseudopipra pipra. The sequence goes on from NC_087550.1 coordinate 2,086,386, forward strand.
AGTCATATGCAAATGAATGGGAATCAGATTGCAGTGAAACTTCTCAGACACAATTTATTAGTCTCTGGCACATCAATCAATGGCTGTGCATAAAAGATACGTATCAGACTAACCCTGTATCTTTCATAAAGCATAAAATTTGCAGTACCTATAATGTCCTTATGCATAAACTTAAATGTGAATTGGGAATGTTTGCAATTATCTAGAAAATGGCCTGCTCTTATAATTATTAAAGCAAATGTATAAGCCCTGGATGACAGAAAACACAGTTCTACTGCTATTAAGAGACAATTTAATGTATGAAATCACATTAGCATGCTCAAAAGATGGCTTTCAATCATTCACATGAACATTACAAACCTGTTCTATGGAACTCCAAAAAGAGGATGGGTCATTTTTAAGGATAAACCTTTATGAGTACATTACTTGCACGTTGCAAGTAGAGCAGAACAGTTGTCTGCTGCCCTGGGAAACCATCAACTATACAAACCTCCTTCACAAACTAAGAAGGAAAGCTACTTGTATAAATCTGATACAAAAATTTGGGATTAATGCCGATTTCCAGGTCTCATTACTTAATATTGCTTAGATGTTTCTCTCCCACTTCAGGAGCTGGGAGTCAGGGAGGGAAGGGAGGTGAAAAAGTTTTGTTCATGGGGCCCCTCACACACTTTGCAACAGAGCTAGAGACTACTTAGACACCCAGCTTCCTCTGCCTGGGAGAGATCAAATCAGTGACCAGGCTTGTACCCTAATGTCCAAACCACTGGATACCTGGAAGGGAGACTGCAGACACATGGAGTACAGACCTATCTGAAAATATCTGGGTTTATGTGCCTGAAGTTTCCTCTGTAGAGCTTGTCTGTCCTCCTATACTCTCCCACAACAGCAGTCACCCTCCTCAGTCTTTGTTAAGATCCTCTCTTTGAGGATGGACATTTTTAAATCTTCCTGCACTTCGCCCTCAAAGTTTAGAAAACTTCCCTGACCTATTCCCTCTTTCCATTAGCCCTCCTGCCATATAGCTTCATGACTATTCCATGGGCTGATGACTGCTTTTTGGAAATGTGCCTTCAAGTTCAGAAATATAAACAGCAGGAAAACCTACTTCCAATAGCATAGACCTGATCCTGAATTTTGAGGATTACCTGGCAGTTGTATATTTTTACTAAAATGTTGCTTCTGTAAAAGTTACACATTTTCTTGGTTCAAGAGAACCTCCATCAAATTCATAGGAAGGTATCCAAGAGGTAAAGGCCGAAAAACAGAGACCTTCTATAATTGAACGTATTTCATATTTTCTTTTGTATAAATGGTTTGCCTTTTTCATTATGGATTATTTAATGTCTGTCAAAAGTCAAGAGCCAGTTGTGCTGTAGCTATATTCCTGACTAGCTGATAAATACGAAATCCAGTTTAATTCATGAGAGGACAGGTAAGTGCGAGACCTTGATATAGAAGATACATGAATGACCAAGGTCAAAAGCAGTAATAGACTTTTGTGTTTAGAGCTTAAATAATAACTCATAATCAGTAGAGATGGGAG